>NW_027203882.1:1200000-1791551 GCF_024711535.1 Dipodomys merriami | reverse complement strand
AAATTTGGCCAGGTAATACATTTTGCATTGCTGCACAATTGCGCCTGCCTAGCTCTGCCGAGGTTGCAAACATTCAGGCGTGGCAGCCAGATAGGCTGGTTCCCGTAGGACACTGACAGCGGACATGGTATATCTGCTTCTCGTTCTTCTCACCTGAGTGCTACTGATTACAGCTTTGATGGCTACACTCTACCAAACCGGAGCAGTAAGTTGAACCTGAATTTATTGCACTTCGTGAAAGTTTTGAGAACTGGAGCTCAGTTGATTGGCACGCCACCACTGTCCATCCAGCACTATGGACGGCACTGTCTACATCTGGCTCTAATTAGTCCACGGTTGTGTTCAGCCGAATGACCTGTGCCGGGAACACTCAGAATGAGGTTCTGAGTTATTGCAACCTAGGAGCGTTTCACTGTTTTCTAGGCTTCTTAGGAAGGATTCCGGAATCTTGCTGCCGGCCGGCCTCTGGCTTTTCCGGGTGAACATCTCCTTGTAAATCCTTGGTCGTTTCTTGTACACCCGTGAAATTTGGCCAGGTTATGCAATTTGCATTGCTGCACAATTGCACTTGCCAAGCTCTGCCACGGTTGCAAACATTCAGGCGTAGCAGCCAGATAGGCTGGTCCCCGTAGGACACTGCCAGCGGACTGGGTATATCTGATTCCCGTTCTTCTTACCTGAGTGCTACTGATTCCAGCTTTCACGGCTACACTCTACTCAACCGGAGCAGTAAGTTGAACCTCAAGTTGTGGCACTTTGTGAAAGTTTTGAGAACTAGAGCTCAGTTGTTTGGCACACAACCACTCTCCATCCAGCACTATGGACGGCACTGCCTACATCTGGCTATAGGTAGTCCACGGTTCTATTCAGCCAAATGACCTCTGCCGGGAACACTCAGAATGAGGTTCTGAGTTATTGCAACATACGAGCGTTTCACTGCTTTCAAGGCTTCTTAGGAAGAATTCCGGAATCTTGCTGCCGGCAGGCCTCCGGCTGTTCCAGGTGAACATCTCCTTGGAAATCCCCCGTTTTTTCTTTTTCTTTTTTTAATTTTATTTTATTTTATTTGAGAGCATACTGTACAGAGGGGTTACAATTACATTGGTAGGATAATGCAAACATTTCTTACCAAGCATTTCAGCCTCCTCCTTTGTTTACCTTTCACCTCCCTTCCCAGCCTTCCTCCTCCCCCCCACCCACTCATACCCCCCTCCCTCCCCCACACCGACATTGTAAAGCTTGCTTTGACATGACATTTTTTAATTCTCCTTGTTGCAACAGGTCCACCTGAATCCTTAAACGACTTGTTTGTCCCCATCTCCTCCACATATTTTACTGACATCAAATAAAGTGAAAGCGGGGGTTACACTGTGGGGGAGGGACATACATAGCAACAAGGAAATAATCTTATAAATGCGTTAGAAACACATGCATGAAAGAAACGAAAACATTAAAATACATATTTAAGGGTTCGTTTTCCTAACATCATATTATCTGACCTTTTCCACTTGACTCATACCTATACTAGATACTGCAAATAAGGGAAACCATGGGACCTATGCTTCTTTGGGCCTGGCTTACTTCACTTAATATAATTTTTTCCAAGCCTTTTCCATTTCCTAACAAATGGGGAAATGTCATTCTTTCTGATGGAGGCATAGAATTCCATTGTGTATATATACCACATTTTCTTGATCCATTCATCTACTGAGGGGCTTCTGGGTTGGTTCCATATCTTAGCTATGGTAAATAATGCTGCAATAAACATAGTTGTGCTGGTAGCTTTAGTGTGGTCTTGTTTGTGCATTTGGGTAAATGCCCAAAAGTGCGATTGCTGGATCATAGGGGAGATCTATGTGAAGTCTTTTGAGGAACCTCCATACTGCTTACCAAAGTGGTTGAACAAGTTTACATTCCCACCAACAATGAAGTAAGGTTCCTTTCTGTCCACATCCCCTCCAGCATCTGTTGTTGTTAGAGTTCTTGATTTTTGCTGTTCTAACTGGAGTGAGGTGATATCTCAATGTTGTTTTGATTTGCATTTCTTTTATGGCTAGGGATGTTGAACATTTCTTCATGTGTCTATTGGCCATCCTTCTTTCTTCTTCAGAGAAGCTTCTCTTTAAGTCTTTCGCCCACTTATTTATTGGACAGTTGTTTCTTTGAGGATTTGTTGTTGGGTGGTTTAATTTTTTGAGTTCCAAGTATATTTTAGATATGAGACCCTTGTCCGTTGTATGGCTAGTAAAGATCTTCTCCCATGTCATTTGCCCTGCAGAAGCTCTGCAATCTTATGCAATCCCATTTGTCCAACCTTTCTTTGATTTGTTGTGCTTCCCGGTCTCTATTCAGAAAATTTCGGCCTGAGCCAAGGAGACCTAGGGTTTCTCCTATTCCATCCTGTAATGTTTTCAGAGTGTCTGCTTTGAGTTCAAGGTCTTTGATCCATTTGGAGCTGATTCTGGTGCAGGGTGATATATAAGGATCTAGCTTTAGTTTTCTACATGTAGTTAACCAATTTTGCCAGCACCATTTACTGAAGAGGCTGTCTTTCTTCCATTCTATTGTTTTAGCTTCTTTATCGAAGATTAGATGGCTATAGGTCTGTAGGTTCATTTCTGGGTTTTCAATTCTATTCCATTGGTCCTGAGGTCTGTTCTTATGCCAATACCAAGCTGTTTTGATTACTATGGCTTTATAGTAGAGTTTGAAATTTGGTATTGATATTCCTCCAGCAGTGTTCTTTCCGTTGAGGAGCGTTTTTGCTATTCGGGGTCTTTTATTGTTCCATATGAATTTTTGGATTGCCTCTTCTATTTCCTTGAAGAATGAGGGTGGAATTTTGATAGGTATCGCGTTGAATTTGTAGATAGCCTTGGGAAGTATTGCCATTTTCACGATGTTAATCTTGCCAATCCAGGAGCATGGGAGGTTTTGCCATTTTTTAAGTTCTGTGTTGATTTCCTTTTTCAAGATTTTAAAGTTTTCATCATAGAGGTCCTTCACTTCTTTGGTTAAGTTAATTCCTAGGTATTTTATTTTTTGTGGGGCTATTACAAATGGAGTTGCTTTCCTAATTTCAGCCACACTTTTCTCATTGTTGGCATATAGAAAAGCCATTGATTTTTGGAGGTTAATTTTATAACCTGCTACTTTGCCAAAGTTTTGAATCAGCTTGAGTAATTTGGGAGTGGAGTCTATGGGATTCTTTAAATACAAGATCATGTCATCTGCAAAGAGGGAGAGTTTTATTTCTTCTTTCCCTATTTGGATCCCCTTTATGTCTGCATCTTGTCTTATTGCTGTAGCTAGGCATTCTAATACTAGATTGAAGAGAAGTGGAGAGAGTGGGCATCCTTGTCTTGTTCCTGAGTTAAGAGGAAATGGCTTTAGTTTTTCACCATTGAGTATAATGCTGGCTGTAGGTTTGTCATATACAGCCTTTATTGTATTGAGGAATGTTCCATGGATTCCTAATTTTTCCAGAACCTTCATCATAAAGGGGTGTTGGATCTTGTCAAATGCTTTTTCTGCATCTATTGAGATAACCATGTGGTTCTTATTCTTGCTCCTGTTGATGTGATAAATAATATTAATTGATTTGCGTATATTGAACCAGCTTTGCATCCCTGAAATGAATCCTGTTTGATCATGGTGTATGATTTTTTGGATGAATTGTTGAAGTCGATTGGCCAAAATTTTGTTGAGAAGTTTTGCATCAATGTTAATCAAAGAAATGGGTCTATAGTTCTCTTTCTTTGATGAGTCCCTGCCTGGTTTTGGGATGAGGGTTATGATGGCTTCATAGAATGTGTTCGGTGGTGAGCTTTCTCTTTCAATTTCATTGAAGAGTTGGAGGAGTATTGGTGTGAGCTCTGCTTTGAAGGCCTTGTAAAATTCCGCTGTAAAACCATCTGGTCCTGGACTTTTCTTAGCTGGGAGGTCTCTTATTGCTGTTTCTATTTCAATGCTTGATATGGGCCTGTTAAGCTGGTTTAACTCATCTTGGTTTAGTTTTGGCATGTCAATATTTGCTAGGAAAAGGTCCATTTCTGTCAAGTTCTCAAACTTATTAGCATAAAGTTTTGAGAAGTATTCCCTTATAATGTTCTGAATCTTGGTTGTTTCTGTGGTGATGTTTCCATTCTCAACTCTGAGTTTATTAATTTGGGTGTGTTCTCTCCTTTTTCTGATAAGGTTTGCTAAGGGTCTGTCAATTTTGTTAAGTTTTTCGAAGAACCAACTCTTTGTTTTGTTGATTCTTTCTATAGTTTTTTTGGATTCTAATTCATTTAATTCTGATTTAATTTTGATTATTTCTTTCCGTCTATTGGATTGGGGTTTATCTTGCTGCTCTTTTTCAAGGAGGTTTAGATGTGTCATTAAATTGTTAGTTTCAGATCTCTCCAATTTGTTGATGTAGGAGCTCAGAGCTATAAACTTGCCTCTGAGTACTGCCTTTGCTGTGTCCCAGAGGAGCTGGTAATTTGTGTGTTCATTTTTGTTGAATAGCATGAACATTTGAATTTCCTTTCTAATCTCTTCCATGACCCACTCATGATTCAGCAGTGTGTTGTTCAGCCTCCATGTGATACCGGACTTTCTTTGGTGGCTTTTGGTGTTGAGTTCTAATTTTATTCCCTTGTGGTCAGAGAGAATGCAAGGTATAACTTCAATGTTTCTGAATTTAGACAAGTTTGCTTTGTGGCCTAAAATGTGGTCTATTTTAGAAAACGTTCCATGTGCTGCTGAGAAGAACGTGTATTCTGATGCTGCTGGGTGAAATGTTCGGTAAATGTCTGTTAAGTCTAGTTGATCTATGCAGCTGTTTAGATCTGCGGTTTCTCTGTTGAGTTTTTGCCGAGTTGATCTATCTAGTGGGGAGAGTGGTGTGTTAAAATCCCCAACAATTAATGTCTTTGGATCTATATGGGATTTGAGGGAAAGTAGTGTTTCTTTGATAAATTTGGGTGCTCCATTGTTTGGCGAATAGATATTTAGAATTGTAATATCCTCCTGAAGGAGAGATCCTTTAATTAGTATGTAGTGACCTTCTTTATCTCTTCTCACGAATTTTAGTTTGAAGTCTATTTTATCTGATATTAGGATTGCAACTCCCGCCTGTTTATGAGGGCCGTTTGCTTGGTAGATTTTGTTCCAGCCTTTAACATTGAAGATGTGTTTGTTTTTATGGGCAAGATGTTACTCCTGCAGGCAGCAGATAGAAGGGTCTTGTTTTTTAATCCAACTAGACAGTCTATGTCGCTTAATTGGAGAGTTCAGTCCGTTAACGTTAAGAGATAGGACTGAGAGGTATTTGGGAGTTCCTGCCATGTTATCCACCTTCTTGGGGGCTGCGAAAACTGGGTTCTTCCTAAGGTTCTTGGATTCTCAGTTTGGGTGCAGTTTCTTGGCCTTTGTTGCGGTCTTGTTGGTTTTCTATGTGTAGGACATCTTTAAGAATCTTTTGTAGGGCTGGTTTGGTGGAGATGTATTGTTTCAATTTTTCTTTGCTATGGAAGGTTTTTATTTGGCCTTCAGTTATGAAGGAGAGTTTAGCTGGGTACAGTATTCTTGGTTGATAGTTGTTTGTTTTTAGGGCATGGCATACGTCATTCCAGGCTCTTCTTGCTTTGATTGTCTCTGCTGAGAAATCTGAGGTAATTCTAATTGGTTTCCCTTTATAGGTGATTACCCTTTTCTCCCTGACAGCTTTAAGGATCTTTTCCTTGGTCTGGGTTGATCCTGTGTGGATTATAATGTGACGGTGGGATGTCCTATTCTGGTCTGGTCTATTTGGGGTTCTAAAAGCTTCTTGTATCTGAATAGGCCTATCTTTTTGTATGTTTGGGAAGTTCTCTGCTAGGATCCTGTTAAACAAATTTCCTAGACCATTAACTTCTGTTTCTAGGTGCTCCTCTACACCCATTATCCTTAGATTGGGCCTTCTGATGGTGTCTTCCAGGTGTTGGATAGACCTATCATATTTCTTGGACTTGTCTTGGATGGTTGTATGTTCTTTCTCTATAATATCTAGGCTGTCTTCAATCCCTGAGATTCGATCTTCTGCATGGTCTAACCTGCTGTCAAGACTCTCTACTTTGTTTTTTATCGCTTTTCCTTCTAATTGGTCAGCTTTGATGGCTTCAAGTTCTTTGTTGAAGCTCTGTTTTAGGTCTTGTATGAATTTCTTTACTTCCTTAATTTGGTGTTCAGTGTTTGTTCTCAAATCACTTAGTTGATTGGTTATGGTTTCTTTGGACTCCCATTCCTTCTGTTGGGTTCCATTCAGCATTCCCTTTGTGGTCTCCCTGACTTCCTTCAGCTCTTTGTTAATGGATTCCATGAATGCCTTTAGTGATCTTTGTGTATTCTCTACCTGGTCTCTCAATTCCTGAATTACTCTTTGATTAGCTTCCTCCCGTCTGTGGGATTCCTGCAGTTCTCTTTCTTCCCGTTCGTGGGATTCCTGCAGTTCTCTTTGAGTGTTCTCTGCCTGCTCACGCCATTCCTCCCTTTCTCTTTGAATATTCTCAAGTTGTTCACGCAAATCCTGTATCAGTTTTTGAGTAGCTTCCTCACGCTTATGATATTCCTGTATAAACTTCTGGGATGCCTCCTCTCTCTCCCTATCACGCTCATAGAGAGTCCTTTGTACATTGTCAAACTTCTCATTTATCATGTTTGCTATTAGTGTTTGTAGAGCTATTTGGGAACTCTCCTCTGCATTATTCTTTGTCTGTTCTAATCCCTGATTATCAAGGTTGGGAATTGAGATACCGAATTTGCCATTTTTCTTGTGTTTTTCCGGCTTACTCGGCCCATTTGAGGTGAAGATTGCACCAGTTTTGTGCTAGAACACTATCTTAAGGCAACCATCAACCAAAGTTTGCGTTTGTACAGTCAATAGTCTACAGATACAATCTAGTTCAACAGATACATTTATTCAACATCAAACAACTATATGTTAAAGGACTTCGAACTGCAGAAAATAATTTGGAAAACCAGAAATTATTAGGATTAGGGAGAGATGTGGGTAAAAAATAGGAATAGATTGGTGTGGGGAGGCACAGGGAGAGTTAACTATGTCCTAATCACAATGCAGGAAATGGGTTGGGTAGGATGCAAGTAGAGAGAGAGAAAAAAAGAAGAGACGGAAAGGGGAATGAAGAGAGAACAGAAAAAAAATAGAAACGTAAAAATTAATGTTATTATAGAGGTTAAAAGACTGTCTATTTAGAGAGGAATGTGAATATGTTCAGAGAACGGGGGGGACATAGAGGAGATGTGAAAAACGTTAAGGATGGGAAAGGGAGAAGAAAAGATCAGAAGTTCAGTAGAGCTAGACAAAAAACAAAAAGATAATTAAGAAAGAAAGAAAAAGAGAAAGAAGACAAGAAAAGGAAGGAAAACGCTCATTCACATATTCCTAAAATAAAAATTATAAGATGAGAAAAAAAAGTTACTGGAAAACAATTATTTTTTCAGAAGAGGCAAAAATTAAAGATTAATAAAAGCTTTAGAAGGGAAAAAAATTTATATATATATATATATATATATATATATATATATATATATATATATATATAAGGTAACAAAAAACAAAAAACAAGCAAAAAAAAGAAAAGAAGAAGAAGAAGAAAAAAATAAAAAAAGAAAAAAAAAGTCTTTTGATTTTTTTTGGGGGGGGGGGAGGAGTGGGAAGAATCCTGTATCTCCCTTTTGTCTGTAACCAGTCTCTTGTTGGAGTCTCTGGTCAGCTTGAGGTCCTGTGGCTTGATTGGTTTCTTAAGTCGGTTGGTTGGAAGAGGCAGAAAAATGCTCTGCTTTACCCAAGATTTTGAGATCCCCCTCCCAGGTTAGTTTTCTGGGAGGGTGATCTGCTTTGAGAATCACAAAAGAGGGGGATGTGGTGATGAGGCTAGGTTCTGGGTAGAGTTGAGGCCTTTCAACAAACAGTAGCTTTTCCCTGGGGCTATTTTGTGATAAATCTCACAGCGCCCAGCCTGGAGCCATTCTCAGGGTTTCTGTTTTTCAATTGATTGTGGTGGCTGCTAGAGGGAGGGGCAGCCTCTGGCTCTGGTTACCCAGTGAGGCAAGGCACTCCAATGGCTGGCGCCTGAGCTGGGTGACTTTTCCCTTGATGGAGCTGAGTCTGGCAGGTGACTTCGCCGTTAAGTTCTTGTGACCTGCTAAATGACTCGATTTATTCCAAGGCCTGAGCTGGAGCTAGCAGCTCCTCCAAGCATTGTCGGTATCCAAGATGGAGATCACCGGTGCTGGGGGGGAGGGGTGGCCTTCCCTCCTCTGCTCCCTGAGAAGGAGTGAGGACGTCGGGCTTGTACTCACGCCAAGTCTTGGATCCTGGGTCGTCTCTAGTCTGCAAAGAGCAGGATGAAGATGTCCGCTCCTTGTCGGTTCCTGTTGGTGTTGAGTAGAATCCGCTCGTCTGCTGCGTCTGCCTCCTTCCTCCCGGACTCTCTGTGTCTCAGGTATGACCCCACGGCGGTGGTCGCCGCCGCGACCCTGCCGCCGCAGCGGCAGCTGATGTGTTTCCTTGGATTCCCCTGCTTCTCTAACTCTCTGTCCTGTGATGAAACACTTAGTGTGATTCTCTGGCTTAGGACTGTTCACTGGAACTCTAAAAGTGCTTTCAATGAGAGAGCTTGTTCAGATTCCAGCTTCTTTTCCGCAATCTTCCCAGAAATCCCCCCTGTGGTTTCTTGTACACCGGAGAAATTTGGCCAGGTTATGCAGTTTGCATTGCTGCACAATTGCGCCTGCCTACCTCTGCCGTGGTTGCAAACATTCAGGCGTGGCAGCCAGATAGGCTGGTCCCGTAGGACACTGCCAACAGACTGGGTATATCTGCTTCCCGGTCTTCTCACCTGAGTGCTACTGATAACAGCTTTGACGGCTAAACTCTACTCAACCGGAGCAGTAAGTTGAACCTCCACTTACGGCACTTTGTGAAAGTGTTGAGAACTAGATCTCAGGTGTTTGGCACGCCACCACTGTCCATCCAGCACTATGGAGGGCAGTGCCTACATCTGGCTCTAATTAGTCCACGGTTGTGTTCAGCCGAATGACCTCTGCCTGGAACACTCAGAATGAGCTTCTGAGTTATTGCTACATAGGAGGGTTTCACTGCTTTCAAGGCTTCTTAGGAAGGATTCCGGAATCTTGCTGCCGGCAGGCCTCCGGCTGTTCCGGGTGAACATCTCCTTGTAAATCCCCCGTGGTTTCTTGTACACCCATCAAATTTGGCCAGGTTATGCAGTTTGAATTGCTGCATAATTGCGCCTGCCTAGCTCTGCCGCGTTTGCAAATATTAACGCGTGGCAGCCACATAGGCTGGTCCCCGTAGGACACTGCCAGCGGACTGGGTATATCTGCTTCCCGTTCTTCTCACCTGAGTGCTACTGATTCCAGCTTTGACGGCTACACTCTACTCAACGGGAGCAGTAAGTTGAACCTCAACTTATGGCACTTTGTGAAAGTGTTGAGAACTAGAGCTCAGTTGTTTGGCACGCCACCACTGTCCATCCAGCACTATGGACGGCACTGCCTACATCTGGCTCTAATTACTCCGCGGTTGTGTTCAGGGGAATGACCTCGGCCGGGAACACTCAGAATGAGGTTCTGAGTTATTGCAACATAGGAGCGTTTCACTGCTTTCAAGGCTTCACAGGAAGAATTCCGGAATCTTGCTGCCAGAAGGCCTCCGGCTGTTCCGGGGAAACATCTCCTTATAAATCCCCCGTGGTTTCTTGTACACCCGTGAAATTTGGCCAGGTTATGCAGGTTGCATTGCTGCACAATTGCGTCTGCCTAGCTCTGCCGCGGTTGCAAACATTCAGGCGTGGCAGCCAGACAGGCTAGTCCCCGTAGGACACTGCCAGCAGACTGGGTATATTTGTTTCCCGGTCTTCTCATCTGAGTGCTACTAATTCCAGCTTTGACGGCTACACTCTACTCAACCGGAGCAGTAAGTTGAACCTCAACTTATGGCACTTTGTGAAAGTATTGAGAACTAGAGCTCAGATGTTTGGCACGCCACAATTGTCCATCCAGCACTATGGACGGCACTGCCTACATCTGGCTCTAATTATTCTGCGGTTGTGTTCAGCTGAATGACCTCTGCCGGGAACACTCAGAATGAGGTTCTGAGTTATTGCAACATAGGAAAGTTTCACTGCTTTCAAGGCTTCTTAAGAAGGATTCCGGAATCTTGCTGCCAGCAGGCCTCCGGCTGTTCCGGGTGATCATCTCCTTGTAAATACCCCGTGGTTTCTTGTACACCCGAGATATTTGGCCAGGTTAGGCAGTTTGCATTGCTGCACAATTGCGCCTGCCTAGCTCTGCCGTGGTTCCAAACATTCAGGCGTGGCAGCCAGGTAGGCTGGTTTCCGTAGGACACTGCCAGCGGACTGGGTATATCTCCTTCCCGTTCTTCTCACCTGAGTGCTACTATTTCCAGCTTTGACGGCTACACTCTACTCAACCGGAGCAGTAAGTTGAACCTCAATTTATGGCATTTTGTGAAAGTGTTGAGAACTAGAGCTCAGTTGTTTGGCAAGACACCACTGTCCATCCAGCACTATGGACGGCACTGCCTACATCTGGCTCTAATTAGTCCACGGTTGTGTTCACCGAATGACCTCTGCCAGGAACACGCGGAAGGAGATTCTGAGTTACTGCAACATAGGAGCGTTTCACTGCTTTCAATGCTTCTTAGGAGGAATTCCGCAATCTTGCTGCTGGCAGGCCTCCGGCTGTTCCGGGTGAACATCTCCTTGTAAATCCCCCGTGTTTTCTTGTACACCCGTGAAATTTGGCCAGGTTATGCAGTTTGCCTTGCTGCACAATTGCGCCTGCCTAGCTCTGCCGCGGTTGCAAACATTCAGGCGTGGCAGCCAGATACGCTGGTCCCCGTAGGACACTGCCAGCCCACTGGGTATATCTGCTTCCCGTTCTTCTCACCTGAGTGCTACTGATTCCAGGTTTGACGGCTACACTCTACTCAACCGGAGCAGTAAGTTGAACCTCAACGTATGGTACTTTGTGAAAGTGTTGAGAACTAGAGCTCAGGTGTTTGGCACGCCACCACTGTCCATCCAGCACTATGGACGGCATTGCATACCTCTGGCTCTAATTAGTCCACGGTTGTGTTCAGCCGAATGACCTCTGCCGGGAACACTCAGAATGAGGTTCTGAGTTACTACAACATAGGAGCGTTTCACTGCTTTTAAGGCTTCTCAGGAAGGATTCTAGAATCTTGCTGCCGGCAGACCTCCAGCTGTTCCGGGTGAACATCTCCTTGTAAATCCCCCGTGGTTTCTTGTACTCCCGTCAAATTTGGCCAGGTTATGCAGTTTTTATTGCTGCACAATTGCGCCTGCCTAGTTCTGCCGCGGTGGCAAACATTCAGACATGGCAGCCAGATAGGCTGGTCCCCGTAGTACACTGCCAACGGACTGGGTATATCTGGTTCCCGTTCTTCTCAACTGAGTGCTACTGATTCCAGCTTTCACGGCGACACTCTACTCAACGGGAGCAGTAAGTTGAACCTCAACTTATGGCACTTTGTGAAACTGTTGAGAACTAGAGCTCAGTTGTTTGGCAAACCACCACTGTCCATCCAGCACTATGGACGCCACTGTCTACATCTGGCTCTAATTAGTCCACGCTTGTGTTCAGCCAAATGACCTCTGCAGGGAACACTCAGAATGAGGTTCTGAGTTATTGCAACATAGGAGCGTTTCACTGCTTTCAAGGCTTCTTAGGAAGAATTCCAGAATCTTGTTGCCGGCAGGCATCCGGCTGTTCCGTGTTAATATCTCCTTGTAGATCCCCCGTGGTTTCTTGTACACCCGTGAAATTTGGCCAGGTTATGCAGTTTGCATTGCTGCACAATTGCGCCTGCCTAGCTCTGCCGTGGTTGCAAACATTCAGGCGTGGCAGCCAGATAGGCTGGACCCCGTAGGACACTGCCAGCGGACTGGGTATATCTGCTTCCCGTTCTTCTCACCTGAGTGCTACTGATTCCAGCTTTGACGGCTCCACTCTACTCAACCGGAGCAGTAAGTTGAACCTCAACTTATGGCACTTTGTGAAAGTGTTGAGAACTAGAGCTCAGTTGTTTGGCACGCCTCCACTGTCCATCCAGCACTATGGACGGCACTGCCTACATCTGGCTCTAATTAGTCCACGGTTGTGTTCAGCCGAATGACCTGTGCCGGGAACACTCAGAATCAGGTTCTGAGTTATTGCAACATAGGAGCGTTTCACTACTTTCAAGGCTTCTTAGGACGAATTCCGGAATCTTGCTGCCGGAAAGCCTCCTGCTGTTCCGGGTGAACATCTCCTTGTAAATCCCCCGTGGTTTTTTGTACCCCCGGGAAATTTGGCCAGCTTATGCAGTTTGCATTACTGCACAATTGCGCCTGCCTAGCTCTGCAGGGGTTGCAAACATTCAGGCATAGCAGCCAGATAGGCTGGTCCCCGTAGGACACTGCCAGTGGACTGGGTATATCTGCATGCCGTTCTTCTCACCTGAGTGCTACTGATTCCAGTTACTGATTCCGGCTACACTCTACTCAACCTGAGCAGGAAGTTGAACATCAATTTATGGCACTTTGTGAAAGTGTTGAGAACTAGAGCTCAGTTGTTTGGCATGCTACCACTCTCCATCCAGCACTGCCTACATCTGGCTTTAATTAGTCCACGGTTGTGTTCAGCCGAATGACCTCTGCCGGGAACACTCAGAATGAGGTGCAGAGTTATTGCAACATAGGAGCGTTTCATAGCTTTAAAGGCTTCACAGGAAGATTTCCGGAATATTGCTGCCGGCAGGCCTCCACCTGTTGCGGGTGAACATCTCCTTGTAAATCCCCTAGGTTTTCTTGTACACCTGTGAAATTTGGCCAGGTTATGCAGTTTGCATTGTTGCACAAATGGGCCTGCCTAGCTCTACCGCGGTTGCAAACATTCAGGCGTTGCAGCCAGATAGATTGGTCCCCGAAGAAGGCTGCCAGCGGAATGGGTATATCTGCTTCCCGTTCTTCTCACCTGAGTGCTACTGATTCTAGCTTTGACGGCTACACTCTATTCAACCGGAGCAGTAAGTTGAACCTCAACTTATGGCACTTTGTGAAAGTGTTGAGAACTAGAGCTCAGTTGTTTGGCATGCCACCACTGTCCATCCAGCACTATGGATGGCACTGCCTACATCTGGCTCTAATTAGTCCACGGTTGTGTTCAGCCGAATGACCTCTGCCGTGAACACTCAGAATGAGGTTCTGAGTTATTGCAACATTGGAGCGTTTATCTGCATTCAAGGCTTCTTAGGAAGAATTCCGGAATCTTGCTGCCGGCAGGCCTCTGGCTGTTCCGGGTGAACATCTCCTTGTACATCCCCCGTGGTTTCTTGTACACCCGTGCAATTTGGCCAGTTTATGCAGTTTGCACTGCTGCACAATTGTGCCTGCCTAACTCTGCCCCGGTTAAAAACATTCAGGCGTGGCAGCCAGACAGACTGGTCCCTGTAGGACACTGCCAGCAGACTGGGTATATCTGCTTCCCGTTCTTCTCACCTGAGTGATACTGTTTCCACCTTTGACGGCTACACTCTACTCAACCGGAGCAGTAAGTTGAACCTCAACTTATGGCATTTTGTGAAAGTGTTGACAACTAGAGCACAGTTGTTGGGCATGCGACCACTGTCCATCCAGCACTGTGGACGGCACTCCCTACATCTGGCTCTAATTAGTCCACGGTTGTGTTCAGCTGAATGACGTCTACCGGGAATAGTCAGAATGAGATTCTGAGTAATTGCAACATAGGAGCGTTTCACTGCTTTCAAGGCTTCTTAGGAAGAATTCCGGAATCTTGCTGCCTGCAGGCCTCCGGCTATTCCAGGTAAATATGTCCTTATAAATCCCCCATGGTTTCTTGTACACCCGGGAAATTTGACCAGCTTATGCAGTTTGCATTGCAGCATAATTGCGACTGCTTAGCTCTGCCGCGGTTGCTAACATTGAGGTGTAGCAGCCAGATAGCCTGGATACCATAGGACACTGCTAGGGGACTGGGTATATCTGATTCCCGTTCTACTCATCTGAGTGCTGCTGATTCTAGCTTTGACGGCTACACTCTACTCAACCTGATCTGTAAGTTGATCCTCAACTTATGGCAATTTGTGAAAGTGTTGCGAACTAGAGCTCAGTTATTTGGCACACCACCACTGTCCAGCCAGCACTCTGGACGGCACTGCATGCATCTGGCTATAGTTAGTCCACGGTTGTGTTCAGCCGAATGACCTCTGACGGGAACACTCACAATGAGGTTCTGAGATATTGCAACATAGGAGCGTTTCACTGCTTTCAAGGCTTCTTAGGAAGAATTCCGGAATCTTGATACCGGCAGGCCTCCGGCAGTTCCGGGTGAA
The DNA here is from genome assembly GCF_024711535.1 of Dipodomys merriami. Lineage (NCBI taxonomy): Eukaryota > Metazoa > Chordata > Mammalia > Rodentia > Heteromyidae > Dipodomys > Dipodomys merriami. The sequence continues at coordinate 1,777,102 of NW_027203882.1, read as the reverse complement.
CATCTCCTTGTAAATCCCCCGTGGTTTCTTGTACACCCGTGAAATTGGGCCAGATTATGCAGTTTGCATTGCTGCACAATTGCGCCTGCCTAGCTCTGCCATGCTGGCAAACATTCCGGCGTGGCAGCCAGATAGGCTGGTCCCCGTAGGACATTGCCAGCGAACTGGATATATCTGTTTCCCATTCTTCTCACCTGAGTGCTACTGATTCCAGCTTTGACGGCTACACTCTACTCAACCGGAGCAGTAAGTTGAACCTCAACTTATGGCACTTTGTGAAAGTGTTGAGAACTAGAGCTCAGTTGTTTGGCACGCAACCGCTGTCCATACAGCACTATGGACAGCAGTGCCTACATCTGGCTCTAATTAGTCCACGGTTGTGTTCAGCCGAATGACCTCTGCCGGGAACACTCAGAATGAGGTTCTGAAATATTGCAACATATGAGCGTTTCACTTCTTTCAAGGCTTCTTAGGAAGAATTCCGGAATCTTGCTGCCGGCAGGCCTCCGGCTGTTCCAGGTGAACATCTCCTTGTAAATCCTCCAGGGTTTCTTGTACACCTGTGAAATTTGTCCCGGTTATGCAGTTTGCATTGCTGCACAAATGCACCTGCCTAGCTCTGCCGCGGTTGCAAACATTCAGGCGTGGCAGCCAGATAGGCTGGTCCCCGTAGGACACTGCCAGCGGACTGGGTATATCTGCTTTCCGTTCTTCTCACCTGAGTGATACTGATTCCAGCTTTGAAGGCTACACTCTACTCAACCGGAGCAGTAAGTTGAAGCTCAACTTAGGGAACTTTCTGAAAGTGTTGAGAACTAGAGCTCAGTTGTTTGGCATGCGACCACTGTCCATCCAGCACTATGGACCGCACTGCCTACATCTGGCTCTAATTAGTCCACGGTTGTGTTCAGCCGAATGACCTCTGCCGGGAACTCTCAGAATGAGGTTCTGAGTTATTGCAACATAGGATCGTTTCACTACTTTCAAGGTTTCTTAGGAAGAATTCCGGAATCTTGCTGCCGGCAGGCCTCCGGCTGTTCTGGGTAAACATGTCCTTGTAAATCCCCCGTGGTTTCTTGTACACCAGTGAAATTTGGCCAGGTTATGCAGTTTGAATTGCTGCATAATTGCGACTGCTTAGCTCTGCTGCGCTTGCAAACATTGAGGCGTGGCAGCCAGGTAGGCTTATCCCCGTAGGACACTGCCAGCGGACTAGGTATATCTGCTTCCCGTTCTTCTCAACTGAGTGCTTCTGATTCCAGCTTTGACGGCTACACTCTACTCAACCGAAGCAGGAAGTTGAACCTCTACTTATGGCACTCTGCTAATGTTTGGAGAACTAGAGCTAAGTTGTTTGGCACGACACCACTGTCCATCCAGCACTATGGACGTCACTGCCTACATCTGGCTCTAATTAGTCCACAGTTGTGTTCAGCCGAATGACCTCTGCCGGGAACACTCAGAATGAGTTTCTGAGTTATAGCAACATAGGAGCTTTTCACTGCTTTCAAGGCTTCTTTGGAAGAATACCGGAATATTGCTGACTTCAGGCGTCCGGCTGTTCCGGGTGAACATCTCCTGGTTAATCTCCTGTGGTTTCTTGTACACCCGTGAAATTTGGCCAGGTTATGCAGTTTGCATTGCTGCACAATTGCGCCTGCCTAGCTCTGCCGCCGATGCAAACATTCAGGCGTGGCAGCCAGATAGGCTGGTCCCCGTAAGACACTGCCAGCGGACTGGGTATATCTGCTTTTTGTTCTTCTCACCTGAGTGGTACTGATTCCAGCTTTGACGGCTACACTCTACTCAACCGGAGCAGTAAGTTGAACCTCAACTTATGGCACTTTGTGAAAGTGTTGAGAACTAGAGCTCAGTTGTTTGGCACGCCACCACTGTCCATCCCGCACTATGGATGGCACTGCGTACATCTGGCTCTGATTAGTCCACGGTTGTGTTCAGCCGAATGACCTCTGCCGGGAACACTCAGAATGAAGTTCTGAGTTATTTCAACATAGGCGCTTTTCACTGCTTTCAAGGCTTCACATGAAGAATTCCCGAATCTTGCTGCAGGCAGGACTCCAGCTGTTCTGGGTGAACATCTCCTTGTAAATCCCCCGTGCTTTCTTGTACACCTGTGGAATTTGTCCAAGTTATGCAGTTTGCATTGCTGCACAATTGCGCCTGCCTACCTCTGCCGTGGTTGCAAACATTCAGGCGTGGCAGCCAGATAGGCTGGTCCACGAAAGACACTGCCTGCGGACTGGGTATATCTGCTTCCCGTTCTTCTCACCTGAGTTCTACTGATTCCAGCTTTGACGGGTACACTCTACTCAACCGGAGCAGTAAGTTGAACCTCAACTTATGGCACTTTGTGAAAGTTTGGAGAACTAAAGCTCAGTTGTTTTCCAATCGAAAACACTACCTATATCTCGCTCTAATTAGTCCATTGCCTACATCTGGCTCTAATTAGTCCACTGACTACCTCTGGCTCTAATTAGTCCACGGATGAGTTCAGCCGAATGACCTCTGCCTGGAACACTAGAATGAGGTTCTTAGTTATTGCAACGTAGGAGCGTTTCACTGCTTTCAATGCTTCTTAGGAAGAATTCCGGAATCTTGCTGCCGGCCGGCCTCTGGCTGTTCCGGGTCAACATCTCCTTGTACATCCCCCGTGGTTTCTTGTACACCCGTGAAATTTGGCCAGGTTATGCAGTTTGCACTACTGCACAATTGCGCCTGCCTAGCTCTGCCCCGGTTACAAACATTCAGGTGTGGTAGCCAGATAGACTGGTCCGTGTAGGACCCTGCCAGCGGACCGGGTATATCTGCTTTCTGTTCTTCTCACCTGTGAGCTACTGATTCCAGCTTTGACGGCTACAATCTACTCAACTGGAGCAGTAAGGTGAAGCTCAACTTAGGGCATTTTCTCAAAGTGTTGAGAACTACAGCTCAGATGTTGGACATGCGACGCCTGACCATCCAGCACTATGGACGGCACTGCCTACATCTGGTTCTAATTAGTCCACGGTTGTGTTCAGCCGCATGACCTCTGCCGGGAATACTCAGAATAAGGTTCTGAGTTATTCCAACATAAGAGATTTTCACGGCTTTCAAGGCTTCTTAGGAAGAATTCCGGAATGTTGCTGCCGGCAGGCCTCCGGCTGTTCCGGGTAAACATCTCCTTGTAAATCCCCCGTGGTTTCTTGTACACCCTTGAAATTTGGGGTGGTTATGCAGTTTGCATTGCTACACAATTGCGCCTGCCAACGCCTGCCACAGTTGCAAACATTCAGGCGTGGCAGCCAGATAGGCTGGTCCACGTAGGACACTGCCAGCGGACTGAGTATATCTGCTTCCCATTCTTCTCACCTGAGTGCTTCTGATTCCAGCTTTGACGGCTGCACTCTACTCACCCGGAGCAGTAAGTTGAACCTCAACTTATGGCACTTTGTGAAAGTGTTGAGAACTAGATCTCAGGTGTCTGGCACGCCATCACTGTCCATCGAGCACTATGTACGGCACTGCCTACGTCTGGCTCTAATTAGTCCACAGTTGTGTTCAGCCGAATGATATCTTCCGGGAACACTCAGAATGAGGTTCTGAGTTATTGCAACATAGGAGCGTTTCACTGCTTTCAAGGTTTCTTAGTAAGAATTCCGGAATCTTGCTGGGGGCAGGCCTCCCGCTGTTCCGGGTGAACATGTCCTTGTAAATCCTCCGTGGTTTCTTGTACACCTGTGAAATTTGGCCAGGTTATGCAGTTCGAATTGCTGCATAGTTGCGACTGCTTAGCTCTGCCGCGGTTGCAAATATTGAGGCGTGCCAGCCAGATAGGCTGGACAATGTAGGACACTGCCAGCAGACTGGGTATATTTCCTTCCCGTTCTTCTCACCTGAGTGCTGCTGATTCTAGCCTTGACGGCTACACTCTACTCAACCGAAGCAGGAAGTTGAACCTCTACTTATGGCACTGTGTTAAAGTTTGGAGAACTAGAGCTCAGTTGTTTGGCACGCCACGACTCTCCATTAAGAACTATGGACGGCACTGCCTACATCTGGCTATAGTTTGTCCACGGTTGTGTTCAGCCGAATGAGCTCTGCTGGGAACACTCACAATAAAGTTGTAAGTTATTGCAACATAGGAGTTTTTCACTGCCTTCAAGGTTTCTTAGGAAGAATTCTGGAATCTTTCTGCCGGCAGGCCTCCGGTTGTTCTGAGTGAACATCTCCTTGTAAATCCCCTGTGGTTTCTTGTACACCCGTGAAATTTGGCTAGGTTATGCAGTTTGCATTGCTGCATAATTGCGCCTGCCTAGCTCTGCCGCGGTTGCGAACATTCAGGCGTGGCAGACAGATAGGCTGGTCCCCGTAGGACACTGCCAGCGGACTGGGTATATCTGCTTCCCATTCTTCTCACCTGAGTCTTTCTGATTCCCGGTTTGACGGCTACACTCTACTCTACCGAAGCAGTAAGTTGAACCTCTAATTATATCACTCTGTTAAAGTTTGGAGAACTAGAGCTCACTTGTTTGGCACGCGACCACTGTCCATCCAGCACTATGGATGGCACTGCATACATCTGGCTCTAATTAGTCCACGGTTGTGTTCAGCCGAATGACCTCTGCCGGGAACACTCAGAATGAGGTGTTGAGTTATTGCAACATAGGAGCGTTTCACTGCGTTCAAGGCTTCTTAGGAAGAATTCCGGAATCTTGCTGCAGGCAGGCCTCCGGTTGTTCTGGGTGAACATCTCCTTGTATTTCCTCGTGGTTTCTTGGACAACCGTGAAATTGGGACAATTTATGCAGTTTGCATTGCTGCATAATTGCGACTGTCTGGCTATGTCGTGGTTGCAAACATTCAGGCGTATAAGCCAGATAGGCTGGTCCCCGTAGGACACTGCCAGCGGAGTGGGTATATCTGCTTCTCGATCTTCTCGCCTGAGTGATACTGATTCCAGCTTTGACGGCTACACTCTACTCAACCGAAGCAGTAAGTTGAACCTCAACTTATGGCACTTTGTGAACTTTTGGAGAACTAGAGCTCAATTGTTTAGCATGTGACCACTGTCCGCCCAGCACTATGGACGGCACTGCCTACATCTGGCTCTAATTAGTCCACGGTTGTGTTCATTCGAATGACCGCTGTCGGGAACACTCAAAATGAGGTTCTGAGTTATTGCAACATAGGAGCGTTTCACTGCATTCAACGTTCTTAGAAAGAATTCCGTAATCTTGCTGCCGGTTGGCCTCCGGGTGTTCCGGGTGAACATCTCCTTGTAAATCCCCCGTGGTTTCTTGTACACCTGTGAAATTTGGCCAAGTTATGCAGTTTGCATTGCTGCATAATTGCGACTGCCTATCTCTGCCGGGGTTGCAAACATTCAGGCATGGCAGCCCGATAGGCTGATCCCCGTAAGACACTGCCAGCAGACTGGGTATATCTGCTTCCCATTCTTCTCACCTGAGTGCTACTGATTCCAGCTTTGACACCTACACTCTACTCAACCGGAGCAGTAAGTTGATCCTCAACTTAAGGCACTTTGTGAAAGTGTTGAGAACTAGAGCTCAGTTCTTTGGCACACCAACACTGTCCATCCTGCACTATGGACGGCACTTCCTCCATCTGGCTATAGTTAGTCCACGGTTGTATTCAGCCGAATGACCTCTGCCGGGAACACTCAGAATGAGGTTCTGAGTTATTGCCACATAGGAGCCTTTCACTGCTTTCAAGGCTTCTTAGGAAGGATTCTGGAATATTGCTGCCGGCAGGCCTCTGGCTGTTCCGGGTGAACATCTCCTTGTAAATTCCCCGTGGTTTCTTGTACACCCGTCAAATTTGGCCAGGTTTGGCAGTTTGCATTGTTGCACAATTGCACCTGCCATGCTCTGCCGCGATTGCAAACATTCAGGCGTGGCAGCCAGATAGGCTGGTCCCCGTAGGACACTGTCAGCAGACTGGGTATATCTGCTTCCCGTTCTTCTCACCTGAGTGCTACTGATGCCAGCTTTGACGGCTACACTCTACTCAACCGGAGCAATAAGTTGAACCTCAACTTATGGCACTTTGTGAAAGTGTTGAGAACTAGAGCTCAGTTGTTTGGCACGCCACCACTGTCCATCCAACACTATGGACGGCACTGCCTACATCTGGCTCTAATTAGTCCACGGTTGTGTTCAGCCGAATGACCTCTGCCTGGAACACTCAGAATGAGTTTCTGAGTTATTGCAACATAGGAGCGTTTCACTGCTTTCAAGGCTTCACAGGAAGAATTCCGGAATCTTGCTGCGGGGAGGCCTCCGGCTTTTGCGGGTGAACATCTCCTTGTAAATCCCCCGTGGTTTCTTGTACACACGTGAAATTTGGCCAGGTTATGCATTATGCATTGCTGCACAATTGCGCCTACCAAGCTCTGTCGAGATTGCAAACATTCAGGCGTAGCAGCCAGATAGGCTGGTCCCCGTAGGACACTGCCAGCGGACTGGGTCTACCTGCTTCCCGTTCTTCTCACCTGAGTGCTACTGATTCCAGCTTTGACGGGTAAACTCTACTCAACCAGAGCAGTAAGTTGTACCTCAACTTATGGCACTTTGTGAAAGTTTGGAGAACTAAAGCTCAGTTGTTTTCCAATCGAAAACACTGCCTATATCTGGCTCTAATTAGTCCATTGCCTACATCTGGCTGTAATTAGTCCACTGCCTACATCTGGCTCTAATTAGTCCACGGATGAGTTCAGCCGAATGACCACTGCTGGGAACATTCAGAATGAGGTTCTGAGTTGTTGTCACATAGGAGCGTTTCAGTGCTTTCAAGGCTTCTTAGGAAGTACTCCGGAATGTTGCTGCCGGCAGGCCTCCGGCTGTTTCGTGTGAACATCTCCATGTAAATCCCCCGTGGTTTCTTGTACACACGTGAAATTTGGCCAGGTTATGCAGTTTGCATTGCTGCACAATTGTTCCTGCCTAGCTCTGACGCGGTTGCAAACATTCAGGCGTGGCAGCCAGATAGGCTGGTCCACCTAGGACACTGCCAGCGGACTGGGTATATGTGCTTCCGGTTCTTCTAACCTGAGTGCTACTGATTCCAGCTTTGACGGCTACACTCTACTCAACCGGAGCAGTAAGTTGAACCTCAACTTATGGCACTTTGAGAAAGTGTTGAGAACTAGAGCTCAGTTGTTTTCCACGCCACGACTGTCCATCCAGCACTATGGACGGCATTGCCTACATCTGGCTCTAATTAGTCCACGGTTGTGATCAGCCGAATGACCTCTGCCGGGAACACTCAGAATGAGGTTCTGAGTTATTGCAACATAGGAGCGTTTCACTGCTTTCAAGGCTTCACAGGATGAATTCCGGAATCTTGCTGCCAGCAGGCCTCCAGCTGTTCCGGGTGAACATCTCCTTGTAAATCCCCCGTGGTTTCTTGTACACCCGTGAAATTTGGCCAGGTTTTGCAGTTTGCATTGCTGCACAATTGCGACTGCCTAGCTCTGCCGCGGTTGCAAACATTCAGGCGTGGCAGCCAGATAGGCTGGTCCCGGTAGGACACTGCCAGGGGACTGGGTGTATCTGCTTCCCGTTCTTCTCACCTGAGTGCTACTGATTCCTGATTTGACCGCTACACTCTACTCAACCAGAGCAGTAAGTTCAACCTCAACTGATGGCACTTTGTGAGTGTTGAAAACTAGAGCTCAGTTGTTTGGAACGCCACCAATGTCCATCCAGCACTATGGCGGCACGGCCTACATCTGGCTCTAATTAGGCCACGGTTGTTTTCAGCTGAATGACCTCTGCCGGGAACACTCAGAATGAGGTTCTGAGTTATTGCAACATAGGAGCGTTTCACTGCTTTCAAGGCTTCACAGGAAGAATTCCGGAATCTTGCTGTGCGCAGGCCTCCGGCTGTTGCGGGTGAACATCTCGTTGTAAATCCCCCGTGGTTTCTTGTACACCCGTGAAATTTGGCCAGGTTATGAAGTTTGCATTGCTGCACAATTGCGCCTGCCTAGCTTTGCCGTGGTTGCAAACATTCAGGTGTATCAGCCAGATAGGCTGGTCCCCGTAGGACACTTCCAGCAAACTGGGTCTATCTGTTTCCAGTTCTTCTCACCTAAGTGCAACTGATTCCAGCTTTGATGGCTACACTCTTCTCAACCGGACCAGTAAGTTGAACGTCAACTTATGGCACTTTGTGAAAGTTTGGAGAACTAAAGCTCAGTTGTTTTCCAATCGAAAACATTGCCTATATCTGGCTCTAATTAGTCCATTGCCTACATCTGGCTCTAATTAGTCCACTGCCTACATCTGGCTCTAATTAGTTCACGGATGAGTTCAGCCGAATGACCTCTGCCAGGAACACTCAGAATGAGGTTCTGAGTTATTTCAACATCGGAGCGTTTCACTGCTTTCAAGGCTTCTTAGGAAGAATTCCGGAATCTTGCTGCCGGCAGGCCTCTGGCTCTTCCGGGTGAACATCTAATTATACAACCCCCGTGGTTTCTTGTACACCCGTGAAATTTGGCCAGTTTACGCAGTTTGCATTGCTGCACAATTGCGCCTACCTAGCTCTGCCGCGGTTGCAAACATTCAGGCGTGGCAGCCAGATAGGCTGGTCCACGTAGGACACTGCCAGCGGACTGGGTATATCTGCTTCTCGTTCTTCTCACCTGTGTGCTACTGATTCCAGCCTTGGTTGCTACACTCTACTCTTCCGAAGCAGTAAGTTGAACCTCAATTTATGGCACTTTGTGAACGTTTGGAGAACTAGAGCTCAGTTGTTTAGCATGCGACCACTGTCCCCCCAGCACTATGGACGGCACTGCATACATCTGGCTCTAATTAGTTCTCGGTTGTGTTCAGCCGAATGACCTCTGTCGGGAACACTAAAAATGAGGTTCTGAGTTATTGCAACATAGGAGCGTTTCACAGCGTTCAAGGTGTCTTAGGAAGATTCCGGAATCTTGCTGCCGGCTGGCCTCCGGATGTTCCGGGTGAACATCTCCTTGTAAATCCCCCGTGGTTTCTTGTACACCTGTGAAATTTGGCCAAGTTATGCAATTTGCATTGCTGCATAATTGCGACTGCCTATCTCTGCCGGGGTTGCAAACATTCAGGTATGGCAGCCAGACAGGCTGGTCCCCGTAGGACACTGCCAGCAGACTGGGTATATCTGCTTCCCGTTCTACTCACCTGAGTGATACTGATTCCAGCTTTGACGGCTACACTCTACTCAACCGGAGCAGTAAGTTGAACCTCAACTTATGGCAATTTGAGAAAGTTTGGGGAACTAAAGCTCAGTTGTTTTCCAATCGAAAACACTGCCTATATCTGGCTCTAATCAGTCCATTACCTACATCTGGCTCCAATTTGTCCACTGCCTACATCTGGCTCTAATTAGTCCACGGATGAGTTCACCTGAATAACCTCTGCCGGGAACACTCAGAATGAGGTTCTGAGTTATTGCAACATAGGAGCGTTTCACTGCTTGCAAGGCTTCTTAGGAAGAATTCTGGAATCTTGCTGCCAGCAGGCCTCTGGCTGTTCCGGGTGAATATCCCCTTGTATATCCCCCTTGGTTTCTTGTACACCCGTGAAATTTGGCCAGGTTATGCAGTTTGCAATGCAGCACAATTGCGCCTGCCTAGCTCTGCCCCCGTTACAAACTTTCAGGCATGGCAGCCAGATAGACTGGTCCCTGTAGGACACTGCCAGCGGACTGGGTATATCTGCTTCCCGTTCTTCTCACCTGAGTGCTAATGATTCCAGCTTTGACGGCTACAATCTACTCAACCGGAGCAGTAAGGTGAAGCTCAACTTAGGGAACTTTCTGAAAGTGTTGAGAACTACAAATCAGTTTTTGGGCATGCGAACACTCTCCATCCAGCACTATGGACGGCACTGTCTACATCTGGCTCTAATTAGTCCACAGTTGTGTTCAGCCGAATGACCTCTGCCGGGAACACTCAGAATGAGGTTCTGAGTTATTGCAACCTAGGAGCGTTTCACTGCTTTCAAGGCTTCTTAGGAAGAATTCCGGAATTTTGCTGCCAGCAGGCCTCCGGCTGTTCCGGGTGAACATCTCCTTGTAAATCCCCCGTTGTTTCTTGTACACCCGTGAAATGTGGCCAGGTTATGCAGTTTGCATTGCTGCACAATTGCGCCTGCCTAGCTCTGCCGCGGTTGCAAACATTCAGGAGTGACAGCCAGATAGGCTGGTCCCCGTAAGACATTGCCAGCAGACTGGGTATATCTGCTTCCCGTTCGTCTCACCTGAGTGCTACTGATTCCAGCTTTGACGGCTACACTCTACTCAATCACAGCAGTAAGTTGGACCTCAACGTATGGCACTTTTTGAAAGTGGTGAGAACTAGGGCTCAGTTGTTTGGCACACCACTACTGTCCATCCTGCACTATGGAGGGCACTGCATACATCAGGCTCTAATTAGTCGACGGTTGTGTTCAGCCAAATGACCTCTGCCGGGAACACTCAGAATGAGGTTCTGAGTTATTGCAACATAAGAGCGTTTCACTGCTTTCAAGGCTTCTTAGGAAGGATTCCAGAATGATGCTGCCGGCAGACCTCCGTCTGTTCCGGGTGAACATCTCCTTGTAAATCCCCGAGGTTTCTTGTACACCCGTCAAATTTGGCCAGATTATGCAGTTTGCATTACTGCACAATTGCGCCTGCCTAGCTTTGCCGCGGTTGCAAACATTCAGGCAAGCAGCCAGATAGGCTGGTCCCCGTAGGACACTGCCAGCGGACTGGGTATATCTGCTTCCCGTTCTTTTCACCTGAGTGCTACTGATTCCAGCTTTGACGGCTACACTCTACTCAACCGGAGCAGTAAGTTGAACCTCAACTTATGGCACTTTGTGAAAGTGTTAAGAACTAGAGCTCAGTTGTTCGGCACTCCACCACTTTCCATCCAGCAGTATGGACGGCACTGCCTACACCTGGCTCTAATTAGTCCACGGTTGTGTTCAGCCCAATGACCTGTGCCGGGAACACTCAGAATGAGTTTCTGAGTTATTGCAACATAGGCGCGTTTCACAGCTTTCAAGGCATCACTAGAAGAATTCCGGAATCTTGCTGCCGGTAGGCCTACGGTTGTTCCGGGTGATCATGTCCTTGTAAATCCCCCGTGGTTTCTTGTACACCCCTGAAATTTGGGGCGCTTACGCAGTTTGCATTGCTGAACATGTCCTTGTAAATCCCCCGTGGTTTCTTGTACACCCGTGAAATTTGGCCAGGTTATGCAGTTTGAATTGCTGCATAATTGCGACTGCTTAGCTCTGCTGTGGTTGCAAATATTGAGGCGTGGCAGACAGATAGGCTGGACACAGTAGGACACTGCCAGCGGTCTGGGTATATCTGCTTTTCGTTCTTCTCACCTGAGTGCTGCTGATTCTAGCTTTGACGGCTACACTCTACTCAACCGAAGCAGGAAGTAGAACCTCTACTTATGGCATTCTGTTAAAGTTTGGAGAACTAGAGCTCAGTTGTTTGGCACGCCACGACTGTCCATTAAGCACTATGGACGGCACTGCTTACATCTGGCTATAGTTAGTCCACGGTTGTGATCAGCCGAATGAGCTCTGCTGGGAACACTCACAATAAGGTTCTAAGTTATTGCAAAATAGGAGTGTTTCACTTCGTTCAAGGTTTCTTAGGAAGAATTCTGGAATCTTACTTCTGGCAGTCTTCCGGTTGTTCCGAGTGAACATCTCCTTGTAAATCCCCCGTGGTTTCTTGTACACCCGTGAAATTTGGCTAGGTTATGCAGTTTGTATTGCTGCATAATTGCGCCTGCCTAGCTCTGCCGCGGTTGCAAACATTCAGGCGTGGCAGACAGATAGGCTGGTTCGCGTAGGACACTGCCAGCAGACTGGGTATATCTGCTTCCAATTCTTCACACCTGAGTGCTTCTGATACCCCCTTTGATGGCTACACTCTACTCAACCGAAGCAGTAAGTTGAACCTCTACTTATGGCACTCTGTTAAAGTTTGGAGAACTAGAGCTCAGTAGTTTGGCACGCGACCACTGTCCATCAAGCACTATAGACGAAACTGCCTACATCTGGCTCTAATTAGACCACGGTTGTGTTCAGCCGAATGACCTCTGCCGGGAACACTCAGAATGAGGTTCTGAGTTATTGCAACATAGGAGCGTTTCACTGCGATCAACGCTTCTTAGGAAGAATTCCGGAATCTTGCTGCGGGCAGGCCTCCGTCTGTTCCGGGTGAACATCTCCTTGTATTTCCTCGTGGTTTCTTGTACACCCGTGAAATTTGGCCAGGTTATGCAGTTTGCATTGCTGCATAATTGCGACTGTCTAGCTCTGTCGCGGTTGCAAACATTCAGTCGTATCAGTCAGATAGGCTGGTTCCCGTAGGACACTGCCAGGGGAGTGGGTATATCTGCTTTTCGTTCTTCTCACCTGAGTGCTACTGATTCCAACTTTGACGGCTACACTCTACTCCACCAGAGCAGTAAGTTGAACCTCAACTTATGGCACTTTGTGAACGTTTGGAGAACTAGAGCTCAGTTGTTTAGCATGCGACCCCTGTCCGCCCAGCACTATGGACGGCACTGCATACATCTGGCTCTAATTAGTCCACGATTGTGTTCAGCCGAATGACCTCTGCCGGGAACACTCAGAATGAGGTTCTGAGTTATTGCCACATAGGAACGTTTCACTGCTTTCAAGGCTTCTTAGGAAGGATTCCAGAATGTTGCTGCCGGCAGGCCTCTGGCTGTTCCGGGTGAACATCTCCTTGTAAATCCGCCGTGGTTTCTCGTACACCCGTGAAATTTGGCCAGGTTATGCAGTTTTCACTGCTGCACAATTGCGCCTCCCTAGCTCTGCCCCGGTTACAAACATTCAGGCGTGGCAGCCAGGTAGACTGGTGCCTGTAGGACATTGCCAGCAGACTGGGTATATCTGCTTCCCGTTCTTCTCACCTGAGTGCTACTGATTCCAGCTTTGACGGCTACAATCTACTCAACCGGATCTGTAAGTTGAAGCTCAACTTAGGGCATTTTCTCAAAGTGTTGAGAACTACAGCTCAGTTGTTGGGCATGCGACCACTGTCCATTCAGCACTATGGACGGCACTGCCGACATCTGGCTCTAATTAGTCCATGGTTGTGATCAGCCGAATGACCTCTGCCGGGAACACTCAGAAGGAGGTTCTGAGTTATAACAACATAGGAGAGTTTCACTTCTTTCAAGGCTTCTTAGGAAAAATTCCGGAATCTTGCTGCCGGCAGGCCTCCGGCTGTTCCGGCAAACCATGTCCTGGTAAATCCCCCGTGGTTTCTTGTACATCCGTGAAATTTGGCCAGGTTATGCAGTTTGCATTGCTGCATAATTGCGACTGCTTAGCTCTGCCGCGATTGCAAACATTGAGGCATGGCAGCCAGATAAGCGGGACACCGTAGGACTCTGCCAGCGGACTGGGTATATCTGCTTCCCGTTCTTCTCACCTGAGTGCTGCTGATTCTAGCTTTGACGGCTACACTCTACTCAACCGGAGCAGTAAGTTGATCCTCAACTTATGGCATTTTGTGAAAGTGTTGCGAACTAGAGCTCAGTTGTTTGGCACACCACCACTGTCCAGCCAGCACTATGGATGGCACTGCATGCATCTGGCTATTGTTAGTCCACGGTTGTGTTCAGCTGAATGAGCTCTGCCGGGAACACTCACAAAGAGGTTCTGACTTATTGCAACATAGGAGTGTTTCACTTCGTTCAAAGTTTCTTAGGAAGAATTCTGGAATCTTGCTGCCGGCAGGCCTCCGGATGTTCCGTGTGAACATCTCGTTGTAAATCCCCCGTGGTTCCTTGTACACGCGTGAAATTTGGCTAGGTTATGCAGTTTGCATTGCTGCATAATTGCCCCTGCCTAGCTCTGCCGCGGTTGCAAACATTCAGGCGTGGCAGCCAGAGAGACTGGTCCCCCTAGGACACTGCAGGCGGACTGGGTATATCTGTTTCACATTCTTCTCACCTGAGTGCTTCTGATTCCCGTTTTGACGGCTACACTCTACTCAACCAGAGCAGTAAGTTGAACCTCAACTCATGGCAATTTGTGAAAGTGTTGAGAACTAGAGCTCAGTTGTTTGGCACGTCACCACTGTCGATCCAGCACTATGGACGGCACTACCTACATCAGGCTCTAATTAGTCCACGATTGTGTTCAGCCGAATGACCTCTGCCGGGAAAACTCAGAATGAGTTTCTGAGTTATTGCAACATAGGTGCGTTTCACTGCTTTCAAGGCTTCACAGGAAGATTTCCAGAATCTTGCTGCGCGCAAGCCTCTGGTTGTTCCGGGTGAACATCGCCTTGTAAATCCCCCGTGGTTTCTTGTAAAACCGTGAAATTTGGCCAGGTTATGCAGTTTGCATTGCTGCACAATTGCGCCTGCCTAGCTCTGCCACGCTTGCAAACATTCAGGTGCGGCAGCCAGATAGGCTGGTCCCCGTAGGACACTGCCAGCGGACTGGGTCTATCTGCTTCCCGTTCTTCTCACCTGAGTGCTACTGATTCCAGCTTTGACGGATACACTCTACTCAACGGGAGCAGTAAGTTGAACCTCAACTCATGGCATTTTGTGAAAGTGTTGAGAACTAGAGCTCAGTTGTTTGGCACGCCACCACTGTCCATCTAGCACTATGGATGGAAATGCCTACATCTGGCTCTAATTAGTCCACTGTTGTGTTCAGCCGAATGACCTCTGTTGGGAACACTCAGAATGAGGATCTGAGTTATTGCAACAAAGGAGTGATTCACTGCTTTCAAGGCTTCTTCGGAAAGATTCCGGAATCTTGCTGCCAGCAGGCCACCGCCTGTTCCGGGTGAACATCTCCTTGTAAATCCCCTGTGGTTTCTTGTACACCCGTGAAATTAGCCAAGTTATGCAGTTTCCATTGCTGCACAATTGCACCTGCCTAGCTCTGCCGCAGTGGCAAACATTCAGGCGTGACAGGCAAATAGGCGGGTCCCTGTAGGACTCTGCCAGGGGACTGGGTCTATTTGCTTCCCGTTCTTCTCACCTGAGTGCTACTGATTCCAGGTTTGACGGCTACACTCTACTCAACCGGCGAAGTAAGTTGAACCTCAACCTATGGCAATTTGTAAAAGTCTTGAGAACTAGAGCTCAGTTGTTTGGCACGCCACCACTGTCCATCCAGCACTATGGACGGCACTGCTTACATCTGGCTCTAAGAAGTTCATGGTTGTGTTCAGCCGAATGACCTCTGCCGGGAACACTCAGAATGGGGTTCTGAGTTATGGCAACATAGGAGCATTTCACTGCTTTCAAGGTTTCTTAGGAAGAATTCCGGAATCTTGCTGCCGGCTGGCCTCCAGCTGTTCCGGGTGAACATCTACTTGTAAATCCCCCGTGGTTTCTTGTACACCTGTGAAATTTGGTAAAGTTATGTAGTTTGCATTGTTGCATAATTGCGTCTGCCTATCTCTGCCGGGGTTGCAAACATTCAGGCATGGCAGCCAGATAGGCTGGTCCCCGTAGGACACTGCCAGCAGACTGGGTATATCAGTTTCCTGTTCTTCTCACCTCAGTGCTACTGATTCCAGGTTTGACGGCTACACTCTACTCAACCGGAGCAGTAAGTTGAACCTCAACTTATGGCACTTTGTGCAAGTGTTGAGAACTAGAGCTCAGTTGTTTGGCACGCCATCACTGTCCATCCAGCACTACCGACGGCACTGCCTACATCTGGCTATAGTTAGTCCACGGTTCTGTTCAGCCGAATGACCTCTGCCGGGAAAACTCAAATGAGGTTCTGAGTTATTGCAACATAGGAGCGTTTCACTGCTTTCAAGGCTTCTTAGGAAGAATTCCAAAATCTTGCTTCCGGCAGGCCTCCTGCTGTTCAGGGAGAACATCTCCTTGTAAATCCCCCGTGGTTTCTTGTACACCCCTGAAATTTAGGGAGGTTATGCAGTTTGCATTGCTGCACAATTGCGCCGGCCTACCCATGACGCGTTTGCAAACATTCAGGCGTGGAAGCCAGATAGGCTGGTCCCAGTAGGACACAGCCAGGGGACTGGGTATATCTGCTTTCTGTTCTTCTCACCTGAGTGCTACTGATTCCAGCATTGACGGCTACAATCTACTCAACGAGAGCAGTAAGTAGAACCTCAACTTATGGCACTTTGTGAAAGTGTTGTGAACTAGATCTCAGGTGTTTCGCACGCCACAAATATCCATCCAGCACTATGGAAGGCACTGCCTATATCAGGCTCTAATTAGTCCACAGTTGTGTTCAGCTGAATGATCTCTGCCGGGAACACGTAGAATGAGGTTCTGAGTTATTGCAACCTAGAAGCGTTTCACTGCTTTCAAGGTTTCACAGGAAGAATTCCGAAATCTTGCTGCCGGCAGGCCTCCGGATGTTCCGAGGGAAATCCCCTTGTAAATGCCCCGTGGTTTCTTGTACACCCATGAAAATTGTCCAGGTTATGCAGTTTGCATTGCTGCACAATTCCGCCTGCATAGCTCTGCCGCGGTTACAAACATTCAGGCGTGGCAGCCAGTAAGGCTGGTTCCTGTAGGACACTGCCAGCGGACTTGGTCTACCTGCTTCCCGTTCTTCTCACCTGAGTGCTACTGATTCCAGCTTTGTCGGGTATACTCTACTGAATCGGAGGAGTAAGTTGAACCTCAACTTATGGCACTTTGTGAAAGTTTGGAGAACTAAAGCTCAGTTGTTTTCCAATCGAAAACACTGCCTATATCTGGCTCTAATTAGTCCATTGCCTACATCTGGCTCTAATTAGTCCACTGCCTACATCTGGCTCTAATTAGTCCACGGATGAGTTCAGCCGAATGACCTCTGCCGGGAACACTCAGAATGAGGTTCTGAGTTATTGCAACATAGGAGCGTTTCACTGCTTTCAAGGCTTCTTAGGAAGAGTTCCGGAATCTTGCAGCCAACAGGCCTCCGGTTGTTCCCGGGGAACATCTCCTTGTAAATCCCCCGTGGTTTCTTGTACACCTGTGAAATTTGGCTAGGTTATGAAGTTTGCATTGCTCCATAATTTTGCCTGCTGAGCTCTGCCGCGGTTGCAAACATTCAGGAGTTGCAGCCAGAGAGGCTGGTCCCGGTAGGATACTGCTGACAGACTGGGTTTATCTGCTTCCCATTCTTCTCACCTGAGTGCTTCTGATTCCCGCTTTGACAGCTACAATCTACTCAAACGAAGCAGTAAGTTGAACCTCAACTTATGGCACTTTGTGATAGTGTTGAGAACTAAAGCTCAGTTGTTTGACAGGCCACCACTGTCCATTCAGCACTATGGACGGCACTGTCTGCATCAGGCTCTAATTAGTCCACGGTTGTGTTCAGCCGAATGACCTCTGCCGGAAACACTCAGAATGAGGTTCTGAGTTGTTGCAACATAGGAGCGTTTCACTGCGTTCAAGCCTTCTTAGAAAGAATTCCGGAATCTTGCTGCTGGCAGGCCTCCGGCTGTTCCGGGTTAACATCTCCTTGTAAATCCCCCGTGGTTTCTTGTACACCGGTGAAATTTGGCCAGGTTATGCAGTTTGCATTGCTGCACAATTGCGCCTGCCTAGCTTTGCCACGGTTGCAAACATTCAGGCGTGGCAGCCAGAGAGGCTGGTCCCCGTAGGACACTGCCAGAAGACTGGGAATATCTGCTTTCGATCTTCTCACCTGAGTGCTACTGATTCCAGCTTTGACGGCTACACTCTACTCAACCGGAGCAGTAAGTTGAACCTCAACTTATGGCACTTTGTGAAAGTGTTGAGAACTAGAGCTCAGTTGTTTGGCACGCCACCACTGTCCATCCAGCACTATGGACGGCACTGCTTACATCTGGCTCTAAGAAGTTCATGGTTGTGTTCAGCCGAATGACCTCTGCCGGGAACACTCAGAATGGGGTTCTGAGTTATGGCAACATAGGAGCATTTCACTGCTTTCAAGGTTTCTTAGGAAGAATTCCGGAATCTTGCTGCCGGCTGGCCTCCAGCTGTTCCGGGTGAACATCTACTTGTAAATCCCCCGTGGTTTCTTGTACACCTGTGAAATTTGGTAAAGTTATGTAGTTTGCATTGTTGCATAATTGCGTCTGCCTATCTCTGCCGGGGTTGCAAACATTCAGGCATGGCAGCCAGATAGGCTGGTCCCCGTAGGACACTGCCAGCAGACTGGGTATATCAGTTTCCTGTTCTTCTCACCTCAGTGCTACTGATTCCAGGTTTGACGGCTACACTCTACTCAACCGGAGCAGTAAGTTGAACCTCAACTTATGGCACTTTGTGCAAGTGTTGAGAACTAGAGCTCAGTTGTTTGGCACGCCATCACTGTCCATCCAGCACTACCGACGGCACTGCCTACATCTGGCTATAGTTAGTCCACGGTTCTGTTCAGCCGAATGACCTCTGCCGGGAAAACTCAAATGAGGTTCTGAGTTATTGCAACATAGGAGCGTTTCACTGCTTTCAAGGCTTCTTAGGAAGAATTCCAAAATCTTGCTTCCGGCAGGCCTCCTGCTGTTCAGGGAGAACATCTCCTTGTAAATCCCCCGTGGTTTCTTGTACACCCCTGAAATTTAGGGAGGTTATGCAGTTTGCATTGCTGCACAATTGCGCCGGCCTACCCATGACGCGTTTGCAAACATTCAGGCGTGGAAGCCAGATAGGCTGGTCCCAGTAGGACACAGCCAGGGGACTGGGTATATCTGCTTTCTGTTCTTCTCACCTGAGTGCTACTGATTCCAGCATTGACGGCTACAATCTACTCAACGAGAGCAGTAAGTAGAACCTCAACTTATGGCACTTTGTGAAAGTGTTGTGAACTAGATCTCAGGTGTTTCGCACGCCACAAATATCCATCCAGCACTATGGAAGGCACTGCCTATATCAGGCTCTAATTAGTCCACAGTTGTGTTCAGCTGAATGATCTCTGCCGGGAACACGTAGAATGAGGTTCTGAGTTATTGCAACCTAGAAGCGTTTCACTGCTTTCAAGGTTTCACAGGAAGAATTCCGAAATCTTGCTGCCGGCAGGCCTCCGGATGTTCCGAGGGAAATCCCCTTGTAAATGCCCCGTGGTTTCTTGTACACCCATGAAAATTGTCCAGGTTATGCAGTTTGCATTGCTGCACAATTCCGCCTGCATAGCTCTGCCGCGGTTACAAACATTCAGGCGTGGCAGCCAGTAAGGCTGGTTCCTGTAGGACACTGCCAGCGGACTTGGTCTACCTGCTTCCCGTTCTTCTCACCTGAGTGCTACTGATTCCAGCTTTGTCGGGTATACTCTACTGAATCGGAGGAGTAAGTTGAACCTCAACTTATGGCACTTTGTGAAAGTTTGGAGAACTAAAGCTCAGTTGTTTTCCAATCGAAAACACTGCCTATATCTGGCTCTAATTAGTCCATTGCCTACATCTGGCTCTAATTAGTCCACTGCCTACATCTGGCTCTAATTAGTCCACGGATGAGTTCAGCCGAATGACCTCTGCCGGGAACACTCAGAATGAGGTTCTGAGTTATTGCAACATAGGAGCGTTTCACTGCTTTCAAGGCTTCTTAGGAAGAGTTCCGGAATCTTGCAGCCAACAGGCCTCCGGTTGTTCCCGGGGAACATCTCCTTGTAAATCCCCCGTGGTTTCTTGTACACCTGTGAAATTTGGCTAGGTTATGAAGTTTGCATTGCTCCATAATTTTGCCTGCTGAGCTCTGCCGCGGTTGCAAACATTCAGGAGTTGCAGCCAGAGAGGCTGGTCCCGGTAGGATACTGCTGACAGACTGGGTTTATCTGCTTCCCATTCTTCTCACCTGAGTGCTTCTGATTCCCGCTTTGACAGCTACAATCTACTCAAACGAAGCAGTAAGTTGAACCTCAACTTATGGCACTTTGTGATAGTGTTGAGAACTAAAGCTCAGTTGTTTGACAGGCCACCACTGTCCATTCAGCACTATGGACGGCACTGTCTGCATCAGGCTCTAATTAGTCCACGGTTGTGTTCAGCCGAATGACCTCTGCCGGAAACACTCAGAATGAGGTTCTGAGTTGTTGCAACATAGGAGCGTTTCACTGCGTTCAAGCCTTCTTAGAAAGAATTCCGGAATCTTGCTGCTGGCAGGCCTCCGGCTGTTCCGGGTTAACATCTCCTTGTAAATCCCCCGTGGTTTCTTGTACACCGGTGAAATTTGGCCAGGTTATGCAGTTTGCATTGCTGCACAATTGCGCCTGCCTAGCTTTGCCACGGTTGCAAACATTCAGGCGTGGCAGCCAGAGAGGCTGGTCCCCGTAGGACACTGCCAGAAGACTGGGAATATCTGCTTTCGATCTTCTCACCTGAGTGCTACTGATTCCAGCTTTGACGGCTACACTCTACTCAACCGGAGCAGTAAGTTGAACCTCAACTTATGGCACTTTGTGAAAGTGTTGAGAACTAGAGCTCAGTTGTTTGGCACGCCACCACTGTCCATCCAGCACTATGGACGGCACTGCTTACATCTGGCTCTAAGAAGTTCATGGTTGTGTTCAGCCGAATGACCTCTGCCGGGAACACTCAGAATGGGGTTCTGAGTTATGGCAACATAGGAGCATTTCACTGCTTTCAAGGTTTCTTAGGAAGAATTCCGGAATCTTGCTGCCGGCTGGCCTCCAGCTGTTCCGGGTGAACATCTACTTGTAAATCCCCCGTGGTTTCTTGTACACCTGTGAAATTTGGTAAAGTTATGTAGTTTGCATTGCTGCATAATTGCGTCTGCCTATCTCTGCCGGGGTTGCAAACATTCAGGCATGGCAGCCAGATAGGCTGGTTCCCGTAGGACACTGCCAGCAGACTGGGTATATCAGTTTCCCGTTCTTCTCACCTCAGTGCTACTGATTCCAGGTTTGACGGCTACACTCTACTCAACCGGAGCAGTAAGTTGAACCTCAACTTATGGCACTTTGTGCAAGTGTTGAGAACTAGAGCTCAGTTGTTTGGCACGCCATCACTGTCCATCCAGCACTACCGACGGCACTGCCTACATCTGGCTATAGTTAGTCCACGGTTCTGTTCAGCCGAATGACCTCTGCCGGGAAAACTCAAATGAGGTTCTGAGTTATTGCAACATAGGAGCGTTTCACTGCTTTCAAGGCTTCTTAGGAAGAATTCCAAAATCTTGCTTCCGGCAGGCCTCCTGCTGTTCAGGGAGAACATCTCCTTGTAAATCCCCCGTGGTTTCTTGTACACCCCTGAAATTTAGGGAGGTTATGCAGTTTGCATTGCTGCACAATTGCGCCGGCCTACCCATGACGCGTTTGCAAACATTCAGGCGTGGAAGCCAGATAGGCTGGTCCCAGTAGGACACAGCCAGGGGACTGGGTATATCTGCTTTCTGTTCTTCTCACCTGAGTGCTACTGATTCCAGCATTGACGGCTACAATCTACTCAACGAGAGCAGTAAGTAGAACCTCAACTTATGGCACTTTGTGAAAGTGTTGTGAACTAGATCTCAGGTGTTTGGCACGCCACAAATATCCATCCAGCACTATGGAAGGCACTGCCTATATCAGGCTCTAATTAGTCCACAGTTGTGTTCAGCTGAATGATCTCTGCCAGGAACACGTAGAATGAGGTTCTCAGTTATTGCAACCTAGGAGCGTTTCACTGCTTTCAAGGTTTCACAGGAAGAATTCCGGAATCTTGCTGCCGGCAGGCCTCCGGATGTTCCGAGGGAAATCCCCTTGTAAATGCCCCGTGGTTTCTTGTACACCCGTGAAAATTGTCCAGGTTATGCAGTTTGCATTGCTGCACAATTGCGCCTGCCTAGCTTTGCCGCGGTTGCAAACATTCAGGCAAGCAGCCAGATAGGCTGGTCCCCGTAGGACACTGCCAGCGGACTGGGTCTATCTGCTTCCCGTTCTTCTCACCTGAGTGCTACTGATTCCAGCTTTGACGGCTACACTCTACTCAACCAGAGCAGTAAGTTGAACCTCAACTTATGGCACTTTGTGAAAGTGTTAAGAACTAGAGCTCAGTTGTTTGGCACTCCACCACTGTCCATCCAACAATATGGACGGCACAGCCTACACCTGGCTCTAATTAGTCCACGGTTGTGTTTAGCCCAATGACCTGTGCCGGGAACAATCAGAATGAGTTTCTGAGTTATTGCAACATAGGCGCGTTTCACAGCTTTCAAGGCTTCACTGGAAGAATTCCGGAATCTTGCTGCCGGTAGGCCTCCTGCTGTTCCGGGTGATCATGTCCTTGTAAATCCCCCGTGGTTTCTTGTACACCCCTGAAATTTGGGGCGCTTACGCAGTTTGCATTGCTGCACAATTGCACCTGCCTACCCCTGCCGCGCTTGCAAACATTCAGGCGTATCAGCCAGATAGGCTGGTCCCCGTAAGACACTTCCAGCAAACTGGGTCTATCTGTTTCCAGTTCTTCTCACCTGAGTGCTACTGATTCCAGCTTTGATGGCTACACTCTTCTCAACCAGACCAATAAGTTGAACGTCAACTTATGGCACTTTGTGAAAGTTTGGAGAACTAAAGCTCAGTTGTTTTCCAATCGAAAACACTGCCTATACCTAGCTCTAATTAGTCCATTGCCTACATCGGGCTCTAATTTTTCCACTGCCTACATCTGGCTCTAATTAGTCCACGGATGAGTTCAGCCGAATGACCTCTGCCGGGAACACTCAGAATGAGGTTATGAGTTATTGCAACATAGCAGCGTTTCACTGCTTGCAAGGCTTCTTAGGAAGAATTCCGGAATCTTGCTGCCGGCAGGCCTCTGGCTGTTCCGGGTGAACATCTAATTATACATCCCCCGTGGTTTCTTGTACACCCGTGAAATTTGGCCAGTTAATGCAGTTTGCATTGCTGCACAATTGCGCCTGCCTAGCTCTGCCGCGGTTGCAAACATTCAGGCGTGGCAGCCAGAAAGGCTGTTCCACGTAGGACACTGCCAGCAGACTTGGTATATCTGCTTCTCCTTCTTCTCAACTGAGTGCTACTGATTCCAGCGTTGATTGCTACACTCTACTCAACCGAAGCAGTAAGTTGAACCTCAATTTATGGCACGTTGTGCACGTTTGGAGAACTAGAGCTCAGTTGTTTAGCATGCGACCACTGTCCCCCCAGCACTATGGATGGCACTGCCTATATCTGGCTCTAATTAGTCCTCGGTTGTGTTCAGCCGAATGACCTCTGTCGGGAACACTAAAAATGAGGTTCTGAGTTATTGCAACATACGAGCGTTTCACTGCGTTCAAGGTTTCTTAGGAAGATTCCGGAATCTTGCTGCCGGCTGGCCTCCGGATGTTCCGGGTGAACATCTCCTTGTAAATCCCCAGTGGTTTCTTGTACACCTGTGAAATTAGGCCAAGTTATGCAGTTTGCATTGCTGCATAATTGCGACTGCCTATCTCTGCCGGGGTTGCAAACATTCAGGCGTGGCAGCCAGTAAGGCTGGTCCCCGTAGGACACTGCCAGCAGACTGGGTATATCTGCTTCCCGTTCTTCTCACCTGAGTGCTACTGATTCCAGCTTTGACGGCTACACTCTACTCAACCGGAGCAGTAAGTTGAACCTCAACTTATGGCACTTTGTGCAAGTGTTGAGAACTAGAGCTCAGTTGTTTGGCACGCCACCACTGTCCATCCAGCACTATGGACGGCACTGCCTACATCTGGCTATAGTTAGTCCACGGTTGTGTTCAGCCGAATGACCTCTGCCGGGAACAGTCAAAATGAGGTTCTGAGATATTGCAACATAGGAGCGTTTCACTGCTTTCAAGGCTTCTTAGGAAGAATTCCAGAATCTTGCTGCCAGCAGGCCTCCTGCTGTTCAGGGTGAACATCTCCTTGTAAATCCCCCGTGGTTTCTTGTACACCCCTGAAATTTGGGGAGGTTATGCAGTTTGCATTGCTGCACAATTGCGCCTGCCTTCCCCTGCCGCGGTTGCAAACATTCAGGCGTGGCAGCCAGATAGGCTGGTCCCCGTAGGGCACTGCTAGGGACTGGTTATATCTGCTTTCCTTTCTTCTCACCTGAGTGCTACTGATTCCAGCTTTGACGGCTACACTCTACTCAACCGGAGCACTAAGTAGAACCTCAACGTATGGCACTTTGTGAAAGTGTTGTGAACTAGATCTCAGGTGTTTGGCACGCCACCAATATCCATTCAGCACTATGGACGGCACTGCCTATATCTGGCTCTAATTACTCCACAGTTGTGTTCAGCCGAATGATCTCTGCGGGGAACACTCAGAATGAGGTTCTGAGTTATTGCCACCTAGGTGCGTTTCACTGCTTTCAAGGTTTCACAGGAAGAATTCCGGAATCTTGTTGCCGGCAGGCCTCCGGCTCTTCCGGGTGAAATCCCCTTGTATATCCCCCGTGGTTTCTCGTACACCCGTGAAATTTGGCCAGGTTATGCAGTTTGCATTGCTGCACATTTCCGCCTGCATAGTTCTGCCGTGTTTACAAACATTCAGGCGTGGCAGCCAGAAAGGCTGGTCATCGTAGGACACTGCCAGCGGACTGGGTCTACCTGCTTCCCGTTCTACTCAACTCAGTGCTACTGATTCCAGCTTTGACGTGTACACTCTACTCGACCGGAGCAGTAAGTTGAACCTCAACTTATGGCAATTTGAGAAAGTTTGGAGAACTAAAGCTCAGTTGTTTTCCAATCGAATACACTGCCTATATCTGGCTCTAATTAGTCCATTGCCTACATCTGGCTCTAATTAGTCCACTGCCTACATCTGGCTCTAATTAGTCCACGGATGAGTTCACCTGAATAACCTCTGCCGGGAACACTCAGAATGAGGTTCTGAGTTATTGCAACATAGGAGCGTTTCACTGCTTTCAAGGCTTCTTAGGAAGGATTCCGGAATCTTGCTGCCGGGAGGCCTCTGTCTGTTCCGGGTGAACATCTCCTTGTAAATCCGCCGTGGTTTCTTGTACACCCGTGAAATTTGGCCAGGGTATGCAGTTTGCATTGCTGCACAATTGTGCCTGCCTAGCTCTGCCGGGATTGCAAAGATTCAGGCGTGGCAGCCAGATATGCTGGTCCCCATAGGACACTGCCAGCGAACTGGGTATATATGCTTCCCGTTCTTCTCACCTGAGTGCTACTGATTCCAGCTTTGACGGCTACACTCTACTCAACCGGAGCAGTAAGTTGAACCTCAACTTATGGCACTTTGTGAAAGTGTTGAGAACTAGAACTCAGTTGTTTGACACGCCACAACTGTCCATCCAGCACTATGGAGGCACTGCATACATTTGGCTCTAATTAGTCCACCGTCGTGTTCAGCCGAATGACCTCTTCCAGGAACACTCAGAATGAGTTTCTGAGTTAGTGCAACATAGGAGAGTTTCACTGCTTTCAAGGCTTCTTAGGAAGAAGTACGGAATATTGCTGCCGGCAGGCCTCTGGCTGTTCCGAGTGATCATCTCCATGTAAATCCCCCGTGGTTTCTTGTACACCCGTGAAATTTGGCCAAGTTATGCAGTTTGCATTGCTGCACAATTGCACCTGCCAAGCTCTGCCACGGTTGCAAACATTCAGGCGTGGCAGCCAGATAGGCTGGTCCCCATAGGACACTGCCAGCGGACTGGGTCTATCTGCTTCCCGTTCTTCTCACCTGAGTGCTACTGATTCCAGCTTTGACGGCTACACTCTACTCAACCGGAGCACTAAGTTGAACCTCAACTTATGGCACTATGTGAAAGTGTTGAGAACTACAGCTCAGTTGTTTGGCACGACACCACGGTCCATCCAGCACTATGGACGGCGCCACATTCATCTAGCTGTAATTGGTCCACGGTTGTGTTCAGCCGAATGACCTCTGCCGTGAACACTCAGAATGAGGTTCTGAGTTATGGCAACATAGGTGCGTTTCACTGCTTTCAAGGCTTCTTCGGAAGTATTCCGGAATCTTGCTGCCGGCAGGCCTCTGTCTGTTCCGGGTGAACATCTCCTTGTAAATCCCCCGTGGTTTCTTGTACACCCGTGAAATTTGGCCAGGTTATGCAGTTTGCATTGCTGCACAATTGCGCCTACCTAGCTCTGCCGCAGTGGCAAACATTCAGGCGTGACAGGCCAATAGGCGGGTCCCCGTAGGACTCTGCCATCAGACTGGGTCTATCTGCTTCCCGTTCTTCTCACCTGAGTGCTACTGATTCCAGCTTTGACGGCTACACTCTACTCAACCGTTGAAGTAGTTGAACCTCAACCTATGGCAATTTGTAAAAGACTTGAGAAATAGAGCTCAGTTGTTTGGCACGCCACAACTGTCCATCCAGCACTATGGACGGAACTGCATACATTTGGCTCTAATAAGTTCTTGGTTGTGTTCAGCCAAATGACCCCTGCCGGGAACACTCAGAATGGGGTTCTGAGTTATGGCAACATAGGAGCATTTCACTGCTTTCAAGGCTTCTTGAGAAGAATTCCGGAATGTTGCTGCCGGCAGTCCTCCGGCTGTTCTGAGTTAACATCTCCATATAAATCCCACGTGGTTTCTTTTACACCCGTGAAATTTGGCCAGGTTATGCAGTTTGCATTGCTGCACAATTGCGCCTGGCTAGCTCTACCACTTTTGCAAACATTCAGGCGTGGCAGCCAGATTTACTGATCCCTGTAGGACACTGCCAGTGGACTGGGTATATCAGCTTCCCGTTCTTCTCACCTGAGTGCTTCTGATTCCAGCTTTGACGGCTACACTCTACTCACCGGGAGCAGTAAGTTGAACCTCAACTTATGGCACTTTGTGAAAGTGTTGAGACCTAGATCTCAGTTGTTTGGCACGCCACCACTGTCCATCCAGCACCATGGACGTCACTGCCTACATCTGGCTCTAATTAGTCCACGGTTGTGTTCAGCCGAATGAACTCTGCCAGGTACACTCAGAATGAGGTTCTGAGTTATTGCAACATAGGAGCGTTTCACTGCTTTCCAGGCTTCACAGGAAGAATTCCGGAATGTTGCTGCCGGCAGGCCTCCGGCTGCTCCGGGTGAATATCTCCTTGTAAATCCCCCGTGGTTACTTGTACACCGGTGAAATTTGGCCAGGTTATGCAGTTTGCATTGCTGCACAATTGCGCCTGCCTAGCACTGCCGTGGTTGCAAACATTCAGGCGTGGTAGCCAGAGAGGCTGGACCTCGTAGGACACTACCATCGGACTGGGTATATGTGCTTCCCGTTCTTCTCACCTGAGTGCTACTGATTCCAGCTTTGACGGCTACACTCTACTCAACAGGAGCAGTAAGTTGAACCTCAACTTATGGCACTTTATGAAAGTGTTGAGAACTAGAGCTCCGTTGTTTGGCATGCCACCACATTCCTTCCATCACTATGGACGGCACTGTGTACATCTGGCTCTAATTAGTCCACGGTTGTCTTCAGCCGAATGCCCTCTGCCAAGAAAACTCAGAATGAGATTCTGAGTTGTTACAACTTAGGAGCATTTCTCTGCTTTCAAGGCTTCTTAGGAAGAATTCCCGAATGTTTTTGCCGGCAGACCTCTGGCTGTTCCGGGTGACCATCTCCTTGAAAATCCCCTGTGGTTTCTTGTACACACGTGAAATTTGGCCAGGATATGCAGTGTGCATTGCTGCACAATTGCGCCTGCCTAGCTCTGCCGCGGTTGCAAACATTCAGGCGTGGCAGCCAGATAGGCTGGTCCCCGTAGGACACTGCCAGCGGACTGGTTCTATCTGCTTCCCGTTCTTTTCACCTGAGTGCTACTGATTCCAGCTTTGACGGCTACACTCTACTCAATCGGAGCAGTAAGTTGAACCTCAATTTATGGCATTTTGTGAAAGTATTGACACCTAGAGCTCAGTTGTTTGGCCCGCCACAACTGTCCATCCAGCACTATGGACGGCACTGCCTATATCTGGCTCTAATTAGTCCAGGGTTGTGTTCAGGCGAATGACCTCTGCGGGGAACACTCAGAATGAGGTTCTGAGTTGTTGCAACATAGGAGCGTTTCACTGCTTTCAAGGCTTCTTAGGAAGCATTCCGGAAACTTGCTGTGGACAGGCCTCCCTCTTTTCCTGGTGAACATCTCCTTGTAAATCCCCCGTGTTTTCTTGTACACCCATGAAATTTGGCGAGGTTATGCAGTTTGCATTGCTGCACAATTGTGCCTGCCTTGCTCTGCCGAGGTTGCAAACATTCAGGCACGGCAGCAAGATAAGTGGTCCCCGTTGAACGCTGCCAGCGGACTGGGTCTATCTGCTTCCTGTTCTTCTCTCCTGAGTGCTACTGATTCCAGCTTTGACGGCTACACTCTACTCAACCGGAGCAGTAAGTTGAACCTCAACTTATGACACTTTGTGAAAGTGTTGAGAACTAGAGCTCAGTTGTTTGGCACCCCAACCCCTGTCCATCCAGGTCCATGGACGTCACTGCCTACATCTGGCTCTAATTAGTCCACGGTTGTGTTCAGCCGAATGACCTGTGCCGGGAACACTCAGAATGAGGTTCTGAGTTATTGCAACATAGGAGCGTTTCACTGCTTTCAAGGCTTCTCAGGAAGAATTCCGGAATTTTGCTGCCGGCTGGCCTCCGGCTGTTCCGGGTGAACATCTCCTTGTAAATCCCTCGTGATTTCTTGTACACCCATGAAATTTGGCCAGGTTATGCAGTATGAATTGCTGCATAATTGCGCCTGCCGAGCTCTGGCGTGGTTGCAAACATTCAGGCGTGGTAGCCAGAGAGGCTGTACCTCGTAGGACACTACCATCGGACTGGGTATATGTGCTTCCCGTTCTTCTCACCTGAGTGCTACTGATTCCAGCTTTGACGGCTCCACTGTACTCAACAGGAGCAGTAAGTTGAACCTCAACTTATGGCACTTTATGAAAGTGTTGAGAACTAGAGCTCCGTTGTTTGGCATGCCACCACGGTCCTTCCATCACTATGGACGGCACTGTGTACATCTGGCTCTAATTAGTCCCCGGTTGTCTTCAGCCGAATGCCCTCTGCCGAGAACACTCAGAATGAGATTCTGAGTTGTTGCAACTTAGGAGCATTTCTCTACTTTCAAGGCTTCATAGGAAGAATTCCCGAATGTTTTTGCCGGAAGGCCTCTGGCTATTCCGGGTGACCATCTCCTTGTAAATCCCCTGTGGTTTCTTGTACAACCATGAAATACAGCCAGGTTATGCAGTTTGCATTGCTGCACAATTGTGCCTGCCTAGCTCTGACACGGTTGCACACTTTCAGGCGTGGCAGCCAGATAGGCTGGTCCCCGTAGGAAACTGCCAGCGGACTGGGTATATCTGATTCCCGTTTTTCTCGCCTGAGTGCCACTGATTCCAGCTTTGACGGCTACACTCTACTCAACCGGAGCATTAAGTTCAACCTCAACTTAGGGCACTTTGTGAAAGTGTTGAAAACTAGAGCTAAGTTGTTTGGCATTCCAGCACTGTCCCTCCAGCACTATGGACGGCACTGCCTACATCGGGCTCTAATTAATCCACCTTTGTGTTCAGCCGAATGACCTCTGCCGGGAACACTCAGAATGAGGTTCTGAGTTATTGCAACATAGGAGCGTTTCACTGCTTTCAAGGCTTCTTAGGAAGAATTCCGGAATCTTGCTGGGGGCAGGCCTCCGGCTGTTCCGGGTTAACATGTCCTTGTAAATCCCCCGTGGTTTCTTGTACACCCGTGAAATTTCGCCAGGTTATGAAGTTTGTATTGCTGCACAATTGCGCCTGCCTAGCTCTGCCGCGGTTGCAAATATTCAGGCGTGGCAACCAGATAGGCTGGTCCCTGTAGGACACTGCCAGCGCACTGGGTATATCTGCTTCCCGATCTTCTCACCTGAGTGATACTGATGCCAGCTTTGAGGGCTACACTCTACTCAACCGGAGCAGTAAGTTGAACCTCAACTTATGGCACTTTGTGAAAGTGTTGAGAACTAGAGCTCAGTTGTTTGGCAAGCCACCACTGTCCATCCAGCACTATGGATGGCACTGCCTACATCTTTCTCTAATTAGTCCACGGTTGTGTTCACATAAATGAACTCTGCCAGGAGCACTCAGAATGAGGTTCTGAGTTACTGAAACATAGGAGCGTTTCACTGCTTTCAAGGCTTCTTAGGATGAATTCCGGAATATTGCTGTGGGCAGGCCTCCGGCTGTTCCCGGTGAACATGTCCTTGTAAATCCCCCGTGGTTTCTTGTACACCCGTGAAATTTGTCCAGGTTATGCAGTTTGAATTGCTGCATGATTGCGACTGCTTAGCTCTGCCGCAGTTGCAAATATTGAGGCGTGGCAGACAGATAGGCTGGACACCGTAGGACACTGCCAGCGGACTGGGTATATCTGCTTCTCGTTCTTCTCACCTCAGTGCTATTGATTCTAGCTTTGACGGCTACACTCTACTCAACCGAAGCAGGAAGTTGAACCTCTACTTATGGCACTCTGTTAAAATTTGGAGAACTAGAGCTCAGTTGTTTGGTACACTACGACTGTCCATTAAGCACTATGGAAGGCACTGCCTACATCTTGCTATAGTTAGTCCACCGTTGTGTTCAGCCGAATGAGCTCTGCTGGGAACACTCACAATAAGGTTCTAAGTTATTGCAACATAGGAGTGTTTCAGTACGTTCAAGGTTTCTTAGGAAGAATTCTGGAATCTTGCTGCCGGCAGGCCTCCGGTTGTTCAAGTGAACATCTCCTTGTAAATCCCCCGTGGTTTCTTGTACACCCGAGAAATTTGGCTAGGTTATGCTGTTTGCATTGCTGCATAATTTCGCCTGCCTAGCTCTGGCGCGGTTGCAAACATTCAGGCGTGGCAGACAGATAGGCTGGTCCGAGTTGGACACTGCCAGCGGACTGGGTATATCTGCTTCCCATTCTTCTCACCTGAGTGCTTCTGATTCCCGCTTTGACGGCTACACTCTACTCAACCGAAGCAGTAAGTTGAACCTCTACTTATGGCACTCTGTTAAAGTTTGGAGACCTAGAGCTCAGTTGTTTGGCACGCGACCACTGTCCATCCAGCACTATGGACGGCACTGCCTACATCTGGCTCTAATTAGTCCACGGTTGTGTTCAGCCGAATGACCTCTGCCAGGAACACTCAGAATGACCTGCTGAGTTATTGCAACATAGGAGCGTATCACTGCGTTCAAGGCTTCTTAGGAAGAATTCCGGAATCTTGCTGCCGGCAGGCCTCTGGCTGTTCCGAGTGAACATCTCCTTGTATTTCCTCGTGGTTTCTTGTACACCCGTGAAATTTGGCCAGGTAATGCAGTTTGCATTGCTGCATAATTGCGACTGTCTAGCCCTGTCGCGGTTGCAAACATTCAGGCGTGTCAGCCAGACAGGCTAGTCCCTGTAGGACTCTGCCAGCGGAGTGGGTATATCTGCTTCTCGTTCTTCTCACCTGAGTGCTACTGATTCCAGCTTTGACGGCTACACTCTACTCAACTGGAGCAGTAAGTTGAACCTCAACTTATGGCACTTTGTGAACGTTTGGAGAACTAGAGCTCAGTTGTTTAGCATTTGACCCTTGTCCGCCAAGCACTATGAACGGCACTGCCTACATCTGGCTCTAATTAGTCTTCGGTTGTGTTCAGCCGAATGACCTCTGTCGGGAACACTCAAAATGAGGTTCTCAGTTATTGCAACATAGGAGCGTTTCACTTCGTTCAAGGTTTCTTAGGAAGAAATCCGGAAACTTGCTGCCGGCTGGCCTCCAGCTGTTCCGGGTGAACATCTACTTGTAAATCCCCCGTGTTTTCTTGTACACCTGTGAAATTTGGCAAAGTTATGTAGTTTGCATTGCTGCAGAATTGCGACTGCCTATCTCTGCCGGGGTTGCAAACATTCAGGCATGGCAGCCAGATAGGCTTGTCCCCGAAGGACACTGCCAGCGGACTGCATATATCAGCTTCCCGTTCTTCTCACCTCAGTGCTACTGATTTCAGCTTTGACAGCTACACTCTACTCAACCGGAGCAGTAAGTTGAACCTCAAATTATGGCATTTTGTGCAAGTGTTTAGAACTAGAGCTCAGTTGTTTGGCACGCCACCACTGTCCATCCAGCACTACTGACGGCACTGCCTACATCTGGCTATAGTTAGTCCACGGTTCTGTTCAGCCGAATGACCTCTGCCGGGAACACTCAGAATGAGGTTCTCAGTTATTGCAACATAGGAGCGTTTCACTGCTTTCAAGGCTTCTTAGGAAGAATTCCAGAATCTTGCTTCCGACAGGCCTCCTGCTGTTCAGGGAGAACATCTCCTTGTAAATCCCCCGTGGTTTCTTGTACACCCCTGAAATTTAGGGAGGTTATGCAGTTTGCATTGCTGCACAATTGCGCCAGCCTACCCATGACGCGGTTGCAAACATTCAGGCGTGGAAGCCAGATAGGCTGGTCCCCATAGGACAATGCCAGCGGACTGGGTATAACTGCTTCGGGTTCTTCTCACCTGAGTGTTACTGATTCCAGCTTTGACGGCTACACTCTACTCAACCGGAGCAGTAAGTTGAACCTCAACTTATGTCACTTTGTGAAAGTGTTGAGAAGTAGAGCTCAGTTGTTTGGCATGCCCCCACTCTCCCTCCAGCAGTATGGACAGCACTGCCTACATCTGGCTCTAATTAGTCCACGGTTGTGTTCAGCCGAATGACCTCTTCCGGGAACACTCAGAATGAGGTTCTGAGTTATTGCAACAAAGGAGGTTTCACTGCTTTCAAGGCTTCTTAGGAAGGATTCCGGAAACTTGCTGCAGGCAGGCCTCGGGCTGTTCCGGGTGAACATCTCCTTGTAAATCCACCGTGCTTTCTTGTAAACCCGTGAATATTTGCCAGGTTATGAAGTTTGTATTGCTGCACAATTGCGCCTGTCTAGCTCTGCCGCGTTTGAAAATATTCAGGCATGGCAATCAGATAGGCTGGTCCCCGTAGGACATTGCCAGCGGACTGGGTATAGCTGCTTCCCCTTCTTCTCACCTGAGTGCTACTGATTCCACCATTGACGGCTACACTCTACACAACGGGAGCAGTAAGTTGAACCTCAACTCATGGCACTTTGTGAAAGTGTTGAGAACTAGAGCTCAATTGTTTGGCACGCCACCACTGTCCATCCAGCACTATGGACGGCACTGCCTACATCTGGGTATAATGAGTCCACGGTTGATTTGAGCCGAATGACCTCTGCTGCGGACACTCAGAATGAGGTTCTGAGTTATTGCCACATAGGAGCGTTTCACTGCTTTCAAGGCTTCTTAGGAAGGATTCCGGAATGTTGCTGCCGGCAGGCCTCTGGCTGTTTCGTGTGAACATCTCATTGTAAATCCGCCGTGGTTTCTTGTACACCCGTCAAATTTGGCCAGGTTATGCAGTTTGCATTGTTGCACAATTGTGCCTGCAAAGCTCTGCCGCGATTGCAAACATTCAGGCGTGGCAGCCAGATATGCTGGTCCCCGTAGGACACTGCCAGCGGACTGGGTATATCTGCTTCCCGTTCTTCTCACCTGAGTGCTACTGATTCCAGCTTTGACGGCTACACTCTACTCAACCGGAGCAGTAAGTTGAACCTCAACTTATGGCACTTTGTGAAAGTGTTGAGAACTAGAGCTAGGTTGTTTGGCAAGCCACCACTGTCCATCCAGCAATATGGACGGCACTGCCTACATCTTTCTCTAATTAGTCCACGGTTGTGTTCAGCCGAAGGAACTCTGCCGGGAACATTCAGAATGAGGTTCTGAGTTACTGAAACATAGGAGCGTTTCACTGCTTTCAAGGCTTCTTAGGAAGAATTCCGGAATCTCGCTGGGGCCAGGCCTCCGGCTGTTCCGGGTGAACATGTCCTTGTAAATCCACCGTGGTTTCTTGTATACCCGTGAAATTTGGCCAGGTTATGCAGTTTGAATTGCTGCATAATTGCGACTGCTTAGCTCTGCCGTGGTTGCCAATATTGAGGCGTGGCAGACAGATAGGCTGGACACCGTAGGACACTGCCAGCGGACTGGGTATATCTGCTTTTCGTTCTTCTCACCTGAGTGCTGCTGATTCTAGCTTTGACGGCTACACTCTACTCAACCGAAGCAGGAAGTTGAACCTCTACTTATGGCACTCTGTTAAAGTTTGGAGAACTAGAGCTCAGTTGTTTGGCACGCCACGACTGTCCATTAAGCACTATGGACGTCACTGCTTACATCTGGCTATAGTTAGTCCACGGTAGTGATCAGCCGAATGAGCTCTGTTGGGAACACTCACAATACGGTTCTAAGTTATTGCAACATAGGAGTGTTTCACTTC
This sequence comes from Dipodomys merriami, assembly GCF_024711535.1. NCBI lineage: Eukaryota > Metazoa > Chordata > Mammalia > Rodentia > Heteromyidae > Dipodomys > Dipodomys merriami. The sequence goes on along the minus strand of NW_027203882.1, from coordinate 1,742,805 downwards.
GTTAAAGGTTTCTTAGGAAGAATTCTGGAATCTTGCTGCCCGCAGTCCTCCGGTTGTTCCGAGTGAATATCTCCTTGTAAATCCGCCGTGGTTTCATGTACACCCGTGAAATTTGGCTAGGTTATGCAGTTTGTATTGCTGCATAATTGCGCCTGCCTAGCTCTGGCGCGGTTGCAAACATTCAGGCGTGGCAGACAGATAGGCTGGTCAGCGTAGGACACTGCCAGCGGAATGGGTATATCTGCTTCCAGTTCTTCTCACCTGAGTGCTACTGATTCCAGCTTTGACGGCTACACTCTGCTCAAACGGCGAAGTAAGTGGAACCTCAATCTATGGCAATTTGTAAAAGTCTTGAGAACTAGAGCTCAGTTGTTGGCACGCCATCACTGTCCATCCAGCACTATGGACGGCACTGACTACATCTGGCTCTAATAAGTTCATAGTTGTGTTCAGCCGAATGACCTCTGCCGGAAACACTCAGAATGGGGTTCTGAGTTATGGCAACATAGGAGCATTTCACTGCTTTCAAGGCTTCTTAGGAAGGATTCCGGAATCTTGCTGCCGGCAGGCCTCCGGCTGTTCCGGGTGTATATGTCCTCGTAAATGCGCCGTGGTTTCTTGTACACCCGTGAAATTTGGCCAGGTTATGCAGTTTGCATTGCTGCACAATTGTACCTGCCAAGCTCTGCCACGGTTGCAAACATTCAGGCGTGGCAGCCAGATAGGCTGGTCCCCGTAGGACACTGCCAGCGGACTGGGTCTATCTGCTTCCCGTTCTTCTCACCTGAGTGCTACTGATTCCAGCTTTCACGCCTACACTCTACTCAACCGGAGCAGTAAGTTGAACCTCAACTTATGGCACTTTGTGAAAGTTTGGAGAACTAAATCTCAGTTGTTTTCCAATTGAAAACAATGCCTATATCTGGCTCTAATTAGTCCATTGCCTACATCTGGCTCTAATTATTCTACTGCCTACATCTGGCTCTAATAAGTCCACGGTTGTGTTCAGCCGAATGAACTCTGCCGGAAAAACTCATAATGAGGTTCTGAGTTATTGCAACATAGGAGCGTTTCACTGCTTTCCAGGCTTCTTAGGAAGAATTCCAGAATCTTGCTGCCAGCAGGCCTCTGGCTGTTCCGGGTGAACATCTCCTTGTACATCCCCCGTGGTTTCTTGTACACCAGTGAAATTTGGCCAGGTTATGCAGTTTGCATTGAGGCACAATTGTGCCTGCCTTGGTCTGTCTCGGTTGCAAACATTCAGGCGTGGCAGCCAGATAGGCTGGTCCCCGTAGGACACTGCCAGCGGACTGGGTATATCTGCTTCCCGTTCTTCTCCCCTGAGTGCTACTGATTCCAGCTTTGACGGCTACACTCTACTCCACCGGAGCAGTAAGTTGAACCTCAACTTATGGCAGTATGTGATAGTGTTGAGAAATAAAGCTCAGTTGTTTGGCACGCCACCACTGTCCTTCCAGCACTATGGACGGCACTGCCTACATCTGGCTCTAATTAGTCCACGGTTGTGTTCAGCCGAATGATCTGTGCTGCGAACACTCAGAATGAGGTTCTGAGTTATGGCAACATAAGACCGTTTCACTGCTTTCAAGGCTTCTTCGGAAGGATTCCGGAATTTTGTTGCCAGCAGGCCTCTGGCTGTTCTGGGTGAACATCTCCTTGTAAATCCCCGAGGTTTCTTGTACACCCGTGAAATTTGGCCAGGTTATGCAGTTTGCATTGCTGCACAATTGCGCCTGGCAAGCTCTGCTGCGGTTGCAAACATTCAGGCGTGGCAGCCAGATAGGCTGGTCCCCGAAGGACACTGCCAGCGGACTGGGTATATCTGCTTCCTGTTCTTCTCACCTGAGTGCTACTGATTCCAGCTTTGACGGCTACACTCTACTCAACCGGAGCAGTAATTTGAACCTCAACTTATGGCACTTTGTGAAAGTGCTGAGAATGAGAGCACAGTTGTTTGGCACGCCACCACTGTCCATCCAGCACTATGGACGGCACTGCCTACATCTGGCTCTAAGAAGTTCATGGTTGTGTTCAGCCGAATGACCTCTGCCTGGAACACTCAGAATGACGTGCTGAGTTATTGCAACATAGGAGCGTTTCACTGCGTTCAAGGCTTCTTAGGAAGAATTCCGGAATCTTGCTGCCGGCAGGCCTCCGGCCGTTCCGGGTAAACATCTCCTTGTATTTCCTTCTGGTTTCTTGTACACCCGTGAAATTTGGCCAGGTTATGCAGTTTTCATTGCTGCATAATTGCGACTGTCTAGCTCTGTCGCGGTTGCAAACATTCAGGCGTATCAGCCAGATAGGCTGGTCCCCGTAGGACACTGCCAGCGGATTGGGTATATCTGCTTCTCGTTCTTCTCACCTGAGTACTACTGATTCCAGCTTTGACGGCTACACTCTACTCAACTGGAGCAGTAAGTTGAACCTCAACTTATGGCACTTTGTGAATGTTTGGAGAACTAGAGCTCAGTTGTTTAGCATGTGACCCCAGTCCGCCCAGCACTATCGACGGCACTGCCTACATCTGGCTCTAATTAGTCTTCGGTTGTGTTCAGCCGAATGACCTCTGTCGGGAACACTCAAAATGAGGTTCTGAGTTATTGCAACATAGGAGCGTTTCACTGCGTTCAAAGTTTCTTAGGAAGAAATCCGGAATCTTGCTGCCGGCTGGCCTCCGGCTGTTCCGGGTGAACATCTCCTTGTAAATCCCCCGAGGTTTCTTGTACACCTGTGAAATTTGGCCAAGTTATGCAGTTTGCATTGCTGCAGAATTGCGACTGCCTATCTCTGCCGGGGTTGCAAACATTCAGGCATGGCAGCCAGATAGGACACTGCCAGCAGACTGGGTATATCTCCTTCCCGTTCTTCTTACCTCAGTGCTACTGATTCCAGCTTTGATGGCTACACTCTACTCAACCGGGGCAGTAAGTTGAACCTCAACTTATGGCACTTTGTGCAAGTGTTGAGAACGAGAGCCCAGTTGTTTGGCTAGCCACCACTGTCCATTCAGCAGTATGGACGGCACTGTCTACATCTTGCTCTAAATAGTCCGGGGTTGTGTTCAGCCTCTGCCGGGAACACTAAGAATGACGTTCTGAGTTATTGAACATAGGAGCGTTTCACTGCTTTCAAGGCTTCACAGGAAGAATTCCGGAATCTTGCTGCCGTCAAGACTCCGGCTGTTCCAGGTGAACATCTCCTTGAAAATCCCCCGTGGTTTCTTGTACACCCGTGAAATTTGGCCAGGTTATGCAGTTTGCATTGCTGCACAATTGTGCCTGCCTGGCTCTGCCATGGTTGCAAACATTCAGCCGTCGCAGCCAGATAGGCTGGTCCCCATAGGACACTGCCAGCGGACTGGGTCTATCTGCTTCCCGTTCTTCTCACCTGAGTGCTACTGATTCCAGCTTTGACCAGTATACTCTACTCAATCGGAGGAGTAAGTTGAACCTCAACTTATGGCACTTTGTGAAAGTTTGGAGAACTAAAGCTCAGTTGTTTTCCAATCGAAAACACTGCCTATATCTGGCTCTAATTAGTCTATTGCCTACATCTGGCTCTAATTAGTCCACTGCCTACATCTGGCTCTAATTAGTCCACGGATGAGTTCAGCCGAATGACCTCTGCCGGGAACACTCAGAATGAGGTTCTGAGTTATTGCAACATAGGAACGTTTCACTGCTTTCCAGGCTTCTTAGGAAGAATTCCGGAATCTTGCTGCCAGCAGGCCTCTGGCTGTTCCGGGTGAACATCTCCTTGTACATCCCCCGTGGTTCCTTGTACACCCGTGAAATTTGGCTAGGTTATGCAGTTTGCATTGAGGCACAATTGTGCCTGCCTTGCTCTGTCTCAGTTGCAAACATTCAGGCGTGGCAGCCAGATAGGCTGGTCCCCGAAGGACACTGCCAGCGGACTGGGTATATCTGCTTCCTGTTCTTCTCACCTGAGTGCTACTGATTCCAGCTTTGATGGCTACACTCTACTAAACCGGCAGTGTCCATCCAGCACTATGTATGGCACTGCCTACATGTGGCTATAATTAGTCCTCGGTTGGGATCAGCCGAATGACCTCTGCCGGGAACACTCATAATGAGGTTCGGAGTTATTGCAATATAGGAGACTTTCACTGCTTTCAAGTCTTCTCAGGAAGGATTCCGGAATGTTGTTCCCCGCAGGCCTCCGGCTGTTCCGAGTGAACATCTCTTTGTAAATCACCCATTGTTTCTTGTACAGCCGTGAAATTTGGCCAGGTTATGCACTTTGCACTGTTGCACAATTGCGCCTGCCTAGCTCAGCCGCGGTGGCAAACATTCAGGCATGGCAGCCAGATAGGCTGGTCCCCGTAGGACACTGCCAGCGGAGTGGGTATATCTGCATCACGTTCTTCTCACCTGAGTGCTAGTGATTGCAGGTTTGACGGCTACACTCTACTCAACCGGAAAAGTAAGTTGAACCTCAAATTATGGCACTTTGTGAAAGTGTTGAGAACTAGAGCTGAGTTGTTTGGCACGCCACCACTGTCGATCTAGCACTATGGCTGGCAATGCCTACATCTGGCTCTAATTAGTCCACTGTTGTGTTCAGCCGAATGACCTCTGCTGGGAACACTCAGAATGAGGTTCTGATTTATCGCAACACAGGAGCGATTCACTGCTTTCAAGGCTTCTTCGGAAGGATTCCGGAATGTTGCTGCCGGCAGGGCTACGGCTGTTCCGGGTGAACATCTCCTTGTAAATTCCCCGTGGTTTCTTGTACACCCGTGAAATTGGGCCAGATTATGCAGGTTGCATTCCTGTACAATTGCGAATGCCTAGCTCTGCCGCGGTGGCATACATTCAGGCGTGGCAGCCAGATAGGCTGGTCCCCGTAAGACATTGCCAGCGAACTGCATATATCTGTTTCCCATTCTTCTCACCTGAGTGCTACTGATTCCAGTTTTGACGGCTACACTCTACCCAACCGGAGCACTAAGTTGAATCTCAACTTATGGCACTTTGTGAAAGTGTTGAGAACTAGAGCTCAATTGTTTGGCACGCCACCACTGTCCATCCAGCAGTATGGACAGCAGAGTCTACATCTGGCTCTAATTAGTCCACGGTTGTGTTCAGCCGAATGACCTCTGCCGGGAACACTCAGAATGAGGTTCTGAGTTATTGCAACATAGGAGCGTTTCACTGCTTTCAAGGATTCACAGGAAGAATTCCGGAATTTTGCTGCCACCAGGCCTCCCGCTCTTCCGGATGAAGATCTCATTGTGAATCCCCCGTGGTTTCTTGGACACCCGTGAAATTTGGCCAGGTTATGCAGTTTGCATTGCTGCACAATTGCGCCTGCCTAGCTCTGCCGCGGTTGCAAACATTCAGGCGTGGCAGCCAGATAGGCTGGTCGCCGTAGGACACTGCCAGCAGACTGGGTATATCTGCTTCCCATTCTTCTCACCTGAGTGCTACTGATTCCTGCTTTGACGGCTACAATCTACTCAACCGGAGCAGTAAGTTGAACCTCAAATTATGGCACTTTGTGAAAGTTTGGAGAACGAAAGCTCAGTTGTTTTCCAATCGAAAACACTGCCGATATCTGGCTCTAATTAGTCCATTGCTACATGTGGCTCTAATTAGTCCACTGCCTACATCTGGCTCTAATTAGTCCACGGTTGTGTTCAGCCGAATGACCTCTGCCGGGAACACTCAGAATGAGGTTCTGAGTTATTGCAACATAGGAGCGTTTCACTGCTTTCAAGGCTTCTCAGGAAGGATTCCGGAATCTTGCTGTCGGTAGGTTTCCGACTGATCTGGGTTAAGATCTCCTTGTAAATCCCGCGTTGTTTCTTGTACACCCGTGAAATTTGGCCAGGTTATGAAGTTTGCTTTGCTGCACAATTGCGAATGCCTAGCTCTGTCGCGTTGGCAAACATTCAGGCATGGCATCCAGATAGGCTGCTCCCCATAGGACACTGGCAGCGGATTGGGTATATCTGCTTCCCGTTCTTCTGACCTGAGTGCTACTGATTTCAGCTTTGACAGCTTCACTCTAGTCAACCGGAGCAGTAAGTTGAAGCTCAACTTAGTGCACTTTCTGAAAGTGTTGAGAACTAGAACTCAGATGTTGGGCATGTGTCCACAGTCCATCCAGCACTATGGACGGCACTGCCTACATCTGGCTCTAATTAGTCCACGGTTGTGTTCAGCCGAATGACCTCTGCTGGGAACACTCAAAATGAGATTCTGAGTTATTGCAACATAGGAGCGTTTCACTGCTTTCAAGGCTTCTTAGCAAGAATTCCGGAATCTTGCTGCCGGCAGGTCTCCGGCTGTTCCGGGTAAACATGTCCTTGTAAATCTCCCGTGGTTTCTTGCACACCCGTGAAATTTGGCCAGATAATGCAGTTTGCATTGCTGCATAATTGCGACTGCTTAGCTCTGCCCCGGTTGTAAACATTGAGGCGTGGCAGCCAGTTAGGCTGGACACCGTAGGACACTGCCAACGGACTGGGTATATCTGCTTCCTATTCTCACCTGAGTGCTGCTGATTCTAGCTTTGACGGCTACACTCTACTCAACCAGAGCAGTAAGTTGATCCTCAACTTATGGCACTTTGTGAAAGTGTTGAGAACTAGAGCTCACTTGTTTGGCACACCATCATTGTCCAGCCAGCACTATGGACGGCACTGCATGCATCTGGCTATAGATAGTCCACGGTTGTGTTCAGCCGAATGAGCCCTGCCGGGAACACTCACAATGAGGTTCTGAGTTATTGCAACATAGGAGCGTTTCACTGCTTTCAAGGCTTCTCAGGAAGGATTCCGGAATGTTACTGCCGGAAGGCCTCCGGCTGTTCCCGGTGAACATCTCCTTGTAAATCCCCCGTGGTTTCTTGTACACCCGTGAAATTTGGCCAGGTTATGCAGTTTGCATTGCTGCACAATTGCGTCTGTCTAGCTCTGCCGCGGTTGCAAACATTCAGGCGTGGCAGCCAGATAGGCTGGTCCCTGTAGGACACTGCCAGCAGACTGGGTCTATCTGCTTCCTGTTCTTCTCACCTGAGTGCTACTGATTCCAGATTTGTTGCCTACAATCTACTCAACCGGAGCAAAAAGTTGAACCACAAATTATGGCACTTTATTTAAGTGTTGAGAACTAGAGCTCAGTTGTTTGTCATGCCACCACTGTCCATCCAGCACTATGGACGGCACTGCCTACATCTGGCTCTAAGTAGTCCATGGTTGTGTTCAGCCGAATGACCTCTGCCGGGAACACTCAGAATGAGATTCTGAGTTATTGCAAAATAGGAGCGTTTCACTGCTATCAAGGCTTCACAGGAAGAATTTTGGAATCTTGCTGCCGGCAGTCCTCCGGCTGTTCCGGGTGAACATCTCCTTGTAAATCCCCCGTGTTTTCTTGTACACCCGTGAAATTTGGACAGGTTATGCAGTTTGCATGGCTGCAGAATTGCGCCTGCCTAGCTCTGCCACGGTTGCAAACATTCAGGAGTGGCAGCCAGATTGGCTGGTTCCTGTAGGACACTGCCAGAGGACTGGGTCTATGTGCTTCCCGTTGTTCTCAAATGAGTGCTACTGATTCCAGCTTTGACGGCTACACTCTGCTCAACCGGAGCAGTAAGTTGAACCTCAACTTATGGCACTTTGTGAAAGTGTTGAGAACTAGAGCTCAGTTGTTTGGAACGCCACAACAGTCCATCCAGCACTATGGACAGCAAAGCCTACATCTGGCTCTAATTAGTCCACGGTTGTGTTCAGCGGAATGACCTCTACTGGGAACACTCAGAATGAAGTTCTGAGTTATTGCAACATAGGAGCGTTTCACTGCTTTCAAGGCTTCTTAGGAAGAATTCCGGAATGTTGCTGCCGGCAGGCCTCCAGCTGTTCCGGGTGAACATCTCCTTGTAAATCCCCCGTGGTTTCTTGTACACCCGTGAAATTTGGCCTGGTTATGCAGTTTGCATTGCTGCACAATTGTGACTGCCTTGCTCTACCGCGGTTGCAAACATTCAGGCGTGGCAGCCAGATAGGCTGGTCCCCTAAGACACTGCCAGCGGACTGGGTATATCTGCTTCCCATTCTTCTCACCTGAGTGCTACTGATTCCAGCTTTGACGGCTACACTCTACTCAACCGGAGCAGTAAGTTGAACCTCAACTTATGGCACTTTGTGAAAGTTTGGAGAACTAAAGCTCAGTTGTTTTCCAATCGAAAACACTGCCTATATCTGCCTCTAATTAGTCCATTGCCTACATCTGGCTCTAATTAGTCCACTGCGTACATCTGGCTCTAATTAGTCCACGGATGAGTTCAGCCGAATGACCTCTGCTGGGAACACTCATAATGAGGTTCTGAGTTATTGCAACATAGGAGCGTTTCACTGCTTTCAAGGCTTCTCAGGAAGGATTCTGGAATCTTGCTGTCGGTAGGCCTCCGGCTGTTCTGGGTGAACATCTCCTTGTAAATCCGCCGTTGTTTCTTGTACACCCGTGAAATTTGGCCAGGTTATGCAGTTTGCTTTGCTGCACAATTGTGACTGCCTTGCTCTGCCGCGGTGGCAACCATTCAGGCATTCCAGCCAGATAGGCTGCTCCCCATAGGACACTGCCAGCGGACTGGGTGTATCCGCTTCCCGTTCTTCTCACCTGTGTGCTACTGATTCCAGCTTTGACGGCTACACTCTACTCAACCGCAGCAGTAAGTTGAACCTCAACTTCGGGCACTTTCTGAAACTGTTGAGAACTAGAGCTCAGATGTTGGGCATGAGACCACTGTCCATCCAGCACTATGGACGGCACTGTCTACATCTGGCTCTAATTAGTCCACGGTTGTGTTCAGCCGAATGACCTCTGCCGGGAACACTCAGAATGTGGTTCTGAGTTATTGCAACCGAGGAGCGTTTCGTTGCTTTCACGGCTTCTTAGGATGAATTCCGGAATCTTGCTGCTGGCAGGCCTCCGGCGGTTCTGGGTGAACATCTCCTTCTAAATCCCCCGTGGTTTATTTTACACCCATGAATTTTTGCCAGGTTATGCAGTTTGCATTGCTGCACAAATGTGCCTGCCTAGCTCTGCCAAGGTTGCAAACATTCAGGCGTGGCATCCAGATAGACTGGTCCCCATAGGACATTGCCAGCGGACTGGGTATATCTGCTTCCCGTTCTTCTCACATGAGTGCTACTGATTCCAGCTTTGACGCCTACACTCTACTCAACCGGAGCAGTAAGTTAAACCTCAACTTATGGCACTTTGTGAAAGTGTTGAGAACTAGAGCTCAGTTGTTTGGCACGCCACCACTGTCAATCCAGCACTGTGGATGGCACTGCCTACATCTGGCTCTATTAATCCACGCTTGTGTTCAGCCGCATGACCTCTGCCGGGAAAACTCAGAATTAGGTTCTGCGTTCCTGCAACATAGGAGCGTTTCACTGCTTTCAAGGCTTCTTAGGAAGGATTCTGGAAGGTTGCTGCCGGCAGGCCTCCTGCTGTTCCGGGTGAACATCTCCTTGTAAATCCCCCGTGGTTTCTTGTACACCCGTGAATTTTGGACAGGTTATGCAGTTTGCATTGCTGCACAATTGCACCTGCCAAGCTCTGCCGTGGTAGCAAACATTCAGACATAGCAGCCAGATAGGCTGGTCCACGCAGGACACTGCCAGCAGACCTTGTATATCTGCTTCCCGTTCTTTTCACCTGAGTGCTACTGATTCCAGCTTTGAAGGCTAAACTCTACTCAACCGGCAGTGTCCATCCAGCACTATGGACGGCACTGCCTACATCGGGCTCTATTAATCCACGGTTGAGTTCAGCCTAATGACCTCTGCCGGGAACAATGAGAATGAGGTTCTGTGTTATTGCAATATAGGAGCGTTTCACTGCTTTCAAGGCTTCCTAGGAAGGATTCCGAAATGTTGCTGCCGGCAGGCCTCCGGTTGTTCCGGGTGAACATCTCCTTGTAAATCCCCCGTGGTTTCTTGTACACCCGTGAATTTTGGCCAGGTTATGCAGTTTGCATTGCTGCACAATTGTGCCTGCCTAGCTCTGCCGAGGTTGCAAACATTCAGTCGTGGCAGCCAGATAGGCTGGACCCAGTAGGACACTGCAAGCGGACTGGGTATATCTGCTTCCCATTCTTCTCACCTGCGTGCTCCTGATTCCTGCTTTGCCGGCTACTCTCTACTCAACCGCAGCAGTAAGTTGAACCTCAACTTATGGCACTTTGTGAAAGTGTTGAGAACTAGAGCTCAGTTGTTTGGCATGCCACGACTCTCCATCCAGCACTAAGGACAGCACTGCCTACCTCTGGCTCTAATTAGTCCACGGTTGTGTTCAGCCGAATGACCTCTGCCGGGAACACTCAGAATGAGGTTCTGAGTTATTGCAACATAGGAGCGTTTCACTGCTTTCAAGGCTTCACAGGAAGAATTCCGGAATTTTGCTGCCAGCAGGTCTCCGGCTGTTCCGGGTGAACATCTCCTTGTAAATCCCCGTGGTTTCTTGTACACCGGTGAAATTTTGCCAGGTTATGCAGTTTGCATTGCTGCAAAATTGCGCCTGCCTAGCTCTGCCACGGTTGCAAACATTCCGGCGTGGCAGCTACATAGGCTGGTCCCCGTAAGACATTGCCAGCGGACTGGGTTTATCTGCTTCCCTTTCTTCTCACCTGAGTGCTACTGATTCCAGCTTTGACGGCTACACTCTACTCAAGCGCAGCAGTAAGTTGAAACTCATCTTATGGCACTTTGTGAAAGTGTTGAAAACTAGAGCTCAGTTGTTTGGCACGCCACCATTGTCCATCCAGGACTACGGACCGTAATGCCTACATCTGGCTCTAATTAAACCACGGTTGTGTTCAGCCGAATGACCTCTGCCTGGAACACTCAGAATGAGCTTCTGAGTTATTGTAACATAGGAGCATTTCACTGCTTTCAAGGCTTCTTACCAAGGATTCCGGAATGTTGCTGCTGGCAGGCCTCCGGATGTCCCGGGTGAACATCTCCTTGTAAATCCCCCGTGGTTTCTTGGTCACCCGTGAAATTTGGCCAGCGTATGCAGTTTGCATTGCTACACAATTGCGCCTCCCTAACTCTGCCGCGGTTGCAAACATTCAGGCTTGGCAGCCAGATAGGCTGGACCCCGTAGGACACTGCCAGCAGACTGGGTATATCTGCTTCCCGTTCTCACCTGAGTGCTACTGATTTTAGCTTTGACGGCTACACTCTACTCAACCGCACCAGTAAGTTGAACCTCAACTTATGGCACTTTGTGAAAGTGTTGAGAACTAGAGCTCAGTTGTTTGGCACGCGACCACTTTCCATCCAGCACTATGGAGGAACTGCCTACATCTGGCGCTAATTATTCCACGGTTGTGTTCAGCTGAATGACCTCTGCCGGGAACACTCAGAATGAGGTTCTCAGTTATTTCAACATAGGAGCGTTTCACTGCTTTCAAGGCTTCTTAGGAAGAATTCCAGAAACTTGTTGCCGACAGGCTTCCGGCTATTCCGGGTGAACGTCTCCTTGTAAATCCCAAGTGCTTTCTTGCACACCCGTGAAATTTGGCCAGGTTATGCAGTTTGCATTGCTGCACAATTGCGTCTGCCAAGCTCTGCCGCGGTTGCAAACATTCAGGCGTGGCAGCCAGATAGGCTGGTCCCCATAGGACACTGCCAGCGGACTGGGTCTATCTGCTTCCCGTTCTTCTCACCTGAGTGCTACTGATTCCAGATTTGCTGCCTCCACTCTACTCAACCGGAGCAAAAAGTTGAACCACAACTTATGGCACTTTGTGAAAGTGTTGAGAACTAGAACTCAGTTGTTTGGCATGCCACCACTGTCCATCCAGCACTATGGACGGCACTGCCTACATCTGGCTCTAAGTAGTCCATGGTTGTGTTCAGCCGAATGACCTCTGCCGGGAACACTCAGAATGAGGTTCTGAGTTATGGCAACATAGGTGCGTTTCACTGCTTTCAAGGCTTCACAGGAAGAATTCCATAATCTGGCTGCGCGCAAGCCTCTGGCTGTTCCGGGTGAACATCTCCTTGTAAATCCCCCGTGGTTTCTTGTAAAACCGTGAAATTTGGCTAGGTTATGCAGTTTGCATTGCTGCACAATTGCGCCTGCCTAGCTCTGCCGCGCTTGCAAACATTCAGGCGCGGCAGCCAGATAGGCTGGTCCCCGTAGGACATTGCCAGCGGACTGGGTCTATCTGCTTCCCGTTCTTCTCACCTGAGTGCTACTGATTCCAGCTTTGACTGCTACACTCTACTCAACCGTTGAAGTAGTTGAACCTCAACCTATGGCAATTTGTAAAAGACTTGAGAAATAGAGCTCAGTTGTTTGCCACGCCACCACTGTCCATCCAGCACTATGGACGGAACTGCATACATTTGGCTCTAATAAGTTCTTGGTTGTGTTCAGCTAAATGACCTCTGTCGGGAACACTCAGAATGGGGTTCTGAGTTATGGCAACCTAGGATCATTTCACTGCTTTCAAGGCTTCTTGAGAAGAATTCCGGAATGTTGCTGCCGGCAGGCCTCCGGCTGTTCCGAGTTAACATCTCCATATAAATCCCGCGTGGTTTCTTGTACACGCGTGAAATTTGGCCAGGGTATGCAGTTTGCATTGCTGCACAATTGCGCCTGGCTAGCTCTGCCACGTTTGCAAACATTCAGGCGTGGCAGCCAGATTTACTGATCGCTGTAGGACACTGCCAGCGGACTGGTTATATCAGCTTCCCGTTCTTCTCACCTCAGTGCTACTGATTCCAGCTTTGACGGCTACACTCTACTCAACGGGAGCAGTAAGTTGAACCTCAACTTATGGCACTTTGTGAAAGTGTTGAGAACTAGAGCTCAGTTGTTTGGCATGCCACGACTCTCCATCCAGCACTAAGGACAGCACTGCCTACCTCTGGCTCTAATTAGTCCACGGTTGTGTTCAGCCGAATGACCTCTGCCGGGAACACTCAGAATGAGGTTCTGAGTTATTGCAACATAGGAGCGTTTCACTGCTTTCAAGGCTTCACAGGAAGAATTCCGGAATTTTGCTGCCAGCAGGTCTCCGGCTGTTCCGGGTGAACATCTCCTTGTAAATCCCCGTGGTTTCTTGTACACCGGTGAAATTTTGCCAGGTTATGCAGTTTGCATTGCTGCACAATTGCGCCTGCCTAGCTCTGCCACGGTTGCAAACATTCCGGCGTGGCAGCCACATAGGCTGGTCCCCGTAAGACATTGCCAGCGGACTGGGTATATCTGCTTCCCTTTCTTCTCACCTGAGTGCTACTGATTCCAGCTTTGACGGCCACACTCTACTCAAGCGCAGCAGTAAGTTGAAACTCATCTTATGGCACTTTGTGAAAGTGTTGAAAACTAGAGCTCAGTTGTTTTGCACGCCACCACTGTCCATCCAGGACTACGGACCGTAATGCCTACATCTGACTGTAATTAAACCACGGTTGTGTTCAGCCGAATGACCTCTGCCTGGAACACTCAGAATGAGCTTCTGAGTTATTGCAACATAGGAGCATTTCACTGCTTTCAAGGCTTCTTACCAAGGATTCCGGAATGTTGCTGCTGGCAGGCCTCCGGATGTCCCGGGTGAACGTCTCCTTGTAAATCCCAAGTGCTTTCTTGCACACCCGTGAAATTTGGCCAGGTTATGCAGTTTGCATTGCTGCACAATTGCGTCTGCCTAGCTCTGCCGTGGTTGCAAACATTCAGGCGTGGCAGCCAGATAGGCTGGTCCCCATAGGACACTGCCAGCGGACTGGGTCTATCTGCTTCCCGTTCTTCTCACCTGAGTGCTACTGATTCCAGATTTGCTGCCTCCACTCTACTCAACCGGAGCAAAAAGTTGAACCACAACTTATGGCACTTTGTGAAAGTGTTGAGAACTAGAACTCAGTTGTTTGGCATGCCACCACTGTCCATCCAGCACTATGGACGGCACTGCCTACATCTGGCTCTAAGTAGTCCATGGTTGTGTTCAGCCGAATGACCTCTGCCGGGAACACTCAGAATGAGGTTCGGAGTTATGGCAACATAGGTGCGTTTCACTGCTTTCAAGGCTTCACAGGAAGAATTCCATAATCTGGCTGCGCGCAAGCCTCTGGCTGTTCCGGGTGAACATCTCCTTGTAAATCCCCCGTGGTTTCTTGTAAAACCGTGAAATTTGGCTAGGTTATGCAGTTTGCATTGCTGCACAATTGCGCCTGCCTAGCTCTGCCGCGCTTGCAAACATTCAGGAGCGGCAGCCAGATAGGCTGGTCCCCGTAGGACACTGCCAGCGGACTGGGTCTATCTGCTTCCCGTTCTTCTCACCTGAGTGCTACTGATTCCAGCTTTGACTGCTACACTCTACTCAACCGTTGAAGTAGTTGAACCTCAACCTATGGCAATTTGTAAAAGACTTGAGAAATAGAGCTCAGTTGTTTGCCACGCCACCACTGTCCATCCAGCACTATGGACGGAACTGCATACATTTGGCTCTAATAAGTTCTTGGTTGTGTTCAGCCAAATGACCTCTGCCGGGAACACTCAGAATGGGGTTCTGAGTTATGGCAACCTAGGATCATTTCACTGCTTTCAAGGCTTCGTGAGAAGAATTCCGGAATGTTGCTGCCGGCAGGCCTCCGGCTGTTCCGAGTTAACATCTCCATATAAATCCCGCGTGGTTTCTTGTACACGCGTGAAATTTGGCCAGGGTATGCAGTTTGCATTGCTGCACAATTGCGCCTGGCTAGCTCTGCCACGTTTGCAAACATTCAGGCGTGGCAGCCAGATTTACTGATCCCTGTAGGACACTGCCAGCGGACTGGTTATATCAGCTTCCCGTTCTTCTCACCTCAGAGCTACTGATTCCAGCTTTGACGGCTGCACTCTACTCAACGGGAGCAGTAAGTTGAACCTCAACTTATGGCACTTTGTGAAAGTGTTGAGACTTAGAGCTCAGTTGTTTGGCACGCCACCACTGTCCATCCAGCACCATGGACGTCACTGCCTACATCTGGCTCTAATTAGTCCACGGTTGTGTTCAGCCGAATGACCTGTGCTGGGAACACTCAGAATGAGTTTCTGAGTTATTGCAACATAGGAGCGTTTCACTGCTTTCAAGGCTTCACAGGAAGAATTCCGGAATGTTGCTGCCGGCAGGCCTCCGGCTGCTCCGGGTGAATATCTCCTTGTAAATCCCCCGTGGTTACTTGTACACCGGTGAAATTTGGCCAGGTTATGCAGTTTGCATTGCTGCACAATTGCGCCTGCCTAGCACTGCCGTGGTTACAAACATTCAGGCGTGGTAGCCAGAGAGGCTGGACCTCGTAGGACACTACCATGGGACTCGGTATATGTGCTTCCCGTTCTTCTCACCTGAGTGCTACTTATTCCAGCTTTGACGGCTACACTGTACTCAACAGGAGCAGTAAGTTGAACCTCAACTCATGGCACTTTATGAAAGTGTTGAGAACTAGAGCTCCGTTGTTTGGCATGCCACCACGGTCCTTCCATCACTATGGACGGCACTGTGTACATCTGGCTCTAATTAGTCCACGGTTGTCTTCAGCCGAATGCCCTCTGCCAAGAAAACTCAGAATGACATTCTGAGTTGTTACAACTTAGGAGCATTTCTCTGCTTTCAAGGCTTCTTAGGAAGAATTCCCGAATGTTTTTGCCGGCAGACCACTGGCTGTTCCGGGTGACCATCTCCTTGTAAATCCCCTGTGGTTTCTTGTACACACGTGAAATTTGGCCAGGATATGCAGTGTGCATTGCTGCAGAATTGCGCCTGCCTAGCACTGCCGCGGTTGCAAACATTCAGGCGTGGCAGCCAGATAGGCTGGTCCCCGTAGGACACTGCCAGCGGACTGGTTCTATCTGCTTCCCGTTCTTTTCACCTGAGTGCTACTGATTCCAGCTTTGACGGCTACACTCTACTCAATCGGAGGAGTAAGTTGAACCTCAACTTATGGCACTTTGTGAAAGTTTGGAGAACTAAAGCTCAGTTGTTTTCCAATCGAAAACACTGCCTATATCTGGCTCTAATTAGTCCATTGTCTACATCTGGCTCTAATTAGTCCACTGCCTACATCTGGCTCTAATTAGTCCACGGATGAGTTCAGCCGAATGACCTCTGCCGGGAACACTCAGAATGAGGTTCTGAATTATTGCAACATAGGAGCGTTTCACTGCTTTCAAGGCTTCTTAGGAAGAGTTCCGGAATCTTGCAGCCAGCAGGCCTCCGGTTGTTCCCGGGGAACATCTCCTTGTAAATCCCCCGTGGTTTCTTGTACACCTGTGAAATTTGGCTAGGTTATGAAGTTTGCATTGCTCCATAATTTTGCCTGCTGAGCTCTGCCGCGGTTGCAAACATTCAGGCGTTGCAGCCAGAGAGGCTGGTCCCGGTAGGACACTGCTGACAGACTGGGTTTATCTGCTTCCCATTCTTCTCACCTGAGTGCTTCTGATTCCCGCTTTGACAGCTACAATCTACTCAAACGAAGCAGGAAGTTGAACCTCAACTTATGGCACTTTGTGATAGTGTTGAGAACTAAAGCTCAGTTGTTTGACAGGCCACCACTGTCCATTCAGCACTATGGACGGCACTGTCTGCATCAGGCTCTAATTAGTTCACGGTTGTGTTCAGCCGAATGACCTCTGCCGGAAACACTCAGAATGAGGTTCTGAGTTGTTGCAACATAGGAGCGTTTCACTGCGTTCAAGCCTTCTTAGAAAGAATTCCGGAATCTTGCTGCTGGCAGGCCTCCGGCTGTTCCGGGTTAACATCTCCTTGTAAATCCCCCGTGGTTTCTTGTACACCGGTGAAATTTGGCCAGGTTATGCAGTTTGCATTGCTGCACAATTGCGCCTGCCTAGCTTTGCCACGGTTGCAAACATTCAGGCGTGGCAGCCAGAGAGGCTGGTCCCCGTAGGACACTGCCAGAAGACTGGGAATATCTGCTTTCCGATCTTCTCACCTGAGTGCTACTGATTCCAGCTTTGACGGCTACACTCTACTCAACCGGAGCAGTAAGTTGAACCTCAACTTATGGCACTTTGTGAAAGTGTTGAGAACTAGAGCTCAGTTGTTTGGCACGCCACCACTGTCCATCCAGCACTATGGACGGCACTGCTTACATCTGGCTCTAAGAAGTTCATGGTTGTGTTCAGCCGAATGACCTCTGCCGGGAACACTCAGAATGGGGTTCTGAGTTATGGCAACATAGGAGCATTTCACTGCTTTCAAGGTTTCTTAGGAAGAATTCCGGAATCTTGCTGCCGGCTGGCCTCCAGCTGTTCCGGGTGAACATCTACTTGTAAATCCCCCTTGGTTTCTTGTACACCTGTGAAATTTGGTAAAGTTATGTAGTTTGCATTGTTGCATAATTGCGTCTGCCTATCTCTGCCGGGGTTGCAAACATTCAGGCATGGCAGCCAGATAGGCTGGTCCCCGTAGGACACTGCCAGCAGACTGGGTATATCAGTTTCCCGTTCTTCTCACCTCAGTGCTACTGATTCCAGGTTTGACGGCTACACTCTACTCAACCGGAGCAGTAAGTTGAACCTCAACTTATGGCACTTTGTGCAAGTGTTGAGAACTAGAGCTCAGTTGTTTGGCACGCCATCACTGTCCATCCAGCACTACCGACGGCACTGCCTACATCTGGCTATAGTTAGTCCACGGTTCTGTTCAGCCGAATGACCTCTGCCGGGAAAACTCAAATGAGGTTCTGAGTTATTGCAACATAGGAGCGTTTCACTGCTTTCAAGGCTTCTTAGGAAGAATTCCAAAATCTTGCTTCCGGCAGGCCTCCTGCTGTTCAGGGAGAACATCTCCTTGTAAATCCCCCGTGGTTTCTTGTACACCCCTGAAATTTAGGGAGGTTATGCAGTTTGCATTGCTGCACAATTGCGCCGGCCTACCCATGACGCGTTTGCAAACATTCAGGCGTGGAAGCCAGATAGGCTGGTCCCAGTAGGACACAGCCAGGGGACTGGGTATATCTGCTTTCTGTTCTTCTCACCTGAGTGCTACTGATTCCAGCATTGACGGCTACAATCTACTCAACGAGAGCAGTAAGTAGAACCTCAACTCATGGCACTTTGTGAAAGTGTTGTGAACTAGATCTCAGGTGTTTGGCACGCCACAAATATCCATCCAGCACTATGGAAGGCACTGCCTATATCAGGCTCTAATTAGTCCACAGTTGTGTTCAGCTGAATGATCTCTGCCAGGAACACGTAGAATGAGGTTCTCAGTTATTGCAACCTAGGAGCGTTTCACTGCTTTCAAGGTTTCACAGGAAGAATTCCGGAATCTTGCTGCCGGCAGGCCTCCGGATGTTCCGAGGGAAATCCCCTTGTAAATGCCCCGTGGTTTCTTGTACACCCGTGAAAATTGTCCAGGTTATGCAGTTTGCATTGCTGCACAATTGCGCCTGCCTAGCTTTGCCGCGGTTGCAAACATTCAGGCAAGCAGCCAGATAGGCTGGTCCCCGTAGGACACTGCCAGCGGACTGGGTCTATCTGCTTCCCGTTCTTCTCACCTGAGTGCTACTGATTCCAGCTTTGACGGCTACACTCTACTCAACCAGAGCAGTAAGTTGAACCTCAACTTATGGCACTTTGTGAAAGTGTTAAGAACTAGAGCTCAGTTGTTTGGCACTCCACCACTGTCCATCCAACAGTATGGACGGCACTGCCTACACCTGGCTCTAATTAGTCCACGGTTGTGTTTAGCCCAATGACCTGTGCCGGGAACAATCAGAATGAGTTTCTGAGTTATTGCAACATAGGCGCGTTTCACAGCTTTCAAGGCTTCACTGGAAGAATTCCGGAATCTTGCTGCCGGTAGGCCTCCTGCTGTTCCGGGTGATCATGTCCTTGTAAATCCCCCGTGGTTTCTTGTACACCCCTGAAATTTGGGGCGCTTACGCAGTTTGCATTGCTGCACAATTGCACCTGCCTACCCCTGCCGCGCTTGCAAACATTCAGGCGTATCAGCCAGATAGGCTGGTCCCCGTAAGACACTTCCAGCAAACTGGGTCTATCTGTTTCCAGTTCTTCTCACCTGAGTGCTACTGATTCCAGCTTTGATGGCTACACTCTTCTCAACCAGACCAATAAGTTGAACGTCAACTTATGGCACTTTGTGAAAGTTTGGAGAACTAAAGCTCAGTTGTTTTCCAATCGAAAACACTGCCTATACCTAGCTCTAATTAGTCCATTGCCTACATCGGGCTCTAATTTTTCCACTGCCTACATCTGGCTCTAATTAGTCCACGGATGAGTTCAGCCGAATGACCTCTGCCGGGAACACTCAGAATGAGGTTATGAGTTATTGCAACATAGCAGCGTTTCACTGCTTGCAAGGCTTCTTAGGAAGAATTCCGGAATCTTGCTGCCGGCAGGCCTCTGGCTGTTCCGGGTGAACATCTAATTATACATCCCCCGTGGTTTCTTGTACACCCGTGAAATTTGGCCAGTTAATGCAGTTTGCATTGCTGCACAATTGCGCCTGCCTAGCTCTGCCGCGGTTGCAAACATTCAGGCGTGGCAGCCAGAAAGGCTGTTCCACGTAGGACACTGCCAGCAGACTTGGTATATCTGCTTCTCGTTCTTCTCAACTGAGTGCTACTGATTCCAGCGTTGATTGCTACACTCTACTCAACCGAAGCAGTAAGTTGAACCTCAATTTATGGCACGTTGTGCACGTTTGGAGAACTAGAGCTCAGTTGTTTAGCATGCGACCACTGTCCCCCCAGCACTATGGATGGCACTGCCTATATCTGGCTCTAATTAGTCCTCGGTTGTGTTCAGCCGAATGACCTCTGTCGGGAACACTAAAAATGAGGTTCTGAGTTATTGCAACATACGAGCGTTTCACTGCGTTCAAGGTTTCTTAGGAAGATTCCGGAATCTTGCTGCCGGCTGGCCTCCGGATGTTCCGGGTGAACATCTCCTTGTAAATCCCCAGTGGTTTCTTGTACACCTGTGAAATTAGGCCAAGTTATGCAGTTTGCATTGCTGCATAATTGCGACTGCCTATCTCTGCCGGGGTTGCAAACATTCAGGCGTGGCAGCCAGTAAGGCTGGTCCCCGTAGGACACTGCCAGCAGACTGGGTATATCTGCTTCCCGTTCTTCTCACCTGAGTGCTACTGATTCCAGCTTTGACGGCTACACTCTACTCAACCGGAGCAGTAAGTTGAACCTCAACTTATGGCACTTTGTGCAAGTGTTGAGAACTAGAGCTCAGTTGTTTGGCACGCCACCACTGTCCATCCAGCACTATGGACGGCACTGCCTACATCTGGCTATAGTTAGTCCACGGTTGTGTTCAGCCGAATGACCTCTGCCGGGAACAGTCAAAATGAGGTTCTGAGATATTGCAACATAGGAGCGTTTCACTGCTTTCAAGGCTTCTTAGGAAGAATTCCAGAATCTTGCTGCCAGCAGGCCTCCTGCTGTTCAGGGTGAACATCTCCTTGTAAATCCCCCGTGGTTTCTTGTACACCCCTGAAATTTGGGGAGGTTATGCAGTTTGCATTGCTGCACAATTGCGCCTGCCTTCCCCTGCCGCGGTTGCAAACATTCAGGCGTGGCAGCCAGATAGGCTGGTCCCCGTAGGGCACTGCTAGGGACTGGTTATATCTGCTTTCCTTTCTTCTCACCTGAGTGCTACTGATTCCAGCTTTGACGGCTACATTCTACTCAACCGGAGCACTAAGTAGAACCTCAACGTATGGCACTTTGTGAAAGTGTTGTGAACTAGATCTCAGGTGTTTGGCACGCCACCAATATCCATTCAGCACTATGGACGGCACTGCCTATATCTGGCTCTAATTACTCCACAGTTGTGTTCAGCCGAATGATCTCTGCGGGGAACACTCAGAATGAGGTTCTGAGTTATTGCCACCTAGGTGCGTTTCACTGCTTTCAAGGTTTCACAGGAAGAATTCCGGAATCTTGTTGCCGGCAGGCCTCCGGCTCTTCCGGGTGAAATCCCCTTGTATATCCCCCGTGGTTTCTCGTACACCCGTGAAATTTGGCCAGGTTATGCAGTTTGCATTGCTGCACATTTCCGCCTGCATAGCTCTGCCGTGTTTACAAACATTCAGGCGTGGCAGCCAGAAAGGCTGGTCATCGTAGGACACTGCCAGCGGACTGGGTCTACCTGCTTCCCGTTCTACTCAACTCAGTGCTACTGATTCCAGCTTTGACGTGTACACTCTACTCGACCGGAGCAGTAAGTTGAACCTCAACTTATGGCAATTTGAGAAAGTTTGGAGAACTAAAGCTCAGTTGTTTTCCAATCGAATACACTGCCTATATCTGGCTCTAATTAGTCCATTGCCTACATCTGGCTCTAATTAGTCCACTGCCTACATCTGGCTCTAATTAGTCCACGGATGAGTTCACCTGAATAACCTCTGCCGGGAACACTCAGAATGAGGTTCTGAGTTATTGCAACATAGGAGCGTTTCACTGCTTTCAAGGCTTCTTAGGAAGGATTCCGGAATCTTGCTGCCGGCAGGCCTCTGTCTGTTCCGGGTGAACATCTCCTTGTAAATCCCCCGTGGTTTCTTGTACACCCGTGAAATTTGGCCAGGTTATGCAGTTTGCATTGCTGCACAATTGCGCCTGGCTAGCTCTACCACTTTTGCAAACATTCAGGCGTGGCAGCCAGATTTACTGATCCCTGTAGGACACTGCCAGTGGACTGGGTATATCAGCTTCCCGTTCTTCTCACCTGAGTGCTTCTGATTCCAGCTTTGACGGCTACACTCTACTCAACGGGAGCAGTAAGTTGAACCTCAACTTATGGCACTTTGTGAAAGTGTTGAGACCTAGATCTCAGTTGTTTGGCACGCCACCACTGTCCATCCAGCACCATGGACGTCACTGCCTACATCTGGCTCTAATTAGTCCACGGTTGTGTTCAGCCGAATGAACTCTGCCAGGTACACTCAGAATGAGGTTCTGAGTTATTGCAACATAGGAGCGTTTCACTGCTTTCCAGGCTTCACAGGAAGAATTCCGGAATGTTGCTGCCGGCAGGCCTCCGGCTGCTCCGGGTGAATATCTCCTTGTAAATCCCCCGTGGTTACTTGTACACCGGTGAAATTTGGCCAGGTTATGCAGTTTGCATTGCTGCACAATTGCGCCTGCCTAGCACTGCCGTGGTTGCAAACATTCAGGCGTGGTAGCCAGAGAGGCTGGACCTCGTAGGACACTACCATCGGACTGGGTATATGTGCTTCCCGTTCTTCTCACCTGAGTGCTACTGATTCCAGCTTTGACGGCTACACTCTACTCAACAGGAGCAGTAAGTTGAACCTCAACTTATGGCACTTTATGAAAGTGTTGAGAACTAGAGCTCCGTTGTTTGGCATGCCACCACGGTCCTTCCATCACTATGGACGGCACTGTGTACATCTGGCTCTAATTAGTCCACGGTTGTCTTCAGCCGAATGCCCTCTGCCAAGAAAACTCAGAATGAGATTCTGAGTTGTTACAACTTAGGAGCATTTCTCTGCTTTCAAGGCTTCTTAGGAAGAATTCCCGAATATTTTTGCCGGCAGACCTCTGGCTGTTCCGGGTGACCATCTCCATGTAAATCCCCTGTGGTTTCTTGTACACACGTGAAATTTGGCCAGGATATGCAGTGTGCATTGCTGCACAATTGCGCCTGCCTAGCTCTGCCGCGGTTGCAAACATTCAGGCGTGGCAGCCAGATAGGCTGGTCCCCGTAGGACACTGCCAGCGGACTGGTTCTATCTGCTTCCCGTTCTTTTCACCTGAGTGCTACTGATTCCAGCTTTGACGGCTACACTCTACTCAATCGGAGCAGTAAGTTGAACCTCAATTTATGGCATTTTGTGAAAGTATTGACACCTAGAGCTCAGTTGTTTGGCCCGCCACAACTGTCCATCCAGCACTATGGACGGCACTGCCTATATCTGGCTCTAATTAGTCCAGGGTTGTGTTCAGGCGAATGACCTCTGCGGGGAACACTCAGAATGAGGTTCTGAGTTGTTGGAACATAGGAGCGTTTCACTGCTTTCAAGGCTTCTTAGGAAGCATTCCGGAAACTTGCTGTGGACAGGCCTCCCTCTTTTCCTGGTGAACATCTCCTTGTAAATCCCCCGTGTTTTCTTGTACACCCATGAAATTTGGCGAGGTTATGCAGTTTGCATTGCTGCACAATTGTGCCTGCCTTGCTCTGCCGAGGTTGCAAACATTCAGGCACGGCAGCAAGATAAGTGGTCCCCGTTGAATGCTGCCAGCGGACTGGGTCTATCTGCTTCCTGTTCTTCTCTCCTGAGTGCTACTGATTCCAGCTTTGACGGCTACACTCTACTCAACCGGAGCAGTAAGTTGAACCTCAACTTATGACACTTTGTGAAAGTGTTGAGAACTAGAGCTCAGTTGTTTGGCACCCCAACCCCTGTCCATCCAGGTCCATGGACGTCACTGCCTACATCTGGCTCTAATTAGTCCACGGTTGTGTTCAGCCGAATGACCTCTGCCGGGAACACTCAGAATGAGGTTCTGAGTTATTGCA
Organism: Dipodomys merriami; assembly: GCF_024711535.1. Classification (NCBI taxonomy): domain Eukaryota; kingdom Metazoa; phylum Chordata; class Mammalia; order Rodentia; family Heteromyidae; genus Dipodomys; species Dipodomys merriami. The sequence continues at coordinate 1,719,220 of NW_027203882.1, read as the reverse complement.
ACATAGGAGCGTTTCACTGCTTTCAAGGCTTCTCAGGAAGAATTCCGGAATGTTGCTGCCGGCTGGCCTCCGGCTGTTCCGGGTGAACATCTCCTTGTAAATCCCTCGTGATTTCTTGTACACCCATGAAATTTGGCCAGGTTATGCAGTATGAATTGCTGCATAATTGCGCCTGCCGAGCTCTGGCGTGGTTGCAAACATTCAGGCGTGGTAGCCAGAGAGGCTGTACCTCGTAGGACACTACCATCGGACTGGGTATATGTGCTTCCCGTTCTTCTCACCTGAGTGCTACTGATTCCAGCTTTGACGGCTCCACTGTACTCAACAGGAGCAGTAAGTTGAACCTCAACTTATGGCACTTTATGAAAGTGTTGAGAACTAGAGCTCCGTTGTTTGGCATGCCACCACGGTCCTTCCATCACTATGGACGGCACTGTGTACATCTGGCTCTAATTAGTCCCCGGTTGTCTTCAGCCGAATGCCCTCTGCCGAGAACACTCAGAATGACATTCTGAGTTGTTGCAACTTAGGAGCATTTCTCTACTTTCAAGGCTTCATAGGAAGAATTCCCGAATGTTTTTGCCGGAAGGCCTCTGGCTATTCCGGGTGACCATCTCCTTGTAAATCCCCTGTGGTTTCTTGTACAACCGTGAAATACAGCCAGGTTATGCAGTTTGCATTGCTGCACAATTGTGCCTGCCTAGCTCTGACACGGTTGCACACTTTCAGGCGTGGCAGCCAGATAGGCTGGTCCCCGTAGGAAACTGCCAGCGGACTGGGTATATCTGATTCCCGTTTTTCTCGCCTGAGTGCTACTGATTCCAGCTTTGACGGCTACACTCTACTCAACCGGAGCATTAAGTTCAACCTCAACTTAGGGCACTTTGTGAAAGTGTTGAAAACTAGAGCTAAGTTGTTTGGCATTCCAGCACTGTCCCTCCAGCACTATGGACGGCACTGCCTACATCGGGCTCTAATTAATCCACCTTTGTGTTCAGCCGAATGACCTCTGCCGGGAACACTCAGAATGAGGTTCTGAGTTATTGCAACATAGGAGCGTTTCACTGCTTTCAAGGCTTCTTAGGAAGAATTCCGGAATCTTGCTGGGGGCAGGCCTCCGGCTGTTCCGGGTTAACATGTCCTTGTAAATCCCCCGTGGTTTCTTGTACACCCGTGAAATTTCGCCAGGTTATGAAGTTTGTATTGCTGCACAATTGCGCCTGCCTAGCTCTGCCGCGGTTGCAAATATTCAGGCGTGGCAACCAGATAGGCTGGTCCCTGTAGGACACTGCCAGCGGACTGGGTATATCTGCTTCCCGATCTTCTCACCTGAGTGCTACTGATGCCAGCTTTGACGGCTACACTCTACTCAACCGGAGCAGTAAGTTGAACCTCAACTTATGGCACTTTGTGAAAGTGTTGAGAACTAGAGCTCAGTTGTTTGGCAAGCCACCACTGTCCATCCAGCACTATGGATGGCACTGCCTACATCTTTCTCTAATTAGTCCACGGTTGTGTTCACATAAATGAACTCTGCCAGGAGCACTCAGAATGAGGTTCTGAGTTACTGAAACATAGGAGCGTTTCACTGCTTTCAAGGCTTCTTAGGATGAATTCCGGAATGTTGCTGTGGGCAGGCCTCCGGCTGTTCCGGGTGAACATGTCCTTGTAAATCCCCCGTGGTTTCTTGTACACCCGTGAAATTTGTCCAGGTTATGCAGTTTGAATTGCTGCATGATTGCGACTGCTTAGCTCTGCCGCAGTTGCAAATATTGAGGCGTGGCAGACAGATAGGCTGGACACCGTAGGACACTGCCAGCGGACTGGGTATATCTGCTTCTCGTTCTTCTCACCTCAGTGCTATTGATTCTAGCTTTGACGGCTACACTCTACTCAACCGAAGCAGGAAGTTGAACCTCTACTTATGGCACTCTGTTAAAATTTGGAGAACTAGAGCTCAGTTGTTTGGTACGCTACGACTGTCCATTAAGCACTATGGACGGCACTGCCTACATCTTGCTATAGTTAGTCCACCGTTGTGTTCAGCCGAATGAGCTCTGCTGGGAACACTCACAATAAGGTTCTAAGTTATTGCAACATAGGAGTGTTTCAGTACGTTCAAGGTTTCTTAGGAAGAATTCTGGAATCTTGCTGCCGGCAGGCCTCCGGTTGTTCAAGTGAACATCTCCTTGTAAATCCCCCGTGGTTTCTTGTACACCCGTGAAATTTGGCTAGGTTATGCTGTTTGCATTGCTGCATAATTTCGCCTGCCTAGCTCTGGCGCGGTTGCAAATATTCAGGCGTGGCAGACAGATAGGCTGGTCCGAGTTGGACACTGCCAGCGGACTGGGTATATCTGCTTCCCATTCTTCTCACCTGAGTGCTTCTGATTCCCGCTTTGACGGCTGCACTCTACTCAACCGAAGCAGTAAGTTGAACCTCTATTTATGGCACTCTGTTAAAGTTTGGAGACCTAGAGCTCAGTTGTTTGGCACGCGACCACTGTCCATCCAGCACTATGGACGGCACTGCCTACATCTGGCTCTAATTAGTCCACGGTTGTGTTCAGACGAATGACCTCTGCCAGGAACACTCAGAATGACCTGCTGAGTTATTGCAACATAGGAGCGTATCACTGCGTTCAAGGCTTCTTAGGAAGAATTCCGGAATCTTGCTGCCGGCAGGCCTCTGGCTGTTCCGAGTGAACATCTCCTTGTATTTCCTCGTGGTTTCTTGTACACCCGTGAAATTTGGCCAGGTAATGCAGTTTGCATTGCTGCATAATTGCGACTGTCTAGCCCTGTCGCGGTTGCAAACATTCAGGCGTGTCAGCCAGACAGGCTAGTCCCTGTAGGACTCTGCCAGCGGAGTGGGTATATCTGCTTCTCGTTCTTCTCACCTGAGTGCTACTGATTCCAGCTTTGACGGCTACACTCTACTCAACTGGAGCAGTAAGTTGAACCTCAACTTATGGCACTTTGTGAACGTTTGGAGAACTAGAGCTCAGTTGTTTAGCATTTGACCCCTGTCCGCCAAGCACTATGAACGGCACTGCCTACATCTGGCTCTAATTAGTCTTCGGTTGTGTTCAGCCGAATGACCTCTGTCGGGAACACTCAAAATGAGGTTCTCAGTTATTGCAACATAGGAGCGTTTCACTTCGTTCAAGGTTTCTTAGGAAGAAATCCGGAAACTTGCTGCCGGCTGGCCTCCAGCTGTTCCGGGTGAACATCTACTTGTAAATCCCCCGTGGTTTCTTGTACACCTGTGAAATTTGGCAAAGTTATGTAGTTTGCATTGCTGCAGAATTGCGACTGCCTATCTCTGCCGGGGTTGCAAACATTCAGGCATGGCAGCCAGATAGGCTTGTCCCCGTAGGACACTGCCAGCGGACTGCATATATCAGCTTCCCGTTCTTCTCACCTCAGTGCTACTGATTTCAGCTTTGACAGCTACACTCTACTCAACCGGAGCAGTAAGTTGAACCTCAAATTATGGCACTTTGTGCAAGTGTTGAGAACTAGAGCTCAGTTGTTTGGCACGCCACCACTGTCCATCCAGCACTACTGACGGCACTGCCTACATCTGGCTATAGTTAGTCCACGGTTCTGTTCAGCCGAATGACCTCTGCCGGGAACACTCAGAATGAGGTTCTGAGTTATTGCAACATAGGAGCGTTTCACTGCTTTCAAGGCTTCTTAGGAAGAATTCCAGAATCTTGCTTCCGACAGGCCTCCTGCTGTTCAGGGAGAACATCTCCTTGTAAATCCCCCGTGGTTTCTTGTACACCCCTGAAATTTAGGGAGGTTATGCAGTTTGCATTGCTGCACAATTGAGCCAGCCTACCCATGACGCGGTTGCAAACATTCAGGCGTGGAAGCCAGATAGGCTGGTCCCCATAGGACAATGCCAGCGGACTGGGTATAACTGCTTCGGGTTCTTCTCACCTGAGTGTTACTGATTCCAGCTTTGACGGCTACACTCTACTCAACCGGAGCAGTAAGTTGAACCTCAACTTATGTCACTTTGTGAAAGTGTTGAGAAGTAGAGCTCAGTTGTTTGGCATGCCCCCACTCTCCCTCCAGCAGTATGGACAGCACTGCCTACATCTGGCTCTAATTAGTCCACGGTTGTGTTCAGCCGAATGACCTCTTCCGGGAACACTCAGAATGAGGTTCTGAGTTATTGCAACAAAGGAGGTTTCACTGCTTTCAAGGCTTCTTAGGAAGGATTCCGGAAACTTGCTGCAGGCAGGCCTCGGGCTGTTCCGGGTGAACATCTCCTTGTAAATCCACCGTGCTTTCTTGTAAACCCGTGAATATTTGCCAGGTTATGAAGTTTGTATTGCTGCACAATTGCGCCTGTCTAGCTCTGCCGCGTTTGAAAATATTCAGGCATGGCAATCAGATAGGCTGGTCCCCGTAGGACATTGCCAGCGGACTGGGTATAGCTGCTTCCCCTTCTTCTCACCTGAGTGCTACTGATTCCACCATTGACGGCTACACTCTACACAACCGGAGCAGTAAGTTGAACCTCAACTCATGGCACTTTGTGAAAGTGTTGAGAACTAGAGCTCAATTGTTTGGCACGCCACCACTGTCCATCCAGCACTATGGACGGCACTGCCTACATCTGGCTATAATGAGTCCACGGTTGATTTGAGCAGAATGACCTCTGCTGCGGACACTCAGAATGAGGTTCTGAGTTATTGCCACATAGGAGCGTTTCACTGCTTTCAAGGCTTCTTAGGAAGGATTCCGGAATGTTGCTGCCGGCAGGCCTCTGGCTGTTTCGTGTGAACATCTCATTGTAAATCCGCCGTGGTTTCTTGTACACCCGTCAAATTTGGCCAGGTTATGCAGTTTGCATTGTTGCACAATTGTGCCTGCAAAGCTCTGCCGCGATTGCAAACATTCAGGCGTGGCAGCCAGATATGCTGGTCCCCGTAGGACACTGCCAGCGGACTGGGTATATCTGCTTCCCGTTCTTCTCACCTGAGTGCTACTGATTCCAGCTTTGACGGCTACACTCTACTCAACCGGAGCAGTAAGTTGAACCTCAACTTATGGCACTTTGTGAAAGTGTTGAGAACTAGAGCTAGGTTGTTTGGCAAGCCACCACTGTCCATCCAGCAATATGGACGGCACTGCCTACATCTTTCTCTAATTAGTCCACGGTTGTGTTCAGCCGAAGGAACTCTGCCGGGAACATTCAGAATGAGGTTCTGAGTTACTGAAACATAGGAGCGTTTCACTGCTTTCAAGGCTTCTTAGGAAGAATTCCGGAATCTCGCTGGGGCCAGGCCTCCGGCTGTTCCGGGTGAACATGTCCTTGTAAATCCACCGTGGTTTCTTGTATACCCGTGAAATTTGGCCAGGTTATGCAGTTTGAATTGCTGCATAATTGCCACTGCTTAGCTCTGCCGTGGTTGCCAATATTGAGGCGTGGCAGACAGATAGGCTGGACACCGTAGGACACTGCCAGTGGACTGGGTATATCTGCTTTTCGTTCTTCTCACCTGAGTGCTGCTGATTCTAGCTTTGACGGCTACACTCTACTCAACCGAAGCAGGAAGTTGAACCTCTACTTATGGCACTCTGTTAAAGTTTGGAGAACTAGAGCTCAGTTGTTTGGCACGCCACGACTGTCCATTAAGCACTATGGACGTCACTGCTTACATCTGGCTATATTTAGTCCACGGTAGTGATCAGCCGAATGAGCTCTGTTGGGAACACTCACAATACGGTTCTAAGTTATTGCAACATAGGAGTGTTTCACTTCGTTAAAGGTTTCTTAGGAAGAATTCTGGAATCTTGCTGCCCGCAGTCCTCCGGTTGTTCCGAGTGAATATCTCCTTGTAAATCCGCCGTGGTTTCATGTACACCCGTGAAATTTGGCTAGGTTATGCAGTTTGTATTGCTGCATAATTGCGCCTGCCTAGCTCTGGCGCGGTTGCAAACATTCAGGCGTGGCAGACAGATAGGCTGGTCAGCGTAGGACACTGCCAGCGGAATGGGTATATCTGCTTCCAGTTCTTCTCACCTGAGTGCTACTGATTCCAGCTTTGACGGCTACACTCTGCTCAAACGGCGAAGTAAGTGGAACCTCAATCTATGGCAATTTGTAAAAGTCTTGAGAACTAGAGCTCAGTTGTTGGCACGCCATCACTGTCCATCCAGCACTATGGACGGCACTGACTACATCTGGCTCTAATAAGTTCATAGTTGTGTTCAGCCGAATGACCTCTGCCGGAAACACTCAGAATGGGGTTCTGAGTTATGGCAACATAGGAGCATTTCACTGCTTTCAAGGCTTCTTAGGAAGGATTCCGGAATCTTGCTGCCGGCAGGCCTCCGGCTGTTCCGGGTGTATATGTCCTCGTAAATGCGCCGTGGTTTCTTGTACACCCGTGAAATTTGGCCAGGTTATGCAGTTTGCATTGCTGCACAATTGTACCTGCCAAGCTCTGCCACGGTTGCAAACATTCAGGCGTGGCAGCCAGATAGGCTGGTCCCTGTAGGACACTGCCAGCGGACTGGTTCTATCTGCTTCCCGTTCTTCTCACCTGAGTGCTACTGATTCCAGCTTTCACGCCTACACTCTACTCAACCGGAGCAGTAAGTTTAACCTCAACTTATGGCACTTTGTGAAAGTTTGGAGAACTAAATCTCAGTTGTTTTCCAATTGAAAACAATGCCTATATCTGGCTCTAATTAGTCCATTGTCTACATCTGGCTCTAATTATTCTACTGCCTACATCTGGCTCTAATAAGTCCACGGTTGTGTTCAGCCGAATGAACTCTGCCGGAAAAACTCAGAATGAGGTTCTGAGTTATTGCAACATAGGAGCGTTTCACTGCTTTCCAGGCTTCTTAGGAAGAATTCCAGAATCTTGCTGCCAGCAGGCCTCTGGCTGTTCCGGGTGAACATCTCCTTGTACATCCCCCGTGGTTTCTTGTACACCCGTGAAATTTGGCCAGGTTATGCAGTTTGCATTGAGGCACAATTGTGCCTACCTTGGTCTGTCTCGGTTGCAAACATTCAGGCGTGGCAGCCAGATAGGCTGGTCCCCGTAGGACACTGCCAGCGGACTGGGTATATCTGCTTCCCGTTCTTCTCCCCTGAGTGCTACTGATTCCAGCTTTGACGGCTACACTCTACTCCACCGGAGCAGTAAGTTGAACCTCAACTTATGGCAGTATGTGATAGTGTTGAGAAATAAAGCTCAGTTGTTTGGCACGCCACCACTGTCCTTCCAGCACTATGGACGGCACTGCCTACATCTGGCTCTAATTAGTCCACGGTTGTGTTCAGCCGAATGATCTGTGCTGCGAACACTCAGAATGAGGTTCTGAGTTATGGCAACATAAGACCGTTTCACTGCTTTCAAGGCTTCTTCGGAAGGATTCTGGAATTTTGTTGCCAGCAGGCCTCCGGCTGTTCTGGGTGAACATCTCCTTGTAAATCCCCGTGTTTTCTTGTACACCCGTGAAATTTGGCCAGGTTATGCAGTTTGCATTGCTGCACAATTGCGCCTGGCAAGCTCTGCTGCGGTTGCAAACATTCAGGCGTGGCAGCCAGATAGGCTGGTCCCCGAAGGACACTGCCAGCGGACTGGGTATATCTGCTTCCTGTTCTTCTCACCTGAGTGCTACTGATTCCAGCTTTGACGGCTACACTCTACTCAACCGGAGCAGTAATTTGAACCTCAACTTATGGCACTTTGTGAAAGTGCTGAGAATGAGAGCACAGTTGTTTGGCACGCCACCACTGTCCATCCAGCACTATGGACGGCACTGCCTACATCTGGCTCTAAGAAGTTCATGGTTGTGTTCAGCCGAATGACCTCTGCCTGGAACACTCAGAATGACGTGCTGAGTTATTGCAACATAGGAGCGTTTCACTGCGTTCAAGGCTTCTTAGGAAGAATTCCGGAATCTTGCTGCCGGCAGGCCTCCGGCCGTTCCGGGTAAACATCTCCTTGTATTTCCTTCTGGTTTCTTGTACACCCGTGAAATTTGGCCAGGTTATGCAGTTTTCATTGCTGCATAATTGCGACTGTCTAGCTCTGTCGCGGTTGCAAACATTCAGGCGTATCAGCCAGATAGGCTGGTCCCCGTAGGACACTGCCAGCGGATTGGGTATATCTGCTTCTCGTTCTTCTCACCTGAGTACTACTGATTCCAGCTTTGACGGCTACACTCTACTCAACTGGAGCAGTAAGTTGAACCTCAACTTATGGCACTTTGTGAACGTTTGGAGAACTAGAGCTCAGTTGTTTAGCATGTGACCCCAGTCCGCCCAGCACTATCGACGGCACTGCCTACATCTGGCTCTAATTAGTCTTCGGTTGTGTTCAGCCGAATGACCTCTGTCGGGAACACTCAAAATGAGGTTCTGAGTTATTGCAACATAGGAGCGTTTCACTGCGTTCAAAGTTTCTTAGGAAGAAATCCGGAATCTTGCTGCCGGCTGGCCTCCGGCTGTTCCGGGTGAACATCTCCTTGTAAATCCCCCGAGGTTTCTTGTACACCTGTGAAATTTGGCCAAGTTATGCAGTTTGCATTGCTGCAGAATTGCGACTGCCTATCTCTGCCGGGGTTGCAAACATTCAGGCATGGCAGCCAGATAGGCTGGTCCCCGTAGGACACTGCCAGCAGACTGGGTATATCTCCTTCCCGTTCTTCTTACCTCAGTGCTACTGATTCCAGGTTTGATGGCTACACTCTACTCAACCGGAGCAGTAAGTTGAACCTCAACTTATGGCACTTTGTGCAAGTGTTGAGAACGAGAGCCCAGTTGTTTGGCTAGCCACCACTGTCCATTCAGCAGTATGGACGGCACTGTCTACATCTTGCTCTAAATAGTCCGGGGTTGTGTTCAGCCTCTGCCGGGAACACTAAGAATGACGTTCTGAGTTATTGAACATAGGAGCGTTTCACTGCTTTCAAGGCTTCACAGGAAGAATTCCGGAATCTTGCTGCCGTCAAGACTCCGGCTGTTCCAGGTGAACATCTCCTTGAAAATCCCCCGTGGTATCTTGTACACCCGTGAAATTTGGCCAGGTTATGCAGTTTGCATTGCTGCACAATTGTGCCTGCCTGGCTCTGCCATGGTTGCAAACATTCAGCCGTGGCAGCCAGATAGGCTGGTCCCCATAGGACACTGCCAGCGGACTGGGTCTATCTGCTTCCCGTTCTTCTCACCTGAGTGCTACTGATTCCAGCTTTGACCAGTATACTCTACTCAATCGGAGGAGTAAGTTGAACCTCAACTTATGGCACTTTGTGAAAGTTTGGAGAACTAAAGCTCAGTTGTTTTCCAATCGAAAACACTGCCTATATCTGGCTCTAATTAGTCTATTGCCTACATCTGGCTCTAATTAGTCCACTGCCTACATCTGGCTCTAATTAGTCCACGGATGAGTTCAGCCGAATGACCTCTGCCGGGAACACTCAGAATGAGGTTCTGAGTTATTGCAACATAGGAACGTTTCACTGCTTTCCAGGCTTCTTAGGAAGAATTCCGGAATCTTGCTGCCAGCAGGCCTCTGGCTGTTCCGGGTGAACATCTCCTTGTACATCCCCCGTGGTTCCTTGTACACCCGTGAAATTTGGCCAGGTTATGCAGTTTGCATTGAGGCACAATTGTGCCTGCCTTGCTCTGTCTCAGTTGCAAACATTCATGCGTGGCAGCCAGATAGGCTGGTCCCCGAAGGACACTGCCAGCGGACTGGGTATATCTGCTTCCTGTTCTTCTCACCTGAGTGCTACTGATTCCAGCTTTGATGGCTACACTCTACTAAACCGGCAGTGTCCATCCAGCACTATGTATGGCACTGCCTACATGTGGCTATAATTAGTCCTCGGTTGGGATCAGCTGAATGACCTCTGCCGGGAACACTCATAATGAGGTTCGGAGTTATTGCAATATAGGAGACTTTCACTGCTTTCAAGTCTTCTCAGGAAGGATTCCGGAATGTTGTTCCCCGCAGGCCTCCGGCAGTTCCGAGTGAACATCTCTTTGTAAATCACCCATTGTTTCTTGTACAGCCGTGAAATTTGGCCAGGTTATGCACTTTGCACTGTTGCACAATTGCGCCTGCCTAGCTCAGCCGCGGTGGCAAACATTCAGGCATGGCAGCCCGATAGGCTGGACCCCGTAGGACACTGCCAGCGGAGTGGGTATATCTGCATCACGTTCTTCTCACCTGAGTGCTAGTGATTGCAGGTTTGACGGCTACACTCTACTCAACCGGAAAAGTAAGTTGAACCTCAAATTATGGCACTTTGTGAAAGTGTTGAGAACTAGAGCTGAGTTGTTTGGCACGCCACCACTGTCGATCTAGCACTATGGCTGGCAATGCCTACATCTGGCTCTAATTAGTCCACTGTTGTGTTCAGCCGAATGACCTCTGCTGGGAACACTCAGAATGAGGTTCTGATTTATTGCAACACAGGAGCGATTCACTGCTTTCAAGGCTTCTTCGGAAGGATTCCGGAATGTTGCTGCCGGCAGGGCTACGGCTGTTCCGGGTGAACATCTCCTTGTAAATTCCCCGTGGTTTCTTGTACACCCGTGAAATTGGGCCAGATTATGCAGGTTGCATTCCTGTACAATTGCGAATGCCTAGCTCTGCCGCGGTGGCATACATTCAGGCGTGGCAGCCAGATAGGCTGGTCCCCGTAAGACATTGCCAGCGAACTGCATATATCTGTTTCCCATTCTTCTCACCTGAGTGCTACTGATTCCAGTTTTGACGGCTACACTCTACCCAACCGGAGCACTAAGTTGAATCTCAACTTATGGCACTTTGTGAAAGTGTTGAGAACTAGAGCTCAATTGTTTGGCACGCCACCACTGTCCATCCAGCAGTATGGACAGCAGAGTCTACATCTGGCTCTAATTAGTCCACGGTTGTGTTCAGCCGAATGACCTCTGCCGGGAACACTCAGAATGAGGTTCTGAGTTATTGCAACATAGGAGCGTTTCACTGCTTTCAAGGATTCACAGGAAGAATTCCGGAATTTTGCTGCCACCAGGCCTCCCGCTCTTCCGGATGAAGATCTCATTGTGAATCCCCCGTGGTTTCTTGGACACCCGTGAAATTTGGCCAGGTTATGCAGTTTGCATTGCTGCACAATTGCGCCTGCCTAGCTCTGCCGCGGTTGCAAACATTCAGGCGTGGCAGCCAGATAGGCTGGTCGCCGTAGGACACTGCCAGCGGACTGGGTATATCTGCTTCCCATTCTTCTCACCTGAGTGCTACTGATTCCTGCTTTGACGGCTACAATCTACTCAACCGGAGCAGTAAGTTGAACCTCAAATTATGGCACTTTGTGAAAGTTTGGAGAACGAAAGCTCAGTTGTTTTCCAATCGAAAACACTGCCGATATCTGGCTCTAATTAGTCCATTGCTACATGTGGCTCTAATTAGTCCACTGCCTACATCTGGCTCTAATTAGTCCACGGTTGTGTTCAGCCGAATGACCTCTGCCGGGAACACTCAGAATGAGGTTCTGAGTTATTGCAACATAGGAGCGTTTCACTGCTTTCAAGGCTTCTCAGGAAGGATTCCGGAATCTTGCTGTCGGTAGGTTTCCGACTGATCTGGGTTAAGATCTCCTTGTAAATCCCGCGTTGTTTCTTGTACACCCGTGAAATTTGGCCAGGTTATGAAGTTTGCTTTGCTGCACAATTGCGCCTGCTTAGCTCTGTCGCGTTGGCAAACATTCAGGCATGGCATCCAGATAGGCTGCTCCCCATAGGACACTGGCAGCGGATTGGGTATATCTGCTTCCCGTTCTTCTGACCTGAGTGCTACTGATTTCAGCTTTGACAGCTTCACTCTAGTCAACCGGAGCAGTAAGTTGAAGCTCAACTTAGTGCACTTTCTGAAAGTGTTGAGAACTAGAACTCAGATGTTGGGCATGTGTCCACAGTCCATCCAGCACTATGGACGGCACTGCCTACATCTGGCTCTAATTAGTCCACGGTTGTGTTCAGCCGAATGACCTCTGCTGGGAACACTCAAAATGAGATTCTGAGTTATTGCAACATAGGAGCGTTTCACTGCTTTCAAGGCTTCTTAGCAAGAATTCCGGAATCTTGCTGCCGTCAGGTCTCCGGCTGTTCCGGGTAAACATGTCCTTGTAAATCTCCCGTGGTTTCTTGCACACCCGTGAAATTTGGCCAGATAATGCAGTTTGCATTGCTGCATAATTGCGACTGCTTAGCTCTGCCCCGGTTGTAAATATTGAGGCGTGGCAGCCAGTTAGGCTGGACACCGTAGGACACTGCCAACGGACTGGGTATATCTGCTTCCTATTCTCACCTGAGTGCTGCTGATTCTAGCTTTGACGGCTACACTCTACTCAACCAGAGCAGTAAGTTGATCCTCAACTTATGGCACTTTGTGAAAGTGTTGAGAACTAGAGCTCACTTGTTTGGCACACCATCATTGTCCAGCCAGCACTATGGACGGCACTGCATGCATCTGGCTATAGTTAGTCCACGGTTGTGTTCAGCCGAATGAGCCCTGCCGGGAACACTCACAATGAGGTTCTGAGTTATTGCAACATAGGAGCGTTTCACTGCTTTCAAGGCTTCTCAGGAAGGATTCCGGAATGTTACTGCCGGAAGGCCTCCGGCTGTTCCCGGTGAACATCTCCTTGTAAATCCCCCGTGGTTTCTTGTACACCCGTGAAATTTGGCCAGGTTATGCAGTTTGCATTGCTGCACAATTGCGTCTGTCTAGCTCTGCCGCGGTTGCAAACATTCAGGCGTGGCAGCCAGATAGGCTCGTCCCTGTAGGACACTGCCAGCAGACTGGGTCTATCTGCTTCCCGTTCTTCTCACCTGAGTGCTACTGATTCCAGATTTGTTGCCTACAATCTACTCAACCGGAGCAAAAAGTTGAACCACAAATTATGGCACTTTATTTAAGTGTTGAGAACTAGAGCTCAGTTGTTTGGCATGCCACCACTGTCCATCCAGCACTATGGATGGCACTGCCTACATCTGGCTCTAAGTAGTCCATGGTTGTGTTCAGCCGAATGACCTCTGCCGGGAACACTCAGAATGAGATTCTGAGTTATTGCAAAATAGGAGCGTTTCACTGCTATCAAGGCTTCACAGGAAGAATTTTGGAATCTTGCTGCCGGCAGTCCTCCGGCTGTTCCGGGTGAACATCTCCTTGTAAATCCCCCGTGTTTTCTTGTACACCCGTGAAATTTGGACAGGTTATGCAGTTTGCATGGCTGCAGAATTGTGACTGCCTTGCTCTACCGCGGTTGCAAACATTCAGGAGTGGCAGCCAGATTGGCTGGTTCCTGTAGGACACTGCCAGAGGACTGGGTCTATGTGCTTCCCGTTGTTCTCAAATGAGTGCTACTGATTCCAGCTTTGACGGCTACACTCTACTCAACCGGAGCAGTAAGTTGAACCTCAACTTATGGCACTTTGTGAAAGTGTTGAGAACTAGAGCTCAGTTGTTTGGAACGCCACAACAGTCCATCCAGCACTATGGACAGCAAAGCCTACATCTGGCTCTAATTAGTCCACGGTTGTGTTCAGCGGAATGACCTCTACTGGGAACACTCAGAATGAAGTTCTGAGTTATTGCAACATAGGAGCGTTTCACTGCTTTCAAGGCTTCTTAGGAAGAATTCCGGAATGTTGCTGCCGGCAGGCCTCCAGCTGTTCCGGGTGAACATCTCCTTGTAAATCCCCCGTGGTTTCTTGTACACCCGTGAAATTTGGCCTGGTTATGCAGTTTGCATTGCTGCACAATTGTGACTGCCTTGCTCTACCGCGGTTGCAAACATTCAGGCGTGGCAGCCAGATAGGCTGGTCCCCTAAGACACTGCCAGCGGACTGGGTATATCTGCTTCCCATTCTTCTCACCTGAGTGCTACTGATTCCAGCTTTGACGGCTACACTCTACTCAACCGGAGCAGTAAGTTGAACCTCAACTTATGGCACTTTGTGAAAGTTTGGAGAACTAAAGCTCAGTTGTTTTCCAATCGAAAACACTGCCTATATCTGCCTCTAATTAGTCCATTGCCTACATCTGGCTCTAATTAGTCCACTGCGTACATCTGGCTCTAATTAGTCCACGGATGAGTTCAGCCGAATGACCTCTGCTGGGAACACTCATAATGAGGTTCTGAGTTATTGCAACATAGGAGCGTTTCACTGCTTTCAAGGCTTCTCAGGAAGGATTCTGGAATCTTGCTGTCGGTAGGCCTCCGGCTGTTCTGGGTGAACATCTCCTTGTAAATCCGCCGTTGTTTCTTGTACACCCGTGAAATTTGGCCAGGTTATGCAGTTTGCTTTGCTGCACAATTGTGACTGCCTTGCTCTGCCGCGGTGGCAACCATTCAGGCATTCCAGCCAGATAGGCTGCTCCCCATAGGACACTGCCAGCGGACTGGGTGTATCCGCTTCCCGTTCTTCTCACCTGTGTGCTACTGATTCCAGCTTTGACGGCTACACTCTACTCAACCGCAGCAGTAAGTTGAACCTCAACTTCGGGCACTTTCTGAAACTGTTGAGAACTAGAGCTCAGATGTTGGGCATGAGACCACTGTCCATCCAGCACTATGGACGGCACTGTCTACATCTGGCTCTAATTAGTCCACGGTTGTGTTCAGCCGAATGACCTCTGCCGGGAACACTCAGAATGTGGTTCTGAGTTATTGCAACCGAGGAGCGTTTCGTTGCTTTCACGGCTTCTTAGGATGAATTCCGGAATCTTGCTGCTGGCAGGCCTCCGGCGGTTCTGGGTGAACATCTCCTTCTAAATCCCCCGTGGTTTATTTTACACCCATGAATTTTTGCCAGGTTATGCAGTTTGCATTGCTGCACAAATGTGCCTGCCTAGCTCTGCCAAGGTTGCAAACATTCAGGCGTGGCATCCAGATAGACTGGTCCCCATAGGACATTGCCAGCGGACTGGGTATATCTGCTTCCCGTTCTTCTCACATGAGTGCTACTGATTCCAGCTTTGACGCCTACACTCTACTCAACCGGAGCAGTAAGTTAAACCTCAACTTATGGCACTTTGTGAAAGTGTTGAGAACTAGAGCTCAGTTGTTTGGCACGCCACCACTGTCAATCCAGCACTGTGGATGGCACTGCCTACATCTGGCTCTATTAATCCACGCTTGTGTTCAGCCGCATGACCTCTGCCGGGAAAACTCAGAATTAGGTTCTGCGTTCCTGCAACATAGGAGCGTTTCACTGCTTTCAAGGCTTCTTAGGAAGGATTCTGGAAGGTTGCTGCCGGCAGGCCTCCTGCTGTTCCGGGTGAACATCTCCTTGTAAATCCCCCGTGGTTTCTTGTACACCCGTGAATTTTGGACAGGTTATGCAGTTTGCATTGCTGCACAATTGCACCTGCCAAGCTCTGCCGTGGTAGCAAACATTCAGACATAGCAGCCAGATAGGCTGGTCCACGCAGGACACTGCCAGCAGACCTTGTATATCTGCTTCCCGTTCTTTTCACCTGAGTGCTACTGATTCCAGCTTTGAAGGCTAAACTCTACTCAACCGGCAGTGTCCATCCAGCACTATGGACGGCACTGCCTACATCGGGCTCTATTAATCCACGGTTGAGTTCAGCCTAATGACCTCTGCCGGGAACAATGAGAATGAGGTTCTGTGTTATTGCAATATAGGAGCGTTTCACTGCTTTCAAGGCTTCTTAGGAAGGATTCCGAAATGTTGCTGCCGGCAGGCCTCCGGTTGTTCCGGGTGAACATCTCCTTGTAAATCCCCCGTGGTTTCTTGTACACCCGTGAATTTTGGCCAGGTTATGCAGTTTGCATTGCTGCACAATTGTGCCTGCCTAGCTCTGCCGAGGTTGCAAACATTCAGTCGTGGCAGCCAGATAGGCTGGACCCAGTAGGACACTGCAAGCGGACTGGGTATATCTGCTTCCCATTCTTCTCACCTGCGTGCTCCTGATTCCTGCTTTGCCGGCTACTCTCTACTCAACCGCAGCAGTAAGTTGAACCTCAACTTATGGCACTTTGTGAAAGTGTTGAGAACTAGAGCTCAGTTGTTTGGCATGCCACGACTCTCCATCCAGCACTAAGGACAGCACTGCCTCCCTCTGGCTCTAATTAGTCCACGGTTGTGTTCAGCCGAATGACCTCTGCCGGGAACACTCAGAATGAGGTTCTGAGTTATTGCAACATAGGAGCGTTTCACTGCTTTCAAGGCTTCACAGGAAGAATTCCGGAATTTTGCTGCCAGCAGGTCTCCGGCTGTTCCGGGTGAACATCTCCTTGTAAATCCCCGTGGTTTCTTGTACACCGGTGAAATTTTGCCAGGTTATGCAGTTTGCATTGCTGCACAATTGCGCCTGCCTAGCTCTGCCACGGTTGCAAACATCCCGGCGTGGTAGCCACATAGGCTGGTCCCCGTAAGACATTGCCAGCGGACTGGGTATATCTGCTTCCCTTTCTTCTCACCTGAGTGCTACTGATTCCAGCTTTGACGGCTACACTCTACTCAAGCGCAGCAGTAAGTTGAAACTCATCTTATGGCACTTTGTGAAAGTGTTGAAAACTAGAGCTCAGTTGTTTTGCAAGCCACCACTGTCCATCCAGGACTACGGACCGTAATGCCTACATCTGACTCTAATTAAACCACGGTTGTGTTCAGCCGAATGACCTCTGCCTGGAACACTCAGAATGAGCTTCTGAGTTATTGCAACATAGGAGCATTTCACTGCTTTCAAGGCTTCTTACCAAGGATTCCGGAATGTTGCTGCTGGCAGGCCTCCGGATGTCCCGGGTGAACGTCTCCTTGTAAATCCCAAGTGCTTTCTTGCACACTCGTGAAATTTGGCCAGGTTATGCAGTTTGCATTGCTGCACAATTGCGTCTGCCTAGCTCTGCCGCGGTTGCAAACATTCAGGCGTGGCAGCCAGATAGGCTGGTCCCCATAGGACACTGCCAGCGGACTGGGTCTATCTGCTTCCCGTTCTTCTCACCTGAGTGCTACTGATTCCAGATTTGCTGCCTCCACTCTACTCAACCGGAGCAAAAAGTTGAACCACAACTTATGGCACTTTGTGAAAGTGTTGAGAACTAGAACTCAGTTGTTTGGCATGCCACCACTGTCCTTCCAGCACTATGGACGGCACTGCCTACATCTGGCTCTAAGTAGTCCATGGTTGTGTTCAGCCGAATGACCTCTGCCGGGAACACTCAGAATGAGGTTCTGAGTTATGGCAACATAGGTGCGTTTCACTGCTTTCAAGGCTTCACAGGAAGAATTCCATAATCTGGCTGCGCGCAAGCCTCTGGCTGTTCCGGGTGAACATCTCCTTGTAAATCCCCCCTGGTTTCTTGTAAAACCGTGAAATTTGGCTAGGTTATGCAGTTTGCATTGCTGCACAATTGCGCCTGCCTAGCTCTGCCGCGCTTGCAAACATTCAGGAGCGGCAGCCAGATAGGCTGGTCCCCGTAGGACACTGCCAGCGGACTGGGTCTATCTGCTTCCCGTTCTTCTCACCTGAGTGCTACTGATTCCAGCTTTGACTGCTACACTCTACTCAACCGTTGAAGTAGTTGAACCTCAACCTATGGCAATTTGTAAAAGACTTGAGAAATAGAGCTCAGTTGTTTGCCACGCCACCACTGTCCATCCAGCACTATGGACGGAACTGCATACATTTGGCTCTAATAAGTTCTTGGTTGTGTTCAGCCAAATGACCTCTGCCGGGAACACTCAGAATGGGGTTCTGAGTTATGGCAACCTAGGATCATTTCACTGCTTTCAAGGCTTCGTGAGAAGAATTCCGGAATGTTGCTGCCGGCAGGCCTCCGGCTGCTCCGAGTTAACATCTCCATATAAATCCCGCGTGGTTTCTTGTACACGCGTGAAATTTGGCCAGGGTATGCAGTTTGCATTGCTGCACAATTGCGCCTGGCTAGCTCTGCCACGTTTGCAAACATTCAGGCGTGGCAGCCAGATTTACTGATCCCTGTAGGACACTGCCAGCGGACTGGTTATATCAGCTTCCCGTTCTTCTCACCTCAGAGCTACTGATTCCAGCTTTGACGGCTACACTCTACTCAACGGGAGCAGTAAGTTGAACCTCAACTTATGGCACTTTGTGAAAGTGTTGAGACTTAGAGCTCAGTTGTTTGGCACGCCACCACTGTCCATCCAGCACCATGGACGTCACTGCCTACATCTGGCTCTAATTAGTCCATGGTTGTGTTCAGCCGAATGACCTGTGCTGGGAACACTCAGAATGAGTTTCTGAGTTATTGCAACATAGGAGCGTTTCACTGCTTTCAAGGCTTCACAGGAAGAATTCCGGAATGTTGCTGCCGGCAGGCCTCCGGCTGCTCCGGGTGAATATCTCCTTGTAAATCCCCCGTGGTTACTTGTACACCGGTGAAATTTGGCCAGGTTATGCAGTTTGCATTGCTGCACAATTGCGCCTGCCTAGCACTGCCGTGGTTACAAACATTCAGGCGTGGTAGCCAGAGAGGCTGGACCTCGTAGGACACTACCATGGGACTCGGTATATGTGCTTCCCGTTCTTCTCACCTGAGTGCTACTTATTCCAGCTTTGACGGCTACACTGTACTCAACAGGAGCAGTAAGTTGAACCTCAACTCATGGCACTTTATGAAAGTGTTGAGAACTAGAGCTCCGTTGTTTGGCATGCCACCACGGTCCTTCCATCACTATGGACGGCACTGTGTACATCTGGCTCTAATTAGTCCACGGTTGTCTTCAGCCGAATGCCCTCTGCCAAGAAAACTCAGAATGACATTCTGAGTTGTTACAACTTAGGAGCATTTCTCTGCTTTCAAGGCTTCTTAGGAAGAATTCCCGAATGTTTTTGCCGGCAGACCACTGGCTGTTCCGGGTGACCATCTCCTTGTAAATCCCCTGTGGTTTCTTGTACACACGTGAAATTTGGCCAGGATATGCAGTGTGCATTGCTGCAGAATTGCGCCTGCCTAGCTCTGCCGCGGTTGCAAACATTCAGGCGTGGCAGCCAGATAGGCTGGTCCCCGTAGGACACTGCCAGCGGACTGGTTCTATCTGCTTCCCGTTCTTTTCACCTGAGTGCTACTGATTCCAGCTTTGACGGCTACACTCTACTCAATCGGAGCAGTAAGTTGAACCTGAACTTATGGCACTTTGTGAAAGTTTGGAGAACTAAAGCTCAGTTGTTTTCCAATCGAAAACACTGCCTATATCTGGCTCTAATTAGTCCATTGCCTACATCTGGCTCTAATTAGTCCACTGCCTACATCTGGCTCTAATTAGTCCACGGATGAGTTCAGCCGAATGACCTCTGCCGGGAACACTCAGAATGAGGTTCTGAGTTATTGCAACATAGGAGCGTTTCACTGCTTTCAAGGCTTCTTAGGAAGAGTTCCGGAATCTTGCAGCCAGCAGGCCTCCGGTTGTTCCCGGGGAACATCTCCTTGTAAATCCCCCGTGGTTTCTTGTACACCTGTGAAATTTGGCTAGGTTATGAAGTTTGCATTGCTCCATAATTTTGCCTGCTGAGCTCTGCCGCGGTTGCAAACATTCAGGCGTTGCAGCCAGAGAGGCTGGTCCCGGTAGGACACTGCTGACAGACTGGGTTTATCTGCTTCCCATTCTTCTCACCTGAGTGCTTCTGATTCCCGCTTTGACAGCTACAATCTACTCAAACGAAGCAGTAAGTTGAACCTCAACTTATGGCACTTTGTGATAGTGTTGAGAACTAAAGCTCAGTTGTTTGACAGGCCACCACTGTCCATTCAGCACTATGGACGGCACTGTCTGCATCAGGCTCTAATTAGTCCACGGTTGTGTTCAGCCGAATGACCTCTGCCGGAAACACTCAGAATGAGGTTCTGAGTTGTTGCAACATAGGAGCGTTTCACTGCGTTCAAGC
Organism: Dipodomys merriami; assembly: GCF_024711535.1. Classification (NCBI taxonomy): domain Eukaryota; kingdom Metazoa; phylum Chordata; class Mammalia; order Rodentia; family Heteromyidae; genus Dipodomys; species Dipodomys merriami. Next base: position 1,699,296 of record NW_027203882.1, on the reverse strand, counting down.
CTTCTTAGAAAGAATTCCGGAATCTTGCTGCTGGCAGGCCTCCGGCTGTTCCGGGTTAACATCTCCTTGTAAATCCCCCGTGGTTTCTTGTACACCGGTGAAATTTGGCCAGGTTATGCAGTTTGCATTGCTGCACAATTGCGCCTGCCTAGCTTTGCCACGGTTGCAAACATTCAGGCGTGGCAGCCAGAGAGGCTGGTCCCCGTAGGACACTGCCAGAAGACTGGGAATATCTGCTTTCCGATCTTCTCACCTGAGTGCTACTGATTCCAGCTTTGACGGCTACACTCTACTCAACCGGAGCAGTAAGTTGAACCTCAACTTATGGCACTTTGTGAAAGTGTTGAGAACTAGAGCTCAGTTGTTTGGCACGCCACCACTGTCCATCCAGCACTATGGACGGCACTGCTTACATCTGGCTCTAAGAAGTTCATGGTTGTGTTCAGCCGAATGACCTCTGCCGGGAACACTCAGAATGGGGTTCTGAGTTATGGCAACATAGGAGCATTTCACTGCTTTCAAGGTTTCTTAGGAAGAATTCCGGAATCTTGCTGCCGGCTGGCCTCCAGCTGTTCCGGGTGAACATCTACTTGTAAATCCCCCGTGGTTTCTTGTACACCTGTGAAATTTGGTAAAGTTATGTAGTTTGCATTGCTGCATAATTGCGTCTGCCTATCTCTGCCGGGGTTGCAAACATTCAGGCATGGCAGCCAGATAGGCTGGTCCCCGTAGGACACTGCCAGCAGACTGGGTATATCAGTTTCCCGTTCTTCTCACCTCAGTGCTACTGATTCCAGGTTTGACGGCTACACTCTACTCAACCGGAGCAGTAAGTTGAACCTCAACTTATGGCACTTTGTGCAAGTGTTGAGAACTAGAGCTCAGTTGTTTGGCACGCCATCACTGTCCATCCAGCACTACCGACGGCACTGCCTACATCTGGCTATAGTTAGTCCACGGTTCTGTTCAGCCGAATGACCTCTGCCGGGAAAACTCAAATGAGGTTCTGAGTTATTGCAACATAGGAGCGTTTCACTGCTTTCAAGGCTTCTTAGGAAGAATTCCAAAATCTTGCTTCCGGCAGGCCTCCTGCTGTTCAGGGAGAACATCTCCTTGTAAATCCCCCGTGGTTTCTTGTACACCCCTGAAATTTAGGGAGGTTATGCAGTTTGCATTGCTGCACAATTGCGCCGGCCTACCCATGACGCGTTTGCAAACATTCAGGCGTGGAAGCCAGATAGGCTGGTCCCAGTAGGACACAGCCAGGGGACTGGGTATATCTGCTTTCTGTTCTTCTCACCTGAGTGCTACTGATTCCAGCATTGACGGCTACAATCTACTCAACGAGAGCAGTAAGTAGAACCTCAACTTATGGCACTTTGTGAAAGTGTTGTGAACTAGATCTCAGGTGTTTGGCACGCCACAAATATCCATCCAGCACTATGGAAGGCACTGCCTATATCAGGCTCTAATTAGTCCACAGTTGTGTTCAGCTGAATGATCTCTGCCAGGAACACGTAGAATGAGGTTCTCAGTTATTGCAACCTAGGAGCGTTTCACTGCTTTCAAGGTTTCACAGGAAGAATTCCGGAATCTTGCTGCCGGCAGGCCTCCGGATGTTCCGAGGGAAATCCCCTTGTAAATGCCCCGTGGTTTCTTGTACACCCGTGAAAATTGTCCAGGTTATGCAGTTTGCATTGCTGCACAATTGCGCCTGCCTAGCTTTGCCGCGGTTGCAAACATTCAGGCAAGCAGCCAGATAGGCTGGTCCCCGTAGGACACTGCCAGCGGACTGGGTCTATCTGCTTCCCGTTCTTCTCACCTGAGTGCTACTGATTCCAGCTTTGACGGCTACACTCTACTCAACCAGAGCAGTAAGTTGAACCTCAACTTATGGCACTTTGTGAAAGTGTTAAGAACTAGAGCTCAGTTGTTTGGCACTCCACCACTGTCCATCCAACAGTATGGACGGCACTGCCTACACCTGGCTCTAATTAGTCCACGGTTGTGTTTAGCCCAATGACCTGTGCCGGGAACAATCAGAATGAGTTTCTGAGTTATTGCAACATAGGCGCGTTTCACAGCTTTCAAGGCTTCACTGGAAGAATTCCGGAATCTTGCTGCCGGTAGGCCTCCTGCTGTTCCGGGTGATCATGTCCTTGTAAATCCCCCGTGGTTTCTTGTACACCCCTGAAATTTGGGGCGCTTACGCAGTTTGCATTGCTGCACAATTGCACCTGCCTACCCCTGCCGCGCTTGCAAACATTCAGGCGTATCAGCCAGATAGGCTGGTCCCCGTAAGACACTTCCAGCAAACTGGGTCTATCTGTTTCCAGTTCTTCTCACCTGAGTGCTACTGATTCCAGCTTTGATGGCTACACTCTTCTCAACCAGACCAATAAGTTGAACGTCAACTTATGGCACTTTGTGAAAGTTTGGAGAACTAAAGCTCAGTTGTTTTCCAATCGAAAACACTGCCTATACCTAGCTCTAATTAGTCCATTGCCTACATCGGGCTCTAATTTTTCCACTGCCTACATCTGGCTCTAATTAGTCCACGGATGAGTTCAGCCGAATGACCTCTGCCGGGAACACTCAGAATGAGGTTCTGAGTTATTGCAACATAGCAGCGTTTCACTGCTTGCAAGGCTTCTTAGGAAGAATTCCGGAATCTTGCTGCCGGCAGGCCTCTGGCTGTTCCGGGTGAACATCTAATTATACATCCCCCGTGGTTTCTTGTACACCCGTGAAATTTGGCCAGTTAATGCAGTTTGCATTGCTGCACAATTGCGCCTGCCTAGCTCTGCCGCGGTTGCAAACATTCAGGCGTGGCAGCCAGAAAGGCTGTTCCACGTAGGACACTGCCAGCAGACTTGGTATATCTGCTTCTCGTTCTTCTCAACTGAGTGCTACTGATTCCAGCGTTGATTGCTACACTCTACTCAACCGAAGCAGTAAGTTGAACCTCAATTTATGGCACGTTGTGCACGTTTGGAGAACTAGAGCTCAGTTGTTTAGCATGCGACCACTGTCCCCCCAGCACTATGGATGGCACTGCCTATATCTGGCTCTAATTAGTCCTCGGTTGTGTTCAGCCGAATGACCTCTGTCGGGAACACTAAAAATGAGGTTCTGAGTTATTGCAACATACGAGCGTTTCACTGCGTTCAAGGTTTCTTAGGAAGATTCCGGAATCTTGCTGCCGGCTGGCCTCCGGATGTTCCGGGTGAACATCTCCTTGTAAATCCCCAGTGGTTTCTTGTACACCTGTGAAATTAGGCCAAGTTATGCAGTTTGCATTGCTGCATAATTGCGACTGCCTATCTCTGCCGGGGTTGCAAACATTCAGGCGTGGCAGCCAGTAAGGCTGGTCCCCGTAGGACACTGCCAGCAGACTGGGTATATCTGCTTCCCGTTCTTCTCACCTGAGTGCTACTGATTCCAGCTTTGACGGCTACACTCTACTCAACCGGAGCAGTAAGTTGAACCTCAACTTATGGCACTTTGTGCAAGTGTTGAGAACTAGAGCTCAGTTGTTTGGCACGCCACCACTGTCCATCCAGCACTATGGACGGCACTGCCTACATCTGGCTATAGTTAGTCCACGGTTGTGTTCAGCCGAATGACCTCTGCCGGGAACAGTCAAAATGAGGTTCTGAGATATTGCAACATAGGAGCGTTTCACTGCTTTCAAGGCTTCTTAGGAAGAATTCCAGAATCTTGCTGCCAGCAGGCCTCCTGCTGTTCAGGGTGAACATCTCCTTGTAAATCCCCCGTGGTTTCTTGTACACCCCTGAAATTTGGGGAGGTTATGCAGTTTGCATTGCTGCACAATTGCGCCTGCCTTCCCCTGCCGCGGTTGCAAACATTCAGGCGTGGCAGCCAGATAGGCTGGTCCCCGTAGGGCACTGCTAGGGACTGGTTATATCTGCTTTCCTTTCTTCTCACCTGAGTGCTACTGATTCCAGCTTTGACGGCTACACTCTACTCAACCGGAGCACTAAGTAGAGCCTCAACGTATGGCACTTTGTGAAAGTGTTGTGAACTAGATCTCAGGTGTTTGGCACGCCACCAATATCCATTCAGCACTATGGACGGCACTGCCTATATCTGGCTCTAATTACTCCACAGTTGTGTTCAGCCGAATGATCTCTGCGGGGAACACTCAGAATGAGGTTCTGAGTTATTGCCACCTAGGTGCGTTTCACTGCTTTCAAGGTTTCACAGGAAGAATTCCGGAATCTTGTTGCCGGCAGGCCTCCGGCTCTTCCGGGTGAAATCCCCTTGTATATCCCCCGTGGTTTCTCGTACACCCGTGAAATTTGGCCAGGTTATGCAGTTTGCATTGCTGCACATTTCCGCCTGCATAGCTCTGCCGTGTTTACAAACATTCAGGCGTGGCAGCCAGAAAGGCTGGTCATCGTAGGACACTGCCAGCGGACTGGGTCTACCTGCTTCCCGTTCTACTCAACTCAGTGCTACTGATTCCAGCTTTGACGTGTACACTCTACTCGACCGGAGCAGTAAGTTGAACCTCAACTTATGGCAATTTGAGAAAGTTTGGAGAACTAAAGCTCAGTTGTTTTCCAATCGAATACACTGCCTATATCTGGCTCTAATTAGTCCATTGCCTACATCTGGCTCTAATTAGTCCACTGCCTACATCTGGCTCTAATTAATCCACGGATGAGTTCACCTGAATAACCTCTGCCGGGAACACTCAGAATGAGGTTCTGAGTTATTGCAACATAGGAGCGTTTCACTGCTTTCAAGGCTTCTTAGGAAGGATTCCGGAATCTTGCTGCCGGGAGGCCTCTGTCTGTTCCGGGTGAACATCTCCTTGTAAATCCGCCGTGGTTTCTTGTACACCCGTCAAATTTGGCCAGGGTATGCAGTTTGCATTGCTGCACAATTGTGCCTGCTTAGCTCTGCCGGGATTGCAAAGATTCAGGCGTGGCAGCCAGATATGCTGGTCCCCGTAGGACACTGCCAGCGAACTGGGTATATATGCTTCCCGTTCTTCTCACGTGAGTGCTACTGATTCCAGCTTTGACGGCTACACTCTACTCAACCGGAGCAGTAAGTTGAACCTCAACTTATGGCACTTTGTGAAAGTGTTGAGAACTAGAACTCAGTTGTTTGACACGCCACAACTGTCCATCCAGCACTATGGAGGCACTGCATACATTTGGCTCTAATTAGTCCACCGTCGTGTTCAGCCGAATGACCTCTTCCAGGAACACTCAGAATGAGGTTCTGAGTTATGGCAACATAGGTGCGTTTCACTGCTTTCAAGGCTTCTTCGGAAGGATTCCGGAATCTTGCTGCCGGCAGGCCTCTGTCTGTTCCGGGTGAACATCTCCTTGTAAATCCCCCGTGGTTTCTTGTACACCCGGGAAATTTGGCCAGGTTATGCAGTTTGCATTGCTGCACAATTGCGCCTACCTAGCTCTGCCGCAGTGGCAAACATTCAGGCGTGACAGGCAAATAGGCGGGTCCCCGTAGGACTCTGCCATCAGACTGGGTCTATCTGCTTCCCGTTCTTCTCACCTGAGTGCTACTGATTCCAGCTTTGACGGCTACACTGTACTCAACCGTTGAAGTAGTTGAACCTCAACCTATGGCAATTTGTAAAAGACTTGAGAAATAGAGCTCAGTTGTTTGGCACGCCACAACTGTCCATCCAGCACTATGGACGGAACTGCATACATTTGGCTCTAATAAGTTCTTGGTTGTGTTCAGCCAAATGACCCCTGCCGGGAACACTCAGAATGGGGTTCTGAGTTATGGCAACATAGGAGCATTTCACTGCTTTCAAGGCTTCTTGAGAAGAATTCCGGAATGTTGCTGCCGGCAGGCCTCCGGCTGTTCTGAGTTAACATCTCCATATAAATCCCACGTGGTTTCTTTTACACCCGTGAAATTTGGCCAGGTTATGCAGTTTGCATTGCTGCACAATTGCGCCTGGCTAGCTCTACCACTTTTGCAAACATTCAGGCGTGGCAGCCAGATTTACTGATCCCTGTAGGACACTGCCAGTGGACTGCGTATATCAGCTTCCCGTTCTTCTCACCTGAGTGCTTCTGATTCCAGCTTTGACGGCTACACTCTACTCAACGGGAGCAGTAAGTTGAACCTCAACTTATGGCACTTTGTGAAAGTGTTGAGACCTAGATCTCAGTTGTTTGGCACGCCACCACTGTCCATCCAGCACCATGGACGTCACTGCCTACATCTGGCTCTAATTAGTCCACGGTTGTGTTCAGCCGAATGAACTCTGCCAGGTACACTCAGAATGAGGTTCTGAGTTATTGCAACATAGGAGCGTTTCACTGCTTTCCAGGCTTCACAGGAAGAATTCCGGAATGTTGCTGCCGGCAGGCCTCCGGCTGCTCCGGGTGAATATCTCCTTGTAAATCCCCCGTGGTTACTTGTACACCGGTGAAATTTGGCCAGGTTATGCAGTTTGCATTGCTGCACAATTGCGCCTGCCTAGCACTGCCGTGGTTGCAAACATTCAGGCGTGGTAGCCAGAGAGGCTGGACCTCGTAGGACACTACCATCGGACTGGGTATATGTGCTTCCCGTTCTTCTCACCTGAGTGCTACTGATTCCAGCTTTGACGGCTACACTCTACTCAACAGGAGCAATAAGTTGAACCTCAACTTATGGCACTTTATGAAAGTGTTGAGAACTAGAGCTCCGTTGTTTGGCATGCCACCACGGTCCTTCCATCACTATGGACGGCACTGTGTACATCTGGCTCTAATTAGTCCACGGTTGTCTTCAGCCGAATGCCCTCTGCCAAGAAAACTCAGAATGAGATTCTGAGTTGTTACAACTTAGGAGCATTTCTCTGCTTTCAAGGCTTCTTAGGAAGAATTCCCGAATGTTTTTGCCGGCTGACCTCTGGCTGTTCCGGGTGACCATCTCCTTGAAAATCCCCTGTGGTTTCTTGTACACACGTGAAATTTGGCCAGGATATGCAGTGTGCATTGCTGCACAATTGCGCCTGCCTAGCTCTGCCGCGGTTGCAAACATTCAGGCGTGGCAGCCAGATAGGCTGGTCCCCGTAGGACACTGCCAGCGGACTGGTTCTATCTGCTTCCCGTTCTTTTCACCTGAGTGCTACTGATTCCAGCTTTGACGGCTACACTCTACTCAATCGGAGCAGTAAGTTGAACCTCAATTTATGGCATTTTGTGAAAGTATTGACACCTAGAGCTCAGTTGTTTGGCCCGCCACAACTGTATATCCAGCACTATGGACGGCACTGCCTATATCTGGCTCTAATTAGTCCAGGGTTGTGTTCAGGCGAATGACCTCTGCGGGGAACACTCAGAATGAGGTTCTGAGTTGTTGCAACATAGGAGCGTTTCACTGCTTTCAAGGCTTCTTAGGAAGCATTCCGGAAACTTGCTGTGGACAGGCCTCCCTCTTTTCCTGGTGAACATCTCCTTGTAAATCCCCCGTGTTTTCTTGTACACCCATGAAATTTGGCGAGGTTATGCAGTTTGCATTGCTGCACAATTGTGCCTGCCTTTATCTGCCGAGGTTGCAAACATTCAGGCACGGCAGCAAGATAAGTGGTCCCCGTTGAACGCTGCCAGCGGACTGGGTCTATCTGCTTCCTGTTCTTCTCTCCTGAGTGCTACTGATTCCAGCTTTGACGGCTACACTCTACTCAACCGGAGCAGTAAGTTGAACCTCAACTTATGACACTTTGTGAAAGTGTTGAGAACTAGAGCTCAGTTGTTTGGCACCCCAACCCCTGTCCATCCAGGTCCATGGACGTCACTGCCTACATCTGGCTCTAATTAGTCCACGGTTGTGTTCAGCCGAATGACCTGTGCCGGGAACACTCAGAATGAGGTTCTGAGTTATTGCAACATAGGAGCGTTTCACTGCTTTCAAGGCTTCTCAGGAAGAATTCCGGAATGTTGCTGCCGGCTGGCCTCCGGCTGTTCCGGGTGAACATCTCCTTGTAAATCCCTCGTGATTTCTTGTACACCCATGAAATTTGGCCAGGTTATGCAGTATGAATTGCTGCATAATTGCGCCTGCCGAGCTCTGGCGTGGTTGCAAACATTCAGGCGTGGTAGCCAGAGAGGCTGTACCTCGTAGGACACTACCATCGGACTGGGTATATGTGCTTCCCGTTCTTCTCACCTGAGTGCTACTGATTCCAGCTTTGACGGCTCCACTGTACTCAACAGGAGCAGTAAGTTGAACCTCAACTTATGGCACTTTATGAAAGTGTTGAGAACTAGAGCTCCGTTGTTTGGCATGCCACCACGGTCCTTCCATCACTATGGACGGCACTGTGTACATCTGGCTCTAATTAGTCCCCGGTTGTCTTCAGCCGAATGCCCTCTGCCGAGAACACTCAGAATGACATTCTGAGTTGTTGCAACTTAGGAGCATTTCTCTACTTTCAAGGCTTCATAGGAAGAATTCCCGAATGTTTTTGCCGGAAGGCCTCTGGCTATTCCGGGTGACCATCTCCTTGTAAATCCCCTGTGGTTTCTTGTACAACCGTGAAATACAGCCAGGTTATGCAGTTTGCATTGCTGCACAATTGTGCCTGCCTAGCTCTGACACGGTTGCACACTTTCAGGCGTGGCAGCCAGATAGGCTGGTCCCCGTAGGAAACTGCCAGCGGACTGGGTATATCTGATTCCCGTTTTTCTCGCCTGAGTGCTACTGATTCCAGCTTTGACGGCTACACTCTACTCAACCGGAGCATTAAGTTCAACCTCAACTTAGGGCACTTTGTGAAAGTGTTGAAAACTAGAGCTAAGTTGTTTGGCATTCCAGCACTGTCCCTCCAGCACTATGGACGGCACTGCCTACATCGGGCTCTAATTAATCCACCTTTGTGTTCAGCCGAATGACCTCTGCCGGGAACACTCAGAATGAGGTTCTGAGTTATTGCAACATAGGAGCGTTTCACTGCTTTCAAGGCTTCTTAGGAAGAATTCCGGAATCTTGCTGGGGGCAGGCCTCCGGCTGTTCCGGGTTAACATGTCCTTGTAAATCCCCCGTGGTTTCTTGTACACCCGTGAAATTTCGCCAGGTTATGAAGTTTGTATTGCTGCACAATTGCGCCTGCCTAGCTCTGCCGCGGTTGCAAATATTCAGGCGTGGCAACCAGATAGGCTGGTCCCTGTAGGACACTGCCAGCGGACTGGGTATATCTGCTTCCCGATCTTCTCACCTGAGTGCTACTGATGCCAGCTTTGACGGCTACACTCTACTCAACCGGAGCAGTAAGTTGAACCTCAACTTATGGCACTTTGTGAAAGTGTTGAGAACTAGAGCTCAGTTGTTTGGCAAGCCACCACTGTCCATCCAGCACTATGGATGGCACTGCCTACATCTTTCTCTAATTAGTCCACGGTTGTGTTCACATAAATGAACTCTGCCAGGAGCACTCAGAATGAGGTTCTGAGTTACTGAAACATAGGAGCGTTTCACTGCTTTCAAGGCTTCTTAGGATGAATTCCGGAATGTTGCTGTGGGCAGGCCTCCGGCTGTTCCGGGTGAACATGTCCTTGTAAATCCCCCGTGGTTTCTTGTACACCCGTGAAATTTGTCCAGGTTATGCAGTTTGAATTGCTGCATGATTGCGACTGCTTAGCTCTGCCGCAGTTGCAAATATTGAGGCGTGGCAGACAGATAGGCTGGACACCGTAGGACACTGCCAGCGGACTGGGTATATCTGCTTCTCGTTCTTCTCACCTCAGTGCTATTGATTCTAGCTTTGACGGCTACACTCTACTCAACCGAAGCAGGAAGTTGAACCTCTACTTATGGCACTCTGTTAAAATTTGGAGAACTAGAGCTCAGTTGTTTGGTACGCTACGACTGTCCATTAAGCACTATGGAAGGCACTGCCTACATCTTGCTATAGTTAGTCCACCGTTGTGTTCAGCCGAATGAGCTCTGCTGGGAACACTCACAATAAGGTTCTAAGTTATTGCAACATAGGAGTGTTTCAGTACGTTCAAGGTTTCTTAGGAAGAATTCTGGAATCTTGCTGCCGGCAGGCCTCCGGTTGTTCAAGTGAACATCTCCTTGTAAATCCCCCGTGGTTTCTTGTACACCCGTGAAATTTGGCTAGGTTATGCTGTTTGCATTGCTGCATAATTTCGCCTGCCTAGCTCTGGCGCGGTTGCAAACATTCAGGCGTGGCAGACAGATAGGCTGGTCCGAGTTGGACACTGCCAGCGGACTGGGTATATCTGCTTCCCATTCTTCTCACCTGAGTGCTTCTGATTCCCGCTTTGACGGCTACACTCTACTCAACCGAAGCAGTAAGTTGAACCTCTACTTATGGCACTCTGTTAAAGTTTGGAGACCTAGAGCTCAGTTGTTTGGCACGCGACCACTGTCCATCCAGCACTATGGACGGCACTGCCTACATCTGGCTCTAATTAGTCCATGGTTGTGTTCAGCCGAATGACCTCTGCCAGGAACACTCAGAATGACCTGCTGAGTTATTGCAACATAGGAGCGTATCACTGCGTTCAAGGCTTCTTAGGAAGAATTCCGGAATCTTGCTGCCGGCAGGCCTCTGGCTGTTCCGAGTGAACATCTCCTTGTATTTCCTCGTGGTTTCTTGTACACCCGTGAAATTTGGCCAGGTAATGCAGTTTGCATTGCTGCATAAATGCGACTGTCTAGCCCTGTCGCGGTTGCAAACATTCAGGCGTGTCAGCCAGACAGGCTAGTCCCTGTAGGACTCTGCCAGCGGAGTGGGTATATCTGCTTCTCGTTCTTCTCACCTGAGTGCTACTGATTCCAGCTTTGACGGCTACACTCTACTCAACTGGAGCAGTAAGTTGAACCTCAACTTATGGCACTTTGTGAAAGTGTTAAGAACTAGAGCTCAGTTGTTTGGCACTCCACCACTGTCCATCCAACAGTATGGACGGCACTGCCTACACCTGGCTCTAATTAGTCCACGGTTGTGTTTAGCCCAATGACCTGTGCCGGGAACAATCAGAATGAGTTTCTGAGTTATTGCAACATAGGCGCGTTTCACAGCTTTCAAGGCTTCACTGGAAGAATTCCGGAATCTTGCTGCCGGTAGGCCTCCTGCTGTTCCGGGTGATCATGTCCTTGTAAATCCCCCGTGGTTTCTTGTACACCCCTGAAATTTGGGGCGCTTACGCAGTTTGCATTGCTGCACAATTGCACCTGCCTACCCCTGCCGCGCTTGCAAACATTCAGGCGTATCAGCCAGATAGGCTGGTCCCCGTAAGACACTTCCAGCAAACTGGGTCTATCTGTTTCCAGTTCTTCTCACCTGAGTGCTACTGATTCCAGCTTTGATGGCTACACTCTTCTCAACCAGACCAATAAGTTGAACGTCAACTTATGGCACTTTGTGAAAGTTTGGAGAACTAAAGCTCAGTTGTTTTCCAATCGAAAACACTGCCTATACCTAGCTCTAATTAGTCCATTGCCTACATCGGGCTCTAATTTTTCCACTGCCTACATCTGGCTCTAATTAGTCCACGGATGAGTTCAGCCGAATGACCTCTGCCGGGAACACTCAGAATGAGGTTCTGAGTTATTGCAACATAGCAGCGTTTCACTGCTTGCAAGGCTTCTTAGGAAGAATTCCGGAATCTTGCTGCCGGCAGGCCTCTGGCTGTTCCGGGTGAACATCTAATTATACATCCCCCGTGGTTTCTTGTACACCCGTGAAATTTGGCCAGTTAATGCAGTTTGCATTGCTGCACAATTGCGCCTGCCTAGCTCTGCCGCGGTTGCAAACATTCAGGCGTGGCAGCCAGAAAGGCTGTTCCACGTAGGACACTGCCAGCAGACTTGGTATATCTGCTTCTCGTTCTTCTCAACTGAGTGCTACTGATTCCAGCGTTGATTGCTACACTCTACTCAACCGAAGCAGTAAGTTGAACCTCAATTTATGGCACGTTGTGCACGTTTGGAGAACTAGAGCTCAGTTGTTTAGCATGCGACCACTGTCCCCCCAGCACTATGGATGGCACTGCCTATATCTGGCTCTAATTAGTCCTCGGTTGTGTTCAGCCGAATGACCTCTGTCGGGAACACTAAAAATGAGGTTCTGAGTTATTGCAACATACGAGCGTTTCACTGCGTTCAAGGTTTCTTAGGAAGATTCCGGAATCTTGCTGCCGGCTGGCCTCCGGATGTTCCGGGTGAACATCTCCTTGTAAATCCCCAGTGGTTTCTTGTACACCTGTGAAATTAGGCCAAGTTATGCAGTTTGCATTGCTGCATAATTGCGACTGCCTATCTCTGCCGGGGTTGCAAACATTCAGGCGTGGCAGCCAGTAAGGCTGGTCCCCGTAGGACACTGCCAGCAGACTGGGTATATCTGCTTCCCGTTCTTCTCACCTGAGTGCTACTGATTCCAGCTTTGACGGCTACACTCTACTCAACCGGAGCAGTAAGTTGAACCTCAATTTATGGCACTTTGTGCAAGTGTTGAGAACTAGAGTTCAGTTGTTTGGCACGCCACCACTGTCCATCCAGCACTATGGACGGCACTGCCTACATCTGGCTATAGTTAGTCCACGGTTGTGTTCAGCCGAATGACCTCTGCCGGGAACAGTCAAAATGAGGTTCTGAGATATTGCAACATAGGAGCGTTTCACTGCTTTCAAGGCTTCTTAGGAAGAATTCCAGAATCTTGCTGCCAGCAGGCCTCCTGCTGTTCAGGGTGAACATCTCCTTGTAAATCCCCCGTGGTTTCTTGTACACCCCTGAAATTTGGGGAGGTTATGCAGTTTGCATTGCTGCACAATTGCGCCTGCCTTCCCCTGCCGCGGTTGCAAACATTCAGGCGTGGCAGCCAGATAGGCTGGTCCCCGTAGGGCACTGCTAGGGACTGGTTATATCTGCTTTCCTTTCTTCTCACCTGAGTGCTACTGATTCCAGCTTTGACGGCTACACTCTACTCAACCGGAGCACTAAGTAGAGCCTCAACGTATGGCACTTTGTGAAAGTGTTGTGAACTAGATCTCAGGTGTTTGGCACGCCACCAATATCCATTCAGCACTATGGACGGCACTGCCTATATCTGGCTCTAATTACTCCACAGTTGTGTTCAGCCGAATGATCTCTGCGGGGAACACTCAGAATGAGGTTCTGAGTTATTGCCACCTAGGTGCGTTTCACTGCTATCAAGGTTTCACAGGAAGAATTCCGGAATCTTGTTGCCGGCAGGCCTCCGGCTCTTCCGGGTGAAATCCCCTTGTATATCCCCCGTGGTTTCTCGTACACCCGTGAAATTTGGCCAGGTTATGCAGTTTGCATTGCTGCACATTTCCGCCTGCATAGCTCTGCCGTGTTTACAAACATTCAGGCGTGGCAGCCAGAAAGGCTGGTCATCGTAGGACACTGCCAGCGGACTGGGTCTACCTGCTTCCCGTTCTACTCAACTCAGTGCTACTGATTCCAGCTTTGACGTGTACACTCTACTCGACCGGAGCAGTAAGTTGAACCTCAACTTATGGCAATTTGAGAAAGTTTGGAGAACTAAAGCTCAGTTGTTTTCCAATCGAATACACTGCCTATATCTGGCTCTAATTAGTCCATTGCCTACATCTGGCTCTAATTAGTCCACTGCCTACATCTGGCTCTAATTAGTCCACGGATGAGTTCACCTGAATAACCTCTGCCGGGAACACTCAGAATGAGGTTCTGAGTTATTGCAACATAGGAGCGTTTCACTGCTTTCAAGGCTTCTTAGGAAGGATTCCGGAATCTTGCTGCCGGGAGGCCTCTGTCTGTTCCGGGTGAACATCTCCTTGTAAATCCGCCGTGGTTTCTTGTACACCCGTCAAATTTGGCCAGGGTATGCAGTTTGCATTGCTGCACAATTGTGCCTGCCTAGCTCTGCCGGGATTGCAAAGATTCAGGCGTGGCAGCCAGATATGCTGGTCCCCGTAGGACACTGCCAGCGAACTGGGTATATATGCTTCCCGTTCTTCTCACGTGAGTGCTACTGATTCCAGCTTTGACGGCTACACTCTACTCAACCGGAGCAGTAAGTTGAACCTCAACTTATGGCACTTTGTGAAAGTGTTGAGAACTAGAACTCAGTTGTTTGACACGCCACAACTGTCCATCCAGCACTATGGAGGCACTGCATACATTTGGCTCTAATTAGTCCACCGTCGTGCTCAGCCGAATGACCTCTTCCAGGAACACTCAGAATGAGGTTCTGAGTTATGGCAACATAGGTGCGTTTCACTGCTTTCAAGGCTTCTTCGGAAGGATTCCGGAATCTTGCTGCCGGCAGGCCTCTGTCTGTTCCGGGTGAACATCTCCTTGTAAATCCCCCGTGGTTTCTTGTACACCCGGGAAATTTGGCCAGGTTATGCAGTTTGCATTGCTGCACAATTGCGCCTACCTAGCTCTGCCGCAGTGGCAAACATTCAGGCGTGACAGGCAAATAGGCGGGTCCCCGTAGGACTCTGCCATCAGACTGGGTCTATCTGCTTCCCGTTCTTCTCACCTGAGTGCTACTGATTCCAGCTTTGACGGCTACACTGTACTCAACCGTTGAAGTAGTTGAACCTCAACCTATGGCAATTTGTAAAAGACTTGAGAAATAGAGCTCAGTTGTTTGGCACGCCACAACTGTCCATCCAGCACTATGGACGGAACTGCATACATTTGGCTCTAATAAGTTCTTGGTTGTGTTCAGCCAAATGACCCCTGCCGGGAACACTCAGAATGGGGTTCTGAGTTATGGCAACATAGGAGCATTTCACTGCTTTCAAGGCTTCTTGAGAAGAATTCCGGAATGTTGCTGCCGGCAGGCCTCCGGCTGTTCTGAGTTAACATCTCCATATAAATCCCACGTGGTTTCTTTTACACCCGTGAAATTTGGCCAGGTTATGCAGTTTGCATTGCTGCACAATTGCGCCTGGCTAGCTCTACCACTTTTGCAAACATTCAGGCGTGGCAGCCAGATTTACTGATCCCTGTAGGACACTGCCAGTGGACTGCGTATATCAGCTTCCCGTTCTTCTCACCTGAGTGCTTCTGATTCCAGCTTTGACGGCTACACTCTACTCAACGGGAGCAGTAAGTTGAACCTCAACTTATGGCACTTTGTGAAAGTGTTGAGACCTAGATCTCAGTTGTTTGGCACGCCACCACTGTCCATCCAGCACCATGGACGTCACTGCCTACATCTGGCTCTAATTAGTCCACGGTTGTGTTCAGCCGAATGAACTCTGCCAGGTACACTCAGAATGAGGTTCTGAGTTATTGCAACATAGGAGCGTTTCACTGCTTTCCAGGCTTCACAGGAAGAATTCCGGAATGTTGCTGCCGGCAGGCCTCCGGCTGCTCCGGGTGAATATCTCCTTGTAAATCCCCCGTGGTTACTTGTACACCGGTGAAATTTGGCCAGGTTATGCAGTTTGCATTGCTGCACAATTGCGCCTGCCTAGCACTGCCGTGGTTGCAAACATTCAGGCGTGGTAGCCAGAGAGGCTGGACCTCGTAGGACACTACCATCGGACTGGGTATATGTGCTTCCCGTTCTTCTCACCTGAGTGCTACTGATTCCAGCTTTGACGGCTACACTCTACTCAACAGGAGCAATAAGTTGAACCTCAACTTATGGCACTTTATGAAAGTGTTGAGAACTAGAGCTCCGTTGTTTGGCATGCCACCACGGTCCTTCCATCACTATGGACGGCACTGTGTACATCTGGCTCTAATTAGTCCACGGTTGTCTTCAGCCGAATGCCCTCTGCCAAGAAAACTCAGAATGAGATTCTGAGTTGTTACAACTTAGGAGCATTTCTCTGCTTTCAAGGCTTCTTAGGAAGAATTCCCGAATGTTTTTGCCGGCTGACCTCTGGCTGTTCCGGGTGACCATCTCCTTGAAAATCCCCTGTGGTTTCTTGTACACACGTGAAATTTGGCCAGGATATGCAGTGTGCATTGCTGCACAATTGCGCCTGCCTAGCTCTGCCGCGGTTGCAAACATTCAGGCGTGGCAGCCAGATAGGCTGGTCCCCGTAGGACACTGCCAGCGGACTGGTTCTATCTGCTTCCCGTTCTTTTCACCTGAGTGCTACTGATTCCAGCTTTGACGGCTACACTCTACTCAATCGGAGCAGTAAGTTGAACCTCAATTTATGGCATTTTGTGAAAGTATTGACACCTAGAGCTCAGTTGTTTGGCCCGCCACAACTGTATATCCAGCACTATGGACGGCACTGCCTATATCTGGCTCTAATTAGTCCAGGGTTGTGTTCAGGCGAATGACCTCTGCGGGGAACACTCAGAATGAGGTTCTGAGTTGTTGCAACATAGGAGCGTTTCACTGCTTTCAAGGCTTCTTAGGAAGCATTCCGGAAACTTGCTGTGGACAGGCCTCCCTCTTTTCCTGGTGAACATCTCCTTGTAAATCCCCCGTGTTTTCTTGTACACCCATGAAATTTGGCGAGGTTATGCAGTTTGCATTGCTGCACAATTGTGCCTGCCTTTATCTGCCGAGGTTGCAAACATTCAGGCACGGCAGCAAGATAAGTGGTCCCCGTTGAACGCTGCCAGCGGACTGGGTCTATCTGCTTCCTGTTCTTCTCTCCTGAGTGCTACTGATTCCAGCTTTGACGGCTACACTCTACTCAACCGGAGCAGTAAGTTGAACCTCAACTTATGACACTTTGTGAAAGTGTTGAGAACTAGAGCTCAGTTGTTTGGCACCCCAACCCCTGTCCATCCAGGTCCATGGACGTCACTGCCTACATCTGGCTCTAATTAGTCCACGGTTGTGTTCAGTCGAATGACCTGTGCCGGGAACACTCAGAATGAGGTTCTGAGTTATTGCAACATAGGAGCGTTTCACTGCTTTCAAGGCTTCTCAGGAAGAATTCCGGAATGTTGCTGCCGGCTGGCCTCCGGCTGTTCCGGGTGAACATCTCCTTGTAAATCCCTCGTGATTTCTTGTACACCCATGAAATTTGGCCAGGTTATGCAGTATGAATTGCTGCATAATTGCGCCTGCCGAGCTCTGGCGTGGTTGCAAACATTCAGGCGTGGTAGCCAGAGAGGCTGTACCTCGTAGGACACTACCATCGGACTGGGTATATGTGCTTCCCGTTCTTCTCACCTGAGTGCTACTGATTCCAGCTTTGACGGCTCCACTGTACTCAACAGGAGCAGTAAGTTGAACCTCAACTTATGGCACTTTATGAAAGTGTTGAGAACTAGAGCTCCGTTGTTTGGCATGCCACCACGGTCCTTCCATCACTATGGACGGCACTGTGTACATCTGGCTCTAATTAGTCCCCGGTTGTCTTCAGCCGAATGCCCTCTGCCGAGAACACTCAGAATGACATTCTGAGTTGTTGCAACTTAGGAGCATTTCTCTACTTTCAAGGCTTCATAGGAAGAATTCCCGAATGTTTTTGCCGGAAGGCCTCTGGCTATTCCGGGTGACCATCTCCTTGTAAATCCCCTGTGGTTTCTTGTACAACCGTGAAATACAGCCAGGTTATGCAGTTTGCATTGCTGCACAATTGTGCCTGCCTAGCTCTGACACGGTTGCACACTTTCAGGCGTGGCAGCCAGATAGGCTGGTCCCCGTAGGAAACTGCCAGCGGACTGGGTATATCTGATTCCCGTTTTTCTCGCCTGAGTGCTACTGATTCCAGCTTTGACGGCTACACTCTACTCAACCGGAGCATTAAGTTCAACCTCAACTTAGGGCACTTTGTGAAAGTGTTGAAAACTAGAGCTAAGTTGTTTGGCATTCCAGCACTGTCCCTCCAGCACTATGGACGGCACTGCCTACATCGGGCTCTAATTAATCCACCTTTGTGTTCAGCCGAATGACCTCTGCCGGGAACACTCAGAATGAGGTTCTGAGTTATTGCAACATAGGAGCGTTTCACTGCTTTCAAGGCTTCTTAGGAAGAATTCCGGAATCTTGCTGGGGGCAGGCCTCCGGCTGTTCCGGGTTAACATGTCCTTGTAAATCCCCCGTGGTTTCTTGTACACCCGTGAAATTTCGCCAGGTTATGAAGTTTGTATTGCTGCACAATTGCGCCTGCCTAGCTCTGCCGCGGTTGCAAATATTCAGGCGTGGCAACCAGATAGGCTGGTCCCTGTAGGACACTGCCAGCGGACTGGGTATATCTGCTTCCCGATCTTCTCACCTGAGTGCTACTGATGCCAGCTTTGACGGCTACACTCTACTCAACCGGAGCAGTAAGTTGAACCTCAACTTATGGCACTTTGTGAAAGTGTTGAGAACTAGAGCTCAGTTGTTTGGCAAGCCACCACTGTCCATCCAGCACTATGGATGGCACTGCCTACATCTTTCTCTAATTAGTCCACGGTTGTGTTCACATAAATGAACTCTGCCAGGAGCACTCAGAATGAGGTTCTGAGTTACTGAAACATAGGAGCGTTTCACTGCTTTCAAGGCTTCTTAGGATGAATTCCGGAATGTTGCTGTGGGCAGGCCTCCGGCTGTTCCGGGTGAACATGTCCTTGTAAATCCCCCGTGGTTTCTTGTACACCCGTGAAATTTGTCCAGGTTATGCAGTTTGAATTGCTGCATGATTGCGACTGCTTAGCTCTGCCGCAGTTGCAAATATTGAGGCGTGGCAGACAGATAGGCTGGACACCGTAGGACACTGCCAGCGGACTGGGTATATCTGCTTCTCGTTCTTCTCACCTCAGTGCTATTGATTCTAGCTTTGACGGCTACACTCTACTCAACCGAAGCAGGAAGTTGAACCTCTACTTATGGCACTCTGTTAAAATTTGGAGAACTAGAGCTCAGTTGTTTGGTACACTACGACTGTCCATTAAGCACTATGGAAGGCACTGCCTACATCTTGCTATAGTTAGTCCACCGTTGTGTTCAGCCGAATGAGCTCTGCTGGGAACACTCACAATAAGGTTCTAAGTTATTGCAACATAGGAGTGTTTCAGTACGTTCAAGGTTTCTTAGGAAGAATTCTGGAATCTTGCTGCCGGCAGGCCTCCGGTTGTTCAAGTGAACATCTCCTTGTAAATCCCCCGTGGTTTCTTGTACACCCGTGAAATTTGGCTAGGTTATGCTGTTTGCATTGCTGCATAATTTCGCCTGCCTAGCTCTGGCGCGGTTGCAAACATTCAGGCGTGGCAGACAGATAGGCTGGTCCGAGTTGGACACTGCCAGCGGACTGGGTATATCTGCTTCCCATTCTTCTCACCTGAGTGCTTCTGATTCCCGCTTTGACAGCTACACTCTACTCAACCGAAGCAGTAAGTTGAACCTCTACTTATGGCACTCTGTTAAAGTTTGGAGACCTAGAGCTCAGTTGTTTGGCACGCGACCACTGTCCATCCAGCACTATGGACGGCACTGCCTACATCTGGCTCTAATTAGTCCATGGTTGTGTTCAGCCGAATGACCTCTGCCAGGAACACTCAGAATGACCTGCTGAGTTATTGCAACATAGGAGCGTATCACTGCGTTCAAGGCTTCTTAGGAAGAATTCCGGAATCTTGCTGCCGGCAGGCCTCTGGCTGTTCCGAGTGAACATCTCCTTGTATTTCCTCGTGGTTTCTTGTACACCCGTGAAATTTGGCCAGGTAATGCAGTTTGCATTGCTGCATAATTGCGACTGTCTAGCCCTGTCGCGGTTGCAAACATTCAGGCGTGTCAGCCAGACAGGCTAGTCCCTGTAGGACTCTGCCAGCGGAGTGGGTATATCTGCTTCTCGTTCTTCTCACCTGAGTGCTACTGATTCCAGCTTTGACGGCTACACTCTACTCAACTGGAGCAGTAAGTTGAACCTCAACTTATGGCACTTTGTGAACGTTTGGAGAACTAGAGCTCAGTTGTTTAGCATTTGACCCCTGTCCGCCAAGCACTATGAACGGCACTGCCTACATCTGGCTCTAATTAGTCTTCGGTTGTGTTCAGCCGAATGACCTCTGTCGGGAACACTCAAAATGAGGTTCTCAGTTATTGCAACATAGGAGCGTTTCACTTCGTTCAAGGTTTCTTAGGAAGAAATCCGGAAACTTGCTGCCGGCTGGCCTCCAGCTGTTCCGGGTGAACATCTACTTGTAAATCCCCAGTGGTTTCTTGTACACCTGTGAAATTTGGCAAAGTTATGTAGTTTGCATTGCTGCAGAATTGCGACTGCCTATCTCTGCCGGGGTTGCAAACATTCAGGCATGGCAGCCAGATAGGCTTGTCCCCGTAGGACACTGCCAGCGGACTGCATATATCAGCTTCCCGTTCTTCTCACCTCAGTGCTACTGATTTCAGCTTTGACAGCTACACTCTACTCAACCGGAGCAGTAAGTTGAACCTCAAATTATGGCACTTTGTGCAAGTGTTGAGAACTAGAGCTCAGTTGTTTGGCATGCCACCACTGTCCATCCAGCACTACTGACGGCACTGCCTACATCTGGCTATAGTTAGTCCACGGTTCTCTTCAGCCGAATGACCTCTGCCGGGAACACTCAGAATGAGGTTCTGAGTTATTGCAACATAGGAGCGTTTCACTGCTTTCAAGGCTTCTTAGGAAGAATTCCAGAATCTTGCTTCCGACAGGCCTCCTGCTGTTCAGGGAGAACATCTCCTTGTAAATCCCCCGTGGTTTCTTGTACACCCCTGAAATTTAGGGAGGTTATGCAGTTTGCATTGCTGCACAATTGCGCCAGCCTACCCATGACGCGGTTGCAAACATTCAGGCGTGGCAGCCAGATAGGCTGGTCCCCATAGGACAATGCCAGCGGACTGGGTATAACTGCTTCGGGTTCTTCTCACCTGAGTGTTACTGATTCCAGCTTTGACGGCTACACTCTACTCAACCGGAGCAGTAAGTTGAACCTCAACTTATGTCACTTTGTGAAAGTGTTGAGAAGTAGAGCTCAGTTGTTTGGCATGCCACCACTCTCCCTCCAGCAGTATGGACAGCACTGCCTACATCTGGCTCTAATTAGTCCACGGTTGTGTTCAGCCGAATGACCTCTTCCGGGAACACTCAGAATGAGGTTCTGAGTTATTGCAACAAAGGAGGTTTCACTGCTTTCAAGGCTTCTTAGGAAGGATTCCGGAAACTTGCTGCAGGCAGGCCTCGGGCTGTTCCGGGTGAACATCTCCTTGTAAATCCACCGTGCTTTCTTGTAAACCCGTGAAAATTTGCCAGGTTATGAAGTTTGTATTGCTGCACAATTGCGCCTGTCTAGCTCTGCCGCGTTTGAAAATATTCAGGCATGGCAATCAGATAGGCTGGTCCCCGTAGGACATTGCCAGCGGACTGGGTATAGCTGCTTCCCCTTCTTCTCACCTGAGTGCTACTGATTCCACCATTGACGGCTACACTCTACACAACCGGAGCAGTAAGTTGAACCTCAACTCATGGCACTTTGTGAAAGTGTTGAGAACTAGAGCTCAATTGTTTGGCACGCCACCACTGTCCATCCAGCACTATGGACGGCACTGCCTACATCTGGCTATAATGAGTCCACGGTTGATTTGAGCCGAATGACCTCTGCTGCGGACACTCAGAATGAGGTTCTGAGTTATTGCCACATAGGAGCGTTTCACTGCTTTCAAGGCTTCTTAGGAAGGATTCCGGAATGTTGCTGCCGGCAGGCCTCTGGCTGTTTCGTGTGAACATCTCCTTGTAAATCCCCTGTGGTTTCTTGTACACCCGTCAAATTTGGCCAGCTTATGCAGTTTGCATTGTTGCACAATTGTGCCTGCAAAGCTCTGCCGCGATTGCAAACATTCAGGCGTGGCAGCCAGATATGCTGGTCCCCGTAGGACACTGCCAGCGGACTGGGTATATCTGCTTCCCGTTCTTCTCACCTGAGTGCTACTGATTCCAGCTTTGACGGCTACACTCTACTCAACCGGAGCAGTAAGTTGAACCTCAACTTATGGCACTTTGTGAAAGTGTTGAGAACTAGAGCTAGGTTGTTTGGCAAGCCACCACTGTCCATCCAGCAATATGGACGGCACTGCCTACATCTTTCTCTAATTAGTCCACGGTTGTGTTCAGCCGAAGGAACTCTGCCGGGAACATTCAGAATGAGGTTCTGAGTTACTGAAACATAGGAGCGTTTCACTGCTTTCAAGGCTTCTTAGGAAGAATTCCGGAATCTCGCTGGGGCCAGGCCTCCGGCTGTTCCGGGTGAACATGTCCTTGTAAATCCACCGTGGTTTCTTGTATACCCGTGAAATTTGGCCAGGTTATGCAGTTTGAATTGCTGCATAATTGCCACTGCTTAGCTCTGCCGTGGTTGCCAATATTTTGGCGTGGCAGACAGATAGGCTGGACACCGTAGGACACTGCCAGCGGACTGGGTATATCTGCTTTTCGTTCTTCTCACCTGAGTGCTGCTGATTCTAGCTTTGACGGCTACACTCTACTCAACCGAAGCAGGAAGTTGAACCTCTACTTATGGCACTCTGTTAAAGTTTGGAGAACTAGAGCTCAGTTGTTTGGCACGCCACGACTGTCCATTAAGCACTATGGACGTCACTGCTTACATCTGGCTATAGTTAGTCCACGGTAGTGATCAGCCGAATGAGCTCTGTTGGGAACACTCACAATACGGTTCTAAGTTATTGCAACATAGGAGTGTTTCACTTCGTTAAAGGTTTCTTAGGAAGAATTCTGGAATCTTGCTGCCCGCAGTCCTCCGGTTGTTCCGAGTGAATATCTCCTTGTAAATCCGCCGTGGTTTCATGTACACCCGTGAAATTTGGCTAGGTTATGCAGTTTGTATTGCTGCATAATTGCGCCTGCCTAGCTCTGGCACGGTTGCAAACATTCAGGCGTGGCAGACAGATAGGCTGGTCAGCGTAGGACACTGCCAGCGGACTGGGTATATCTGCTTCCAGTTCTTCTCACCTGAGTGCTACTGATTCCAGCTTTGACGGCTACACTCTGCTCAAACGGCGAAGTAAGTGGAACCTTAATCTATGGCAATTTGTAAAAGTCTTGAGAACTAGAGCTCAGTTGTTGGCACGCCACCACTGTCCATCCAGCACTATGGACGGCACTGACTACATCTGGCTCTAATAAGTTCATAGTTGTGTTCAGCCGAATGACCTCTGCCGGAAACACTCAGAATGGGGTTCTGAGTTAGGCCAACATAGGAGCATTTCACTGCTTTCAAGGCTTCTTAGGAAGGATTCCGGAATCTTGCTGCCGGCAGGCCTCCGGCTGTTCCGGGTGTATATGTCCTCGTAAATGCGCCGTGGTTTCTTGTACACCCGTGAAATTTGGCCAGGTTATGCAGTTTGCATTGCTGCACAATTGTACCTGCCAAGCTCTGCCACGGTTGCAAACATTCAGGCGTGGCAGCCAGATAGGCTGGTCCCCGTAGGACACTGCCAGCGGACTGGGTCTATCTGCTTCCCGTTCTTCTCACCTGAGTGCTACTGATTCCAGCTTTCACGCCTACACTCTACTCAACCGGAGCAGTAAGTTGAACCTCAACTTATGGCACTTTGTGAAAGTTTGGAGAACTAAATCTCAGTTGTTTTCCAATTGAAAACAATGCCTATATCTGGCTCTAATTAGTCCATTGCCTACATCTGGCTCTAATTATTCTACTGCCTACATCTGGCTCTAATAAGTCCACGGTTGTGTTCAGCCGAATGAACTCGGCCGGAAAAACTCAGAATGAGGTTCTGAGTTATTGCAACATAGGAGCGTTTCACTGCTTTCCAGGCTTCTTAGGAAGAATTCCAGAATCTTGCTGCCAGCAGGCCTCTGGCTGTTCCGGGTGAACATCTCCTTGTACATCCCCCGTGGTTTCTTGTACACCCGTGAAATTTGGCCAGGTTATGCAGTTTGCATTGAGGCACAATTGTGCCTGCCTTGGTCTGTCTCGGTTGCAAACATTCAGGCGTGGCAGCCAGATTGGCTGGTCCCCGTAGGACACTGCCAGCGGACTGGGTATATCTGCTTCCCGTTCTTCTCCCCTGAGTGCTACTGATTCCAGCTTTGACGGCTACACTCTACTCCACCGGAGCAGTAAGTTGAACCTCAACTTATGGCAGTATGTGATAGTGTTGAGAAATAAAGCTCAGTTGTTTGGCACGCCACCACTGTCCTTCCAGCACTATGGACGGCACTGCCTACATCTGGCTCTAATTAGTCCACGGTTGTGTTCAGCCGAATGATCTGTGCTGCGAACACTCAGAATGAGGTTCTGAGTTATGGCAACATAAGACCGTTTCACTGCTTTCAAGGCTTCTTCGGAAGGATTCCGGAATTTTGTTGCCAGCAGGCCTCCGGCTGTTCTGGGTGAACATCTCCTTGTAAATCCCCGAGGTTTCTTGTACACCCGTGAAATTTGGCCAGGTTATGCAGTTTGCATTGCTGCACAATTGCGCCTGGCAAGCTCTGCTGCGGTTGCAAACATTCAGGCGTGGCAGCCAGATAGGCTGGTCCCCGAAGGACACTGCCAGCGGACTGGGTATATCTGCTTCCTGTTCTTCTCACCTGAGTGCTACTGATTCCAGTTTTGACGGCTACACTCTACTCAACCGGAGCAGTAATTTGAACCTCAACTTATGGCACTTTGTGAAAGTGCTGAGAATGAGAGCACAGTTGTTTGGCACGCCACCACTGTCCATCCAGCACTATGGACGGCACTGCCTACATCTGGCTCTAAGAAGTTCATGGTTGTGTTCAGCCGAATTACCTCCGCCTGGAACACTCAGAATGACGTGCTGAGTTATTGCAACATAGGAGCGTTTCACTGCGTTCAAGGCTTCTTAGGAAGAATTCCGGAATCTTGCTCCCGGCAGGCCTCCGGCCGTTCCGGGTAAACATCTCCTTGTATTTCCTTCTGGTTTCTTGTACACCCGTGAAATTTGGCCAGGTTATGCAGTTTTCATTGCTGCATAATTGCGACTGTCTAGCTCTGTCGCGGTTGCAAACATTCAGGCGTATCAGCCAGATAGGCTGGTCCCCGTAGGACACTGCCAGCGGATTGGGTATATCTGCTTCTCGTTCTTCTCACCTGAGTACTACTGATTCCAGCTTTGACGGCTACACTCTACTCAACTGGAGCAGTAAGTTGAACCTCAACTTATGGCACTTTGTGAACGTTTGGAGAACTAGAGCTCAGTTGTTTAGCATGTGACCCCAGTCCGCCCAGCACTATCGACGGCACTGCCTACATCTGGCTCTAATTAGTCTTCGGTTGTGTTCAGCCGAATGACCTCTGTCGGGAACACTCAAAATGAGGTTCTGAGTTATTGCAACATAGGAGCGTTTCACTGCGTTCAAAGTTTCTTAGGAAGAAATCCGGAATCTTGCTGCCGGCTGGCCTCCGGCTGTTCCGGGTGAACATCTCCTTGTAAATCCCCCGAGGTTTCTTGTACACCTGTGAAATTTGGCCAAGTTATGCAGTTTGCATTGCTGCAGAATTGCGACTGCCTAAATTGGTTAACTACATGTAGAAAACTAAAGCTAGATCCTTATATATCACCCTGCACCAGAATCAACTCCAAATGGATCAAAGACCTTGAACTCAAAGCAGACACTCTGAAAACATTACAGGATGGAATAGGAGAAACCCTAGGTCTCCTTGGCTCAGGTCGAAATTTTCTGAATAGAGACCCGGAAGCACAACAAATCAAAGAAAGGTTGGACAAATGGGATTGCATAAGATTGCAGAGCTTCTGCAGGGCAAATGACATAGCTGGCAAGATCAATAGAAAGCCCACCGACTGGGAGAAGATCTTTACTAGCCATACAATGGACAAAGGTCTCATATCAAAAATATACTTGGAACTCAAAAAATTAAACCACCCAACAACAAATCCTCAAAGAAACAACTGCCCAATAAATAAGTGGGCGAAAGACTTAAAGAGAAGCTTCTCTGAAGAAGAAAGAAGGATGGCCAATAGACACATGAAGAAATGTTCAACATCCCTAGCCATAAAAGAAATGCAAATCAAAACAACATTGAGATATCACCTCACTCCAGTTAGAACAGCAAAAATCAAGAACTCTAATAACAACAGATGCTGGAGGGGGTGTGGACAGAAAGGAACCTTACTTCATTGTTGGTGGGAATGTAAACTTGTTCAACCACTTTGGAAAGCAGTATGGAGGTTCCTCAAAAGACTTCACATAGATCTCCCCTATGATCCAGCAATCCCACTTTTGGGCATTTACCCAAATGTTTACAAACAAGACCACACTAAAGCTACCAGCACAACTATGTTTATTGCAGCATTATTTACCATAGCTAAGATATGGAACCAACCCAGATGCCCCTCAGTAGATGAATGGATCAAGAAAATGTGGTATATATACACAATGGAATTCTATGCCTCCATCAGAAAGAATGACATTTCCCCATTTGTTAGGAAATGGAAAGGTTTGGAAAAAATTATATTAAGTGAAGTAAGCCAGGCCCAAAGAAGCATAGGTCCCATGGTTTCCCTTATTTGCAATATCTAGTATAGGTATGAGTCAAGCAGAAAAGGCCAGATAATGTGATGTTAGGAAAATGAACCCTTAAATATGTATTTTAATGTTTTCGTTTCTTTCATGCATGTATTTCTAATGCATTTATAAGATTATTCCTTTATTGCTTTGTATGTCCCTCCCCCACAGTGTAACCCCCGCTTTCACTATATTTGATATCAGTATATCATGTGGAGGAGATGGGGACAAACAAATCGTTTAAGGATTCAGGTGGACCTGTTGCAACAATGAGAAGTACAAAATGTCATGTCAAAACCAGCTTTACAATTTCGGTGTGGGGGGGGAGGGGGGTATAATTGGGTGGGGGGAGGGGGGTAAAATTGGGTGGGGGGAGGGGGGAGGCAGGGAAGGGAAGTGAAGGGTAAACAAAGGAGGAGGCTGCAATGCTTGGTAAGAAATGTATGCATTATTCTGCCCATGTAATTGTAGCCCCTCTGTATAGTATGTTCTCAAATAAAATAAAATACAATTTAAAAAAAAAAAAAAAGAAAAAAAAAGAAAATGAACTTTACAACTTTGGTGGGGGGCGGGGGGGAGGATACGAAGGGATGGGAAGGGGAAACAAAGGAGGAGGCAACAATGCTTGATAAGAAATGTACTCATTATCTTGCCCATGTAATTGTAACCCCTCTCTACAGTATTTTCACCATTAAAAAAGAAAGTATATTCATAAGAAAAAAAAAAAAAAAAGAATTGCGACTGCCTATCTCTGCCGGGGTTGCAAACATTCAGGCATGGCAGCCAGATAGGCTGGTCCCCGTAGGACACTGCCAGCAGACTGGGTATATCTCCTTCCCGTTCTTCTTACCTCAGTGCTACTGATTCCAGGTTTGATGGCTACACTCTACTCAACCGGAGCAGTAAGTTGAACCTCAACTTATGGCACTTTGTGCAAGTGTTGAGAACGAGAGCCCAGTTGTTTGGCTAGCCACCACTGTCCATTCAGCAGTATGGACGGCACTGTCTACATCTTGCTCTAAATAGTCCGGGGTTGTGTTCAGCCTCTGCCGGGAACACTAAGAATGACGTTCTGAGTTATTGAACATAGGAGCGTTTCACTGCTTTCAAGGCTTCACAGGAAGAATTCCGGAATCTTGCTGCCGTCAAGACTCCGGCTGTTCCAGGTGAACATCTCCTTGAAAATCCCCCGTGGTTTCTTGTACACCCGTGAAATTTGGCCAGGTTATGCAGTTTGCATTGCTGCACAATTGTGCCTGCCTGGCTCTGCCATGGTTGCAAACATTCAGCCGTGGCAGCCAGATAGGCTGGTCCCCATAGGACACTGCCAGCGGACTGGGTCTATCTGCTTCCCGTTCTTCTCACCTGAGTGCTACTGATTCCAGCTTTGACCAGTATACTCTACTCAATCGGAGGAGTAAGTTGAACCTCAACTTATGGCACTTTGTGAAAGTTTGGAGAACTAAAGCTCAGTTGTTTTCCAATCGAAAAAACTGCCTATATCTGGCTCTAATTAGTCTATTGCCTACATCTGGCTCTAATTAGTCCACTGCCTACATCTGGCTCTAATTAGTCCACTGCCTACATCTGGCTCTAATTAGTCCACGGATGAGTTCAGCCGAATGACCTCTGCCGGGAACACTCAGAATGAGGTTCTGAGTTATTGCAACATAGGAACGTTTCACTGCTTTCCAGGCTTCTTAGGAAGAATTCCGGAATCTTGCTGCCAGCAGGCCTCTGGCTGTTCCGGGTGAACATCTCCTTGTACATCCCCCGTGGTTCCTTGTACACCCGTGAAATTTGGCCAGGTTATGCAGTTTGCATTGAGGCACAATTGTGCCTGCCTTGCTCTGTCTCAGTTGCAAACATTCAGGCGTGGCAGCCAGATAGGCTGGTCCCCGAAGGACACTGCCAGCGGACTGGGTATATCTGCTTCCTGTTCTTCTCACCTGAGTGCTACTGATTCCAGCTTTGATGGCTACACTCTACTAAACCGGCAGTGTCCATCCAGCACTATGTATGGCACTGCCTACATGTGGCTATAATTAGTCCTCGGTTGGGATCAGCCGAATGACCTCTGCCGGGAACACTCATAATGAGGTTCGGAGTTATTGCAATATAGGAGACTTTCACTGCTTTCAAGTCTTCTCAGGAAGGATTCCGGAATGTTGTTCCCCGCAGGCCTCGGGCTGTTCCGAGTGAACATCTCTTTGTAAATCACCCATTGTTTCTTGTACAGCCGTGAAATTTGGCCAGGTTATGCACTTTGCACTGTTGCACAATTGCGCCTGCCTAGCTCAGCCGCGGTGGCAAACATTCAGGCATGGCAGCCAGATAGGCTGGTCTCCGAAGGACACTGCCAGCGGAGTGGGTATATCTGCATCACGTTCTTCTCACCTGAGTGCTAGTGATTGCAGGTTTGACGGCTACACTCTACTCAACCGGAAAAGTAAGTTGAACCTCAAATTATGGCACTTTGTGAAAGTGTTGAGAACTAGAGCTGAGTTGTTTGGCACGCCACCACTGTCGATCTAGCACTATGGCTGGCAATGCCTACATCTGGCTCTAATTAGTCCACTGTTGTGTTCAGCCGAATGACCTCTGCTGGGAACACTCAGAATGAGGTTCTGATTTATTGCAACACAGGAGCGATTCACTGCTTTCAAGGCTTCTTCGGAAGGATTCCGGAATGTTGCTGCCGGCAGGGCTACGGCTGTTCCGGGTGAACATCTCCTTGTAAATTCCCCGTGGTTTCTTGTACACCCGTGAAATTGGGCCAGATTATGCAGGTTGCATTCCTGTACAATTGCGAATGCCTAGCTCTGCCGCGGTGGCATACATTCAGGCGTGGCAGCCAGATAGGCTGGTCCCCGTAAGACATTGCCAGCGAACTGCATATATCTGTTTCCCATTCTTCTCACCTGAGTGCTACTGATTCCAGTTTTGACGGCTACACTCTACCCAACCGGAGCACTAAGTTGAATCTCAACTTATGGCACTTTGTGAAAGTGTTGAGAACTAGAGCTCAATTGTTTGGCACGCCACCACTGTCCATCCAGCAGTATGGACAGCAGAGTCTACATCTGGCTCTAATTAGTCCACGGTTGTGTTCAGCCGAATGACCTCTGCCGGGAACACTCAGAATGAGGTTCTGAGTTATTGCAACATAGGAGCGTTTCACTGCTTTCAAGGATTCAGAGGAAGAATTCCGGAAATTTGCTGCCACCAGGCCTCCGGCTCTTCCGGATGATGATCTCATTGTGAATCCCCCGTGGTTTCTTGGACACCCGTGAAATTTGGCCAGGTTATGCAGTTTGCATTGCTGCACAATTGCGCCTGCCTAGCTCTGCCGCGGTTGCAAACATTCAGGCGTGGCAGCCAGATAGGCTGGTCGCCGTAGGACACTGCCAGCGGACTGGGTATATCTGCTTCCCATTCTTCTCACCTGAGTGCTACTGATTCCTGCTTTGACGGCTACAATCTACTCAACCGGAGCAGTAAGTTGAACCTCAAATTATGGCACTTTGTGAAAGTTTGGAGAACGAAAGCTCAGTTGTTTTCCAATCGAAAACACTGCCGATATCTGGCTCTAATTAGTCCATTGCTACATGTGGCTCTAATTAGTCCACTGCCTACATCTGGCTCTAATTAGTCCACGGTTGTGTTCAGCCGAATGACCTCTGCCGGGAACACTCAGAATGAGGTTCTGAGTTATTGCAACATAGGAGCGTTTCACTGCTTTCAAGGCTTCTCAGGAAGGATTCCGGAATCTTGCTGTCGGTAGGTTTCCGACTGATCTGGGTTAAGATCTCCTTGTAAATCCCGCGTTGTTTCTTGTACACCCGTGAAATTTGGCCAGGTTATGAAGTTTGCTTTGCTGCACAATTGCGCCTGCCTAGCTCTGTCGCGTTGGCAAACATTCAGGCATGGCATCCAGATAGGCTGCTCCCCATAGGACACTGGCAGCGGATTGGGTATATCTGCTTCCCGTTCTTCTGACCTGAGTGCTACTGATTTCAGCTTTGACAGCTTCACTCTAGTCAACCGGAGCAGTAAGTTGAAGCTCAACTTAGTGCACTTTCTGAAAGTGTTGAGAACTAGAACTCAGATGTTGGGCATGTGTCCACAGTCCATCCAGCACTATGGACGGCACTGCCTACATCTGGCTCTAATTAGTCCACGGTTGTGTTCAGCCGAATGACCTCTGCTGGGAACACTCAAAATGAGATTCTGAGTTATTGCAACATAGGAGCGTTTCACTGCTTTCAAGGCTTCTTAGCAAGAATTCCGGAATCTTGCTGCCGGCAGGTCTCCGGCTGTTCCGGGTAAACATGTCCTTGTAAATCTCCCGTGGTTTCTTGCACACCCGTGAAATTTGGCCAGATAATGCAGTTTGCATTGCTGCATAATTGCGACTGCTTAGCTCTGCCCCGGTTGTAAACATTGAGGCGTGGCAGCCAGTTAGGCTGGACACCGTAGGACACTGCCAACGGACTGGGTATATCTGCTTCCTATTCTCACCTGAGTGCTGCTGATTCTAGCTTTGACGGCTACACTCTACTCAACCAGAGCAGTAAGTTGATCCTCAACTTATGGCACTTTGTGAAAGTGTTGAGAACTAGAGCTCACTTGTTTGGCACACCATCATTGTCCAGCCAGCACTATGGACGGCACTGCATGCATCTGGCTATAGTTAGTCCACGGTTGTGTTCAGCCGAATGAGCCCTGCCGGGAACACTCACAATGAGGTTCTGAGTTATTGCAACATAGGAGCGTTTCACTGCTTTCAAGGCTTCTCAGGAAGGATTCTGGAATCTTGCTGTCGGTAGGCCTCCGGCTGTTCTGGGTGAACATCTCCTTGTAAATCCGCCGTTGTTTCTTGTACACCCGTGAAATTTGGCCAGGTTATGCAGTTTGCTTTGCTGCACAATTGTGACTGCCTTGCTCTGCCGCGGTGGCAACCATTCAGGCATTCCAGCCAGATAGGCTGCTCCCCATAGGACACTGCCAGCGGACTGGGTGTATCCGCTTCCCGTTCTTCTCACCTGTGTGCTACTGATTCCAGCTTTGACGGCTACACTCTACTCAACCGCAGCAGTAAGTTGAACCTCAACTTCGGGCACTTTCTGAAACTGTTGAGAACTAGAGCTCAGATGTTGGGCATGAGACCACTGTCCATCCAGCACTATGGACGGCACTGTCTACATCTGGCTCTAATTAGTCCACGGTTGTGTTCAGCCGAATGACCTCTGCCGGGAACACTCAGAATGTGGTTCTGAGTTATTGCAACCGAGGAGCGTTTCGTTGCTTTCACGGCTTCTTAGGATGAATTCCGGAATCTTGCTGCTGGCAGGCCTCCGGCGGTTCTGGGTGAACATCTCCTTCTAAATCCCCCGTGGTTTATTTTACACCCATGAATTTTTGCCAGGTTATGCAGTTTGCATTGCTGCACAAATGTGCCTGCCTAGCTCTGCCAAGGTTGCAAACATTCAGGCGTGGCATCCAGATAGACTGGTCCCCATAGGACATTGCCAGCGGACTGGGTATATCTGCTTCCCGTTCTTCTCACATGAGTGCTACTGATTCCAGCTTTGACGCCTACACTCTACTCAACCGGAGCAGTAAGTTAAACCTCAACTTATGGCACTTTGTGAAAGTGTTGAGAACTAGAGCTCAGTTGTTTGGCACGCCACCACTGTCAATCCAGCACTGTGGATGGCACTGCCTACATCTGGCTCTATTAATCCACGCTTGTGTTCAGCCGCATGACCTCTGCCGGGAAAACTCAGAATTAGGTTCTGCGTTCCTGCAACATAGGAGCGTTTCACTGCTTTCAAGGCTTCTTAGGAAGGATTCTGGAAGGTTGCTGCCGGCAGGCCTCCTGCTGTTCCGGGTGAACATCTCCTTGTAAATCCCCCGTGGTTTCTTGTACACCCGTGAATTTTGGACAGGTTATGCAGTTTGCATTGCTGCACAATTGCACCTGCCAAGCTCTGCCGTGGTAGCAAACATTCAGACATAGCAGCCAGATAGGCTGGTCCACGCAGGACACTGCCAGCAGACCTTGTATATCTGCTTCCCGTTCTTTTCACCTGAGTGCTACTGATTCCAGCTTTGAAGGCTAAACTCTACTCAACCGGCAGTGTCCATCCAGCACTATGGACGGCACCGCCTACATCGGGCTCTATTAATCCACGGTTGAGTTCAGCCTAATGACCTCTGCCGGGAACAATGAGAATGAGGTTCTGTGTTATTGCAATATAGGAGCGTTTCACTGCTTTCAAGGCTTCTTAGGAAGGATTCCGAAATGTTGCTGCCGGCAGGCCTCCGGTTGTTCCGGGTGAACATCTCCTTGTAAATCCCCCGTGGTTTCTTGTACACCCGTGAATTTTGGCCAGGTTATGCAGTTTGCATTGCTGCACAATTGTGCCTGCCTAGCTCTGCCGAGGTTGCAAACATTCAGTCGTGGCAGCCAGATAGGCTGGACCCAGTAGGACACTGCAAGCGGACTGGGTATATCTGCTTCCCATTCTTCTCACCTGCGTGCTCCTGATTCCTGCTTTGCCGGCTACACTCTACTCAACCGCAGCAGTAAGTTGAACCTCAACTTATGGCACTTTGTGAAAGTGTTGAGAACTAGAGCTCAGTTGTTTGGCATGCCACGACTCTCCATCCAGCACTAAGGACAGCACTGCCTACCTCTGGCTCTAATTAGTTCACGGTTGTGTTCAGCCGAATGACCTCTGCCGGGAACACTCAGAATGAGGTTCTGAGTTATTGCAACATAGGAGCGTTTCACTGCTTTCAAGGCTTCACAGGAAGAATTCCGGAATTTTGCTGCCAGCAGGTCTCCGGCTGTTCCGGGTGAACATCTCCTTGTAAATCCCCGTGGTTTCTTGTACACCGGTGAAATTTTGCCAGGTTATGCAGTTTGCATTGCTGCACAATTGCGCCTGCCTAGCTCTGCCACGGTTGCAAACATTCCGGTGTGGCAGCCACATAGGCTGGTCCCCGTAAGACATTGCCAGCGGACTGGGTTTATCTGCTTCCCTTTCTTCTCACCTGAGTGCTACTGATTCCAGCTTTGACGGCTACACTCTACTCAAGCGCAGCAGTAAGTTGAAACTCATCTTATGGCACTTTGTGAAAGTGTTGAAAACTAGAGCTCAGTTGTTTGGCACGCCACCACTGTCCATCCAGGACTACGGACCGTAATGCCTACATCTGACTCTAATTAAACCACGGTTGTGTTCAGCCGAATGACCTCTGCCTGGAACACTCAGAATGAGCTTCTGAGTTATTGCAACATAGGAGCATTTCACTGCTTTCAAGGCTTCTTACCAAGGATTCCGGAATGTTGCTGCTGGGAGGCCTCCGGATGTCCCGGGTGAACATCTCCTTGTAAATCCCCCGTGGTTTCTTGGTCACCCGTGAAATTTGGCCAGCGTATGCAGTTTGCATTGCTACACAATTGCGCCTCCCTAACTCTGCCGCGGTTGCAAACATTCAGGCTTGGCAGCCAGATAGGCTGGACCCCGTAGGACACTGCCAGCAGACTGGGTATATCTGCTTCCCGTTCTCACCTGAGTGCTACTGATTTTAGCTTTGACGGCTACACTCTACTCAACCGCACCAGTAAGTTGAACCTCAACTTATGGCACTTTGTGAAAGTGTTGAGAACTAGAGCTCAGTTGTTTGGCACGCGACCACTTTCCATTCAGCACTATGGAGGAACTGCCTACATCTGGCGCTAATTATTCCACGGTTGTGTTCAGCCGAATGACCTCTGCCGGGAACACTCAGAATGAGGTTCTCAGTTATTTCAACATAGGAGCGTTTCACTGCTTTCAAGGCTTCTTAGGAAGAATTCCAGAAACTTGTTGCCGACAGGCTTCCGGCTATTCCGGGTGAACGTCTCCTTGTAAATCCCAAGTGCTTTCTTGCACACCCGTGAAATTTTGCCAGGTTATGCAGTTTGCATTGCTGCACAATTGCGTCTGCCTAGCTCTGCCGCGGTTGCAAACATTCAGGCGTGGCAGCCAGATAGGCTGGTCCCCATAGGACACTGCCAGCGGACTGGGTCTATCTGCTTCCCGTTCTTCTCACCTGAGTGCTACTGATTCCAGATTTGCTGCCTCCACTCTACTCAACCGGAGCAAAAAGTTGAACCACAACTTATGGCACTTTGTGAAAGTGTTGAGAACTAGAACTCAGTTGTTTGGCATGCCACCATTGTCCATCCAGCACTATGGACGGCACTGCCTACATCTGGCTCTAAGTAGTCCATGGTTGTGTTCAGCCGAATGACCTCTGCCGGGAACACTCAGAATGAGGTTCTGAGTTATGGCAACATAGGTGCGTTTCACTGCTTTCAAGGCTTCACAGGAAGAATTCCATAATCTGGCTGCGCGCAAGCCTCTGGCTGTTCCGGGTGAACATCTCCTTGTAAATCCCCCCTGGTTTCTTGTAAAACCGTGAAATTTGGCTAGGTTATGCAGTTTGCATTGCTGCACAATTGCGCCTGCCTAGCTCTGCCGCGCTTGCAAACATTCAGGAGCGGCAGCCAGATAGGCTGGTCCCCGTAGGACACTGCCAGCGGACTGGGTCTATCTGCTTCCCGTTCTTCTCACCTGAGTGCTACTGATTCCAGCTTTGACTGCTAAACTCTACTCAACCGTTGAAGTTGTTGAACCTCAACCTATGGCAATTTGTAAAAGACTTGAGAAATAGAGCTCAGTTGTTTGCCACGCCACCACTGTCCATCCAGCACTATGGACGGAACTGCATACATTTGGCTCTAATAAGTTCTTGGTTGTGTTCAGCCAAATGACCCCTGCCGGGAATACTCAGAATGGGGTTCTGAGTTATGGCAACCTAGGATCATTTCACTGCTTTCAAGGCTTCGTGAGAAGAATTCCGGAATGTTGCTGCCGGCAGGCCTCCGGCTGTTCCGAGTTAACATCTCCATATAAATCCCGCGTGGTTTCTTGTACACGCGTGAAATTTGGCCAGGGTATGCAGTTTGCATTGCTGCACAATTGCGCCTGGCTAGCTCTGCCACGTTTGCAAATATTCAGGCGTGGCAGCCAGATTTACTGATCCCTGTAGGACACTGCCAGCGGACTGGTTATATCAGCTTCCCGTTCTTCTCACCTCAGAGCTACTGATTCCAGCTTTGACGGCTACACTCTACTCAACGGAAGCAGTAAGTTGAACCTCAACTTATGGCACTTTGTGAAAGTGTTGAGACTTAGAGCTCAGTTGTTTGGCACGCCACCACTGTCCATCCAGCACCATGGACGTCACTGCCTACATCTGGCTCTAATTAGTCCACGGTTGTGTTCAGCCGAATGACCTGTGCTGGGAACACTCAGAATGAGTTTCTGAGTTATTGCAACATAGGAGCGTTTCACTGCTTTCAAGGCTTCACAGGAAGAATTCTGGAATGTTGCTGCCGGCAGGCCTCCGGCTGCTCCGGGTGAATATCTCCTTGTAAATCCCCCGTGGTTACTTGTACACCGGTGAAATTTGGCCAGGTTATGCAGTTTGCATTGCTGCACAATTGCGCCTGCCTAGCACTGCCGTGGTTACAAACATTCAGGCGTGGTAGCCAGAGAGGCTGGACCTCGTAGGACACTACCATGTGACTCGGTATATGTGCTTCCCATTCTTCTCACCTGAGTGCTACTTATTCCAGCTTTGACGGCTACACTGTACTCAACAGGAGCAGTAAGTTGAACCTCAACTCATGGCACTTTATGAAAGTGTTGAGAACTAGAGCTCCGTTGTTTGGCATGCCACCACGGTCCTTCCATCACTATGGACGGCACTGTGTACATCTGGCTCTAATTAGTCCACGGTTGTCTTCAGCCGAATGCCCTCTGCCAAGAAAACTCAGAATGACATTCTGAGTTGTTACAACTTAGGAGCATTTCTCTGCTTTCAAGGCTTCTTAGGAAGAATTCCCGAATGTTTTTGCCGG
The DNA here is from genome assembly GCF_024711535.1 of Dipodomys merriami. NCBI lineage: Eukaryota > Metazoa > Chordata > Mammalia > Rodentia > Heteromyidae > Dipodomys > Dipodomys merriami. The sequence goes on along the minus strand of NW_027203882.1, from coordinate 1,662,858 downwards.
CAGACCTCTGGCTGTTCCGGGTGACCATCTCCTTGTAAATCCCCTGTGGTTTCTTGTACACACGTGAAATTTGGCCAGGATGTGCAGTGTGCATTGCTGCAGAATTGCGCCTGCCTAGCTCTGCCGCGGTTGCAAACATTCAGGCGTGGCAGCCAGATAGGCTGGTCCCCGTAGGACACTGCCAGCGGACTGGTTCTATCTGCTTCCCGTTCTTTTCACCTGAGTGCTACTGATTCCAGCTTTGACGGCTACACTCTACTCAATCGGAGGAGTAAGTTGAACCTCAACTTATGGCACTTTGTGAAAGTTTGGAGAACTAAAGCTCAGTTGTTTTCCAATCGAAAACACTGCCTATATCTGGCTCTAATTAGTCCATTGCCTAAATCTGGCTCTAATTAGTCCACTGCCTACATCTGGCTCTAATTAGTCCACGGATGAGTTCAGCCGAATGACCTCTGCCGGGAACACTCAGAATGAGGTTCTGAGTTATTGCAACATAGGAGCGTTTCACTGCTTTCAAGGCTTCTTAGGAAGAGTTCCGGAATCTTGCAGCCAGCAGGCCTCCGGTTGTTCCCGGGGAACATCTCCTTGTAAATCCCCCGTGGTTTCTTGTACACCTGTGAAATTTTGCTAGGTTATGAAGTTTGCATTGCTCCATAATTTTGCCTGCTGAGCTCTGCCGCGGTTGCAAACATTCAGGCGTTGCAGCCAGAGAGGCTGGTCCCGGTAGGACACTGCTGACAGACTAGGTTTATCTGCTTCCCATTCTTCTCACCTGAGTGCTTCTGATTCCCGCTTTGACAGCTACAATCTACTCAAACGAAGCAGTAAGTTGAACCTCAACTTATGGCACTTTGTGATAGTGTTGAGAACTAAAGCTCAGTTGTTTGACAGGCCACCACTGTCCATTCAGCACTATGGACGGCACTGTCTGCATCAGGCTCTAATTAGTCCACGGTTGTGTTCAGCCGAATGACCTCTGCCGGAAACACTCAGAATGAGGTTCTGAGTTGTTGCAACATAGGAGCGTTTCACTGCGTTCAAGCCTTCTTAGAAAGAATTCCGGAATCTTGCTGCTGGCAGGCCTCCGGCTGTTCCGGGTTAACATCTCCTTGTAAATCCCCCGTGGTTTCTTGTACACCGGTGAAATTTGGCCAGGTTATGCAGTTTGCATTGCTGCACAATTGCGCCTGGCAAGCTCTGCTGCGGTTGCAAACATTCAGGCGTGGCAGCCAGATAGGCTGGTCCCCGAAGGACTCTGCCAGCGGACTGGGAATATCTGCTTTCCGATCTTCTCACCTGAGTGCTACTGATTCCAGCTTTGACGGCTACACTCTACTCAACCGGAGCAGTAAGTTGAACCTCAACTTATGGCACTTTGTGAAAGTGTTGAGAACTAGAGCTCAGTTGTTTGGCACGCCACCACTGTCCATCCAGCACTATGGACGGCACTGCTTACATCTGGCTCTAAGAAGTTCATGGTTGTGTTCAGCCGAATGACCTCTGCCGGGAACACTCAGAATGGGGTTCTGAGTTATGGCAACATAGGAGCATTTCACTGCTTTCAAGGTTTCTTAGGAAGAATTCCGGAATCTTGCTGCCGGCTGGCCTCCAGCTGTTCCGGGTGAACATCTACTTGTAAATCCCCCGTGGTTTCTTGTACACCTGTGAAATTTGGTAAAGTTATGTAGTTTGCATTGCTGCATAATTGCGTCTGCCTATCTCTGCCGGGGTTGCAAACATTCAGGCATGGCAGCCAGATAGGCTGGTCCCCGTAGGACACTGCCAGCAGACTGGGTATATCAGTTTCCCGTTCTTCTCACCTCAGTGCTACTGATTCCAGGTTTGACGGCTATACTCTACTCAACCGGAGCAGTAAGTTGAACCTCAACTTATGGCACTTTGTGCAAGTGTTGAGAACTAGAGCTCAGTTGTTTGGCACGCCATCACTGTCCATCCAGCACTACCGACGGCACTGCCTACATCTGGCTATAGTTAGTCCACGGTTCTGTTCAGCCGAATGACCTCTGCCGGGAAAACTCAAATGAGGTTCTGAGTTATTGCAACATAGGAGCGTTTCACTGCTTTCAAGGCTTCTTAGGAAGAATTCCAAAATCTTGCTTCCGGCAGGCCTTCTGCTGTTCAGGGAGAACATCTCCTTGTAAATCCCCCGTGGTTTCTTGTACACCCCTGAAATTTAGGGAGGTTATGCAGTTTGCATTGCTGCACAATTGCGCCGGCCTACCCATGACGCGTTTGCAAACATTCAGGCGTGGAAGCCAGATAGGCTGGTCCCAGTAGGACACAGCCAGGGGACTGGGTATATCTGCTTTCTGTTCTTCTCACCTGAGTGCTACTGATTCCAGCATTGACGGCTACAATCTACTCAACGAGAGCAGTAAGTAGAACCTCAACTTATGGCACTTTGTGAAAGTGTTGTGAACTAGATCTCAGGTGTTTGGCACGCCACAAATATCCATCCAGCACTATGGAAGGCACTGCCTATATCAGGCTCTAATTAGTCCACAGTTGTGTTCAGCTGAATGATCTCTGCCAGGAACACGTAGAATGAGGTTCTCAGTTATTGCAACCTAGGAGTGTTTCACTGCTTTCAAGGTTTCACAGGAAGAATTCCGGAATCTTGCTGCCGGCAGGCCTCCGGATGTTCCGAGGGAAATCCCCTTGTAAATGCCCCGTGGTTTCTTGTACACCCGTGAAAATTGTCCAGGTTATGCAGTTTGCATTGCTGCACAATTGCGCCTGCCTAGCTTTGCCGCGGTTGCAAACATTCAGGCAAGCAGCCAGATAGGCTGGTCCCCGTAGGACACTGCCAGCGGACTGGGTCTATCTGCTTCCCGTTCTTCTCACCTGAGTGCTACTGATTCCAGCTTTGACGGCTACACTCTACTCAACCAGAGCAGTAAGTTGAACCTCAACTTATGGCACTTTGTGAAAGTGTTAAGAACTAGAGCTCAGTTGTTTGGCACTCCACCACTGTCCATCCAACAGTATGGACGGCACTGCCTACACCTGGCTCTAATTAGTCCACGGTTGTGTTTAGCCCAATGACCTGTGCCGGGAACAATCAGAATGAGTTTCTGAGTTATTGCAACATAGGCGCGTTTCACAGCTTTCAAGGCTTCACTGGAAGAATTCCGGAATCTTGCTGCCGGTAGGCCTCCTGCTGTTCCGGGTGATCATGTCCTTGTAAATCCCCCGTGGTTTCTTGTACACCCCTGAAATTTGGGGCGCTTACGCAGTTTGCATTGCTGCACAATTGCACCTGCCTACCCCTGCCGCGCTTGCAAACATTCAGGCGTATCAGCCAGATAGGCTGGTCCCCGTAAGACACTTCCAGCAAACTGGGTCTATCTGTTTCCAGTTCTTCTCACCTGAGTGCTACTGATTCCAGCTTTGATGGCTACACTCTTCTCAACCAGACCAATAAGTTGAACGTCAACTTATGGCACTTTGTGAAAGTTTGGAGAACTAAAGCTCAGTTGTTTTCCAATCGAAAACACTGCCTATACCGAGCTCTAATTAGTCCATTGCCTACATCGGGCTCTAATTTTTCCACTGCCTACATCTGGCTCTAATTAGTCCACGGATGAGTTCAGCCGAATGACCTCTGCCGGGAACACTCAGAATGAGGTTCTGAGTTATTGCAACATAGCAGCGTTTCACTGCTTGCAAGGCTTCTTAGGAAGAATTCCGGAATCTTGCTGCCGGCAGGCCTCTGGCTGTTCCGGGTGAACATCTAATTATACATCCCCCGTGGTTTCTTGTACACCCGTGAAATTTGGCCAGTTAATGCAGTTTGCATTGCTGCACAATTGCGCCTGCCTAGCTCTGCCGCAGTTGCAAACATTCAGGCGTGGCAGCCAGAAAGGCTGTTCCACGTAGGACACTGCCAGCAGACTTGGTATATCTGCTTCTCGTTCTTCTCAACTGAGTGCTACTGATTCCAGCGTTGATTGCTACACTCTACTCAACCGAAGCAGTAAGTTGAACCTCAATTTATGGCACGTTGTGCACGTTTGGAGAACTAGAGCTCAGTTGTTTAGCATGCGACCACTGTCCCCCCAGCACTATGGATGGCACTGCCTATATCTGGCTCTAATTAGTCCTCGGTTGTGTTCAGCCGAATGACCTCTGTCGGGAACACTAAAAATGAGGTTCTGAGTTATTGCAACATACGAGCGTTTCACTGCGTTCAAGGTTTCTTAGGAAGATTCCGGAATCTTGCTGCCGGCTGGCCTCCGGATGTTCCGGGTGAACATCTCCTTGTAAATCCCCAGTGGTTTCTTGTACACCTGTGAAATTAGGCCAAGTTATGCAGTTTGCATTGCTGCATAATTGCGACTGCCTATCTCTGCCGGGGTTGCAAACATTCAGGCGTGGCAGCCAGTAAGGCTGGTCCCCGTAGGACACTGCCAGCAGACTGGGTATATCTGCTTCCCGTTCTTCTCACCTGAGTGCTACTGATTCCAGCTTTGACGGCTACACTCTACTCAACCGGAGCAGTAAGTTGAACCTCAACTTATGGCACTTTGTGCAAGTGTTGAGAACTAGAGCTCAGTTGTTTGGCACGCCACCACTGTCCATCCAGCACTATGGACGGCACTGCCTACATCTGGCTATAGTTAGTCCACGGTTGTGTTCAGCCGAATGACCTCTGCCGGGAACAGTCAAAATGAGGTTCTGAGATATTGCAACATAGGAGCGTTTCACTGCTTTCAAGGCTTCTTAGGAAGAATTCCAGAATCTTGCTGCCAGCAGGCCTCCTGCTGTTCAGGGTGAACATCTCCTTGTAAATCCCCCGTGGTTTCTTGTACACCCCTGAAATTTGGGGAGGTTATGCAGTTTGCATTGCTGCACAATTGCGCCTGCCTTCCCCTGCCGCGGTTGCAAACATTCAGGCGTGGCAGCCAGATAGGCTGGTCCCCGTAGGGCACTGCTAGGGACTGGTTATATCTGCTTTCCTTTCTTCTCACCTGAGTGCTACTGATTCCAGCTTTGACGGCTACACTCTACTCAACCGGAGCACTAAGTAGAGCCTCAACGTATGGCACTTTGTGAAAGTGTTGTGAACTAGATCTCAGGTGTTTGGCACGCCACCAATATCCATTCAGCACTATGGACGGCACTGCCTATATCTGGCTCTAATTACTCCACAGTTGTGTTCAGCCGAATGATCTCTGCGGGGAACACTCAGAATGAGGTTCTGAGTTATTGCCACGTAGGTGCGTTTCACTGCTTTCAAGGTTTCACAGGAAGAATTCCGGAATCTTGTTGCCGGCAGGCCTCCGGCTCTTCCGGGTGAAATCCCCTTGTATATCCCCCGTGGTTTCTCGTACACCCGTGAAATTTGGCCAGGTTATGCAGTTTGCATTGCTGCACATTTCCGCCTGCATAGCTCTGCCGTGTTTACAAACATTCAGGCGTGGCAGCCAGAAAGGCTGGTCATCGTAGGACACTGCCAGCGGACTGGGTCTACCTGCTTCCCGTTCTACTCAACTCAGTGCTACTGATTCCAGCTTTGACGTGTACACTCTACTCGACCGGAGCAGTAAGTTGAACCTCAACTTATGGCAATTTGAGAAAGTTTGGAGAACTAAAGCTCAGTTGTTTTCCAATCGAATACACTGCCTATATCTGGCTCTAATTAGTCCATTGCCTACATCTGGCTCTAATTAGTCCACTGCCTACATCTGGCTCTAATTAGTCCACGGATGAGTTCACCTGAATAACCTCTGCCGGGAACACTCAGAATGAGGTTCTGAGTTATTGCAACATAGGAGCGTTTCACTGCTTTCAAGGCTTCTTAGGAAGGATTCCGGAATCTTGCTGCCGGGAGGCCTCTGTCTGTTCCGGGTGAACATCTCCTTGTAAATCCGCCGTGGTTTCTTGTACACCCGTCAAATTTGGCCAGGGTATGCAGTTTGCATTGCTGCACAATTGTGCCTGCCTAGCTCTGCCGGGATTGCAAAGATTCAGGCGTGGCAGCCAGATATGCTGGTCCCCGTAGGACACTGCCAGCGAACTGGGTATATATGCTTCCCGTACTTCTCACCTGAGTGCTACTGATTCCAGCTTTGACGGCTACACTCTACTCAACCGGAGCAGTAAGTTGAACCTCAACTTATGGCACTTTGTGAAAGTGTTGAGAACTAGAACTCAGTTGTTTGACACGCCACAACTGTCCATCCAGCACTATGGAGGCACTGCATACATTTGACTCTAATTAGTCCACCGTCGTGTTCAGCCGAATGACCTCTTCCAGGAACACTCAGAATGAGGTACTGAGTTAGTGCAACATAGGAGAGTTTCACTGCTTTCAAGGCTTCTTAGGAAGAAGTCCGGAATATTGCTGCCGGCAGGCCTCTGGCTGTTCCGAGTGATCATCTCCATGTAAATCCCCCGTGGTTTCTTGTACACCCGTGAAATTTGGCCAGGTTATGCAGTTTGCATTGCTGCACAATTGCACCTGCCAAGCTCTGCCACGGTTGCAAACATTCAGGCGTGGCAGCCAGATAGGCTGGTCCCCATAGGACACTGCCAGCGGACTGGGTCTATCTGCTTCCCGTTCTTCTCACCTGAGTGCTACTGATTCCAGCTTTGACGGCTACACTCTACTCAACCGGAGCACTAAGTTGAACCTCAACTTATGGCACTATGTGAAAGTGTTGAGAACTACAGCTCAGTTGTTTGGCACGACACCACTGTCCATCCAGCACTATGGACGGCGCCACATTCATCTAGCTGTAATTGGTCCACGGTTGTGTTCAGCCGAATGACCTCTGCCGTGAACACTCAGAATGAGGTTCTGAGTTATGGCAACATAGGTGCGTTTCACTGCTTTCAAGGCTTCTTCGGAAGGATTCCGGAATCTTGCTGCCGGCAGGCCTCAGTCTGTTCCGGGTGAACATCTCCTTGTAAATCCCCCGTGGTTTCTTGTACACCCGTGAAATTTGGCCAGGTTATGCAGTTTGCATTGCTGCACAATTGCGCCTACCTAGCTCTGCCGCAGTGGCAAACATTCAGGCGTGACAGGCAAATAGGCGGGTCCCCGTAGGACTCTGCCATCAGACTGGGTCTATCTGCTTCCCGTTCTTCTCACCTGAGTGCTACTGATTCCAGCTTTGACGGCTACACTGTACTCAACCGTTGAAGTAGTTGAACCTCAACCTATGGCAATTTGTAAAAGACTTGAGAAATAGAGCTCAGTTGTTTGGCACGCCACAACTGTCCATCCAGCACTATGGACGGAACTGCATACATTTGGCTCTAATAAGTTCTTGGTTGTGTTCAGCCAAATGACCCCTGCCGGGAACACTCAGAATGGGGTTCTGAGTTATGGCAACATAGGAGCATTTCACTGCTTTCAAGGCTTCTTGAGAAGAATTCCGGAATGTTGCTGCCGGCAGGCCTCCGGCTGTTCTGAGTTAACATCTCCATATAAATCCCACGTGGTTTCTTTTACACCCGTGAAATTTGGCCAGGTTATGCAGTTTGCATTGCTGCACAATTGCGCCTGGCTAGCTCTACCACTTTTGCAAACATTCAGGCGTGGCAACCAGATTTACTGATCCCTGTAGGACACTGCCAGTGGACTGCGTATATCAGCTTCCCGTTCTTCTCACCTGAGTGCTTCTGATTCCAGCTTTGACGGCTACACTCTACTCAACGGGAGCAGTAAGTTGAACCTCAACTTATGGCACTTTGTGAAAGTGTTGAGACCTAGATCTCAGTTGTTTGGCACGCCACCACTGTCCATCCAGCACCATGGACGTCACTGCCTACATCTGGCTCTAATTAGTCCACGGTTGTGTTCAGCTGAATGAACTCTGCCAGGTACACTCAGAATGAGGTTCTGAGTTATTGCAACATAGGAGCGTTTCACTGCTTTCCAGGCTTCACAGGAAGAATTCCGGAATGTTGCTGCCGGCAGGCCTCCGGCTGCTCCGGGTGAATATCTCCTTGTAAATCCCCCGTGGTTACTTGTACACCGGTGAAATTTGGCCAGGTTATGCAGTTTGCATTGCTGCACAATTGCGCCTGCCTAGCACTGCCGTGGTTACAAACATTCAGGCGTGGTAGCCAGAGAGGCTGGACCTCGTAGGACACTACCATCGGACTGGGTATATGTTCTTCCCGTTCTTCTCACCTGAGTGCTACTGATTCCAGCTTTGACGGCTACACTCTACTCAACAGGAGCAGTAAGTTGAACCTCAACTTATGGCACTTTATGAAAGTGTTGAGAACTAGAGCTCCGTTGTTTGGCATGCCACCACGGTCCTTCCATCACTATGGACGGCACTGTGTACATCTGGCTCTAATTAGTCCACGGTTGTCTTCAGCCGAATGCCCTCTGCCAAGAAAACTCAGAATGACATTCTGAGTTGTTACAACTTAGGAGCATTTCTCTGCTTTCAAGGCTTCTTAGGAAGAATTCCCGAATGTTTTTGCCGGCAGACCTCTGGCTGTTCCGGGTGACCATCTCCTTGTAAATCCCCTGTGGTTTCTTGTACACACGTGAAATTTGGCCAGAATATGCAGTGTGCATTGTTGCACAATTGCGCCTGCCTAGCTCTGCCGCGGTTGCAAACATTCAGGCGTGGCAGCCAGATAGGCTGGTCCCCGTAGGACACTGCCAGCGGACTGGTTCTATCTGCTTCCCGTTCTTTTCACCTGAGTGCTACTGATTCCAGCTTTGACGGCTACACTCTACTCAATCGGAACAGTAAGTTGAACCTCAACTTATGGCATTTTGTGAAAGTATTGACACCTAGAGCTCAGTTGTTTGGCACGCCACAACTGTCCATCCAGCACTATGGACGGCACTGCCTATATCTGGCTCTAATTAGTCCAGGGTTGTGTTCAGGCGAATGACCTCTGCGGGGAACACTCAGAATGAGGTTCTGAGTTGTTGCAACATAGGAGCGTTTCACTGCTTTCAAGGCTTCTTAGGAAGCATTCCGGAAACTTGCTGTGGACAGGCCTCCCTCTTTTCCGGGTGAACATCTCCTTGTAAATCCCCCGTGGTTTCTTGTACACCCATGAAATTTGGCGAGGTTATGCAGTTTGCATTGCTGCACAATTGTGCCTGCCTTGCTCTGCCGAGGTTGCAAACATTCAGGCATGGCAGCCAGATAGGCTTGTCCCCGTAGGACACTGCCAGCGGACTGCATATATCAGCTTCCCGTTCTTCTCACCTCAGTGCTACTGATTTCAGCTTTGACAGCTACACTCTACTCAACCGGAGCAGTAAGTTGAACCTAAAATTATGGCACTTTGTGCAAGTGTTGAGAACTAGAGCTCAGTTGTTTGGCACGCCACCACTGTCCATCCAGCACTACTGACGGCACTGCCTACATCTGGCTATAGTTAGTCCACGGTTCTGTTCAGCCAAATGACCTCTGCCGGGAACACTCAGAATGAGGTTCTGAGTTATTGCAACATAGGAGCGTTTCACTGCTTTCAAGGCTTCTTAGGAAGAATTCCAGAATCTTGCTTCCGACAGGCCTCCTGCTGTTCAGGGAGAACATCTCCTTGCAAATCCCCCGTGGTTTCTTGTACACCCCTGAAATTTAGGGAGGTTATGCAGTTTGCATTGCTGCACAATTGCGCCAGCCTACCCATGACGCGGTTGCAAACATTCAGGCGTGGCAGCCAGATAGGCTGGTCCCCATAGGACAATGCCAGCGGACTGGGTATAACTGCTTCGGGTTCTTCTCACCTGAGTGTTACTGATTCCAGCTTTGACGGCTACACTCTACTCAACCGGAGCAGTAAGTTGAACCTCAACTTATGTCACTTTGTGAAAGTGTTGAGAAGTAGAGCTCAGTTGTTTGGCATGCCACCACTCTCCCTCCAGCAGTATGGACAGCACTGCCTACATCTGGCTCTAATTAGTCCACGGTTGTGTTCAGCCGAATGACCTCTTCCGGGAACACTCAGAATGAGGTTCTGAGTTATTGCAACAAAGGAGGTTTCACTGCTTTCAAGGCTTCTTAGGAAGGATTCCGGAAACTTGCTGCAGGCAGGCCTCGGGCTGTTCCGGGTGAACATCTCCTTGTAAATCCACCGTGCTTTCTTGTAAACCCGTGAAAATTTGCCAGGTTATGAAGTTTGTATTGCTGCACAATTGCGCCTGTCTAGCTCTGCCGCGTTTGAAAATATTCAGGCATGGCAATCAGATAGGCTGGTCCCCGTAAGACATTGCCAGCGGACTGGGTATATCTGCTTCCCCTTCTTCTCACCTGAGTGCTACTGATTCCACCATTGATGGCTACACTCTACACAACCGGAGCAGTAAGTTGAACCTCAACTCATGGCACTTTGTGAAAGAACTAGAGCTCAGTTGTTTGGCACGCCACCACTGTCCATCCAGCACTATGGACGGCACTGCCTACATCTAGCTATAATGAGTCCACGGTTGATTTGAGCCGAATGACCTCTGCTGCGAACACTCAGAATGAGGTTCTGAGTTATTGCCACATAGGAGCGTTTCACTGCTTTCAAGGCTTCTTAGGAAGGATTCCGGAATGTTGTTGCCGGGAGGACTCTGGCTGTTTCGTGTGAACATCTCATTGTAAATCCGCCGTGGTTTCTTGTACACCCGTGAAATTTGGCCAGGTTATGCAGTTTGCATTGTTGCACAATTGTGCCTGCAAAGCTCTGCCACGATTGCAAACATTCAGGCGTGGCAGCCAGATATGCTGGTCCCCGTAGGACACTGCCAGCGGACTGGGTATATCTGCTTCCCGTTCTTCTCACCTGAGTGCTACTGATTCCAGCTTTGACGGCTACACTCTACTCAACCGGAGCAGTAAGTTGAACCTCAACTTATGGCACTTTGTGAAAGTGTTGAGAACTAGAGCTAGGTTGTTTGGCAAGCCACCACTGTCCATCCAGCAATATGGACGGCACTGCCTACATCTTTCTCTAATTAGTCCACCGTTGTGTTCAGCCGAATGAACTCTGCCGGGAACACTCAGAATGAGGTTCTGAGTTACTGAAACATAGGAGCGTTTCACTGCTTTCAAGGCTTCTTAGGAAGAATTCCGTAATCTCGCTGGGGCCAGGCCTCCGGCTGTTCCGGGTGAACATGTCCTTGTAAATCCACCGTGGTTTCTTGTACACCCGTGAAATTTGGCCAGGTTATGCAGTTTGAATTGCTGCATAATTGCGACTGCTTAGCTCTGCCGTGGTTGCCAATATTGAGGCGTGGCAGACAGATAGGCTGGACACCGTAGGACACTGCCAGCGGACTGGGTATATCTGCTTTTCGTTCTTCTCACCTGAGTGCTGCTGATTCTAGCTTTGACGGCTACACTCTACTCAACCGAAGCAGGAAGTTGAACCTCTACTTATGGCACTCTGTTAAAGTTTGGAGAACTAGAGCTCAGTTGTTTGGCACGCCACGACTGTCCATTAAGCACTATGGACGTCACTGCTTACATCTGGCTATAGTTAGTCCACGGTAGTGATCAGCCGAATGAGCTCTGCTGGGAACACTCACAATACGGTTATAAGTTATTGCAACATAGGAGTGTTTCACTTCGTTAAAGGTTTCTTAGGAAGAATTCTGGAATCTTGCTGCCCGCAGTCCTCCAGTTGTTCCGAGTGAATATCTCCTTGTAAATCCGCCGTGGTTTCATGTACACCCGTGAAATTTGGCTAGGTTATGCAGTTTGTATTGCTGCATAATTGCGTCTGCCTAGCTCTGGCGCGGTTGCAAACATTCAGGCGTGGCAGACAGATAGGCTGGTCCGCGTAGGACACTGCCAGCGGACTGGGTATATCTGCTTCCAGTTCTTCTCACCTGAGTGCTACTGATTCCAGCTTTGACGTCTACACTCTGCTCAAACGGCGAAGTAAGTGGAACCTCAATCTATGGCAATTTGTAAAAGTCTTGAGAACTAGAGCTCAGTTGTTTGGCACGCCACGACTGTCCATCCAGCACTATGGACGGCACTGACTACATCTGGCTCTAATAAGTTCATAGTTGTGTTCAGCCGAATGACCTCTGCCGGAAACACTCAGAATGGGGTTCTGAGTTATGGCAACATAGGAGCATTTCACTGCTTTCAAGGCTTCTTAGGAAGGATTCCGGAATCTTGCTGCCGGCAGGCCTCCGGCTGTTCCGGGTGTATATGTCCTCGTAAATGCGCCGTGGTTTCTTGTACACCCGTCAAATTTGGCCAGATTATGCAGTTTGCATTGCTGCACAATTGTACCTGCCAAGCTCTGCCACGGTTGCAAACATTCAGGCGTGGCAGCCAGATAGGCTGGTCCCCATAGGACACTGCCAGCGGACTGGGTCTATCTGCTTCCCGTTCTTCTCACCTGAGTGCTCCTGATTCCAGCTTTCACGCCTACACTCTACTCAACCGGAGCAGTAAGTTGAACCTCAACTTATGGCACTTTGTGAAAGTTTGGAGAACTAAATCTCAGTTGTTTTCCAATTGAAAACAATGCCTATATCTGGCTCTAATTAGTCCATTGCCTACATCTGGCTCTAATTAGTCTACTGCCTACATCTGGCTCTAATAAGTCCACGGTTGTGTTCAGCCGAATGAACTCTGCCAGAAACACTCAGAATGAGGTTCTGAGTTATTGCAACATAGGAGCGTATCACTGCTTTCCAGGCTTCTTAGGAAGAATTCCAGAATCTTGCTGCCAGCAGGCCTCTGGCTGTTCCGGGTGAACATCTCCTTGTACATCCCCCGTGGTTTCTTGTACACCAGTGAAATTTGGCCAGGTTATGCAGTTTGCATTGAGGCACAATTGTGCCTGCCTTGGTCTGTCTCGGTTGCAAACATTCAGGCGTGGCAGCCAGATAGGCTGGTCCCCGTAGGACACTGCCAGCGGACTGGGTATATCTGCTTCCCGTTCTTCTCCCCTGAGTGCTACTGATTCCAGCTTTGACGGCTACACTCTACTCCACCGGAGCAGTAAGTTGAACCTCAACTTATGGCAGTATGAGATAGTGTTGAGAAATAAAGCTCAGTTGTTTGGCACGCCACCACTGTCCTTCCAGCACTATGGACGGCACTGCCTACATCTGGCTCTAATTAGGCCACGGTTGTGTTCAGCCGAATGATCTGTGCTGCGAACACTCAGAATGAGGTTCTGAGTTATGGCAACATAAGAGCGTTTCACTGCTTTCAAGGCTTCTTCGAAAGGATTCCGGAATTTTGTTGCCAGCAGGCCTCCGGCTGTTCTGGGTGAACATCTCCTTGTAAATCCCCCGTGGTTTCTTGTACACCCGTGAAATTTGGCCAGGTTATGCAGTTTGCATTGCTGCACAATTGCGCCTGGCAAGCTCTGCTGCGGTTGCAAACATTCAGGCGTGGCAGCCAGATAGGCTGGTCCCCGAAGGACTCTGCCAGCGGACTGGGTATATCTGCTTCCTGTTCTTCTCACCTGAGTGCTACTGATTCTAGCTTTGACGGCTACACTCTACTCAACCGGAGCAGTAATTTGAACCTCAACTTATGGCACTTTGTGAAAGTGCTGAGAACGAGAGCGCAGTTGTTTGGCACGCCACCACTGTCCATCCAGCACTATGGACGGCACTGCATACATCTGGCTCTAAGAAGTTCATGGTTGTGTTCAGCCGAATGACCTCTGCCTGGAACACTCAGAATGACGTGCTGAGTTATTGCAACATAGGAGCGTTTCACTGCGTTCAAGGCTTCTTAGGAAGAATTCCGGAATCTTGCTGCCGGCAGGCCTCCGGCCGTTCCGGGTAAACATCTCCTTGTATTTCCTTCTGGTTTCTTGTACACCCGTGAAATTTGGCCAGGTTATGCAGTTTGCATTGCTGCATAATTGCGACTGTCTAGCTCTGTCGCGGTTGCAAACATTCAGGCGTATCAGCCAGATAGGCTGGTCCCCGTAGGACACTGCCAGCGGAGTGGGTATATCTGCTTCTCGTTCTTCTCACCTGAGTACTACTGATTCCAGCTTTGACGGCTACACTCTACTCAACTGCAGCAGTAAGTTGAACCTCAACTTATGGCACTTTGTGAACGTTTGGAGAACTAGAGCTCAGTTGTTTAGCATGTGACCCCAGTCCGCCCAGCACTATCGACGGCACTGCCTACATCTGGCTCTAATTAGTCTTCGGTTGTGTTCAGCCGAATGACCTCTGTCGGGAACACTCAAAATGACGTTCTGAGTTATTGCAACATAGGAGCGTTTCACTGCTTTCAAGGCTTCACAGGAAGAATTCCGGAATCTTGCTGCCGTCAAGACTCCGGCTATTCCAGGTGAACATCTCCTTGAAAATCCCCCGTGGTTTCTTGTACACCCGTGAAATTTGGCCAGGTTATGCAGTTTGCATTGCTTCACAATTGTGCCTGCCTGGCTCTGCCATGGTTGCAAACATTCAGCCGTGGCAGCCAGATAGGCTGGTCCCCATAGGACACTGCCAGCGGACTAGGTCTATCTGCTTCCCGTTCTTCTCACCTGAGTGCTACTGATTCCAGATTTGACCAGTATACTCTACTCAATCGGAGGAGTAAGTTGAACCTCAACTTATGGCACTTTGTGAAAGTTTGGAGAACTAAAGCTCAGTTGTTTTCCAATCGAAAACACTGCCTATATCTGGCTCTAATTAGTCTATTGCCTACATCTGGCTCTAATTAGTCCACTGCCTACATCTGGCTCTAATTAGTCCACGGATGAGTTCAGCTGAATGACCTCTGCCGGGAACACTCAGAATGAGGTTCTGAGTTATTGCAACATAGGAACGTTTCACTGCTTTCCAGGCTTCTTAGGAAGAATTCCGGAATCTTGCTGCCAGCAGGCCTCTGGCTGTTCCGGGTGAACATCTCCTTGTACATCCCCCGTGGTTCCTTGTACACCCGTGAAATTTGGCCAGGTTATGCAGTTTGCATTGAGGCACAATTGTGCCTGCCTTGCTCTGTCTCAGTTGCAAACATTCAGGCGTGGCAGCCAGATAGGCTGGTCCCCGAAGGACACTGCCAGCGGACTGGGTATATCTGCTTCCTGTTCTTCTCACCTGAGTGCTACTGATTCCAGCTTTGACGGCTACACTCTACTCAACCGGATTAGTAATTTGAACCTCAACTTATGGCACTTTGAGAAAGTGCTGAGAATGAGAGCGCAGTTGTTTGGCTAGCCACCACTGTCCATCCAGCAGTATGGACGGCACTGTCTACATCTTGTTCTAAATAGTCCGCGGTTGTGTTCAGTCTCTGCCGGGAACACTCAGAGTGAGGTTCGGAGTTGTTGCAACATAGGAGCGTTTCACTGCTTTCAAGGCTTCACAGGAAGAATTTTGGAATCTTGCTGCCGGCAGGCCTCCTGCTGTTCAGGGTGAACATCTCCTTGTAAATCCCCCATGGTTTCTTGTACACCTGTGAAATTTGGGGAGGTTATGCAGTTTGCATTGCTGCACAATTGCGCCTGCCTACCCCTGACGCGGTTGCAAACATTCAGGCGTGGCAGCCAGATAGGCTGGTCCCCGTAAGACACTGCCAGGGACTGGGTATATCTGCTTTCCGTTTTTCTCACCTGAGTGCTACTGATTCAAGCTTTGACGGCTACACTCTACTCAACCGGAGCAGTAAGTAGATCCTCAACATATGGCACTTTGTGAAAGTGTTGTGAACTAGATCTCAGGTGTTTGGCACGCCACCAATATCCATCCAGCACTATGGACGGCACGGCCGATATCTGGCTCTAATTAGTCCACAGTTGTGTTCAGCTGAATGATCTCTGCCAGGAACACTCAGAATGAGGTTCTGAGTTATTGCAAACTAGGTGCGTTTCACTGCTTTCAAGGTTTCACAGGAAGAATTCCGGAATCTTGCTGTTGGCAGGCCTCTGCCTGTTCCAGGTGAAATCCCCTTGTAAATCCTCCGTGGTTTCTTGTACACCCGTGAAATTTGGCCAGGTTATGCAGTTTGCATTGCTGCACAATTCCGCCTGCATAGCTCTGCCGTGGTTACGAACATTCAGGCGTGGCAGCCAGAAAGGCTGGTCCCCGTAGGACACTGCCAGCGGACTGGGTCTACCTGCTTCTCGTTCTTCTCACCTGAGTGCTACTGATTCCAGCTTTGACGGGTACACTTTACTCAACCGGAGCAGTAAGTTGAACCTCAACTTATGGCAATTTGTGAAAGTTTGGAGAACTAAAGCTCAGTTGTTTTCCAATCGAAAACACTGCCTCTATCTGGCTCTAATTAGTCCATTGCCTACAACTGGCTCTAATTAGTCCACTGCCTACATCTGGCTCTAATTAGGCCACGAATGAGATCAGCCGAAAGACCTCTGCCGGGAACACTCAGAATGAGGTTCTGAGTTATTCCAACATAGGAGAGTTTCACTGCTTTCCAGGCTTCTTAGGAAGAAATCCGGAATGTTGCTGCCCGCAGGCCTCCGGCTGTTCCGGGTAAATATGTCCTTGTAAATCCCCCGTGGTTTCTTGAACACCCCTGAAATTTGGGGAGGTTATGCAGTTTGCATTGCTGCACAATTGCACCTGCCTACCCCTGCCACGGTTGCAAACATTCAGGCGTGGCAACCAGATAGGCTGATCCCCGTAGGACACTGCCAGCGGACTGGGTATATCTGCTTCCCGTTCTTCTCACCTAGGAGTGCTACTGATTCCAGCTTTGATGGCTACACTCAACCGGAGCAGTAAGTTGAACTTCAACTTATGGCACTTTGTGAAAGTGTTGAGAACTATAGCTTAGTTGTTTGGCACGCCACCACAGTCCATCCAGCACTATGGACGGAACAGCCTACATTTGGCTCTATTAATCCACGGTTGTGTTCAGCCAAATGACCTCTGCCGGGAACACTCAGAATGATGTTCTGTGTTATTGCAACATAGGAGGGTTTCAATGCTTTCAAGGCTTCTTAGGAAGGATTCCGGAAACTTGCTGCTGGCAGGCCTCTGGCTGTTCCGGGTGAACATCTCCTTGTAAATCCCCCGTGGTTTCTTGTACACCTGTGAAATTTGGCGAGGTTATGCAGTTTGCATTGCTGCACAATTGAACCTGCCTGGCTCTGCCGTGGTTGCAAACATTCAGGCGTGGCAGCCAGATAGGCTGGTCCCCGTAGGACACTGTCAGCGGACTGGGTATATCTGCTTCCCGTTCTTCTCACCTGAGTGCAACTGATTACAGCTTTGATGGCTACACTCTACTAAACCGGCAGTGTCCATCCAGCACTATGTATGGCACTGCCTACATGTGGCTATAATTAGTCCTCGGTTGGGATCAGCCAAATGACCTCTGCCGGCAACACTCATAATGAGGTTCGGAGTTATTGCAACATAGGAGACTTTCACTGCTTTCAAGTCTTCTAAGGAAGGATTCCGGAATGTTGTTCCCCGCAGGCCTCCGGCTGTTCCGAGTGAACATCTCCTTGTAAATCACCCATGGTTTCTTGTACAGCCGTGAAATTTGGCCAGGTTATGCACTTTGCACTGTTGCACAATTGCGCCTGCCTAGCTCAGCCGCGGTGGCAAACATTCAGGCGTGGCAGCCAGATAGGCTGGTCCCCGTAGGACACTGCCAGCGGACTAGGTATATCTGCATCACGTTCTTCTCACCTGAGTGCTAGTGATTGCAGGTTTGACGGCTACACTCTACTCAACCGGAAAAGTAAGTTGAACCTCAAATTATGGCACTTTGTGAAAGTGTTGAGAACTAGAGCTCAGTTGTTTGGCACGCCACCACTGTCGATCTAGCACTATGGATGGCAATGCCTACATCTGGCTCTAATTAGTCCACTGTTGTGTTCAGCCGAATGACCTCTGCTGGGAACACTCAGAATGAGGTTCTGATTTATTGCAACACAGGAGCGATTCACTGCTTTCAAGGCTTCTTCGGAAGGATTCGGGAATGTTGCTGCCGGCAGGGCTACGGCTGTTCCGGGTGAACATCTCCTTGTAAATTCCCCGTGGTTTCTTGTACACCCGTGAAATTGGGCCAGATTATGCAGGTTGCATTCCTGTACAATTGCGAATGCCTAGCTCTGCCGCGGTGGCATACATTCAGGCGTGGCAGCCAGATAGGCTGGTCCCCGTAAGACATTGCCAGCGAACTCCATACATCTGTTTCCCATTCTTCTCACCTGAGTGCTACTGATTCCAGTTTTGACGGCTACACTCTACCCAACCGAAGCACTAAGTTGAATCTCAACTTATGGCACTTTGTGAAAGTGTTGAGAACTAGAGCTCAATTGTTTGGCACGCCACCACTGTCCATCCAGCAGTATGGACAGCAGAGTCTACATCTGGCTCTAATTAGTCCACGGTTGTGTTCAGCCGAATGACCTCTGCCGGGAACACTCAGAATGAGGTTCTGAGTTATTTCAACATAGGAGCGTTTCACTGCTTTAAAGGATTCACAGGAAGAATTCCGGAATTTTGCTGCCACCAGGCCTCCGGCTCTTCCGGATGAAGATCTCATTGTGAATCTCCCGTGGTTTCTTGGACACCCGTGAAATTTGGCCAGGTTATGCAGTTTCCATTGCTGCACAATTGCGCCTGCCTAGCTCTGCCGCGGTTGCAAACATTCAGGCGTGGCAGCCAGATAGGCTGGTCGCCGTAGGACACTGCCAGCGGACTGGGTATATCTGCTTCCCATTCTTCTCACCTGAGTGCTACTGATTCCTGCTTTGACGGCTACAATCTACTCAACCGGAGCAGTAAGTTGAACCTCAACTTATGGCACTTTGTGAAAGTTTGGAGAACGAAAGCTCAGTTGTTTTCCAATCGAAAACACTGCCGATATCTGGCTCTAATTAGTCCATTGCTACATGTGGCTCTAATTAGTCCACTGCCTACATCTGGCTCTAATTAGTCCACGGTTGTGTTCAGCCGAATGACCTCTGCCGGGAACACTCAGAATGAGGTTCTGAGTTATTGCAACATAGGAGCGTTTCACTGCTTTCAAGGCTTCTCCGGAAGGATTCCCGAATCTTGCTGTCGGTAGGTTTCCGACTGATCTGGGATAAGATCTCCTTGTAAATCCCGCGTTGTTTCTTGTACACCCGTGAAATTTGGCCAGGTTATGCAGTTTGCTTTGCTGCACAATTGCGCCTGCCTAGCTCTGTCGCGTTGGCAAACATTCAGGCATGGCATCCAGATAGGCTGCTCCCCATAGGACACTGGCAGCGGATTGGGTATATCTGCTTCCCGTTCTTCTCACCTGAGTGCTACTGATTTCAGCTTTGACAGCTTCACTCTAGTCAACCGGAGCAGTAAGTTGAAGCTCAACTTAGTGCACTTTCTGAAAGTGTTGAGAACTAGAGCTCAGTTGTTTGGCACGCCACCACTGTCCTTCCCGCACTGTGGACAGCACTGCTTACATCTGGCTCTAATTAGTCCACGATTGTGTTCATCCAAATGACCTCTGCGGGGAACACTGAGAATGAGGTTCTGAGTTATTGCAAAATAGGAGCACTTCACTGCTTCCAAGGCTTCTTAGGAAGAATTCCGGAATATTTCGTCCGACACGCCTCCGGCTGTTCTGGGTGAACATCCCCTTGTAAATCCCCCGTGGTTTCTTGTACACCCGTGAAATTTGGCCAGGTTATGCAGTTTGCATTGCTGCACAATTGCGCTTGCCTAGATCTGCCGCGTTTGCAATCATTCAGGCGTGGCAGCCATATAGGCTGGTCCTCGTAGGACACTGCCAGCGGACTAGGTATATCTCCTTCCCGTTCTTCTCACTCGAGTGCTACTGATTCCAGCTTTGACGGCTACACTCTACTCAATCGGAGCAGTAAGTTGAACCTCAACTTATGGCACTTTGTGAAAGTGTTGAGAACTAGAGCTCAGTTGTTTGGCACGCCACCACAGTCCATCCAGCACTATGGACGGCACTGCCTACATCTGGTTCTAATTAGTCCAGGATTGTGTTCAGCCGAATGGCCTCTGCCGCGAACACTCGGAATGAGGTTCTGAGTTATTGCAACATAGGAGCGTTTCACTGCTTTCAAGGCTTCTTAGGAAGAATTCCTCAATCTTGCTGCCAGCAATCCTCCGGCTATTCCGGGTGAACACCTCCTTGTAAATCCCCAGTGGTTTCTTGTACACCCGTGAAATATGGCCAGGTTATGAAGTTTGCATTGCTGCACAATTGCGCCTGCCTAGCTCTGCCGCATTTGCAATCATTCAGGCGTGGCATCCAGATAGGCTGGTCCCCGTAGGACACTGCCAGTGGACTGGGTATATCTGCTTCCCGTTCTTCTCACCTGAGTGCTATTGATTCCAGCTTTGTCGGCTACAATCTTCTCAACTGGAGCAGTCACTTGAACCTCAACTTATGGTACGTTGTGAAAGTGTTGAGAACTAGAGCTCAGTTGTTTGGCACGCCACCACGGTCCATCCAGCACTATGGACGGCACTGCCTACATCTGGCTCTAATTGGTCCACGGTTGTGTTCAGCCGAAGGACCTCTGCCGGGAACACTCAGAATGAGGTTCTGAGATATTGCAACATAGGAGCGTTTCACTGCTTTCAAGGCTTCACAGGAAGAATTCCGGAATCTTGCTGCCGGCAGGCCTTCGGCAGTTCCAGGTAAAAATGTCCTTGCAAATCACCCGTGGTTTCTTGTACACCCTTGAAATTTGGCCAGGTTATGCAGTTTGAATTGCTGCACAATTGCGCCTACCTAGCTCTGCCGCGGTTGCAAACATTCAGACATGGCAGCTAGATAGGCTGGTCCCCGTAGGACACTGCCAGCGAACTGGGGATATCTGCTTCCCGTTCTTCTTAGCTGAGTGCTACTGATTCCAGCTTTGATGGCTACAATCTACTCAACCAGAGCAGTAAGTTGAATCTCAACTTATGGCACTTTGTGAAAGTGTTGAGAACTAGAGCGCAGTTGTTTGGCAAGCCACCATTGTCCATCCAGCACTATGGACGGCACTGCCTACATCTGGCTCCAATTAGTCCACAGTTGTGTTCAGCCGAATGACCTCTGCCGGGAACACTCAGAATGAGATTCTGAGTTATTGCAACATAGGAGCGTTTCACTGCTTTCAGGGCTTCACAGGAAGAATTCCGGAATCTTGCTGCCAGCAGGCCTCCGGCTGTTCCGGATGAACATCTCCTTGAAAATCCCTCGTGGTTTCTTTGTCACCCGTGAAATTTGGCCAGGTTATGCAGTTTGCATTGCTGCACAATTGCGCCTGCCTAGCTCTGCCGTGGTTGCAAACATTTAGGCGAGGCATCCAGATCGTCTGGTCTCCATAGGGCACTGCCAGCGGACTGGGTATATGTGCTTCCCGTTCTTCTCACCTGAGTGCTACTGATTCCAGCTTTGACGGCTACACTCTACTCAACCGGAGCAGTAAGTTGAACCTCAACTTAAAGCACTTTGTGAAAGTGTTGGGAACTAGAGCTCAGTTGTTTGGCACGCCACCACTGTCCATCCAGCACTATGGACGGCTCTGCCTACATCTGGCTCTATTTCGTGCACGGTTGTGTTCAGCCGAATGACCTCTGCCGGGAACACTCAGAATGAGGTTCTGGATTGCCGGCAGACCCCAGGAATTCCGCAGTGTTGGTGCTGGCAGGCCTCCGGCTCTTCCCGGTGAACATCTTCTAAATCCACCATGGTTTCTTGTACACCCGTGTAATTTGGCCTGGTTATGCAGTATGCATTGCTGCACAATTGCGCCTTCCTAGCTCTTCCGCGGTTGCAAACATTCAGGCGGGGCAGCCAGAGAAGCTGTTCCCCGTAGGACACTGCAGGCAGACTGGGTAAATCTGCTTCCTGTTCTTCTCACCTGAGTGCTACTGATTACAGATTTGTCGGCTACACTCTACTCAACCGGAGCAGTAAGTTGAACCTCAACTTATGGCACTTTGTGAAAGTGTTGAGAATTAGAGGTCACTTGTTTGGAACGCCACCGCAGTCAATCCAGCACTATGGACGGCACTGCCTATATCTGTCTCTAATTATTCCACAGTTGTGTTTCTCCGAATGACCTCTGCCGGGAACATTCAGAATGAGGTTCTGAGTTGTTGTCACATAGGAGCGTTTCACTGCTTTCAAGGCTTCTTAGGATGTATTCCGGAATGTTGCTGCCGGCAGGCCTCCAGCTGTTCCGGGTGAACATCTCCATGTAAATCCCCCGTGGTTTCTTGTACACACGTGAAATTTGGACAGGTTAGGCAGTTTGCATTGCTGCACAATTGTTCCTGCCTAGCTCTGACGCGGTTGCAAACATTCTGGCGTGGCAGCCAGATAGGCTGGTCCACCTAGGACACTGCCAGCGGACTGGGTATATGTGCTTCCCGTTCTTCTCACCTGAGTGCTACTGATTCCAGCTTTGACGGCTACACTCTACTCAACCGGAGCAGTAAGTTGAACCTCAACTTATCGCACTTTGTGAAAGTGTTGAGAACAAGAGCTCAGTTGTTTTCCATGCCACCACTGTCCATCCAGCACTATCGACGGCACTGCCTACGTCTGGTTCTACTTAGTCCATGGTTATGTTCAGCCGAATAACCTCTGCCGCGAACACTCAGAATGAGGTTCTGAGTTATTGCAACATAGGAGCGTTTAAGTGCTTCCAAGGCTTCTTAGGAAGAATTCCGGAATGTTGCTGCCAGAAGGCCTTCGGCTGTTCCGAGTGAACATCTCCATGTAACTCCCCCGTGTTTTCTTGTACACCCGTGAAATTTGGCCAGGTTATGCAGTTTGCATTGCTGCACAATTGTGCCTGCCTAGCTCTGCCGTGGATGCAAACATTCTGACGTGGCAGCCAGATAGGCTGGTCCCCGTAGGACACTGCCAGCGTACTGGGTACATCTGCTTCCCGTTCTTCTCACCTAGTAGTGCTACTGATTCCAGCTTTGACGGCTACACTCTACTCAACCGGAGCAGTAATTTGAACCTCAACTTATGGCACTTTGTGAAAGTGTTGAGAACTAGAGCTCAGTTGTTTGGCACGCCACCACTGTCCATCCAGCACTATGGACGGCACTGCCTACATCTGGCTCTAATTTGTCCACGGATGTGTTCAGCCGAATGACCTCTGCCGGGAACACTCAGAATGAGATTCTGAGTTATTGCAACATAGGAGAGTTTCAGTGCTTTCAAGGCTTCTTAAGAAGAATTCCGGAATATTGCTGACAGCAGGCCTCCGGCTGTTCCGAGTGAACATCTCCATGTAATTCCCATTTGGTTTCTTGTATACCCGTGAAATTTGGCCAGGTTATGCAATTTGCATTCCTGCGCAATTGTGCCTGCCTTGCTCTGCCGCGGTTGCAAAATTTCAGGCACGGCAGCTAGATTGGCTGGTCCCCGTTGGACAATGGTCTATCTGCTTCCCGTACTTCTCTCCTGAGTGCTACTGATTCCAGCTTTGACGGCTACACTCTACTCAACCGGAGCAGTAAGTTGAACCTCAACTTAAGGCACTTTGAGAAAGTGTTGAGAACTAGAGCTCAGTTGTTTGGCACGCCACCACTGTCCATCCAGCACTATGGACGGCACTGCTTACATCTGGCTCTAATTAGTCCACGGTTGTGTTCAGCCGAAGGACCTCTGCCGGGAACACTCAGAATGAGGTTCTGAGTTATTGCAACATAGGAGCGTTTCACTGCTTTCAAGGCTTCTTAGGAAGAATTCCGGAATCTTGCTGCCGGCAGGCCTTCGGCTGTTCCAGGTGAAAATGTCCTTGTAAATCCCCCGTGGTTTCTTGTACACCCTTGAAATTTGGCCAGGTTATGAAGTTTGCATTGCTGCACAATTGCGCCTGCCTAGCTCTGCCGCGGTTGCAAATATTCAGACAGGGCAGCTAGATAAGTCTGGTCGCCGTAGGACACTGCCAGCGGACTGGGGATATCTGCTTCCCATTCTCAACTGAGTGCTACTGATTCCAGCTTTGACGGCTACACTCTACTCAACCAGAGCAGTATGTTGAACCTCAACTTATGGCACTTGGAGAAAGTGTTGATAACTAGAGCTCAGTTGTTTGGCACGCCACCACTTTTCATCCAGCACTATGCACGGCACTGCCTACATCTGGCTCTAATTAGTCCACGGTTGTGATCAGACGAATGACCTCTGCCAGGAACACTCAGAATGGGGTTATGAGTTAGTGCAACATAGGAGCGTTTCACTGCTTTCAAGTCTTCACAGGAAGAATTCCGGAATCTTGCTTCCGGCAGGCCTCCGTCTGTTCCGGGTGAACTTTTCCTAGTAAATCCCACGTGGTTTCTTGTACACCCGTGAAATTAGGCCAGGTTATTCAGTTTGCATTGCTGCACAATTGCGCTTGCCTAGCTCTGCCGCGGTTGCAAATATTCAGACGTGGCAGCCAGATAGGCTGGTCCCCGTAGGACACTGCCAGCAGACTGGGTATATCTGCTTCCCGTTCTTCTCACCTGAGTGCTACTGATTCCAGCTTTGACGGCTACACTCTACTCAACCGCAGCAGTAAGTTAAACCTCAACTTATGGCAATTTGTGAAAGTGTTGACAACTAGAGCTCAGTTGTTTGGCACGCCACCACCGTCCATCCAGCACTATGGACGGCACTGCCTACATCTGGCTCTAATTCATCCACGGTTGTGTTCAGCCGAATGCCCTCTGCCAGGAACACTCAGAACGAGCTTCTGAGTTATTGCAACATAGGAGCGTTTCACTGCTTTCAAGGCTTCTTAAGAAGAATTCAGGAACTTGCTGCCGGCAAGCGTCCGGCTGTTGTGGGTGAACATCTTCTTGAAAATCTCCTGTGGTTTCTTTGTCACCCGTGAAATTTGGCCAGGTTATGCATTTTGCATTGCTGCAGAATTGTGCCTGCCTACCCCTGCCGCGGTTGCACTCAGGCGTGGCAGCCAGATAGGCTGGACCCCGTAAGACACTGCAAGCCGACTGGGTCTATCTCCTTCCCGTTCTTCTCACTGAGTGCTCCTGATTCCAGCTTTGACGACTACACTCTACTCAACCAGAGCCGTAAGTTGAACTTCAACTCATGGCACTTTGTGAAAGTGTTGAGAACTAGAGCTCAGTTGTTTGGCACGCCACCACTGTCCATCCAGCACTATGGATGGCACTGCCTACATCTGGCTCTAATTAGTCCACAGTTGTTTCAGCCGAATGACCTCTGCCGGGAACACTCAGAATAAGGTTCTGAGATATTGCAACATAGGAGAGTTTCACTGCTTTCAAGGCTTCTTAGGAAGAATTCCGGAATATTGCTGCCAGCAGGCTTCCGGCTGTTCCGAGTGTTCCATGAAGTCCCCCGTTGTTTCTTGTACACCCGTGAAATTTGGGCAGGTTATGCAGTTTGCATTGCTGCACAATTGTGCCTGCCTAGCTCTGCCGTGGTTGCAAACATTCTGGCGTGGCAGCCTTATAGGCTGGTACCCGTAGGACACTGCCAGACGACTGGTTATATCTGCTTCCCGTTCTTCTCAACTGAGTGCTACTGATTCCAGCTTTGACGGCTACACTCTCTACTCAACTGGAGCAGTAAGTTGTACCTCAACTTATGGCACTTTGTGAAAGTGTTGAGAACTAGAGCTCAGTTGTTTGGCACGCCACCACTGTCCATCCAGCACTATGGACGGCACTGCCTACATATGTCTCTAATTAGTCCACGGTTGTGTTCAGCCGAATGACCTCTGCCGGGAACACTCAGAATGAGGTTCTGAGTTATTGCAACATAGGAGCCTTTCACTGCTTTTAAGGCTTCACAGGAAGAATTCCGGAATCTTGCTGCCCGCAGGCCTCCGACTGTTCCGGGTGAATATCTCCTTGTAAATCCCCCGTGGATTCTTGTACACCCGTGAAATTTGGCCAGGTTATGCAGTTTGCATTGCTGCACAATTGCGCCTGCGTAGCTCTGCCACGGTTGCAAATATTTTGGCAAGGCATGCAGATAGGCTGGTCCCCGTAGGACAATGCCAGCGGACTGGGTCTACCTGCTTCCCGTTCTTCTCACCTGAGTGCTACTGATTCCAGCTTTGACGGCTACACTCTTCAACGGGAGCAGTAAGTTGAACCTCTACTTACGGCACTTTGTGAAAGTGTTGAGAACAAGAGCTAAGTTGTTTGGCAAGCCACCACTGTCCATCCAGCACTATGGACGGCACTTCCTACATCTGGCTCTAATTAGTCCATGGTTGTGTTCAGCTGAATGACCTCTGCCGGGAACACTCAGAATGAGGTTCTGAGTTATTGCAACATAGGAGCGTTTCACTGCTTTCAAGGCTTCACATGAAGAATTCCCGAATCTTCCTGCAAGCAGGACTCCAGCTATTCCGGGTGAACATATCCTTGTAAATCCCTCGTGCTTTCTTATACACCTGTGAAATTTGGCCAGGTTTTGCAGTTTGCATTGCTGCACAATTGCGCCTGCCTAGCTCTGCCGCGGTTGCAAATATTCAGGCGTGGCAGCCGGATAGGCTGGTCCCGGTAGGACACTGCCAGGGGAATGGGTCTATGTGCTTCCCGTTGTTCTCAACTGAGTGCAACTGATTCCAGGTTTGACGGCTACACTCTACTCAACGGGAGCAGTAAGTTGAACCTCTACTTATGGCACTTTGGGAAAGTGTTGAGAACTAGAGCTCAGTTGTTTGGCACGCCACCACTGTCCATCCAGCCCTATGGACTGCACTGCCTACATCTGACTCTAATTCGTCCACGGTTTTTTTCAGCCGAATGACCTCTGCCGGGAACACTCAGAATGAGGTTCTGAGTTAATGCAACATAGGGCGTTTCACTGTTTTCAAGGCTTTACAGGATGAATTCCGGAATCTTGCTGCAGGTAGGCCTCCGGCTGTCCCGGGTGAACATATACTTGTAAATCCCGCGTGGTTTCTTGTACACTCGTGAAATTTGGCCAGGCTTTGCAGTTTGCATTGCTGCACAATTGCGGCTGCCTAGCTCTGCCGCGGTTGCAAACATTCAGGCGTGGCAGCCAGGTAGGCTGGTCCCTGTAGGACACTGCCAGCGGACTGGGTCTATCTGCTTCCCGTTTTTCTCACCTGAGTGCTACTGATTCCAGCTTTGACGGCTACACTCTACTCAACCGGCGCAGTAAGTTGAACCTCAACTTATGGCACTCTGTGAAAGTGTTGAGAACTAGAGCTCAGTTGCTTGGCCCGCCAAAACTGTCCATCCAGCACTATGGACGGCACTGCCTACATCTGGCTCTAATTAGTCCACGGTTTTGTTCAGCCGAATGACCTCTGCCAGGAACACTCAGAATGAGGTTCTGAGTTAATGCAACATAGGGCGTTTCACTGCTTTCAAGGCTTCTCATTAAAAATTCCGGAAACATGGTACCGGCAGGCCTCCAGCTGTTCCGGGTGAACATCTCCTTGTAAATCCCCCGTGGTTTCTTGTACACCCGTGAAATTTGGCCAGGTTATGCAGTTTGCCTTGCTGCACAATTGTGCCTGCCTAGCTCTGCCACGGTTGCAAACATTCAGGCGTGGCAGCCCCATAGGCTGGTCCCCGTAGGACACTGCCAGCGGACTGGTTATATCTGCTTCCCATTCTTCTCACCTGAGTGCTACTGATTCCAGTTTTGAGGGCTACACTCTACTCAACTGGATAAGTAAGTTGCACCTCTACTTATGGCAATCTGTGAAAGTTTGTAGAACTAAAGCTCAGTTGTTTTCCAATCGAAAACACTGCCTACATCTGGCTCTAATTAGTCCATTGTCTACATCTGTCTCTAAATAGTCCACTGCCTACATCTCGCTCTAATTAGTCCACGGATAAGTTCAGCCGAATGACCTCTGCCGGGAACACTCAGAATGAGGTTCTGAGTTATAGCAACATAGGAGCATTTCACTGCTTTCAAGGCTGCTTAGGAAGAATTCCGGAATCTTGCTGCCAGCAGGCCTCTGGCTGTTCCGGGTGAACATCTCCTTGTAAATCCCCCGTGAAATTTGGCGAGGTTTTGCAGTTTGAATTGCTGCACAAGTGCGCCTGCCTAGTTCTGCCACGGTTGCAAATCTTCAGGCGTGGCAGCCAGATCGGCTGGTCCCTGTAGGACACTGCCAGAGGACTGGGTCTATCTGCTTCCCATTATTCTCACCTGAGTGCTACTGATTCCAGCTTTGACGGCTACACTCTACTCAACCGGAGCAGTAAGTTGAACCTCAACTTCTGGCTATTTGTGAAAGTGTTGGGAACTAGAGCTCAGTTTTTTGGCCCGCAACCACTCTCCATAAAGCACTATGGAAGTCAGTGCCTACATCTGGCTCTAATTTGTCCACGGTTGTGTTCAGCTCAATGACCTCTGCCGGGAACACTCAGAATGAGTTTCTGAGTTATTGCAACATAGGAGCGTTTAACTGCTTTCAAGGCTTCTTAGGAAGAATTCCGGAATGTTGCTGCCAGAAGGCCTCGTGCTGTTCCGAGTGAATATCTCCATGTAACTCCCACGTGGTTTCTTGTACACCGTGAAATTTGGCCAGGTTATGCAGTTTGCATTGCTGCACAATTGTGCCTGCCTAGCTCTGCCGTGGATGCAAACATTCTGACGTGGCAGCGAGCTAGGCTGTTCCCAGTAGGTCACTGCCAGCGGACTGGGTATATCTGCTTCCCGTTCTTCTCACCTGAGTGCTACTGATTCCAGCTTTGACGGCTACACTCTACTCAACCGGAGCAGTAAGTGGAACCTCAACTTATGGCACTTTGTTAAAGTGTTGAGAACTAGAGCTCAGTTGTTTGGCACGCCACGACTGTCCATCCAGCACTATGGACGGCACTGCCTACATCTGGCTATAGTTAGTCCACGGTTGTGTTCAGCCGAATGACCTCTGCCGGGAACAGTCAAAATGAGGTTCTGAGATATTGCAACACAGGAGCGTTTCACTGCTTTCAAGGCTTCTTAGGAAGAATTCCAGAATCTTGCTGCTGGCATGCCTCCTGCTGTTCAGGGTGAACATCTCCTTGTAAATCCCCCGTGGTTTCTTGTACACCCCTGAAATTTGGGGAGGTTATGCAGTTTGCATTGCTGCACAATTGCGCCTGGCTACCCCTGCCTCGGTTGCAAACATTCAGGCGTGGCAGCCACTTAGGCTGGTCCCCGTAGGACACTGCCAGGGACTGGGTATATCTGCTTTCCGTTCTACTCACCTGAGTACTACTGATTCCAGCTTTGACGGCTACACTCTACTCAACCGGAGCAGTAAGTAGAACCTCAACGTATGGCACTTTGTGAAAGTGTTGTGAACTAGATCTCAGGTGTTTGGCTCGCCACCAATATCCATCCAGCACTATGGACGGCACTGCCTATATCTGGCTCTAATTAGTCCACAGTTGTGTTCAGCCGAATGATCTCTGCCGGGAACACTCAGAATGAGGTTCTGAGTTATTGCAACCTAGGTGCGTTTCACTGCTTTCAAGGTTTCACAGGAAGAATTCCGGAATCTTGCTGCCGGCAGGCCTCCGGCTGTTCCGGGTGAAATTCCCTTGTATGTCCCCCGTGGTTTCTTGTACACCCGTGAAATTTAGCCAGGTTGTGCAGTTTGCATTGCTGCACATTTCCGCCTGCATAGCTCTGCCGTGTTTACAAACATTCAGGCGTAGCAGCCAGAAAGGCTGGTCCCTGTAGGACACTGCCAGCGGACTGGGTCTACCTGTTTCCCAGTCTACTCACCTCAGTGCTACTGATTCCAGCTTTGACGGGTACACTCTACTCGACCGGAGCAGTAAGTTGAACCTCAACTTAATTCAATTTGTGAAAGTTTGGAGAACTAAATCTCAGTTGTTTTCCAATCGAAAACACTGCCTGTATCTGGCTCTAATTAGTCCATTGCCTACATCTGGCTCTAATTAGTCCACTGCCTACATCTGGCTCTAATTAGTCCACGGATAAGTTCACCTGAATGACCTCTGCTCGGAACACTGAGAATGAGGTTCTGAGTTATTGCAACATAGGAGGGTTTCACTGCTTGCAAGGCTTCTTAGTAAGAATTTTGGAATCTTGTTGCCGGCAGGCCTCTGGCTGTTCCGGGTGAACATCTCCTTGTACATCCCCAGTGGTTTCTTGTACACCCGTGAAATTTGGCCAGGTTATGCAATTTGCACTGCTGCACAATTGCGCCTGCCTAGCTCTGCCACGGTTGCAAACATTCAGGCGTGGCAGCCAGATAGGCTGGTCCCCGTAAGACATTGCCACCGGACTGGGTATATCTGCTTCCCGTTCTTCTCACCTGAGTGCTACTCATTCCAGCTTTGACGGCTACAATCTACTCAACCGGAGCAGTAAGGTGAAGCTCAACTTAGGGTACTTTCTGAAAGTGTTGAGAACTACAGCTCAGTTTTTGGGCATGCGACCACTGTCCATCCAGCACTATGGACGGCACTGCATACATCAGGCTCTAATTAGTCCACGGTTGTGTTTACCCGAATGATCTCTGCCGGGAACACTCAGAAAGAGGTTCTGAGTTATTGCCACATGGGAGCGTTTCACTGCTTTCAAGGCTTCTTAGGAAGGATTCCGGAATGTTGCTGCTGGCAGGCCTCTGGCTGTTCCGGGTGAACATCTCCTTGTAAATCCCCCGTGGTTTCTTGTACACCCTTGAAATTTGGCCAGGTTATGCAGTTTGCATTGCTGCACAATTGCGCCTGCCAAGCTCTTCCGCGATTGCAAACATTCAGGCGTGGCAGCCACATAGGCTGGTCCCCGTAGGACACTGCCAGCAGATTTGGTATATCTGCTTCCCGATCTTCAAACCTGAGTCCTACTAATGCCAGCTTTGACGGCTACACTCTACTCAACCGGAGCAGGAAGTTGAAACTCAACTTAGTGCACTTTGTGCAAGTGTTGAGAACTAGAGCTCAGTTATTTGGCGCGCCACCACTGTCTATCCAGCACTATGGACGGCACTGCCTACATCTGGCTGTAATTAGTCCACGGTTGTGTTCAACCGAATGACCTCTGCCGGGAACACTCAGAATGAGGTTCTGAGTTATGGCAACATAGGAGCATTTCATTGCTTTCAAGGCTTCTTAGGAAGGATTCCGGAATCTTGCTGCCGGCAGGCCTCCGGCTGTTCCGGGTGAACATCTCCCTGTAAATCTCCCGTGGTTTCTTTTACACCCGTGAAATTTGGCCAGGTTATGCACTTTGCATTGCTGCAAAATTGTGCCTGCCTATCTCTGCCGCGGTTGCAAACATTCACGCGTGGCAGCTAGATAGTCTGGTTCCCGTAGGACACTGCCAGCGGACTGGGTCTATCTGCTTCCCGTTCTTCTCACCTGAGTTCTACTGATTCCAGCTTTGACGGCTACACTCTACTCAACCGGAGCAGTAAGTTGAACCTCAACTTATGGCACTTTGTGAAAGTGTTGAGAACTAGAGCTCAGTTGTTTGGCACGCCACCACTGTCAATCCAGCACTATGGACGGCACTACCTACATCTGGCTCTAATTAGTCCAGGATTGTGTTCAGCCGAATGACCTCTGCTGGGAACACTCAGAATGAGCTTCTGAGTTATTGCAACATAGGAGCTTTTCACTGCTTTCAAGGCTTGACAGGACGAATTCCGGAATCTTGCTGCCGGGAGACCTCCGGTTGTTCCGGGTGAACATCTCCTTGTAAATCACCCGTGGTTTCTTGTAAAACCGTGAAATTTGGCTAGGTTATGCAGTTTGCATTGCTGCACAATTGCGCCTGCCTAACTCTGCCGCGCTTGCAAACATTCAGGCGCGGCAGCCAGATAGGCTGGTCCCCGTAGGACACTGCCAGCGGACTGGGTCTATCTGCTTCCCGTTCTTCTCACCTGAGTGCTACTGATTCCAGCTTTGACGGCTACACTCTACTCAACCGGAGCATTAAGTTGAACCTCAACTTATGGCACTTTGTGAAAGTGTTGAGAACTAGAGCTCAGTTGTTTGGCATGCCACCACTGTCCATCTAGCACTATGGATGGAAATGCCTACATCTGGCTCTAATTACTCCACTGTTGTGTTCAGCCGAATGACCTCTGCTGGGAACACTCAGAATGATTTTCTGAGTTATTGCAACATAGGAGCGTTTCACTGCTTTCAAGGCTTCACAGGAAGAATTCCGGAATCTTGCTGCAGGGAGACCTCCGGTTGTTCCGGGTGAACATCTCCTTGTAAATCCCACGTGGTTTCTTGTACACCCGTGAAATTTGGCCAGGTTATGCAGTTTGCATTGCTGCACAATTGCGCCTGCCTAGCTCTGCCGCAGTGGCAAACATTCAGGCGTGACAGGCAAATAGGCAGGTCCTCGTAGGACTCTGCCAGCGGACTGGGTCTATCTGCTTCCCGTTCTTCTCACGTGAGTGCGACTGATTCCAGCATTTACGGCTACACTCTACTCAACCGGCGAAGTATGTTGAACCTCAACCTGTGGCAATTTGTAAAAGTCTTGAGAATTAGAGCTCAGTTGTTTGGCACACCACCACTGTCCATCCAGCCCTATGGACGGCACTGCCTACATCTGGCTCTAATAAGTTCATGGTTGTGTTCAGCCGAATGACCTCTGCCGGGAACACTCAGAATGGGGTTGGAGTTTTGGCAACATAGGAGCGTTTCACTGCTTTCAAGGCTTCTTAGGAAGGATTCCGGAATCTTGCTGCCGGCAGGCCTCCGGCTGTTCCGGGTGAACATGTCCTCGTAAATGCCCCGTGGTTTCTTGTACAGCCGTGAAATTTGGCCAGGTTTTGCAGTTTGCATTGCTGCACAATTGCGCCATCCCTGCTCTGCCGCACTTGCAAACATTCAGGCATGGCAGCTAGATAGGCTGGTCCCCGAAGGACACTGCCAGCGGACTGGGTCTATCTGCTTCCCGTTCTTCTCACCTGAGTGGTACTGATTCCAGCTTTGACGGCTACACTCTACTCAACCGGAGCAGTATGTTGTACCTCAACTTATGGCACTTTGTGAAAGTGTTGAGAACTAGAGCTCAGTTGATTGACACGCCACAATTGTCCATCCAGCACTATGGAGGCACTGCATACATCTGGCTCTAATTAGTCCACCGTTGTGTTCAGCCGAATGACCTCTTAAAGGAACACTCAGAATGAGGTTCTGAGGTATTGCAACATAGGAGAGTTTCACTGCTTTCAAGGCTTCTTAGGAAGAATTCCGGTATATTGCTGCCGGCAGGCCTCTGGCTGTTCCGAGTGAACATCTCCATGTAAATCCGCCGTGGTTTCTTGTACCCCCATGAAATTTGGCCAGGTTATGCAGTTTGCATTGCTGCATAATTGCGTCTGCCTAGCTCTGCCGTGGTTGCAAACATTCAGGCGTGGTAGCCAGAGAGGCTGTACCTCGTAG
The DNA here is from genome assembly GCF_024711535.1 of Dipodomys merriami. Lineage (NCBI taxonomy): Eukaryota > Metazoa > Chordata > Mammalia > Rodentia > Heteromyidae > Dipodomys > Dipodomys merriami. The sequence goes on along the minus strand of NW_027203882.1, from coordinate 1,629,575 downwards.
GACACTACCATCGGACTGGGTATATGTGCTTCCCGTTCTTCTCACCTGAGTGCTACTGATTCCACCTTTGACGGCTACACTCTACTCAACAGGAGCATTAAGTTGAACCTCAACTTATGGCACTTTATGAAAGTGTTGAAAACTAGAGCTCCGTTGTTGGGCATGCCACCACGGTCCTTCCATCAATATGGACGGAAATGTGTACATCTGGATCTAATTAGTCCACGGTTGTCTTCAGCTGAATGCCCTCTGCCGAGAACACTCAGAATGAGGTTCTGAGTTATTGCAATGTAGGAGCGTTTCACTGCTTTCAATGCTTCTTAGGAAGAATTCTGGAATGTTGCTGCCGGCAGGCCTCCGCCTGTTCAGGGTGAACATTTCCTTGTAAATCCCCCGTGTTTTCTTGTACACCGGTGAAATATGGCCAGGTTATGCAGTTTGCACTGCTGCACAATTGCGCCTGCCTAGCTCTACCCCGGTTACAAACATTCAGGCGTGGCAGCCAGATAGACTGGTCCCTGTAGAACATTGCCAGCAGACTGAGTATATCTGGTTCCCGTTCTTCTCACCTGAGTGCTACTCATTCCAGCTTGACGGCTACAATCTACTCAACCGGAGCAGTAAGGTTAAGCTCAGCTTAGGGCACTTTCTGAAAGTGTTGAGAACTACAGCTCAGTTGTCTGGCATGCGACCACTGTCCATTCAGCACTATGGACGGCACTGCCTACATCTGGCTCTAATTGGTCCACGATTGTGTTCAGCCGAATGACCTCTGCCGGGAACACTCAGAATGAGGTTCTGAGTTATTCCAACATAGGAGAGTTTCACTGCTATCAAGGCTTTTTAGGAAGAATTACGCAATGTTGCTGCTGGCAGGCATCCGGCTGTTCCTGCTAAACATGTCCTTGTAAATCCCCCGTGGTTTCTTGTACACCCGTGAAATTTGGCCAGGTTATGCAGTTTGCATTACTGCATAATTGCAACTGCTTAGCTCTGCAGCGATTGCAAACATTGAGGCGTGGCAGCCAGGTAGGCTGGACACCATAGGACACTGCCAGCGGACTGGGTATATCTGCTTCCCGTTCTTCTCACCTGCGTGCTGCTGATTCTAGCTTTGATGGCTACACTATACTCAACCGGAGCAGTAAGTTGATCCTCAACTTATGGCATTTTGTGAAAGTGTTGCGAACTACAGCTCAGTTGTTTGGCACACTAACACTCTCCAGCCAGCACTATGGATGGTACTGCATGCATCTTGCTGTAGTTAGTCCACGGTTGGTTTCAGCCGAATGAGCTCTGCCTGGAACACTCACAGTGAGGTTCTGAGTTATTGCAACATAGGAGTGTTTCACTGCGTTCAAGGTTTCTTAGGAAGAATTCGGGAATCTTGCTGCCGGCAGGCCTCCGGTTGTTCCGAGTGAACATCTCCTTGTAAATCCCCCGTGGTTTCTTGTACACCCGTGAAATTTGGCTAGGTTATGCAGTTTGCATTGCTGCATAATTTCGCCTGCCTAGCTCTGCCGCGGTTGCAAACATTCAGGCGTGGCAGCCAGAGAGGCTGGTCCCCGTAGGACACTGCTGGCGGACTGGGTTTATCTGCTTCCCATTCTTCTCACCTGACTGCCTCTGATTCCCGCTTTGACGGCTACACTCTACTCAACTGAAGCAGTAAGTTGAACCTCTACTTATGGCACTCTGTTAACGTTTGGAGAACTAGAGCTCAGTTGTTTGGCTAGCCACCACTGTCCATCCAGCAGTATGGACGGCACTGTCTACATCTTGCTCGGAATAGTCCACGGTTGTGTTCAGCGGAATGAACTCTTCCGGGAACACTAAGAATGAGGTTCTGAGTTATAGCAACATAGGAGCGTTTCACTGCGTTCAAGGCTTCACAGGAAGAATTCCGGAATCTTGCTGCCGGCAGGCCTCCGGCTGTTCCGGTTGAACATCTCCATGTAAATCCGCCGTGGTTTCTTGTACACCCGTGAAATTTGGCCAGGTTATGCAGTATGCATTGCTGCAAAATTGCGCCTGGCAAGCTCTGCCGCAATTGCAAACATTCAGGCGTGGCAGCCAGATAGGCTGGTCCCCATAGGACACTGCCAGTGGACTGGGTATAACTGCTTCCGGTTCTTCTCACCTGAGTGCTACTGATTACAGCTTTGACGGCTACACTCTACTCAACCGGAGCAGTAAGTTGAACCTCAACTTATGTCACTTTGTGAAAGTGTTAAGAAGTAGAGGTCAGTTGTTTGGCATGCCACCACTGTCCCTCCAGCAGTATGGACAGCACTGCCTACATCTGTCTCTAATTAGTCCACGGTTGTGTTCAGTCGAATGACCTCTGCCGGGAACACTCAGAATGAGATTCTGAGTTATTGCAGCATAGGAGGTTTCACTGCTTTCAACGCTTCTTAGGAAGGATTCCGGAAACTTGCTGCGGGCAGACCTCCGGCTGTTCCGGGTGATCATCTCCTTGTAAATCCCCCGTGCTTTCTTGTACACCCGTGAAATTTCGCCAGGTTATGAAGTTTGTATTGCTGCACAATTGCGCCTGCCTAGCTCTGCCGCGGTTGCAAATATTCAGGCATGGCAACCAGATAGGCTGGTCCCCGTAGGACATTGCCAGCGGACTGGGTATATCTGCTTCCCCTTCTTCTCACCTGAGTGCTACTGATTCCAGCATTGACGGCTTCATTCTACACAACCGGAGCAGTAAGTTGAACCTCAACTTATGGCACTTTGTGAAAGTGTTGAGAACTAGAGCTCAGTTGTTTGGCACGCCACCACTGTCCATCCAGCACTATGGACGGCACTGCCTACATCTGGCTCTAATTAGTCTTCGGTTGTGTTCACCTGAATGACCTCAGCCGGGAACACTCAGAATGAGGTTCTGAGTTATTGCAACATAGGAGATTTCACTGCTTTCAAGGCTTCTAAGAAGGATTCCGGAAACTTGCTGTCGGCAGGCCTCCGGCTGTTCCAGGTGAACATCTCCTTGTAAATCCCCCGTGCTTTCTTGTACACCCGTGAAATTTCGCCAGGTTATGAAGTTTGTATTGCTGCACAATTGCGACTGCTTAGCTCTGCCGCGATTGCAAACATTGAGGCATGGCATCCAGATAGGCTGGACACCGTAGGACACTGCCAGCGGACTGGGTATATCTGCTTCCCGTTCTTCTCACATGAGTGCTACTGATTCCAGCTTTGACGGCTACACTCTACTCAACCGGCCAAGTAAGTTGAACCTCAACCTATGGCAATTTGTAAAAGTCTTGAGAACTAGAGCTCAGTTGTTTGGCACGCCACCACTGTCCATCCAGCACTATGGACGGCACAGCCTACATCTGTCTCTAATAAGTTCATGGTAGTGTTCAGCCGAATGACCTCTGCCGGGAACACTCAGAATGAGGTTCTGAGTTATTGCAACATAGGAGATTTCACTGCTTTCAAGGCTTCTTAGGAAGGTTTTTCGTAATCTTGCTGCCGGCAGGCCTCCGGGTGTTCCGGGTGTACATGTCCTGGTAAATGCCCCGTGGTTTCTTGTACACCCGTGAAATTTAGCCTTGTTATGCAGTTTGCATTGCTGCACAATTGCGCCATCCCTGCTCTGCCGCACTTGCAAACATTCAGGCATGGCAGCTAGATAGGCTGGTCCCCGTACGACACTGCCAGCGGATTGGGTCTATCTGCTTACCGTTCTTCTCACCTGAGTGCTACTTATTCCAGATTTGACGGCTACAGTCTACTCACCCGGAGCAGTAAGTTGAACCTCAACTTATGGCACTTTGTTAAAGTGTTTAGAACTAGAGCTCATTTGTTTGACACGCCACAACTGTCCATCCAGCACTATGGAGGCACTGCATACATCTGGCTCTAATTAGTCCACCGTTGTGTTCAGCCGAATGACCTCTTCCAGGAACACTCAGAATGAGTTTCTGAGTTATTGCAACATAGGAGAGTTTCATTGCTTTCAAGGCTTCTTAGGAAGAATTCCGGAATATTGCTGCCTGCAGGCCTCTGGCTGTTCTGAGTGAACATCTCCATGTAAATCCCCCATGGTTTCTTGTACACCCGTGAAATTTGGCCAGGTTATGCAGTTTGCATTGCTGCACAATTGCACCTACCTAGCTCTGCCGCAGTGGCAAACATTCAGGCGTGACAGGCAAATAGGCGGGTCCCCGTAGGACTCTGCCAGCGGACTGGGTCTATCTGCTTCCCGTTCTTCTCACCTGAGCGCTACTGATTCCAGGTTTGACGGCTACACTCTACTCAACCGGCGAAGTAAGTTGAACCTCAACCTATGGCAATTTGTAAAAGACTTGAGAACTAGAGCTCAGTTGTTTGGCACATCACCACTGTCCATACAGCACTATGGACGGAACTGCCTACATTTGGCTCTAATAAGTTCTTGGTTGTGTTCAGCCCAATGACCTCTACCGGGAACACTCAGAATGGGGTTCTGAGTTATGGCAACATAGGAGCATTTCACTGCTTTCAAGGGTTCTGAGGAAGAATTACGGAAAGTTGCTGCCGGCAGGCCTCCGGCTGTTCTGAGTTAACATCTCCATATAAATCCCACGTGGTTTCTTGTACACCCGTGAAATTTGGCCAGGGTATGCAGTTTGCATTGCTGCACAATTGCGCCTGGCTAGCTCTGCCACGTTTGCAAACATTAAGGCGTGGCAGCCAGATAGGCTGGTCCCCATAGGACACTGCCAGCGGACTGGGTCTATCTGCTTCCCGTTCTTCTCACCTGAGTGCTACTGATTCCAGCTTTGACGGCTACACTCTACTCAACTGGAGCAGTAATTCGAAGCTCAACTCATTGCGCTTTGTGAAAGTGTTGAGAACTAGAGCTCAGTTGTTTGGCACGCCACAACTGTCCATCCAGCACTATGCACGGCACTGCCTACATCTGGCTCTGATTAGTCCACGGTTGTGTTCAGCCGAATGACCTCTGCCGGGAACACTCAGAATGAGGTTCTGAGTTATTGCAACATAGGAGCATTTCACTGCTTTCCAGGCTTCTTAAGAAGGATTCCGGAATCTTGCTGCCGCCAGTCCTCCGTCTGTTCCAGGTGAACATCTCCTTGTAAATCCCGCGTGTTTTCTTGTACACCCGTGAAATTTTTCCAGGGTATGTAGATTGCATTGCTGCAAAATTGCGCCTGCCTAACTTTGCCGGGATTGCAAACATTCAGGCGTGGCAGCCAGATTTACTGATCCCTGTAGGACACTTGCAGCGGACTGTGTATATTAGCTTCCCGTTCTTCTTACCTCAGTGGTACTGATTCCAGCTTTGACTACTACACTCTACTCAACCGGAGCAGTAAGTTGAACCTAAACTTTTGACACTTTGTGAAAGTGTTGAGAACTAGAGCTCAGTTGTTTGGCACATCACCACTGTCCATCCAGTACTATGGATGGCACTGCCTACATCTGGCTCTAATTAGTCCACGGTTGTGTTCAGCCGAATGACCTCTGCCGGGAACACTCAGAATGAGGTTCCGAGTTATTGCAACATAGGAGCATTTCACTGCTTTCAAGGCTTCACAGGAAGAATTCCGGAATATTTCTGCCGGCAGCCCTCCGGCTGTTCCGGGTGAACATCTCCTTGTAAATCCCCAGTGTTTTCCTGTACACCCGTGAAATTTGGCCAGGTTATGCAGATTGCATTGCTGTACAATTGCGCCTGCCTAGCTCTGCCGCGGTTGCAAACATTCAGGCGTGGCAGCCAGATAGGCTGGTCCCCGTAGGACACGGCCAGCGGACTGGGTCTATCTGCTTCGCGTATTTCTCACCTGAGTGCTACTGATTCCAGCTTTGACGTCTACACTCTACTCAACGGGAGCAGTAAGTTGAACCTCAACTTATGGCACTTTGTGCAAGTGTTGAGAACTATAGCTCAGTTGTTTGGCACGCCACCACTGTCCATCCAGCACCATGGACGTCACTGCCTACATCTGGCTCTAATTAGTCCACGGTTGTGTTCAGCTGAATGACCTGTGCCGGGAACACTCAGAATGAGGTTCTGAGTTATTGCAACATAGGAGCGTTTCACTGCTTTCAAGGCTTCTTAGGAAGGATTCTGGAAGATTGCTGCCGGCACGCCTCCTGCTGTTCCGGGTGAACATCTCCTTATAAATCCCCCGTGTTTTCTTGTACTCCCGTGAAATTTGGACAGGTTATGCAGTTTGAAATGCTGCACAAATGCGCCTGCCAAGCTCTGCCGCGGTTGCAAACATTCAGTCGTGGCAGCCAGATAGGCTGGACCCAGTAGGACACTGCCAGCGGACTGGGTATATCTGCTTCCCATTCTTCTCACCTGCGTGCTCCTGATTCCTGCTTTGAGGGCTACACTCTATTCAACCGGAGCAGTAAGTTGAACCTCAACTTATGGCACTTTTTGAAAGTGTTGAGAACTAGAGCTAAGTTGTTTAGCACGCCACCACTGTTCATCCAGCACTAAGGACAGCACTGCCTACATCTGGCTCTAATTAGTCCACGGTTGTGTTCAGCCGAAGGACCTCTGCCGGGAACACTCAGAATGAGGTTCTGAGTTATTGCAACATAGGAGCGTTTCACTGCTTTCATGGCTTCTCAGGATGGATTCTGGAATGTTGCTGCCGGCAGGCCTCCGGCTGTTCCGGGTAAACATGTCCTTGTAAATCCCCCGTGGTTTCTTGTACATCCCTTAAATTGGGGGAGATTATTCAGTGTGCATTGCTACACAATTGCGCCTGCCTACCCCTGCCACGATTGCAAACATTCAGGCGTGGCAGCCAGATAGGCTAGACCCGTAGGACACTGCCAGCGGACTGGGTATATCTGCTTCGCATTCTTCTCACCTGAGTGCTACTGATTCGAGGTTTGACGGCTACTCGCTACTCAACCGGACTAGTAGGTTGAACCTCAACTTATGGGACTTTGTGAAAGGGTTGAGAACTATATCTCAGGTGTTTGGCACGCCACCACTGTCCATCCAGCACTATGGATGGCCCTGACTACATCTGGCTCTAATTAGTCCACAGTTGTGTTCAGCCGAATGATCTCTGCCGGGAACACTCAGAATGAGGTTCTGAGTTATTGCACACTAGGAGCGTTTCACTGCTTTCAAGGCTTCTCAGGATGGATTCTGGAATGTTGCTGCCGGCAGGCCTCCGGCTGTTCCGGGTAAACATGTCCTTGTAAATCCCCTGTGGTTTCTTGTACATCCCTTAAATTGGGGGAGGTTATTCAGTTTGCATTGCTACACAATTGCGACTGCCTACCCCTGCCACGGTTGCAAACATTCAGGCGTGGCAGCCAGATAGGCTGGTGCCCGTAAGACATTGCCAGCGGACTGGGTATATCTGCTTCCCGTTCTTCTCACCTGAGTGCTACTGATTCCAGCTTTGACGGCTACACTCTACTCAACCGCAGCAGCAAGTTGAACCTCAACTTATGGCACTTTGTGAAAGTGTTTAGAACTAGAGCTCAGTTGTTTGGCACGCCACCACTGTCCATCCAGCACTATGGACGGCACTGCCTACATGTGGCTGTAATTAGTCCATGGTTGTCTTCAGCCGAATGACCTCTGCCGGGAACACTCAGAATCAGGTTCTGAGTTATTGCAACATAGGAGCGTTTAACTGCTTTCAAGGCTTCACAGGAAGAATTCCGGAATCTTGCTGCCGGCAGGCCTCTGGCTGTTCCGGGTGAACATCTCCTTGTAAATACCCCGTGGTTACTTGTACACCCGTGAAATTTGGCCAGGTTATGCAGTTTGCATTGCTGCACAATTGCGCCTGCCTAGCTCTGCCGTGGTTGCAAACATTAAGGCGTGGTAGCCAGAGAGGCTCTACCTCGTAGGACACTACCATCGGACTGGGTATATGTGCATCGCGCTCTTCTCACCTGAGTGCTACTGATTCCAGCTTTGACGGCTACACTATACTGCAACAGTAGCAGTAAGTTGAACCTCAACTTATGGCACTTTATGAAAGTGTTGAGAACTAGAGCTCCGTTGTTTGGCATGCCACCACGGTCCTTCCATCAATATGGACGGCACTGTGTACATCTGGCTCTAATTACTCCACGATTGTCTTCAGCCGAATGTGCTCTGCCAAGAACACTCAGAAGGAGATTCTGATTGTTGCAACTTAGGAGCATTTCTCTGCTTTCAAGGCTTCTTAGGAAGAATTCCCGAATGTTTTTGCCGGCACGCCTCTGGCTGTTCCGGGTGACCATCTCCTTGTAAATCCCCCGTGGTTTCTTGTACACCCATGAAATTTGGCCATGATATGCAGTGTGCATTGCTGCACAATTGTGCCAGCCTAGCTTTGCCGCCGTTGCAAACATGGAGGGGTGGCAGCCAGATAGGCTGGTCCCCGTAGGACACTGCCAGCGGACTGGGTATAACTGCTTCCGGTTCTTCTCACCTGAGTGCTACTGATTCCAGCTTTGACGGCTACACTCTACTCAATTGGAGCAGTAAGTTGAACCTCAACTTATGGCACTTTGTGAAAGTGTTGAGAACTGGAGCTCAGTTGTTTGGCACGCCACCATTGTCCCTCCAGCACTATGGACGGCACTGCCAACATATGGCTCTAATTAGTCCACGCTTGTGTTCAGCCGAATGACCTCTGCCGGGAACACTCAGAATGAGCTTCTGAGTTAATGCAACATAGGAGCGTTTCACTGCTTTCATGGCTTCAAAGGAAGAATTCAGGAATCTTGCTGCCGGCAGGCCTCGTCTGTTCCGGGTGAACATCTCCTTGTTAATCCCCCGTGGTTTCTTGTACACCCGTGAAATTTGGCCAGGTTATGCAGTTTGCATTGCTGCACAATTGCGCCCTCGTAGCTCTGCTGCGGTTGTAAACATTCAGGCATGGCAAGCAGATAGGCTGGTCCCTGTAGGACACTGCCAGCAGACTGTGTATATCTGCTTCCCGTTCTTCTCACCTAAGTGCTACGGATCCCAGCTTTGCCGGCTATACTCTACTAAACCGGCAGTGTCCTTCCAGCACTATGGACGGCAATGCATACATCTGGCTCTAGTTTGTCCGCGGTTGGGATCAGCCGAATGACCTCTGCTGGGAACACTCAGAATGAGGTTCTGAGTTATTGCAACATAGGAGCGTTTCACTGCTTTCAAGGCTTCTCATTAAGAATTCCGGAAACTTGGTACCGGCAGGCCTCCCGCTGTTGCGGGTGAACATCTCCTTGTAAATCCCCCGTGGTTTCTTGTACACGGGTGAAATTTGGCCAGGTTATGCAGTTTGCCTTGCTGCACAATTGTCCCTGCCTAGCTCTGCCACGGTTGCAAATATTCCGGCGTGGCAGCCACATAGGCTGGTCCCCGTAGGACACTGCCAGCGGACTGGGTCTATCTGCTTCCCGTTCTTCTTACCTAAGTCCTACTGATTCCAGCTTTGTTGCCTACACTCTACTCAACCGGAGCAAAAAGCAGTGCCTACATCTGGCTCTAATTAGTCCACGGTTGTGTTCAGCCGAATGACCTCTGCCGGGAAAACTCAGAATGAGGATCTGAGTTATTGCAACATAGGAGCGTTTCACTGCTTTCAAGGCTTCTTAGGAAGAATTTCGGAAACTTGCTGCCGGCAGGCCTCCGTCTGTTCCGGGTGAACATCTCCTTGTAAATCCCCAGTGGTTTTTTGTACACCTGTGAAATTTGGCCAGCTTATAAACTTTGCATTGCTGCACAATTGCACCTGTCTAGCTCTGCCGCGGTTGCAAACATTCAGGCGTAGCAGCAAGATAGGCTGGTCCCCTTAGGACACTGCCAGTGGACTGGGTCTATCTGCTTCCCATTTTTCTCACCTGAGTGCTACTGATTCCAGCTTTGAGGGCTACACTCTACTCAACTGGATAAGTAAGTTGCAACTCTACTTATGGCATTATGTGAAAGTTTGTACAACTAAAGCTCAGTTGTTTTCCAATCGAAAACACTGCCTACATCTGGCTCTAATTAGTCCATTGCCTACATCTGGCTCTAAATAATCCACTGCCTACATCTGGCTCTAATTAGTCCACGGATGAGTTCAGCCAAATGACCTCTGCCGGGAATACTCAGAATGAGGTTCTGAGTTATTGCAACATAGGAGCGTTTCACTGCTTTGAAGGCTTCTTAGGAAGAATTCCGGAAACTTGCTGCCGGCAGGCCTCTGGCTGTTCCGGGTGAACATCTCCTTGTAAATCCCCCGTGGTTTCTTGTACACCCGTGAATTTTGGCCAGGTTTTGCAGTTTGCATTGCTGCACAATTGCGCCTGCCTTGCTCTGCCACGGTTGCAAACATTCAGGCGTGGCAGCCAGATAGGCTGGTCCCTGTAGGACATTGCCAGCGGACTGGGTCTATCTGCTTCCCATTATTCTCACCTCAGTGCTACTGATTCCAGCTTTGACGACAACACTCTACTCACCCGGAGCAGTAAGTTTAACCTCAAGTTATGGCACACTGTGAAATTGTGGAGAACTAGAGCTCAGTTGCTTGGCACGCCAAAACTGTCCATCCAGCACTATGGACAGCACTGCCCACATCTGGCTCTAATTAGTCCACGGTTTTGTTCAGCCGAATGACCTCTGCCGGGAACACTCAGAATGAGGTTCTGAGTTACTGCAACATAGGGCGTTTCACTGCTTTCAAGGCTTCTCAGGAAGAATTCCGGAAACTTGGTACCGGCAGGCCTCCGGCTGTTCCGGGTGAACATCTCCTTGTAAATCCCCCGTGGTTTCTTGTACACCCGTGAAATTTGGCCAGTTTATGCAGTTTGCCTTGCTGCACAATTGTGCCTACCTAGCTCTGCCACGGTTGCAAACATTCAGGCGTAGCAGCCAGAGAGGCTGTTCCTCGTAAGACACTGGCAGCGGACTAGGTATATCTGCTTCCCCTTCTTCTCACTTGAGTGCTTCTGATTTCCGCTTTGACGGCTACACTCTACTCAACCGAAGCAGTAAGTTGAACCTCTACTTATGGCATTCTGTTAAAGTTTGGAGAACTAGAGCTCAGTTGTTTGGCAAGCGACCACTGTACATCTAGCACATTGGACGGCACTGCATACATCTGGCTCTAATTAGTCCACGGTTGTGTTCAGCCGAATGACTTCTGCCGGGAACACTCAGAATGAGGATCTGAGTTATTGCAACATAGGAGCGTTTCACTGCGTTCAAGGATTCTTAGGAAGAATTCCGTAATCTTGCTGCCGGCAGGCCTCCGGCTGTTCCGGGTGAACATCTCCTTGTATTTCCTCGTGGTTTCTTGTACACCCGTGAAATTTGGCCAGGTTATGCAGTTTGCATTACTGCATAATTTCGACTGTCTAGCTCTGTCTTGGTTGCAAACATTCAGGCGTATCAACCAGATAGGCTGGTCCCCGTAGGACACTGCCAGCGGACTGGGTATATCTACATCCCGTTCTTCTCACCTGAGTGCTACTGATTCCAGCTTGGACGGCTACACTCTACTCAACCGGAGCAGTAAGTGGAACCTCAACTTATGGCACTTTGTGATAGTGTTGAGAACTAGAGCTCAGTTGTTTGGCACGCCAACACTGTCCATCCAGCACTATGGATGGCACTGCCTACATCTGGCTCTAATTAGTCCACGGTTGTGTTCAGCCGAATGACCTCTGCAGGGAACACTCAGAATGAGGTTCTGAGTTATTGAAACATAGGAGCGTTTCACTGCTTTCAAGGCTTCTTAGGAAGAATTCCGGAATCTTGCTGCGGTCAGGCCTCTGGCTGTTCCAGGTGAACATCTAATTATACATCCCCCGTGGTTTCTTGTACACCCGTGAAATTTGGCCAGGTTATGCAGTTTGCATTGCTTCACAATTGCGCCTGCCTAGCTCTGCCACAGTTGCAAACATTCAGGCGTGGCAGCCAGATAGGCTGGTCCACGTAGGACACTGCCAGCGGAGTGGGTATATCTGCTTCTCGTTCTTCTCACCTGAGTGCTACTGATTCCAGCTTTGAGGGCTACACTCTACTCAACCGAAGCAGTAAGTTGAACCTCAATTTATGGCACTTTGTTAACGTTTGGAGAACTAGAGCTCAGTTGTTTAGCATGCGACCAATGTCCCCCCAGCACTATGGACGGCACTGCCTATATCTGGCTCTAATTAGTCCTCGGTTGTGATCAGCCGAATGACCTCTGTCGGGAACACTAAAAATGAGGTTCTGAGTTATTGCAACATATGAGCGTTTCACTGCGTTCAAGGTTTCTTAGGAAGTTTCCGGAATCTTGCTGCCGGCTGGCCTCCGGATGTTCCGGGTGAACATCTCCTTGTAAATCCCCTGTGGTTTCTTGTACACCTGTGAAATTTGGCCAAGTTATGCAGTTTGCATTGCTGCATAATTGCGACTGCCTATCTCTGCCGGGGTTGCAAACCTTCAGGTATGGCAGCCAGACAGGCTGGTCCCCGTAGGACACTGCCAGCAGACTGGGTATATCTGCTTCCCGTTCTTCTCACCTGAGTGATACTGATTCCAGCTTTGACGGCTACACTCTACTCAACCGGAGCAGTAAGTTGAACCACAACTTATGGCACTTTGTGCAAGTGTTGAGAACTAGAGCTCAGTTGTTTGGCACGCCAAGACTGTCCACCCAGCACTATGGACGGCACTGCCTACATCTGGCTATAGTTAGTCCACGGTTGTGTTCAGCCGAATGACCTCTGCCGGGAACACTCAGAATGAGGTTCTGAGATATTGCAACACAGGAGCGTTTCACTGCTTTCAAGGCTTCTTAGGAAGAATTCCAGAATCTTGCTGCTGGCAAGCCTCCTGCTGTTCAGGGTGAACATCTCCTTGTAAATCCCCCGTGGTTTCTTGTACAACCCTGAAATTTGGGGAGGTTATGCAGTTTGCATTGCTGCACAATTGTGCCTGCCTACCCCTGCCGCAGTTGCAAACATTCAGGCGTGGCAGCCAGTTAGGCTGGTCCCCGTAGGACACTGCCAGGGACTGGGTATATCTGCTTTACGTTCTTCTCAACTGAGTGCGACTGATTCCAGCTTTGACCGCTACACTCTACTCAACCGGAGCAGTAAGTAGAACCTCAACGTATGGCACTTTGTGAAAGTGTTGTGAACTAGATCTCAGGTGTTTGGCACGCCACCAAAATACATCCAGCACTATGGACGGCACTGCCTATATCTGGCTCTAATTAGTCCACGGTTGTGTTCAGCCGAATGATCTCTGCCGGGAACACTCAGAATGAGGTTCTGAGTTATTGCAACCTAGGTGCGTTTCACTGCTTTCAAGGTTTCACAGGAAAAATTCCGGAATCTTGCTGCTGGCAGGCCTCCGGCTGTTCCGGGTGAAATCCCCTTGTATATCCCCCGTGGTTTCTTGTACACCCGTGAAATTTGGCCAGGTTATGCAGTTTGCATTGCTGCACATTTCCGCCTGCATAGCTCTGCCGTGTTTACAAACATTCAGGCGTAGCAGCCAGAAAGGCTGGTCCCCGTAGGACACTGCCAGCGGACTGGGTCTACCTGTTTCCCGGTCTACTCACCTCAGTGCTACTGATTCCAGATTTGACGGGTACACTCTACTCGACCGGAGCAGTAAGTTGAACCTCAACTTATGGCAATTTGTGAAAGTTTGGAGAACTAAAGCTCAGTTGTTTTCCAATCAAAAACACTGCCTATATCTGGCTCTAATTAGTCCATTGCCTACATCTGGATCTAATTATTCCACTGCCTACATCTGGATCTAATTAGTCCACGGATGAGTTCACCTGAATGACCTCTGCCGGGAACACTCAGAATGAGGTTCTGAGTTATTGCAACCTAGGAGCGTTTCACTGCTTGCAAGGCTTCTTAGGAAGAATTCTGGAATCTTGCTGCCGGCAGGCCTCTGGCTGTTCCGGGTGAACATCTCCTTGTACATCCCCCTTGGTGTCTTGTACACCCGTGAAATTTGGCCAGGTTATGCAATTTGTACTGCTGCACAATTACGCCTGCCTAGCTCTGCCACGGTTGCAAACAGTCAGGCGTGGCAGCCAGATAGGCTGGTCCCCGTAAGACATTGCCACCGGACTGGGTATATCTGCTTCCCGTTCTTCTCAACTGAGTGCTACTCATTCCAGCTTTGACGGATACAATCTACTCAACAGGAGCAGTAATGTGAAGCTCAACTTAGGGAAATTTCTGAAAGTGTTGAGAACTACAGCTCAGTTTTTGGGCATGCGACCACTGTCCATCCAGCACTATGGACGGAACTGCCTACATCAGGCTCTAATTAGTCCATGGTTGTGTTCACCCGAAAGATTTCTGCCGGGAACACTCAGAAAGAGGTTCTGAGTTATTGCCACATAGGAGCGTTTCACTGCTTTCAAGGCTTCTTAGGAAGGATTCCGTAATGTTGCTGCCGGCAGGCCTCTGGCTGTTCCGGGTGAACATCTCCTTGTAAATCTCCCGTGGTTTCTTTTACACCCGTGAAATTTGGCCAGGTTATGCAGTTTGCATTGCTGCAAAATTGTGCCTGCCTATCTCTGCCGCGGTTGCAAACATTCACACGTAGCAGCTAGATAGGCTGGTTCCCGTAGGACACTGCCAGCGGACTGGGTCTATCTGCTTCCCGTTCTTCTCACCTGAGTGCTACTGATTCCAGCTTTGACGGCTTCACTCTACTCAACCGGAGCAGTAAGTTGAACCTCAACTTATGGCACTTTGTGAAAGTGTTGAGAACTTGAGCTCAGTTGTTTGGCATGTCACCACTGTCCATCTAGCACTATGGATGGAAATGCCTACATCTGGCTCTAATTAGTCCTCTGTTGTGTTCAGCCGAATGACCTCTGCTGGGAACACTCAGAATGAGGTTCTGAGTTATTGCAACATAGGAGCGATTCACTGCTTTCAAGGCTTCTTCGGAAGGATTCCGGAATCTTGCTGCCGGCAGGCCACCGGCTGTTCCGGCTGAACATCTCCTTGTAAATCCCACGTGGTTTCTTGTACACCCGGGAAATTTGGCCAGGTTATGCAGTTTGCATTGCTGCACAATCGCGCCTGCCTAGCTCTGCCGCAGTGGCAAACATTCAGGCATGACAGGCAAATAGGCGGGTCCTCGTAGGACTCTGGCAGCGGACTGGGTCTATCTGCTTTCCGTTCTTCTCACCTGAGTGCGACTGATTCTAGCATTGACGGCTACACTCTACTCAACCAGAGAAGTAAGTTGAACCTCAACCTATGGCAATTTGTAAAAGTCTTGAGAACTAGAGCTCAGTTGTTTGGCACGCCACCACTGTCCATCCAGCACTAAGGACGGCACTGCCTACATCTGGCTCTAATAAGTTCATGGTTGTGTTCAGCCGAATGACCTCTGCTGGGAACACTCAGAATGGGTTTCTGAGTTATGGCAACATAGGAGCATTTCACTGCTTTCAAGGCTTCTTAGGAAGGATTCCGGAATCTTGCTGCCGGCAGGCCTCCGGCTGTTCCGGGTGAAAATGTCCTCGTAAATGCCCCGTGGATTCTTGTACAGCCGTGAAATTTGGCCAGGTTATGCAGTTTGCATTGCTGCACAATTGCGCCAGCCCTGCTCTGCGGCAGTTGCAAACATTCAGGCATGGCAGCTAGATAGGCTGGTCCCCGAAGGACACTGCCAGCGGACTGGGTCTATCTGCTTCCCGTTCTTCTCACCTGAGTGCTACTGATTCCAGCTTTGACGGCTACACTCTACTCAACCGGAGCAGTAAGTTGAACCTCAACTTATGGCACTTTGTGAAAGTGTTGAGAACTAGAGCTCAGTTGTTTGAGACGCCACAATTGTCCATCCAGCACTATGGAGGCACTGCATACATCTGGCTATAATTAGTCCACCGTTGTGTTCAGCCGAATGACCTCTTAAAGGAACACTCAGAATGAGTTTCTGAGTTATTGCAACATGGGAGAGTTTCACTGCTTTCAAGGCTTCTTAGGAAGAATTCCGGTATATTGCTGCCGGCAGGCCTCTGGCAGTCCCGAATGAACATCTCCATGTAAATCCCCCGTGGTTTCTTGTACACCGGTGAAATTTGGCCAGGTTATGCAGTTTAAATTGCTGCATAATTGCGACTGTCTAGCTCTGTCGTGGTTGCAAACATTCAGGCGTACCAGCCAGATAGGCTAGTCCCCGTAGGACACTGCCAGCGGAGTGGGTATATCTGCTTCTCGTTCTTCTCACCTGAGTGCTACTGATTCCAGCTTTGACGGCTACACTCTACTCAACCGGAACAGTAAGTTGAACCTCAACTTATGGCATTTTGTGAAAGTATTGAGACCTAGAGCTCAGGTGTTTGGCACGCCACCACTGTCCATCCAGCACTATGGACGGCACTGCATATATCTGGCTCTAATTAGTCCAGGGTTGTGTTCAGCCGAATGACCTCTGTGGGGAACACTCAGAATGAGGTTCTGAGTTATTGCAACATAGGAGCGATTCACTGCTTTCAAGACTTCTTGGGAAGGATTCCGGAATCTTGCTGCCGGCAGGCCTCTGGCTGTTCCGGGTGAACATCTCCTTGTAAATCCCCCGTGGTTTCTTGTACACCCGTTAAATTTGGCCAGGTTATGCAGTTTTCATTGCTGCATAATTGCGCCTACCTAGCTCTGCCGCAGTGGCAAACATTCAGGCAAGACAGGCAAATAGGCGGGTCCCCGTAGGACTCTGCCAGCGGACTGGGTCTATCTGCTTCCCGTTCTTCTCACCTGAGTGCTACTGATTCCAGCTTTGACGGCTACACTCTACTCAACCGGCGAAGTAAGTTGAACCTCAACCTATGGCAATTTGTAAAAGACTTGAGAACTAGAACTCAGTTGTTTGGCACGCCACCACTGTCCATACAGCACTATGGACGGAACTGCCTATATTTGGCTCTAATAAGTTCTTGGTTGTGTTCAGCCGAATGACCTCTGCCGGGAACACACAGAATGGGGTTCTGAGTTATGGCAACATAAGAGCATTTCACTGCTTTCAAGGATTCTTAGGAAGAATTCCGGAATGTTGCTGCCGGCAGGCCTCCGGCTGTTCCGAGTTAACATCTCCATATAAATCCTAGGTGGTTTCTTGTACACCCGTGAAATTTGGCCAGGGTATGCAGTTTGCATTGCTGCACAATTGCGCCTGGCTAGCTCTGACACGTTTGCAAACATTCAGGCGTGGCAGCCAGATAGGCTGGTCCCCATAGGACACTGCCAGCGGACAGGGTCTATCTGCTTCCCGTTCTTCTCACCTGAGTGCTACAGATTCCAGCTTTGACGGCTACACACTACTCAACTGGAGCAGTAATTCTAAGCTCAACTTATTGCGCTTTGTGAAAGTGTTGAGAACTAGAGCTCAGTTGTTTGGCAGGCCACAACTGTCCATCCAGCACTATGCACGGCACTGCATACATCTGGCTCTGATTAGTCCAAGGTTGTGTTCAGTCGAATGACCTCTGCCGGGAACACTCAGAATGAGGTTCTGAGTTCTTGCAACATAGGAGCGTATTACTGCTTTCAAGGCTTCTTAGGAAGGATTCCGGAATCTTGCTGCCGCCAGTCCTCCAGCTGTTCCTGGTGAACATCTCCTTGTAAAACCCGCGTGGTTTCTTGTAAACCCGTGAAATTTTTCCAGGGTATGTAGTTTGCATTGCTGCACAATTGCGCCTGCCTAGCTTTGCCGGGGTTGCAAACATTCAGGCGTGGCAGCCAGATTTACTGATCCCTGTAGGACACTGCCAGCGGACTGCGTATATCAGCTTCCCGTTCTTCTCACCTCAGTGCTACTGATTCCAGCTTTGACGACTACACTCTACTCAACCGGAGCAGTAAGTTGAACCTCAACTTTTGACACTTTGTGAAAGTGTTGAGAACTAGAGCTCAGTTGTTTGGCACATCACCACTGTCCATCCAGCACTATGGACGGCACTGCCTACATCTGGCTCTAATTAGTCCACGGTTGTGTTCAGCCGAATGACTCTGCCGGGAACACTCAGAATGAGGTTCCGAGTTATTGCAACATAGGAGCGTTTCACTGCTTTCAAGGCTTCACAGGAAGAATTCCGGAATATTGCTGCCGGCAGCCCTCCGGCTGTTCCGGGTGAACATCTCCTTGTAAATCCCCCGTGGTTTCTTGTACACCCGTGAAATTTGGCCAGGTTATGCAGATTGAATTGCTGCACAATTGCGCCTGCCTAGCTCTGCCGCGGTTGCAAATATTCCGGCGTGGCAGCCAGATAGGTTGGTCCCCGTAGGACACTGCCAGCGGACTGGGTATATCTGCTTCCCGTTCTTCTCACCTGAGTGCTGCTGATTCTAGCTTTGACGGCTACACTCTACTCAACCGAAGCAGTAAGTTGAACCTCTACTTATGGCACTCTGTTAAAGTTTGGAGAACTAGAGCTCAGTTGTTTGGCACGCAACGACTGTCCATTAAGCACTATGGACGGCACTGCGTACATCTGGCTATAGTTAGTCCACGGTTGTGATCAGCCGAATAAGCTCTGCTGGGAACACTCACAATAAGATTCAAAGTGATTGCAACATAGGAGTGTTTCACTTCGTTCAAGGTTTCTTAGGAAGAATTCTGGAATCTTGCTGCCGGCAGTTCTCCGGTTGTTCCGAGTGAACATCTTGTAAATCCCCCGTGGTTTCTTGTACACCGGTGAAATTTGGCCAGGTAATGCAGTTTGCATTGCTGCATAATTGCAACTGTCTAGCTCTGTCGCGGTTGCAAACATTCAGGCGTATCAGCCAGACAGGCTAGTCCCCGTAGGACACTGCCAGCGGAGTGGGTATATCTGCTTCTCGTTCTTCTCACCTGAGTGCTACTGATTCCAGTTTTGACGGCTACACTCTACTCAACCGGAGCAGTAAGTTGAACCTCAACTTATGGCACTTTGTGAACGTTTGGAGAACTAGAGCTCAGTTTTTTAGCATGCGACCCCTGTCTCCCCAGCACTATGGACGGCACTGCCTACATCTGGCTATAATTAGTCTTCGGTTGTGTTCAGCCGTATGACCTCTGTCGGGAACACTCAAAATGAGGTTCTGAGTTATTGCAACATAGGAGCGTTTCACTGCGTTCAAGGTTTCTTAGGAAGAATTCCGGAATCTTGCTGTCGGCTGGCCTCCAGCTGTTCCGGGTGAACATCTACTTATAGATCCCCCGTGGTTTCTTGTACACCTGTGAAATTTGGCAAAGTTATGTAGTTTGCATTGCTGCATAATTGCGACCGCCTATATCTGCCGGGGTTGCAAACATTCAGGCATGGCAGCCAGGTAGGCTGGTCCCCGTAGGACACTGCCAGCGGATTGCGTATATCAGCTTCCCGTTATTCTCACCTCAGTGCTACTGATTCCAGCTTTGACGGCTACACTCTACTCAACCGGAGCAGTAAGTTGAACCTCAACTTATGGCACTTTGTGCAAGTGTTGAGAACTGGAGCTCAGTTGTTTGGCACGCAACCACTGTCCATCCAGCACTATGGATGGCACTGCCTACATCTGGCTATAGTTAGTCCACGGTTCTGTTCAGCCGAATGACCTCTGCCGGGAACACTCAGAATGAGGTTCTGAGTTATTGCAACATAGGAGCGTTTCACTGCTTTCAAGGCTTCTTAGGAAGAATTCCAGAATCTTGCTTCCGGCAGGCCTCCTGCTGTTCAGGGAGAACATCTCCTTGTAAATCCCCCGTGGTTTCTTGTACACCCCTGAAATTTAGGGAGGTTATGCAGTTTGCATTGCTGCACAATTGCGCCTGCCTACCCATGACGCAGTTGCAAACATTCAGGCGTGGAAGCCAGATAGGCTGGTCCCAGTAGGACACTGCCAGTGGACTGGATATATCTGCTTTCCGTTCTTCTCACCTGTGTGCTACTGATTCCAGCTTTGACGGCTACACTCTACTCAACCAGAGCAGTAAGTAGAACCTCAACTTATGGCACTTTGTGAAAGTGTTGTGAACTAGATCTCAGGTGTTTGGCACGCAACCACTGTCCATCCAGCACTATGGATGGCACTGCCTACATCTGGCTTTAGTTAGTCCACGGTTCTGTTCAGCCGAATGACCTCTGCCGAGATCACTCAGAATGAGGTTCTGAGTTATTGCAACCTAGGAGCGATTCACTGCTTTCAAGGTTTCACAGGAAGAATTCCGGAATCTTGCTGCCAGCAGTCCTCCGGATGTTCCGAGGGAAATCCCCTTGTAAATCACCCGTGGTTTCTTGTACACCCTTGAAAATTGGCCAAGTTATGCAGTTTGCATTGCTGCACAATTCCGCCTGCATAGCTCTGCCGCGGTTACAAACATTCAGGCGTGGCAGCCAGTAAGGCTGGTTCCTGTAGGACACTGCCAGCGGACTTGGTCTACCTGCTTCCCCTTCTTCTCACCTCAGTGCTACTGATTCCAGCTTTGACGGGTATACTCTACTGAATCGGAGGAGTAAGTTGAACCTCAACTTATGGCACTTTGTGAAAGTTTGGAGAACTAAAGCTCAGTTGTTTTCCAATCGAAAACACTGCCTATATCTGGCTCTAATTAGTCCATTGCCTACATCTGGCTCTAATTAGTCCACTGCCTACATCTGGCTCTAATTAGTCCACGGATGAGTTCAGCCGAATGACCTCTGCTGGGAACACTCAGAATGAGGTTCTGAGTTATTGTAACATAGGAGCGTTTCACAGCTTTCAAGGCTTCTCAGGAAGGATTCTGGAATCTTGCTGTCGGTAGGCCTCCGGCTGTTCTGGGTGAAAATCTCCTTGTAAATCCGCCGTTGTTTCTTGTACACCCGTGAAATTTGGCCAGGTTATGCAGTTTGCTTTTCTGCACAATTGCGCCTTCATAGCTCTGCCTCGGTGGCAAACATTCAGGCATTCCAGCCAGATAGGCTGCTCCCCATAGGACACTGCCAGCGGACTGGGTGTATCTGCTTCCAGTTCTTCTCACCTGTGTGCTACTGATTCCAGCTTTGACAGCTACACTCTACTCAACCGCAGCAGTAAGTTGAACCTCAACTTAGGGCACTTTCTGAAACTGTTGAGAACTAGAGCTCAGATGTTGGGCATGCGACCACTGTCCACCCAGCACTATAACGGCACTGTCTACATCTGGCTCTAATTAGTCCACGGTTGTGTTCAGCCGAATGACCTCTGCCGGGAACACTCAGAATGAAGTTCTGAGTTATTGCAACATAGGAGCGTTTCACTGCTTTCACGGCTTCTTAGGATGAATTCCGGAATCTTGCTGCCGGCAGGCCTCCGGCTGTTCTAGGTGAACATCTCCTTCTAAATCGCCCGTGGTTTGTTTCGCCCCCGTGAATTTTTGCCAGGTTATGCAGTTTGCATTGCTGCACAATTGTGCCTGCCTAGCTCTGCCGCGGTTGCAAACATTCAGTCGTGGCAGCCAGATAGGCTGGACCCAGTAGGACATTGCCAGCGGCCTGTGTATATCTGCTTCCCGTTCTTCTCACATGAGTGCTACTGATTCCAGCTTTGACGGCTACACTCTACTAAACCGGACCAATAAGTTGAAACTCAACTTATGGCACTTTGTGAAAGTGTTGAGAACTAGAGCTCAGTTGTTTGGCACGCCACCACTGTCAATCCAGCACTGTGGACGGCACTGCCTACATCTGGCTCTATTAATCCACGGTAGTGTTCATCCGCATGACATCTGCCGGGAACACTCAGAATGAGGTTCTGTGTTCCTGCAACATAGGAGCTTTTCACTGCTTTCAAGGCTTCTTAGGAAGGATTCTGGAAGGTTTCTGCCGGCAGGCCTCCTGCTGTTCCGGGTGAACATCTCCTTGTAAATCCCCCGTGGTTTCTTGTACACCTGTGAAATTTGGACAGGTTATGCAGTTTGCATTGCTGCACAAATGCGCCTGCCTAGCTCTGCCGGGGTTGCAAACATTCAGACGTGGCAGCCAGATAGGCTGGTCCACGTAGTACACTGCCAGCAGACCTGGTATATCTACTTCCCATTCTTCTCACCTGAGTGCTACTGATTCCAGCCTTGAAGGCTAAACTCTACTCAACCGGCATTGTCCATCCAGCACTATAGACGGCACTGCCTACATCGGGCTCTATTAATCCACGGTTTAGTTCAGCCGAATGACCTCTGCCGGGAAGACTCAGAATGAGGTTCTGTGTTATTGCAACATAGGAGCGTTTCACTGCTTTCAAGGCTTCTTAGGAAGGATTCCGAAATGTTGCTGCCGGCAGGCCTCTGGCTGTTCCGGGTGAACATCTCCTTGTAAATCACCCGTGGTTTCTTGTACACCCGTGAATTTTGGCCATGTTATGCAGTTTGCATTGCTGCACAATTGTGCCTGCCTAGGTCTGCCGAGGTTGCAAACATTCAGTCGTGGCAGCCAGATAGGCTGGACCCAGTAGGACACTGCAAGCGGACTGGGTATATCTGCTTCCCATTCTTCTCACCTGCGTGGTCCTGATTCCTGCTTTGACAGCTACACTCTACTCAACCGCAGCAGTAAGTTGAACCTCAACTTATGGCACTTCTTGAAAGTGTTGAGAACTAGAGCTGAGTTGTTTGGCACGCCACAACTCTCCATCCAGCCCTAAGGACAGCACTGCCTACATCTGGCTCTAATTAGTCCACGGATGTATTCAGCCGAATCACCTCTGCCGGGAACACTCAGAATGAGGTTCTGAGTTATTGCAACATAGGAGCGTTTCACTGCTTTCAAGGCTTCTCAGGATGGATTCTGGAATGTTGCTGCCGGCAGGCCTCCGGCTGTTCCGGGTGAATACCTCCTTGTAACTCCCCCGTGGTTTCTTGTACACCCGTGAAATTTGGCCAGGTTATGCAGTTTGCATTTCTGCACAATTGAGCCTGCCTAGCTCTGCCACGTTGGCAAATATTCAGGCGTGGCAACCAGATAGGCTGGTCCCGGTAGGACACTGGCAGCTAACTGGGTGTATCTGCTTCTGGTTCTTCAAACCTGAGCGATACTGATTCCAGCTTTGACCGCTACACTCTACTCAACCAGAGCAGTAAGTTGAACCTCAACTTATGGCACTTTGTGAAAGTGTTGAGAACTAGAGCTCAGTTGTTTGGCACGCCAACACTGTCCATCCTGCACTATGGACGGCACTGCCTCCATCTGGCTCTAATTAGTCCACGGTTGTGTTCAGCTGAATGACCTCTGGCGGGAACACTCAGTATGAGGTTCTGAGTTATTGTAACATAGGAGAGTTTCACTGCTTTCAAGACTTCTCAGGAAGGATTTCGGAATGTTGCTGCCGGCAGGCCTCCGGCTGTTCTGGGTGAACATCTCCTTGTAAATCTCCCGTGGTTTCTTGTACACCCGTGAAATTTGTCCAGGTTATGCAGTTTGCATTGTTGCACAATTGCGCCTGCCTAGCTCTGCCGAGGTTGCAAACATTCAGACGTGGCAGCCAGATAGGCTGGTCCCAGTAGGACACTGCCAGCGGACTGGGTATATCTCCTTCCCGTTCTTCTCACCTGAGATCTACTGATTCCAGCTTTGACGGCTACACTCTACTCAACCGGAGCAGTAAGTTGAACCTCAACTTATGGCACTTTGTGAAAGTGTTGAGAACTAGATCTCAGGTGTTTGGCACGTCACCATTGTCCATCCAGCTCTATGGACGGCCCTGCCTGCATCTGGCTTTAATTAGTCCCCGGTTGTGTTCAGCCGAATGACCTCTGCCGGGAACACTCAGAATTAGGTTCTGAGTTGTTGCAACATAGGAGCGTTTCACTGCTTTCAAGGCTTCTTAGGAAGAATTCCGGAATGTTGCTGCCAACAGGCCTCCGGTTGTTCCGGGGGAACATCTCCTTTTAAATCCCCTGTGTTTTCTTGTACACCCGTGAAATTTGGCTAGGTTATGCAGTTTGCATTGCTGCATAATTTCGCCTGCCAAGCTCTGCCCCGGTTGCAAACATTCAGGCGTGGCAGCCAGAGAGGCTGGTCCCGATAGGACACTGCCAGCGGACTTGGTCTACCTGCTTCCCCTTCTTCTCACCTGAGTGCTACTGATTCCAGCTTTGACCGCTACACTCTATTCAACCGGAGCAGTAAGTTGAACCTAAACTTATGGCACTTTGTGAAAGTTTGGAGAACTAAAGCTCAGTTGTTTTCCAATCGAAAATACTGCCTATATCTGGCTCTAATTAATCCATTGCCTACATCTGGCTCTAATTAGTTCACTGCCTACATCTGGCTCTAATTAGTCCACGGATGAGTTCAGCCGAATTACCTCTGCCGAGAACACTCAGAGTGAGGTTCTGAGTTATTGCAACATAGTTGCGTTTCACTGCTTTCAAGGTTTCTTAGGAAGAATTCCAGAATCTTGCTGCCAGCAGGCCTCCGGTTGTTCTGGGGTAACATCTCCTTTTAAATCCCCTGTGTTTTCTTGTACACCCGTGAAATTTGGCTAGGTTATGCAGTTTGCATTGCTGCATAATTTTGCCTGCCGAGCTCTGCCACGGTTGCAAACATTCAGGCGTGGCAGCCAGAGAGGCTGGTCCCAGTAGGACACTGCTGGCGGACTGGTTTATCTACTTCCCATTCTTCTCACCTGAGTGCTTTTGATTCCCGCTTTGACGGCTACACTCTACTCAAAAGAAGCAGTAAGTTGAACCTCTACTTATGGCACTCTGTTAAAGTTTGGAGAAATAGAGCTCACTTTTTTGGCACGCGACCACGGTCCATCCAGCACTATGGACGGCACTGTCTTCATCAGGCTCTAATTAGTCCTCGGTTGTGTACAGCCGAATGACCTCTGCCGGGAACACTCAGAATGACGTGCTGAGTTATTGCAACACAGGAGCGTTTCACTGCGTTCAAGGCTTCTTAGAAAGAATTCCGGAATCTTGCTGCTGGCAGGCCTCCGGCTGTTCCGGGTTAACATCTCCTTGTAAATCCCCCGTGGTTTCTTGTACACCCGTGAAATTTGGCCAGGTTATGAAGTTTTCATTGCTGCACAATTGGGCCTGCCTAGCTCTGCCGGGGTTGCAAACACTCAGGCGTGGCAGCCAGATAGGCTGATCCCCGTAGGACACTCCCAGGGGACTGGGTATATCTGCTTCCCGTTCTTCTCACATGAGTGCTCCTGATTCCAGCTTTGCCGGCTACACTCAACTGAACTGGAGCACTAAGGTGAACCTCAACTTATGGGACTTTGTGAAAGTGTTGAGAACTAGAGCTTAGTTGTTTGGCACGCCACCACTGTCCATCCAGCACTATGGACGGCACTGCCTACATCTGGCTCTAATTAGTCCACGGTTGTGTTCAGCCGAATGAACTCTGCCGTGGACACTCAGAATGAGGTTCTGAGTTGTTACAACATAGGAGCGTTTCACTGCTTTCTAGGCTTCTTAGGAAGAATTCCGGAATCTTGCTGCCGGCAGGTCTCCGGCTGTTCCGGGTGAACATCTCCTTGTATGTCCCCCGTGGTTTATTTTACACCCGTGAAATTTGGCCAGGTTATGCAGTTTGCATTGCTGCAAAATTGTGCCTGCCTAGCTCTGCCGCAGTTGCAAACATTCAGGCGTGGCAACCAGATAGGCTGGTCCCCGTAGGACACTGCCAGCGGACTGGGTATATCTGCTTCCCGTTCTTCTCACCTGAGTGCCACTGATTCTAGTTTTGAAGGCTACACTCTACTCAACCGGAGCAGTAAGTTGAACCTCAACTTATGGTACTTTGTGAAAGTGAGGAGAACTAGAGCTCAGTTGTTTGGCATGCCACCACAGTCCATCCAGCAGTATGGACGGCACTGCCTACATCTGGCTCTAATTAGTCCACGGTTGTGTTCAGCCGAATGACCTCTGCCGGGAACACTCAGAATGAAGTTCTCAGTTATTGCAACATAGGAGCGTTTCACTGCTTTCCAGGCTTCTTAGTAAGAATTCCAGAATCCTGCTGCCGGCAGGCCTCCGGCTGTTCCGGGTGAACATCTCCTTGTAAATCCCCCGTGGTTTCTTGTACACCCGTGAAATTTGGCAAGGTTATGCAGTTTGCATTGCTGCACAATTGCGCCTGCCTAGCTCTGCTGCGGTTGCAAACATTCAGGCGTGGCAGCCATATAGGCTGGTCCCCGTAGGACACTGCCAGCGGACTGGGTATATCTGCTTCCCTTTCTTCTCACCTGAGTGCTACTGATTCCACCTTTGACGGCTACACTCTACTCAACCGGAGCAGTAAGTTGAACCTCAACTTATGGTACTTTGTGAAAGTGTTGAGAACTAGAGCTCAGTTGTTTGTCACGCCACCACTGTCCTTCCAGCACTGATGAAGGCACTGCTTACATCTGGCTCTAATTAGTCCACGGTTGTGTTCAGCCAAATGACCTCTGCAGGGAACACTGAGAATGAGGTTCTGAGTTATTGCAAAATAGGAGCACTTCACTGCTTCCAAGGCTTCTTAGGAAGAATTCCGGAATGTTTCGGCCGACATGCCTCCGGCTGTTCCGGGTGAACATCCCCTTGTAAATCACCCGTGGTTTCTTGTAGACCCGTGAAATTTGGCCAGGTTATGCATTTTGCATTGCTGCACAATTGCGCCTGCCTAGCTCTGCCGCGGTTGCAATCATTCAGGCGTGGCAGCCAGATAGGCTGGTCCCCGTAGGACAATGCCATCGGACTGGGTATATCTGCTTCCCGTTCTTCTCACCTGAGTGCTATTGATTACAGCTTTGTCGGTTACACTCTTCTCAACCGGAGCAGTAACTTGAACCTCAACTTATGGTACGTTGTGAAAGTGTGGAGAACTAGAGCTCAGTTGTTTGGCATGCCACCACAATCCATCCAGCACTATGGACGACACTGCCTACATCTGGCTCTAATTAGTCCACAGTTGTGTTCAACCGAATGACCTCTGCCGGGAACACTCAGAATGAGGTTCTGAGATATTGCAACATAGGAGCGTTTCACTGCTTTCAAGGCTTCTTAGGAAGATTTCTGGAATGTTCCTGCCGGCAGGCCTCCTGCTGTTCCGGGTGAATATCTCCTTGTAAATCCCCCGTGGTTTCTTGTACACCCGTGAAATTGGCCAGGTTATGCAGTTTGCATTGCTGCACAATTGCCCCTGCCTAGCTCTGCCGCGGTTGCAAACATTCAGACGTGGCAGCCAGATAGCCTGATCCCGGTGGGATACTGCCAGCGGACTGGGTCTATCTGCTTCCCGTTCTTCTCACCTGAGTGCTACTGATTCCAGCTTTGTTGGCTACACTCTACTCAACCGGAGCCGTAAGTTGAACCTCAACTTATGCTACTTTGTATAAGTGTTGAGAACTAGAGCTCAGTTGTTTGGCACGCCACCACAGTCCATCCAGCACTATGGACGGCACTGCCTACATCTGGCTCTAATTAGTCCACGGTTGTGTTCAGCCGAATGACCTCTGCCGGGAACACTCAGAATGAGGTTCTGAGTTATTGCAACATAGGAGCTTTTTACTGCTTTCAAGGCTTCTTAGAAAGAATTCCCGAATCTTGCTGCCGGCAGGCCTCCAGCTATTCTGGGTGAACATCTCCTTGTAAATCCCCCGTGGTTTCTTGTACACCCGTGAAATTTGGCCAGGTTATGCAGTTTGCATTGCTGCACAATTGCGCCTGACTAGCTCTGCAACGGTTGCAAATATTCAGGTGTGGCAGCCAGGTAGGCTGGTCCCCGTAGGACACTGCCAGCGGAATGGGTATATCTGCTTCCCGTTCTTCTCACCTGAGTGCTCCTGATTCCAGCTTTGTCAGCTACACTCTACTCAACCGGAGCACTAAGTTGAACCTCAACTTATGGCACTTTGTGAAAGTGTTGAGAACTAGAGCTCAGTTCTTTGGCACGCCACCACTGTCCATCCAGCACTGTGCACGGCACTGCCTACATCTGGCTCTAATTAGTCCACGGTTGTGTTTAGCCGAATGACCTCTGCCGGGAACACTCAGAATGAGGTTCTGAGATATTGCAACACAGGAGTGTTTCACTGCTTTCAAGGATTCTTAGGAAGAATTCCGGAAACTTGCTGCCGACAGGCCTCCGGCTATTCCGGGTGAAAACCTCCTTGTAAATCCCTCGTGGTTTCTTTTACACCCGTGAAATTTGGCCAGGTTTTGCATTTTGCATTGCTGCACAATTGCGCCTGCCTAGGTCTGCCGCGGTTGCAAACATTCAGGCGTGGCAGCCAGATAGGCTGATCCCCGTGGGACACTGCCAGCGGACGGGGTTTATCTGCTTCACGTTCTTCTCACCTGAGTGCTACTGATTCCAGCTTTGACGGCTACACTCTACTCAACAGTAGCAGTAAGTTGAACCTCAACTTATGGCTCTTTGTGAAAGTGTTGAGAACTAGAGCTCAGTTGTTTGGCACGCCACCACAGTCCATCCAGCACTATGGACGGCACTGCCTACATCTGGCTCTAATTAGTCCACGGTTGTGTTCAGCCGAATGACCTCTGCCGGGAACACTCAGAATGAGGTTCTGAGTTATTGCAACATAGGAGCTTTTTACTGCTTTCAAGGCTTCTTAGAATGAATTCCCGAATCTTGCTGCCGGCAGGCCTCCAGCTATTCTGGGTGAACATCTCCTTGTAAATCCCCCGTGGTTTCTTGTACACCCGTGAAATTTGGCCAGGTTATGCAGTTTGCATTGCTGCACAATTGCGCCTGACTAGCTCTGCAACGGTTGCAAATATTCAGGTGTGGCAGCCAGGTAGGCTGGTCCCCGTAGGACACTGCCAGCGGACTGGGTATATCTGCTTCCCGTTCTTCTCACCTGAGTACTCCTGATTCCAGCTTTGTCAGCTACACTCTACTCAACCGGAGCACTAAGTTGAACCTCAACTTATGGCACTTTGTGAAAGTGTTGAGAACTAGAGCTCAGTTCTTTGGCACGCCACCACTGTCCATCCAGCACTGTGCACGGCACTGCCTACATCTGGCTCTAATTAGTCCACGGTTGTGTTTAGCCGAATGACCTCTGCCGGGAACACTCAGAATGAGGTTCTGAGATATTGCAACACAGGAGCGTTTCACTGCTTTCAAGGATTCTTAGGAAGAATTCGGGAAACTTGCTGCCGACAGGCCTCCGGCTATTCCGGGTGAAAACCTCCTTGTAAATCCCTCGTGGTTTCTTTTACACCCGTGAAATTTGGCCAGGTTTTGCATTTTGCATTGCTGCACAATTGCGCCTGCCTAGGTCTGCCGCGGTTGCAAATATTCAGGCGTGGCAGCCAGATAGGCTGATCCCCGTGGGACACTGCCAGCGGACGGGGTTTATCTGCTTCACGTTCTTCTCACCTGAGTGCTACTGATTCCAGCTTTGACGGCTACACTCTACTCAACAGTAGCAGTAAGTTGAACCTCAACTTATGGCTCTTTGTGAAAGTGTTGAGAACTAGAGCTCAGTTGTTTGGCACGCCACCACAGTCCATCCAGCACTATGGACGGCACTGCCTACATCTGGCTCTAATTAGTCCACGGTTGTGTTCAGCCGAATGACCTCTGCCGGGAACACTCAGAATGAGGTTCTGAGTTATTGCAACATAGGAGCTTTTTACTGCTTTCAAGGCTTCTTAGAAAGAATTCCCGAATCTTGCTGCCGGCAGGCCTCCAGCTATTCTGGGTGAACATCTCCTTGTAAATCCCCCGTGGTTTCTTGTACACCCGTGAAATTTGGCCAGGTTATGCAGTTTGCATTGCTGCACAATTGCGCCTGACTAGCTCTGCAACGGTTGCAAATATTCAGGTGTGGCAGCCAGGTAGGCTGGTCCCCGTAGGACACTGCCAGCGGACTGGGTATATCTGCTTCCCGTTCTTCTCACCTGAGTGCTCCTGATTCCAGCTTTGTCAGCTACACTCTACTCAACCGGAGCACTAAGTTGAACCTCAACTTATGGCACTTTGTGAAAGTGTTGAGAACTAGAGCTCAGTTCTTTGGCACGCCACCACTGTCCATCCAGCACTGTGCACGGCACTGCCTACATCTGGCTCTAATTAGTCCACGGTTGTGTTTAGCCGAATGACCTCTGCCGGGAACACTCAGAATGAGGTTCTGAGATATTGCAACACAGGAGCGTTTCACTGCTTTCAAGGATTCTTAGGAAGAATTCCGGAAACTTGCTGCCGACAGGCCTCCGGCTATTCCGGGTGAAAACCTCCTTGTAAATCCCTCGTGGTTTCTTTTACACCCGTGAAATTTGGCCAGGTTTTGCATTTTGCATTGCTGCACAATTGCGCCTGCCTAGGTCTGCCGCGGTTGCAAACATTCAGGCGTGGCAGCCAGATAGGCTGATCCCCGTGGGACACTGCCAGCGGACGGGGTTTATCTGCTTCACGTTCTTCTCACCTGAGTGCTACTGATTCCAGCTTTGACGGCTACACTCTACTCAACAGTAGCAGTAAGTTGAACCTCAACTTATGGCTCTTTGTGAAAGTGTTGAGAACTAGAGCTCAGTTGTTTGGCACGCCACCACTCTCCTTCCAGCACTGTCGACAACACTGCTTACAAATGGCTCTAATTAGTCCATGGTTGTGTTCATCCAAATGACCTCTGTGGGGAACACTGATAATGAGGTTCTGACTTATTGCAAAATGGGAGCACTTCACTGCTTCCAAGGCTTCTTAGGAAGAATTCCGGAATGTTTCGGCCGACATGCCTCCGGCTGTTCCGGGTGAACATCCCCTTGTGAATCCCCCGTGGTTTCTTGTACACCCGTGAAATTTGGCCACGTTATGCAGTTTGCATTGCTGCATAATTGCGCTTGCCTAGATCTGCCGCGTTTGCAATCATTCAGGCGTGGCAGCCAGATAGGCTGGTAACGGTAGGACATTGCCAGCGGACTGGGTATAACTGCGTCCCATTTTTCTCATCTGAGTGCTATTGATTCCAGGTTTGTCGGCTACACTCTTCTCAACCGGAGCAGTAACTTGAACCTCAACTTATGGTACGTTGTGCAAGTGTGGAGAACTAGAGCTCAGTTGTTTGGCATGCCACCACAGTCCATCCAGCACTATGGACGACACTGCCTACATCTGGCTCTAATTAGTCCACAGTTGTGTTCAGCCGAATGACCTCTGCCGGGAACACTCAGAATGAGGTTCTGAGATATTGCAACATAGCAGCGTTTCACTGCTTTCAAGGCTTCTCAGGAAGAATTCCGTAATCGTGCTGCCGCCAAGCCTCCGCTATTCCCAGTGAACACCTCCTTGTAAATCCCCAGTGGTTTCTTGTACACCCATGAAATTTGGCCAGGTTATGCAGTTTGCATTGCTGCACAATTGCGCCTGCCTAGCTCTGCCGCGGTTGCAAACATTCAGGCGTGGCAGCCAGATAGGGTGGTCCCCGTAGGACACTGCCAGCGGACTGGGTATATCTGCTTGCCGTTCTTCTCAATCTGAGTGCTACTGATTCCAGCATTGACGGCTACACTCTACTCAACCGGAGCAGTAAGTTGAACCTCAACTTATGGCACTTTGTGAAAGTGTTGAGAACTAGAGCGCAGTTGTTTGGCACGCCACCACTGTCCATCCAGCATTATGGACAGCACTGCCTACATCTGGCTCTAATTAGTCCACGGTTGTGTTCACCGAATGACCACTGCCGGGAATACTCAGAAAGAGGTTCTGAGTTATTGCAAAATAGGAGCTTTTCACTAATTTCAAGGCTTCTCTGGAAGTATTCCGGAATGTAGCTGCCGGCAGGCTTCAGCCTGTTCCATGTGATCATCTCCTTGTAAATCCCCCGTGATTTCTTGTACACCAGTGAAATTTGGCCAGGTTATTCAGTTTGCATTTCTGCACAATTGCGCCTGCCTAGCTCTGCCGCGGTTGCAAACATTCAGGCGTGGCAGCCTCACAGGCTGGTCCCCGTTGGACACTGCCAGCGTAATGGGTATATCTGCTTCCCGTTCTTCTCACCTGAGTGCTACTGATTCCAGCTTGGACGGCTACACTCTACTCAACCGCAGAAGTAAGTTGAACCTCAACTTATGGCATTTTGTGAATGTGTTGAGAACTAGAGCTCAGTTGTTTGGCACGCCACAATTGTCCATCCAGCACTATGGACGGCCCTGCCTGCATCTGGCTTTAATTAGTCCCCGGTTGTGTTCAGCCAAATGACCTCTGCCGGGAACACTCAGAATGAGGTTCTGAGTTTTTGCAACATATTAGCGTTTCACTGCTTTCAAGGCTTCTTAGGAAGAATCCCGGAATGTTCCTTCCGGTAAGCCTCCCGCTGTTCCGGGTGAACATCTCCTTGTAAACCCCCAGTGGTTTCTTATACATCCGTGAAATTTGGCCTGGTTATGCAATTTGCATAGCTGCACAATTGCTACTGCCTAGCTCTGCCGCGGTTGCAAACATTCAGGCGTTGCAGCCAGAAAGGCTGGTCCCCGTAGGACACTGCCAGCGGACTGGGTATATCTGCTTCCCGTTCTTCTCACCTGAGTGCTCCTGATTCCCGCTTTGACGGCTACACTCTACTCAACCGGAGCAGTAAGTTGCACCTCAACTTATGGCACTTTCGGAAAGTGTTGAGAACTAGAGCTCAGTTTTTTGGCACGCCACCACTGTCCATCCAGCACTATGGAGGACAGTGACTCCATCTGGCTCTAATTAGTCCAGGGTTGTGTTCAGCCGAATGACCTCTGCAGGGAACACTCAGAATGATGTTCTGAGTTATTGCTACATAGGAGCGTTTCACTGCTTTCAAGGCTTCTTAGGAAGGATTCCATAATGTTGCTGCGGGCAGGCCTCCGGCTGTTCCGGGTGATCATCTCCTTGTAAATCCCCGGTGGTTTCTTGTACACCCGTGAAATTTGGCCAGGTTATGCAGTTTTCATTGCTGAACAATTGGGCCTGCCTAGCTCTGCCCCGGTTGCAAACATTCAGGCGTGGCAGCCAGATAGGCTGATCTCCGTAGGACACTGCCAGCAGAATGGGTATATCTGCTTCCCGTTCTTCTCACCTGAGTGCTCCTTATTCCAGCTTTGACGGCTACACTCTACTCAACCGGAGCACTAAGTTGAACCTCAACTTATGGGACTTTGTGAAAGTGTTGAGAACTAGAGCTAATTTGTTTGGAACGCCACCAGTGTCCATGCAGCACTATGGACGGCACTGCCTACATCTGGCTCTAATTAGTCCATGGTTGTGTTCAGCCGAATGACCTCTGCCGGGAACACTCATAATGAGGTTCTGAGTTATTGCAACATAGGAGCGTTTCACTGCTTTCAAGGCTTCTTAGGAAGAATTCTGTAATCTTGATGCCGGCAGGCCTCCGACTATTGCGGGTGAACATCTTGTAAATCCCCCGAAGTTTCTTGTACACCCGTGAAATTTGGCCAGGTTATGCAGTTTGCTTTGCTGCACTGTTGCGCCTGCGTAGCTCTGCCACGGTTGCAAACATTCAGGCGTGGCAGCCAGATAGGCTGGTCCCCGTAGGACACTGCCAGCGGACTGGGTATATCTGCTTCCCAGTCTTATCACCTGAGTGGTACTGATGCCAGCATTGTCGGCTACACTCTACTCAACCGGAGCCGTAAGTTGAACCTCAACTTATGCTACTTTGTATAAGTGTTGAGAACTAGAGCTCAGTTGTTTGGCACGCCACCACAGTCCATCCAGCACTATGGACGGCACTGCCTACATCTGGCTCTAATTAGTCCACGGTTGTGTTCAGCCGAATGACCTCTGCCGGGAACACTCAGAATGAGGTTCTGAGTTGTTGCAACATAGGAGCGTTTCACTGCTTTCAAGGCTTCTTAGGAAGATTTCTGGAATGTTGCTGCCGGCAGGCCTCCGGCTGTTCCGGGTGAATATCTCCTTGTAAATCCCTCGTGGCTTCTTGTACACCTTTGAAATTAGGCCAGGTTATGCAGTTTGCATTGCTGCACAATTGCGCCTGCCTAGTTCTGCCGCGGTTGCAAACATTCCGGGGTGGCAGCCAGATAGGCTGGTCCCCGTGGGACACTGCCAGCGGACTGGGTATTTGTGCTTCCCGTCCTTCTAACCCGAGTGCTACTGATTCCAGCTTTGACGGCTACACTCTACTCAATCGGAGCAGTAAGTTGAACCTCAACTTATGGCACTTTGTGAAAGTGTTGAGAACTAGAGCTCAGTTGTTTGGCACGCCACCACTGTCCTTCCAGCACTGCGCACGGCACTGCCTACATCTGGCTCTAATTAGTCCACGGTTGTGTTTAGCCGAATGACCTCTGCCGGGAACACTCAGAATGAGGTTCTGAGATATTGCAACATAGGAGAGTTTCACTGCTTTCAAGGCTTCTTAGGAAGAATTCCTCAATCTTGCTGCCGACAGGCCTCCGGCTATTCCGGGTGAACACCTCCTTGTAAATCCCCCGTGGTTTCTTGTTCACCCGTGAAATTTGGCCAGGTTATGCAGTTTTCATTGCTGCATAATTGCGCTTGCCTAGATCTGCCGCGTTTGCAATCATTCAGGCCTGGCAGCTAGATAGGCTGGTCCCCGTAGGACATTGCTAGCGGACTGGGTATATCTGCTTCCCGTTTTTCTCACCTGAGTGCTATTGATTCCAGGTTTGTCGGCTACACTCTTCTCAACCGGAGCAGTAACTTGAACCTCAACTTATGGTACGTTGTGAAAGTGTGGAGAACTAGAGCTCAGTTGTTTGGCATGCCACCACAGTCCATCCAGCACTATGGACGACACTGCCTACATCTGGCTCTAATTAGTCCACAGTTGTGTTCAGCCGAATGACCTCTGCCGGGAACACTCAGAATGAGGTTCTGAGTTGTTGCAACATAGCAGCGTTTCACTGCTTTCAAGGCTTCTTAGGAAGAAGTCCGGAAAGTTGCTGCCGGCAGTATTCCGGCTGTTCCGGGGAACATCCCCTTGTAAATCCCCGGTGGTTTCTTGTACACCCGTGAAATTTGGCCAGGTTATGCAGTTTGCATTGCTGCACAATTGCGCCTACCTAACTCTGCCGCGGTTGCAAACATTCAGGCGTGGAAGCGAGATAGGCTGGTCCCCGTAGGACACTGCCAGCGAACTGGGTATATCTGCTTCCCCTTCTTCTCACCTGAGTGCTACTGATTCCAGCTTTTACGGCTACACTCTACTCAACCGGAGCAGTAAGTTGAACCTCACCTTATGGCAATTTGTGAAAGTGTTGAGAACGAGAGCTCAGTTGTTTGGCACGCCACCACTCTCCTTCCAGCACTGTGGACAGCACTGCTTACATCTGGCTCTAATTAGTCCACGGTTGTCTTCAGCCAAATGACCTCTGCCGGGAACACTGAGAATGAGGTTCTGAGTTATTGCAAAATAG
This sequence comes from Dipodomys merriami, assembly GCF_024711535.1. Taxonomy (NCBI): domain Eukaryota; kingdom Metazoa; phylum Chordata; class Mammalia; order Rodentia; family Heteromyidae; genus Dipodomys; species Dipodomys merriami. The sequence continues at coordinate 1,594,318 of NW_027203882.1, read as the reverse complement.
GAGCACTTCACTGCTTCCAAGGTTTCTTAGGAAGAATTCCGGAATGTTTCGGCCGACATGACTCCGGCTGTTCCGGGTGAACATCCCCTTGTAAATCCCCCGTGGTTTCTTGTACACCCGTGATATTTGGCCAGGTTATCCAGTTTGCATTGCTGTACAATTGCGCTTGCCTAAATCTGCCGCGTTTGATATCATTCAGGCGTGGCAGCCATATAGGCTGGTCCCCGTAGGACACTGCCAGCACACGGGGTATATCAGCTTCCCGTTCTTCTCACCTGAGTGCTACTGATTCCAGCTTTGATGGCCACACTCTACTCAACCGGAGCAGTAAGTTGAACCTCAACTTATGGCACTTTGTGAAAGTGTTGAGAACTAGAGCTCAGTTGTTTGGCACGCCACCACAGTCCAACCAGCAATATGGACGGCACTGCCTACATCTGGCTCTAATTAGTCCACGGTTGTGTTCAGCCGAATGACCTCTGCCGGGAACACTCTGAATGAGGTTCTCAGTTATTGCAACATAGGATCGTTTCACTGCTTTCACGCCTTGTTAGGAAGAATTTCGGAATGTTGCAGCCGGCAGTCCTCCTGCTGTTCCGGGTGAACATCTCCTTGTAAATCCCCCGTGGTTTCTTGTACACCCGTGAATTTTGGAGAGGTTTTGCATTTTGCATTGCTGCACAATTGCGCCTGCCTAGCTCTGCCGGGGTTGCAAACATTCAGACGTGGCAGCTAGATAGGCTAGATACAGTAGGACAATGCCAGCAGACCTGGTATATCTGCTTCCCGTTCTTCTCACCTGAGTGCTACTGATTCCAGCTTTGAAGGCGAAACTCTACTCAACATTCAGTGTCCATCCAGCACTATGGACGGCACTGCCTACATCTGGCTCTATTAATCCACGGTCGAGTTCAGCCGAATGACCTCTGCCGGGAACACTCAGAATGAGGTTCTGTGTTATTGCAACAAAGGAGCGTTTCACTGCTTTCAAGGCTTCTCAGGAAGGATTCTGGAATGTTGCTGTCGGCAGGCCTCCGGCTGTTCCTGGTGAACAGATACTTGTAAATCCCCCGTGGTTTCTTGTACACCCGTGAAATTTGGCCAGGTTATGCAGTTTGCATTGCTGCACAATTGCGCTTGCCTAGCTCTGCCGCGGTTGCAAACATTCAGGCGTGGCAGCTAGTTAGGCTGGTCCCCGTAGGACACTGCCAGCAGAATGGGTCTATCTGCTTCCCGTTCTTCTCACCTGAGTACTACTGATTCCAGCTTTGTCGGCTACACTCTACTCAACCGGAGCAGTAAGTTGAACCTCAACTAATGGCACTTTGTATAAGTATTGAGAACTAGAGTTCAGTTGTTTGGCACGCCACCACAGTCCATCCAGCACTATGGAAGGCACTGCCTACATCTGGCTCTAAATAGTCCACGGTTGTGTTCAGCCGAATGACCTCTGCCGGGAACACTCAGAATGAGGTTCTAAGTTATTGCAACATAGGAGCGTTTCACTGCTTTCACGGCTTCTTAGGAAGAATTTCGGAATGTTACTGCCGGCAGGCCTCCGGCTGTTCCGGGTGAACATCTCCTTGTAAATCCCCCGTGGTTTCTTGTACACCCGTGAAATTTGGCCAGGTTATGCAGTTTGCATTGCTGCTCAATTGTGACTGCCTTGCTCTGCCGCGGTTGCAAACATTCAGGCGTGGCAACCAGATAGACTGGTCCCCGTAGGACAATGCCAGCGGACTGGGTACATCTGCTTCCCGTTAATCTCACCTGAGTGCTACTGATTCCAGCTTTGACGGCTACACTCTACTCAACCGGAGCAGTAAGATGAAACTCAACTTATGGCACTATAAGAAAGTGTTGAGAACTAGAGCTCAGTTGTTTGGCATGCCACCACTGTCCATCCAGCACTATGGACGGCACTGCCTACATCTGGCACTAATTAGTGCACGGTTGTGTTCAGCCGAATGACCTCTGCCGGGAACACTCAGAATGAGGTTCTGAGTTGTTGCAACAAAAGAGCGTTTCACTGCTTTCAAGGCTTCTTATGAAGGATTCCGGAATGTTGCTGCCGGCAGGCCTCCGGCAGTTCCATGTGAACATCTCCTTGTAAATCCCCAGTGGTTTCTTGTACACCCGTGAAATTTGGCCAGGTTATGCAATTTGCATTGCTGCACAATTGCGCCTTCCTAGTTCTGCCGCGGTTGCAAACATTCAGGCGTGACAGCCAGATAGGCTGGTCCCTGTAGGACACTGCCAGCGCACTGGGTACATGTGCTTCCCGTTCTTCTCACCTGAGTGCTACTGATTCCAGGTTTGATGGCCACACTCTACTCAACCGGAGCAGTAAGTTGAAACTCAACTTATGGCTCTTTGTGAAAGTGTTGAGAACTAGAGCTCAGTTGTTTGGCACGCCACCACAGTCCATCCAGCAATATGGACGGCACTGCCTACATCTAGCTCTAATTAGTCCACGGTTGTATTCAGCCGAATGACCCCTGCTGGGAACACTCAGAATGAGGTTCTGAGTTATTGCAACATAGGAGCGTTTCACTGTTTCAAGGCTTCTTAGGAAGAATTCCGGAATGTTGCTGCCGGCAGGCCTCTGGCTGTTCCGGGTGAACATCTCCTTTTAAATCCCCCGTGGTTTCTTGTACACCCGTGAAATTTGGCCAGGTTATGCAGTTTGCATTGCTGCATAATTGTGCCTGCCTACATCTGCCGCGGTTGCAAACATTCAGGCGTGGCAGCGAGATAGGCTGTTCCCCGTAGGACACTGCCAGCGGACTGGGTATATCTGCTTCCGGTTCTTCTCACCTGAGTGCTACTGATTCCAGCTTTGACGGCTACACTCTACTCAACAGGAGCAGTAAGGTGAACCTCAACTCATGGCACTTTGTGAAAGTGTTGAGAACTAGAGCTCAGTTGTTTGGCACGCCACCACTGTCCATCCAGCACTATAGGGGGCACTGCCTACATCTGGCTCTAATTAGTGCACGGTTGTGTTCAGCCGAATGACCTGTGCCGGGAACACTCAGAATGAGGTGCTGAGTTATTGCAACATAGGAGCATTTCCCTGCTTTCAAGGCTTCTTAGGAAGAATTCCTCAATCTTGCTGCTGGCTGGCCTCCGGGTGTTGTGGATGAAAATCTCCTTGTAAATCCCCCGTGGTTTCTTGTACACCCGTGGAATTTAGCCAGGTTATGCAGTTTGCATTGCTGCACTATTGTGCCCGCCTACCTCTGCCAGGGTTGCAAACATTCAGGCGTGGCAGCCAGATAGGCTGGTCCCCGTAGGACACTGCCAGCGGACTGTATATATGTGCTTCCCGTTCTTCTCACCTGAGTGCTACTGATTCCAGCTTGGACGGCTACACTCTACTCAACCATACCAGTAAGTTGAACCTCAACTTATTGCACTTTCGTAACGTTTGGAGAACTAGAGCTCAGTTGTTTAGCATGCGACCACTCTCCGCCCAGCACTATGGACGGCACTGCCTACATCTGGCTCTAATTTTTCCACGTTTATGTTCAGCCGAATGACCTCTTCCGGGAACACTCAGAATGAGGTTCTGAGTTATCGCAACAGAGGAGCGTTTCACTGCTTTCAAGGCTTCTCAGGAAGGATTCCGGAATGTTGCTTTCGGCAGGCCTCCGGCTGTTCCTGTTGAACAGATACTTGTAAATCCCCCGTGGTTTCTTGTACACCCGTGAAATTTGGCCAGGTTATGCAGTTTGCATTGCTGCACAATTGCGCCTGCCTAGCTCTGCCGCGGTTGCAAATATTCAGGCGTGGCAGCTAGATAGGCTGGTCCCCGTAGGACACTGCCAGCGGAATGGGTCTATCTGCTTCCCGTTCTTCTCACCTGAGTGCTACTGATTCCAGCTTTGTCGGTTACACTCTACTCAACCGGAGCCGTAAGTTGAACCTCAACTTATGGCACTTTGTATAAGTGTTGAGAACTAGAGCTCAGTTGTTTGGCACGCCACCACTGTCCATCCAGCACTATAGGGCGCACTGCCTACATCTGTCTCTAATTAGTGCAAGGTTGTGTTCAGCCAAATGACCTGTGCCGGGAACACTCAGAATGAGGTTCTGAGTTGTTGCAACATAGGAGCGTTTCACTGCTTTCAAGGCTTCTTAGGAAGGATTCCGGAATGTTGTTGCCGGCAGGCCTCCGGCAGTTCCGGTGAACATCTCCTTGTAAATCCCCCGTGGTTTCTTGAACACCTGTGAAATTTGGCCAGGTTATGCAATTTGCATTGCTGCACAATTGCGCCTTCTTAGTTCTGCCGCGGTTGCAAACATTCAGGCGAGGCAGCTAGATAGACTGGTTCCTGTAGGACACTGCCAGCGGACTGGGTCTATGTGCTTCCCGTTGTTCTCAACTGAGTGTTACTGATTCCAGCTTTGACGGCTACACTCTACTCAACCGGAGCAGTAAGATGAAACTCAACTTATGGCACTATAAGAAAGTGTTGAGAACTAGAGCTCAGTTGTTTGGCATGCCATCACAGTCCATCCAGCACTATGGACAGCAGAGCCTACATCTTGCTCTAATTAGTCCACGGTTGTGTTCAGCCGAATGACCTGTGCCGGAAACACTCAGAATGAAGTTCTGAGTTATTGCAACATAGGAGCGTTTCAATGCTTTCAAGGCTTCTTAGGAAGAATTCCGGAATGTTGCTGCCGGCAGGCCTCCGGCTGTTCCGGGTGAACATCTCCTTGTAAATCCCCCGTGGTTTCTTGTACACCCGTGAAATTTGGCCAGGTTATGCAGTTTGCATTGCTGCACAATTGTGACTGCCTTGCCCTGCCGCGGTTGCAAACATTCAGGCGTGGCAGCCAGATATGCTGGTCCCCGTAGGACACTGCCAGCGGACTGGGTATATCTGCTTCCCGTTCTTCTCACCTGAGTGCTACTGATTCCAGCTTTGACGGCTACACTCTACTCAACCGGAGCAGTAAGTTGAACCTCAACTTATGGCACTTTGTGAAAGTTTGGAGAACTAAAGCTCAGTTGTTTTCCAATCGAAAACACTGCCTATATCTGGCTCTAATTAGTCCATTGCCTACATCTGGCTCTAATTAGTCCACTGCCTACATCTGGCTCTAATTAGTCCACGGATGAGTTCAGCCGAATGACCTCTGCTGGGAACACTCAGAATGAGTTCTGAGTTATTGTAACATAGGAGCGTTTCACTGCTTTCAAGGCTTCTCAGGATGGATTCTGGAATGTTGATGCCGGCAGGACTCCGGCTGTTCCGGGTGAACATCTATGTGTAAATCCCCCGTGGTTTCTTTTCCACCCGTGAAATTGGCCAGGTTACGCAGTTTGCATTGTTGCACAATTGCGCCTGCCTAGCTCTGCCGGGGTTGCAAACATTCAGACGTGGCAGCCAGATAGGATGGTCCCAATAGGACACTGCCAGCGGACTGGGCATATCTCCTTCCGGTTCTTCTCACCTGAGATCTACTGATGCCAGCTTTGACGGCTACACTCTACTCAACCGGAGCAGTAAGTTGAACCTCAACTTATGGCATTTTGTGAGAGTGTTGAGAACTAGAGCTCAGTTGTTTGGCACAAGACCACAGTCCTTCCAGCATTATGGACGGCCCTGCCTGCATCGGGCTCTAATTAGTCCCCGGTTGTGTTCAGCCGAATGACCTCTGCCGGGAACACTCAGAATGAGGTTCTGAGATGTTGCAATATAGGAGCGTTTCACTGCTTTCAAGGCTTCTTAGGAAGAATTCCGGAATGTTGCTTTCCGCAAGACTCCCGCTGTTCCGGGTGAACATCTCCTTGTAAATCCCCCGTGTTTTCTTGTACATCCGTGAAATTTGGCCAGGTTATGCAATTTGCATTGCTGCACAATTGCTACTGCCTAGCTCTGCCGCGGTTGCAATCATTCAGGCGTGGCAGCCAGATAGGCTGATCCCCGTAGGACACTGCCAGCGGACTGGGTATATCTGCTTCCCGTTCTTCTCACCTGAGTGCTACTGATTCCAGCTTTGATGGCTACACTCTACTCAACCGGAGCAGTAAGTTGAACCTCAACTTATGACACTTTGTGAAAGTGTTGATAAATAGAGCTAAGTTGTTTGGCACGCAACCACTGACCATCCAGCACTATAGACGGCACTGCCTACATCTGGCTCTAATTAGTCCACGGTTGTGTTCAGACGAATGACCTCTGCGGGGAACACTCAGAATGAGGTTCTCAGTTATTGGAACCTAGGAGCGTTTCACTACTTTCAAGGCTTCTTAGGAAGAATTCCGGAATCTTGCTACCGGCAGGCCTCCGGCTGTTCCGGCTGAACATCCCCTTGTAAATCCCCCGTGGTTTCTTGTACATCCGTGAAATTTGGCCAGGTTATGAACTTTGCATTGCTGCACAATTGCGCCTGCCTAGTTCTGCTGTGGTTGCAAACATTCAGTCGTGGTAGCCAGATAGGCTAGACCACGGAAGACACTGCCAGCGGACTGGGTATATATGCTTCCGGTTCTTCTCACTTGAGTGCTACTGATTCCAGCTTTGACGGCTACACTCTACCCAATCGGAGCAGTAAGTTGAACCTCAACTTATGGTACTTTGTGAAAGTGAGGAGAACTAGAGCTCAGTTGTTTGGCATGCCACCACAGTCCATCGAGCAGTATGGACGGCACTGCCTACATCTGGCTCTAATTAGTCCACGGTTGTGTTCAGCCGAATGACCTCTGCCGGGAACACTCAGAATGAGATTCTGAGTGATTGCAACATAGGAGCGTTTCACTGCTTTCAAGCCTTCTTAGTAAAAATTCCGGAATCTTGCTGCCGGCAAGCTTCCGGGTATTCCCGGTGAACACCTCCTTGTAAATCCCCCGTGGTTTCTGGTACACCCTTGAAATTAGGCCAGGTTATGCAGTTTGCATTGCTGTACAATTGCCCCTGACTAGCTCTACCGCGATTGCAAATATTCAGGTGTGGCAGCCAGGTAGGCTGGTCCCCGTAGGACACTGTTAGCGGACTGGGTATATCTGCTTCCTGTTCTTCTCACCTGAGTGCTACTGATTTCAGCTTTGACGGCTACACTCTACTCAACCGGCGCAGTATGGAGAAGCTCAACTTAGCGCACTTTCTGAAAGTGTTGAGAACTACAGCTCAGTTTTTGGGCATGCGACCACTGTCCATCCAGCACTATGGACGGCACTGCCTACATCTGGCTCTAATTAGTCCACGGTTGTGTTCAGCCGAATGACCTCTGCCGGGAACACTCAGAATGAGGTTCTGAGTTATTCCAACATAGGAGAGTTTCACTGCTTTCAAGGCTTCTTAGGAAGAATTCCGGAATGTTGCTGCCGGCAGGCCTCCGGCTGTTCCGGGTAAACATGTCCTTGTAAATCCCCCGTGGTTTCTTGTACACCCCTGAAATTTGGGGAGGTTATGCAGTTTGCATTGATACACAATTGCGCCTGCCTACCCCTGCCTCGGTTGCAAACATTCAGGCGTGGCAGCCAGATAGTCTGGTGCCCATACGACACTGCCAGCGGACGGGGTATATCTGCTTCCCATTCTTCTCACCTGAGTGCTACTGATTCCACCTTTGACGGCTACACTCTACAAAACCGGAGCAGTAGTTTGAACCTCAACTTATGGCACTTTGTGAAAGTGTTGAGAACTAGATCTCAGGTGTTTGGCACGCCACCACTGTCCATCCAGCACTATGGACGGCACTGACTACATCTGGCTCTAATTAGTCCACAGTTGTGTTCAGCCGAATGATCTCTGCCGGGAACACTCAGAATGAGGTTCTGAGTTATGTTAACCTAGGAGCGTTTCAATGCTTTCAAGGCTGCTTAGGAAGTATTCAGGAATTTTGCTGCCAGCAGGCCTCTGGCTGTTCCGGGTGAACATCTCCTTGTAAATCCCCCTTGGTTTCTTGTACACCCGTGAAATTTGGCCAGGTTATGCAGTTTGCACTGTTGCACAATTGCGCCTGCCATGCTCTGCCGCGATTGCAAACATTCAGGCGTGGCAGCCAGATAGGCTGGTCCCCGTAGGACACTGCCAGCAAACTGGGTATATCTGCTTCCCGATCTTCAAACCTGACTGCTACTAATGCCAGCTTTGACGGCTACACTCTACTCAACCGGAGCAGTAAGTTGAACCTCAACTTAGGGCACTTTGTGCAAGTGTTGAGAACTAGAGCTCAGTTGTTTGGCACGCCACCACTGTCCATCCAGCACTATGGACGGCACTGCCTACATCTGGCTGTAATTAGTCCAGGGTTGTGTTCAGCCGAATGACCTCTGCCGGGAAAACTCAGAATGAGGTTCTGAATTATGGCAACATAGGAGCATTTCATTGCTTTCAAGGCTTCTTAGGAAGGATTCCGGAATTTTGCTGCCGGCAGGCCACCGGCTGTTCCGTGTGAACATCTTGTAAATCTCCCGTGGTTTCTCTTACACCCGTGGAATTTGGCCAGGTTATGCAGTTTGCATTGCTGCAAAATTGTGCCTGCCTAGCTCTGCCGCGGTTGCAAACATTCACGCGTGGCATCTAGATAGGCTGGTTCCCGTAGTACACTGCCAGCGGACTGGGTCTATCTGTTTCCCGTTCTTCTCACCTGAGTGCTACTGATTCCAGTTTTGATGGCTACAATCTACTCAACCGGAGCAGTAAGTTCAACCTCAACTTATGGCACTTTGTGAAAGTGTTGAGAACTAGAGCTCAGTTGTTTGGCACGCCACCACTGTCAATCCAGCACTATGGATGGCACTACATACATCTGGCTCTAATTAGTCCAGGATTGTGTTCAGCCGAATGAACTCTTCCGGGAACACTCAGAATGAGGTTCTGAGTTATTACAACATAGGAGCGTTTCACTGCTTTCTAGGCTTCTTAGGAAGAATTCCGGAATCTTGTTGCCGGCAGGCCAACGGCTGTTCCAGCTGAACATCTCCTTGTAAATCCCCCGTGGTTTCTTGTACACCCGTGAAATTTGGCCAGGTTATGCAGTTTGCAATGCTGCCCAAATGCGCCTGCCTAGCTCTGCTGCAGTGGCAAACATTCAGGCGTGACAGGCAAATAGGGGGGTCCCCGTAGGACTCTGCCAGCGGACTGGGTCTATCTGCTTCCCGTTCTTCTCACCTGAGTGCTCCTGCTTCCAGCTTTGACGGCCACACTCTACTCAACCGGCGAAGTAAGTTGAACCTCAACCTATGGCAATTTGTAAAAGTCTTGAGAACTAGAGCTCAGTTGATAGGCACGCCACCACTGTCTATCCAGCACTATGGACGGCACTGCCTACATCTGGCTCTAATAAGTTCATGGTTGTGTTCAGCCGAATGACCTCTGCCAGGAACACTCAGAATGGGGTTCTGAGTTATGGCAACATAGGAGCATTTCACTGCTTTCAAGGCTTCTCAGGAAGAATTCCGGAATCTTGCTGCCGGCAGGCCTCCGTCATTTCCGGGTGAACATCTTGTAAATCCCCCGTGGTTTCTTGTACACCCGTGAAATTTGGCCAGGTTATGCAGTTTGCATTGCTCTACAATTGCGCCTGACTCGCTCGGCCGCGGTTGCAAACATTCAGGCTTGGCAGCCAGATAGGCTGTACCCGTAGAACACTGCAGGCGGACTGGGTCTATCTGCTTCCCGTTCTTCTCACCTGAGTGCTACTGATTCCAGCTTTGACGGCCACACTCTACTCAACCGGAGCAATAAGTTGAACCTCAACTTATGGCACTTAGTGAAAGTGTTGAGAACTAGAGCTCAGTTGTTTGACAAGCCACAACTGTCCGTCAAGCACTATGGAGGCACTGCATACATCTGGCTCTAATTAGTCCACCGTTGTGTTCAGCCGAATGAGCTCTTCCACGAACACTCAGAATGAGGTTCTGAGTTATGGCAACATAGGAGCATTTCACTGCTTTCAAGGATTCTTAGGAAGAATTCCGGAATATTGCTGCCGGCAGGCCGCCGGCTGTTCCGAGTTAACATCTCCATATAAATCCCACCTGGTTTCTTGTACACCCGTGAAATTTGACCAGGGTATGCAGTTTGCATTGCTGCACAATTGTGACTGGCTAGCTCTGCAACGGTTGCAAACATTCAGGCGTGGCAGCCAGATAGGCTCGTCCCCATAGGACACTGACAGCGGTCTTGGTCTATATGCTTCCCGTTCTTCTCACCTGACTGCTACTGATTCCAGCTTTGATGACTACACTCTACTTAACCGGAGAATTAAGTGGAACCTCAACTTATTGTGCTTTGTGAAAGTGTTGAGAACTAGAGCTCAGTTGTTTGGCTCGCCACAACTGTCCATCCAGCACTATGGACGGCACTGCCTATATCTGGCTCTGATTAGTCCACGGTTGTGTTCAGTCGAATGACCTCTGCCGGGAACACTCAGAATGAGGTTCTGAGTTATGGCAACATAGGAGCATTTCACTGCTTTCAAGGCTTCTTAAGAAGGATTCCGGAATATTGCTGGCGGCAGGATTATGGCTGTTCCGGATGAACATCTCCTTTTAAATCCCCCGTGGTTTCTTGTACACCCGTGAAATTTGGCCAGGTTATGGAGTTTGCATTGCTGCACAATTGCGCCTGCCTAGCTCTGCCGTGGTTGCAAACATTCCAGCGTGGCAGCCAGATAGGCTGGTCCCAATAGGACACTGCCAGCGGACTGGGTCTATCTGCTTCCCGTTCTTCTCACCTGAGTGCTACTGATTCCAGCTTTGACGGCTACACTCTACTCAAGGGGAGCAGTAAGTTGAACCTCAACTTTGGCACTTTGTGAAAGTGTTGAGAACTAGAGCTCAGTTGTTTAGCACGCCACCACTGTCCATCTTGCACTATGGATGGCAATGCCTACATCTGGCTCTAATTAGTCCATGGTTGTGTTCAGCCGAATGACCTCTGCTGGGAACACTCAGAATGAGGTTCTGAGTTATTTCAACATAGGAGTGATTCACTGCTTTCAAGGCTTCTTCGGAAGTATTCCGGAATCTTGATGCCGGCAGGCCTCCAGCTGTTCCGGGTGAACATCTCCTTGTAAATCCCCCGTGGTTTCTTGTACACCTGTGAAATTTGGCCAGGTTATGCAGTTTGCATTGCTGCACAATTGCGCCTGCCTAGCTCTGCCGCAGTGGCAAACATACAGGCGTGACAGGCAAATAGGCGGGTCCCCGTAGGACTCTGCCAGCTTACTGGGTCTATCTGCTTCCCGTTCTTCTCACCTGAGTGCTAATGATTCTAGCTTTGACGGCTACACTCTACTCAACCGGCGAAGTAAATTGAACCTCAACCTATGACAATTTGTAAAAGACTTGAGAACTAGAGCTCCGTTGTATGGCAAGCCACCACTGTCCATCCAGCACTACGGATTGAACTGCCTACATCTGGCTCTAATAAGTTCTTGGTTGTGTTCAGCTGAATGACCTCTGCCGGGAACACTCAGAATGGGGTTCTGAGTTATGGCAACATAGGAGCATTTCACTGCTTTCAAGGCTTCTTAGGAAGAATTCTGGAATGTTGCTGCCGGCAGACCTCCGGCTGTTCCGAGTTAACATCTCCATATAAATCCCACGTGGTTTCTTGTACACCCGTGAAATTTGGACAGGTTATGCAGTTTGCATTGCTGCACAAATGCGCCTGCCAAGCTCTGCCGCGGTTGCAAACATTCAGACGTGGCAGCCAGATAGGATGGTCCCAATAGGACACTGCCAGCGGACTGGGCATATCTCCTTCCGGTTCTTCTCACCTGAGATCTACTGATGCCAGCTTTGACGGCTACACTCTACTCAACCGGAGCAGTAAGTTGAACCTCAACTTATGGCATTTTGTGAGAGTGTTGAGAACTAGAGCTCAGTTGTTTGGCACAAGACCACAGTCCTTCCAGCATTATGGACGCCCCTGCCTGCATCGGGCTCTAATTAGTCCCCGGTTGTGTTCAGCCGAATGACCTCTGCCGGGAACACTCAGAATGAGGTTCTCAGATGTTGCAATATAGGAGCGTTTCACTGCTTTCAAGGCTTCTTAGGAAGAATTCCGGAATGTTGCTTTCCGCAAGACTCCCGCTGTTCCGGGTGAACATCTCCTGGTAAATCCCCCGTGTTTTCTTGTACATCCGTGAAATTTGGCCAGGTTATGCAATTTGCATTGCTGCACAATTGCTACTGCCTAGCTCTGCCGCGGTTGCAATCATTCAGGCGTGGCAGCCAGATAGGCTGATCCCCGTTGGACACTGCCAGCGGACTGGGTATATCTGCTTCCCGTTCTTCTCACCTGAGTGCTACTGATTCCAGCTTTGATGGCTACACTCTACTCAACCGGAGCAGTAAGTTGAACCTCAACTTATGACACTTTGTGAAAGTGTTGATAAATAGAGCTAAGTTGTTTGGCACGCAACCACTGACCATCCAGCACTATGGACGGCACTGCCTACATCTGGCTCTAATTAGTCCACGGTTGTGTTCAGACGAATGACCTCTGCGGGGAACACTCAGAATGAGGTTCTCAGTTATTGGAACCTAGGAGCGTTTCACTACTTTCAAGGCTTCTTAGGAAGAATTCCGGAATCTTGCTACCGGCAGGCCTCCGGCTGTTCCGGCTGAACATCCCCTTGTAAATCCCCCGTGGTTTCTTGTACATCCGTGAAATTTGGCCAGGTTATGAACTTTGCATTGCTGCACAATTGCGCCTGCCTAGTTCTGCTGTGGTTGCAAACATTCAGTCGTGGTAGCCAGATAGGCTAGACCACGGAAGACACTGCCAGCGGACTGGGTATATATGCTTCCGGTTCTTCTCACTTGAGTGCTACTGATTCCAGCTTTGACGGCTACACTCTACCCAATCGGAGCAGTAAGTTGAACCTCAACTTATGGTACTTTGTGAAAGTGAGGAGAACTAGAGCTCAGTTGTTTGGCATGCCACCACAGTCCATCGAGCAGTATGGACGGCACTGCCTACATCTGGCTCTAATTAGTCCACGGTTGTGTTCAGCCGAATGACCTCTGCCGGGAACACTCAGAATGAGATTCTGAGTGATTGCAACATAGGAGCGTTTCACTGCTTTCAAGCCTTCTTAGTAAAAATTCCGGAATCTTGCTGCCGGCAAGCTTCCGGCTATTCCCGGTGTACACCTCCTTGTAAATCCCCCGTGGTTTCTGGTACACCCGTGAAATTAGGCCAGGTTATGCAGTTTGCATTGCTGTACAATTGCCCCTGACTAGCTCTACCGCGATTGCAAATATTCAGGTGTGGCAGCCAGGTAGGCTGGTCCCCGTAGGACACTGTTAGCGGACTGGGTATATCTGCTTCCTGTTCTTCTCACCTGAGTGCTACTGATTTCAGCTTTGACGGCTACACTCTACTCAACCGGCGCAGTATGGAGAAGCTCAACTTAGCGCACTTTCTGAAAGTGTTGAGAACTACAGCTCAGTTTTTGGGCATGCGACCATTGTCCATCCAGCACTATGGACGGCACTGCCTACATCTGGCTCTAATTAGTCCACGGTTGTGTTCAGCCGAATGACCTCTGCCGGGAACACTCAGAATGAGGTTCTGAGTTATTCCAACATAGGAGAGTTTCACTGCTTTCAAGGCTTCTTAGGAAGAATTCCGGAATGTTGCTGCCGGCAGGCCTCCGGCTGTTCCGGGTAAACATGTCCTTGTAAATCCCCCGTGGTTTCTTGTACACCCCTGAAATTTGGGGAGGTTATGCAGTTTGCATTGATACACAATTGCGCCTGCCTACCCCTGCCTCGGTTGCAAACATTCAGGCGTGGCAGCCAGATAGTCTGGTGCCCATACGACACTGCCAGCGGACGGGGTATATCTGCTTCCCATTCTTCTCACCTGAGTGCTACTGATTCCACCTTTGACGGCTACACTCTACAAAACCGGAGCAGTAGTTTGAACCTCAGCTTATGGCACTTTGTGAAAGTGTTGAGAACTAGATCTCAGGTGTTTGGCACGCCACCACTGTCCATCCAGCACTATGGACGGCACTGACTACATCTGGCTCTAATTAGTCCACAGTTGTGTTCAGCCGAATGATCTCTGCCGGGAACACTCAGAAGGAGGTTCTGAGTTATGTTAACCTAGGAGCGTTTCAATGCTTTCAAGGCTGCTTAGGAAGTATTCAGGAATTTTGCTGCCAGCAGGCCTCTGGCTGTTCCGGGTGAACATCTCCTTGTAAATCCCCCTTGGTTTCTTGTACACCCGTGAAATTTGGCCAGGTTATGCAGTTTGCACTGTTGCACAATTGCGCCTGCCATGCTCTGCCGCGATTGCAAACATTCAGGCGTGGCAGCCAGATAGGCTGGTCCCCGTAGGACACTGCCAGCAAACTGGGTATATCTGCTTCCCGATCTTCAAACCTGACTGCTACTAATGCCAGCTTTGACGGCTACACTCTACTCAACCGGAGCAGTAAGTTGAACCTCAACTTAGGGCACTTTGTGCAAGTGTTGAGAACTAGAGCTCAGTTGTTTGGCACGCCACCACTGTCCATCCAGCACTATGGACGGCACTGCCTACATCTGGCTGTAATTAGTCCAGGGTTGTGTTCAGCCGAATGACCTCTGCCGGGAAAACTCAGAATGAGGTTCTGAATTATGGCAACATAGGAGCATTTCATTGCTTTCAAGGCTTCTTAGGAAGGATTCCGGAATTTTGCTGCCGGCAGGCCACCGGCTGTTCCGTGTGAACATCTTGTAAATCTCCCGTGGTTTCTCTTACACCCGTGGAATTTGGCCAGGTTATGCAGTTTGCATTGCTGCAAAATTGTGCCTGCCTAGCTCTGCCGCGGTTGCAAACATTCACGCGTGGCATCTAGATAGGCTGGTTCCCGTAGTACACTGCCAGCGGACTGGGTCTATCTGCTTCCCGTTCTTCTCACCTGAGTGCTACTGATTCCAGTTTTGATGGCTACAATCTACTCAACCGGAGCAGTAAGTTGAACCTCAACTTATGGCACTTTGTGAAAGTGTTGAGAACTAGAGCTCAGTTGTTTGGCACGCCACCACTGTCAATCCAGCACTATGGATGGCACTACATACATCTGGCTCTAATTAGTCCAGGATTGTGTTCAGCCGAATGAACTCTTCCGGGAACACTCAGAATGAGGTTCTGAGTTATTACAACATAGGAGCGTTTCACTGCTTTCTAGGCTTCTTAGGAAGAATTCCGGAATCTTGTTGCCGGCAGGCCAACGGCTGTTCCAGCTGAACATCTCCTTGTAAATCCCCCGTGGTTTCTTGTACACCCGTGAAATTTGGCCAGGTTATGCAGTTTGCATTGCTGCCCAAATGCGCCTGCCTAGCTCTGCTGCAGTGGCAAACATTCAGGCGTGACAGGCAAATAAGTGGGTCCCCGTAGGACTCTGCCAGCGGACTGGGTCTATCTGCTTCCCGTTCTTCTCACCTGAGTGCTCCTGCTTCCAGCTTTGACGGCCACACTCTACTCAACCGGCGAAGTAAGTTGAACCTCAACCTATGGCAATTTGTAAAAGTCTTGAGAACTAGAGCTCAGTTGATAGGCACGCCACCACTGTCTATCCAGCACTATGGACGGCACTGCCTACATCTGGCTCTAATAAGTTCATGGTTGTGTTCAGCCGAATGACCTCTGCCGGGAACACTCAGAATGGGGTTCTGAGTTATGGCAACATAGGAGCATTTCACTGCTTTCAAGGCTTCTCAGGAAGAATTCCGGAATCTTGCTGCCGGCAGGCCTCCGTCATTTCCGGGTGAACATCTCCTTTTAAATCCCCCGTGGTTTCTTGTACACCCGTGAAATTTGGCCAGGTTATGCAGTTTGCATTGCTCTACAATTGCGCCTGACTCGCTCGGCCGCGGTTGCAAACATTCAGGCTTGGCAGCCAGATAGGCTGTACCCGTAGGACACTGCAGGCGGACTGGGTCTATCTGCTTCCCGTTCTTCTCACCTGAGTGCTACTGATTCCAGCTTTGACGGCCACACTCCACTCAACCGGAGCAATAAGTTGAACCTCAACTTATGGCACTTAGTGAAAGTGTTGAGAACTAGAGCTCAGTTGTTTGACAAGCCACAACTGTCCGTCAAGCACTATGGAGGCACTGCATACATCTGGCTCTAATTAGTCCACCGTTGTGTTCAGCCGAATGAGCTCTTCCACGAACACTCAGAATGAGGTTCTGAGTTATGGCAACATAGGAGCATTTCACTGCTTTCAAGGATTCTTAGGAAGAATTCCGGAATATTGCTGCCGGCAGGCCGCCGGCTGTTCCGAGTTAACATCTCCATATAAATCCCACCTGGTTTCTTGTACACCCGTGAAATTTGACCAGGGTATGCAGTTTGCATTGCTGCACAATTGTGACTGGCTAGCTCTGCAACGGTTGCAAACATTCAGGCGTGGCAGCCAGATAGGCTCGTCCCCATAGGACACTGACAGCGGACGTGGTCTATATGCTTCCCGTTCTTCTCACCTGACTGCTACTGATTCCAGCTTTGATGACTACACTCTACTTAACCGGAGAATTAAGTGGAACCTCAACTTATTGTGCTTTGTGAAAGTGTTGAGAACTAGAGCTCAGTTGTTTGGCTCGCCACAACTGTCCATCCAGCACTATGGACGGCACTGCCTATATCTGGCTCTGATTAGTCCACGGTTGTGTTCAGTCGAATGACCTCTGCCGGGAACACTCAGAATGAGGTTCTGAGTTATGGCAACATAGGAGCATTTCACTGCTTTCAAGGCTTCTTAAGAAGGATTCCGGAATATTGCTGGCGGCAGGATTATGGCTGTTCCGGATGAACATCTCCTTTTAAATCCCCCGTGGTTTCTTGTACACCCGTGAAATTTGGCCAGGTTATGGAGTTTGCATTGCTGCACAATTGTGCCTGCCTAGCTCTGCCGTGGTTGCAAACATTCCAGCGTGGCAGCCAGATAGGCTGGTCCAAATAGGACACTGCCAGCGGACTGGGTCTATCTGCTTCCCGTTCTTCTCACCTGAGTGCTACTGATTCCAGCTTTGACGGCTACACTCTACTCAAGGGGAGCAGTAAGTTGAACCTCAACTTTGGCACTTTGTGAAAGTGTTGAGAACTAGAGCTCAGTTGTTTAGCACGCCACCACTGTCCATCTTGCACTATGGATGGCAATGCCTACATCTGGCTCTAATTAGTCCATGGTTGTGTTCAGCCGAATGACCTCTGCTGGGAACACTCAGAATGAGGTTCTGAGTTATTTCAACATAGGAGTGATTCACTGCTTTCAAGGCTTCTTCGGAAGTATTCCGGAATCTTGATGCCGGCAGGCCTCCAGCTGTTCCGGGTGAACATCTCCTTGTAAATCCCCCGTGGTTTCTTGTACACCTGTGAAATTTGGCCAGGTTATGCAGTTTGCATTGCTGCACAATTGCGCCTGCCTAGCTCTGCCGCAGTGGCAAACATACAGGCGTGACAGGCAAATAGGCGGGTCCCCGTAGGACTCTGCCAGCTTACTGGGTCTATCTGCTTCCCGTTCTTCTCACCTGAGTGCTAATGATTCTAGCTTTGACGGCTACACTCTACTCAACCGGCGAAGTAAGTTGAACCTCAACCTATGACAATTTGTAAAAGACTTGAGAACTAGAGCTCCGTTGTATGGCAAGCCACCACTGTCCATCCAGCACTACGGATTGAAATGCCTACATCTGGCTCTAATAAGTTCTTGGTTGTGTTCAGCTGAATGACCTCTGCCGGGAACACTCAGAATGGGGTTCTGAGTTATGGCAACATAGGAGCATTTCACTGCTTTCAAGGCTTCTTAGGAAGAATTCTGGAATGTTGCTGCTGGCAGACCTCCGGCTGTTCCGAGTTAACATCTCCATATAAATCCCACGTGGTTTCTTGTACACCCGTGAAATTTGGCCAGGGTATGCAGTTTGCATTGCTGCACAAATGCGCCTGGCTAGCTCTGCCACGGTTGCAAACATTCAGGCGTGGCAGCCAGATAGGCTGGTCCCCATAGGACACTGCCAGAGGACTGTGTCTATATGCTTCCCGTTCTTCTCACCTGACTGCTACTGATTCCAGCTTTGACAGCTACACTCTACTCAAACGAAGCAGTAAGTTGAACCTCTACTTATGGCACTCTGTTAAAGTTTGAAGAAATAGAGCTCACTTTGTGAACGTTTGGAGAACTAGAGCTCAGTTGTTTAGCATGCGACCCCTGTCCACCCAGCACTATGGACGGCACTGCCTACATCTGGCTCTAATTAGTCTTCGGTTGTGGTCAGCCGAATGACCTCTGCCGGGAACACTCAGAATGAGGTTCTGAGTTATTGCAACATAGAAGCGTTTCACTGCGTTCAAGGCTTCTTAGGAAGAATTCCTCAATCTTGCTGTCGGCAGGCCTCCGGCTGTTCCGGGTGAACACCTCCTTGTAAATCCCCCATGGTTTCTTGTACACCTGTAAAATTTGGCCAAGTTATGCAGTTTGCATTGCTGCATACTTGCGACTGCCTAACTCTGCCGTGGTTGCAAACATTCAGGCATGGCAGCCAGATAGGCTGGTCACCGTAGGACACTGCCAGCAGACTGGGTATATCTGCTTCCCGTTCTTCTCACCTCAGTGATACTGATTCCAGCTTTGACGGCTACACTCTACTCAACTGGAGCAGTAAGTTGAACCTCAACTTATGGAACTTTGTGCAAGTGTTGAGATCTAGAGCTCAGTTGTTTGGCACGCCACCACTGTCCATCCAGCACTATGGACGGCACTGCCTACATCTGGCTATAGTTAGTCCACGGTTCTGTTCAGCCGAATGACCTCTGCCGGGAACACTCAGAATGAGGTTCTGAGTTATTGCAACATAGGAGCGTTTCACTGCTTTCAAGGCTTCTTAGGAAGAATTCCGGATTGTTGCTTCCGGCAGGCCTCCGCCCGTTAAGGGTGAACATCTCCTTGTAAATCCCCCGTGGTTTCTTCTACACCCGTGAAATTTGGCCAGGTTAAGCAGTTTGCATTGCTGCACAATTGCACCTGGCTAGCTCTGCGGCGGTTGCAAACATTCAGACGTGGCAGCCAGATAGGCTGGTCCCCATAAAACAATGCCAGCGGACTGCGTATATCTGCTTCCCGTTCTTCTCACCTGAGTGCTACTGATTCCAGCTTTGACGGCTACACTCTACTCAACCCGAGCAGTAAGTTCAACCTCAACTTGTGGCACTTTGTGAATGCGTTGAGAACTAGAGCTCAGTTGTTTGGCACGCCACCACTGTCCCTCCAGCATTATGGACGACACTGCCTACATCTGGCTCTAATTAATCCACGGTTGTGTTCAGCCAAATGACCTCTGTCGGGAACACTCAGAATGACCTTCTGATTTATTGCCACATAGGAGCATTTCACTGTTTTCAAGGCTTCACAGGAAGAATTCCGGAATCTTACTGGTGGCAAGCCTCCGGCTTTTCCGGGTGAACATCTCCTTGTAATTCCCCCGTGGTTTCTTGTACACCCGTGAAATTTGGCCAGGTTATGCAGTTTGCATTGCTGCAAAATGTCGCCTGCCTAGCTCTGTCGAGGTTGCAAACATTCTGGCGTGGCAGCCAGATAGGCTGGTCCCGTAGGACACTGTCAGCCGACTGGGTATATCTGTTTCCCATTCTTCTAACCTGAGTGCTACTGATTCCAGCTTTGATGGCTACACTCTACTAAATCGGAGCAGTAAGTTGAACCTCAACTTATGGCACTTTGTGAAAGTGTTGAGAACTAGAGCTCAGTTGTTTGGCAAGCCACCACAGTCCATCCAGCACTATGGACGGCACTGCCTACATCTGGCTCTAATAAGTTCATGGTTGTGTTCAGCCGAATGACCTCTGTCGGGAACACTCAGAATGGGGTAATGAGTAATTGCAACATAGGAGCATTTCACTGCTTTCAAGGCTTCTTAGGAAGGATTACTGAATATTGCTGCCAGCAGGCCTCCGGCTGTTCCGGGTGATCATGTCCTGGTAAATGCCCCGTGGTTTCTTGAACACCAGTGAAATTTGGCCAGGTTATGCAGTTTACATTGCTGCACAATTGGTCCAGGCTTGTTATGCCGCAGTTGCAAACATTCAGGCATGGAGGCTAGATAGGCTGGTCCCCGTAGGACACTGCCAGCGGACTGGGTCTATCTGCTTCCCGTTCTTCTCACCTGAGTGGTACTGATTTCAGCTTTGACGGCTACTCTCTACTCAACCGGAGCAGTAAGTTGAACCTCAACTTATGGCACTGTGTGAAAGTGTTGAGAACAAGAGCTCACTTGTTGACACGCCACCACTGTCCATCCAGCACTATGGACGGCACTGCATACATCTGGCTCTAATTAGTCCACGGTTGTGTTCAGCCGAATGACCTCTTCCAGGAACACTCAGAATGAGGTTCTGAGTTATTGCAACATAGAAGAGTTTCACTGCTTTCAAGGCTTCTTAGGAAGAATTTCGGAAACTTGCTGCGAGCAGGCCTCCGGCTGTTCCGGGTGAACATCTCCTTGTAAATCCCCCTTGGTTTCTTTTACACCCGTGAAATTTGGACAGGTTATGCAGTTTGAATTGCTGAACAATTGTGCCTGCCTAGCTCTGCCGCGGTTGCAAATATTCACGCGTGGCAGCTAGATAGCCTGGTTCCCGTGGGACACTGTCAGCGGACTGGGTCTATCTGCTTCCCGTTCTTCTCACCTGAGTGCTACTGATTCCAGCTTTGACGGCTACACTCTACTCAACCGGAGCAGTAAGTTGAACCTCAAGTTATGGCACTTTGTGAAAGTGTTGAAAACTAGAGCTCAGTTGTTTGGCACGCCACCACTGTCCATCCAGCAGTATGGACGGCGCTGCATACAAATGGCTGTAATTAGTCCACGGTTGTGTTCAGCCGAATGACCTCTGCCGGGAACACTCAGAATGACGTTCTGAGTTATGGCAACATAGGAGCATTTCATTGCTTTCAAGGCTTCTTTGGAAGGATTGCGGAATCTTGCTGCCAGCAGGCCTCCGGCTGTTCCGGGTGAACATCTCGTTGAAAATCCCCCCTGTTTTCTTGTACACCCGTGAAATTTGGCCTGGTTATGCAGTTTGCATTGCTGCACAATTGCGCCTGCCTAGCTCTTCCGCGGTTGCAAACATTCAGGCCTGGCAGCCAGATAGGCTGGTCCCCATAGGACGCTGCCAGTGGACTCGGTCTATTGGCTTCACGTTCTTCTCACATGAGTGCTACTGCTTCCAGCTTTGACGGCTACACTCTCCTCAACCGGAGCAGTAAGATGAAAATCAACTTATGGCACTTTGTGAAAGTGTTGAGAACTAGAGCTCCGTTGTTTGGCACCCCAACCCTGTCCATCCAGCACTATAGACGGCACTACCTACATCTGGCTCTAATTAGTCCACTGTTGTGTTCAACCGAATGACCTCTGCTGGGAACACTCAGAATGAGGTTCTGAGTTATTGCAACATAGGAGCGATTCACTGCTTTCAAGGCTTCTTCAGAAGGATTCCGGAATATTGCTGCCGGCAGGCCACAGGCTGTTCCGGGTGAACATCTCCTTGTAAATCCCACGTGGTTTCTTGTACACCCGTGAAATTTGGCCAGGTTATGCAGTTTGCATTGCTGCACAATTGCGCCTGCCTAGCTCTGCCAAAGTGGCAAACATTCAGGCGTGACAGGCAAATAGGAGGGTCCCCGTAGGAGTCTGCCAGCGGACTGGGTCTATCTGCTTCCCGTTCTTCTCACCTGAGTGCTACTGATGCCAGCTTTGACGGCTACACTCTACTCAACCAGTGAAGTAAGTTGAACCTCAAGCTATGGCAATTTGTAAAAGTCTTGAGAAGTAGAGCTCAGTTGTTTGGCACGCCACCACTGTCCATCCAGCACTATGGAGGGAACTGCCTACATGTGGCTCTAATAAGTTCACGGTTGTGTTCAGCCGAATGACCTCTGCCGGGAACACTCAGAATGAGGTTCTGAGTTATTGCAACATAGGAGCGTATTACTGCTTCCAAGGCTTCTTAGGAAGGATTCCGGAATGTTGCTGCCGCCAGTCCTCCGGCTGTTCCAGGTGAACATCTCCTTGTAAATCCCGCGTGGTTTCTTGTACACCCGTTAAATTTTTCTGGGTTATGCAGTTTGCATTGCTGCACAATTGCGCCTTCCTAGCTCTGCCGGGGTTGCAAACATTCAGGCGTGGCAGCCAGATTTACGGGTCCCCGTAGGACACTGCCAGCGGATTGCGTATATCAGCTTCCCGTTCTTCTCACCTCAGTGCTACTGATTCCAGCTTTGATGGCTACACTCTACTAAACCGGCAGTGTCCATCCAGCACTATGTACGGCACTGCCTACATCTGGCTGTAATTAGTCCACGGTTGTCGTCAGCCGAATGACCTCTGCCGGGAACACTCAGAATGAGGTTCTGATTTATTGCCACATAGGAGCATTTCACTGTTTTCAAGGCTTCACAGGAAGAATTCCGGAATCTTACTGGTGGCAAGCCTCTGGCTATTCCCGGTGAAGATCTCCTGGTAAATCCCCCGTGGTTTATTGTACACCCGTGAAATTTGGCCAGGTTATGCAGTTTGCATTGCTGCAAAATGACGCCTGCCTAGTTCTGCGCGGTTGCAAACATTCAGGCTTGGCAGCCAGATAGGCTGGTCCCGTAGGACACTGTCAGCGGACTGGGTATATCTGATTCCCGTTCTTCTAACCTGAGTGCTACTGATTCCAGCTTTGATGGCTACACTCTACTAAACCGGAGCAGTAAGTTGAACCTCAACTTATGGCACTTTGTCAAAGTGTTGAGAACTAGAGCTCAGTTCTTTGGCACGCTACCACTGTCCATCCAGCACAATGGACGCCACTGCCTTCATCTGGCTCTATTAATCCACGGTTGAGTTCAGCCGAATGACATCTGCCGGGATCACACAGAATGAGGTTCTGAGTTATTGCAACATAGGAGCGTTTCACTGCTTTCTAAGCTTCTTAGGAAGGATTCTGGAATCTTGCTGCCGGCAGGCCTCCGGCTGTTCCGGGTGAACATCTCCTTGTAAATCCCCCGTAGTTTCTTGTACACCTGTGAAATTGCGCCAGATTATGCAGGTTGCATTACTGCACAATTGCGAATGCCTAGCTCTGCCGCGGTGGCATACATTCATGCGTGGCAGCCAGATAGGCTGGTCCCAATAGGACA
This sequence comes from Dipodomys merriami, assembly GCF_024711535.1. NCBI lineage: Eukaryota > Metazoa > Chordata > Mammalia > Rodentia > Heteromyidae > Dipodomys > Dipodomys merriami. Next base: position 1,571,143 of record NW_027203882.1, on the reverse strand, counting down.
CTGCCAGCGGACTGGGTCTATCTGCTTCCCATTCTTCTCACCTGAGTGCTACTGATTCCACCTTTGACGGCTACACTCTACTCAACCGGAGCTGTAAGTTGGACCTCAACTTATGGCACTTTGTGAAAATTTGGAGAACTAAAGCTCAGTGGTTTTCCAATCGAAAACACTGCCTATATCTGGCTCTAATTATTCCATTGCCTACATGTGGCTCTAATTAGTCCACTGCCTACATCTGGCTCTAATTAGTCCACGGTTGTGTTCAGCCGAAGACCTCTGCCTGGAATACTCAGAATGAGGTTCTGAGTTATTGCAACATAGGAGCGTTTCACTGTTTCAAGGCTTCCTAGGAAGAATTCCGGAATGTTGCTGCCGGCAGGCCTCTGGCTGTTCCGGGTGAACATCTCCTTGTAAATCCCCCGTGGTTTCTTGTACACCCGTGAAATTTGGCCAGGTTATGCGGTTTGCATTGCTGCACAATTGTGCCTGCCTAACTCTGCCGTGGTTGCAAACATTCAGGCATGGCAGCGAGATAGGCTGTTCCCCGTAGGACACTGCCAGTGGACTGGGTATATCTGCTTCCGGTTCTTCTAACCTGAGTGCTACTCATTCCAGCTTTGACGGCTACAATCTACACAACCGGAGCCTTAACTTGAACGTCAACTTATGGCGCTCTGTGAAAGTGTTGAGAACTAGAGCTCAGTTGTTTGGCACGCCACCACTCTCGATCGAGCACTAGGGACGGCACCGCCTACATCTGGCTCTAATTAGTCCACGGTTGTGTTCAGCCGAATGACCTCTGGTGGGAACAATCAGAATGAGGTTCTCAGTTATTGCAACATAGGAGCGTTTAAATGCTTTCAAGGCTTCTTAGGAAGAATTCCAGAATCTTGCTGCCGGAAGGCCTCCGGCTGTTCCGGGTGAACATCTCCTTGTAAATCCCCCATGGTTTCTTGCACACCCGTGAAATTTGGCCAGGTTATGCAGTTTGCATTGCTGCACAATTGCACCTGCCTAGCTCTGCTGCGTTTGCAAACATTCAGGCGTGGCAGCCACATAGGCTGGTCCCCGTAGGACACTGCCAGCGGACTGGGTATATCTGCTTCCCTTTCTTCTCACCTGAGTGCTACTGATTCCAGCTTTGACGGCTACACTCTACTCAACCGGAGCAGTAAGTTGAACCTCAACTTATGGTACTTTGTGAAAGTATGGAGAACTAGAGCTCAGTTGTTTGGCACGCCACCACTGTCCATCCAGCACTATGGATTGCACTGCCTACATCTGGCCCTAATTAGTCCATAGTTGTGTTCAGCCGAATGACCTCTGCCGGGAACACTCAGAATTAGGTTCTGAGATATTGCAACATAGGAGCGTTTCACTGCTTTCAAGGCTTCTTAGGAAGAATTCCGGAATCTTGCTGCCGACAAGCCTCCGGCTATTCCGGGTGAACACCTCCTTGTAAATCCCCCGTGGTTTCTTGTACACCCGTGAAATTTGGCCAGGTTATGCTTTTTGCATTGCTGCACCATTGCGCCTGCCTAGCTCTGCCGCGGTTGCAAACATTCAGGCGTGGCAGCCAGATAGGCTGATCCCCGTGGGACACTGCCAGCGGACTGGGTATATCCGCTTCCCGTACTTCTCACCTGAGTGCTACTGATTCCAGCTTTGACGCCTACACTCTACTCAATCGGAGCAGTAAGTTGAACCTCAACTTATGGCTCTTTGTGAAAGTGTTGAGAACTAGAGCTCAGTTGTTTGGCAGGCCACCACTGTCCTTCCAGCACTCTGGACAGAACTGCTTACATCTGGCTCTAATTAGTCCACGGTTGTGTTCAGCCAAATGACCTCTGCGGGGAACACTGAGAATGAGGTTCTGAGTTATTGCAAAATAGGAGCACTTCACTGCTTCCAAGGCTTCTTAGGACGAATTCCGGAATGTTTCGGCCGACATGCCTCCGGCTGTTCCGGGTGAACATCCCCTTGTAAATCCCCCGTGGTTTCTTGTACAGCCGTGAAATTTGGCCAGGTTATGCAGTTTGCCTTGCTGCACAATTGCGCCTGACTAGCTCTGCCGCGGTAGCAAATATTCAGGTGTGGCAGCCAGGTAGGCTGGTCCCCGTAGGACACTGCCAGCGGACTGGGTATATCTGCTTCAGGTTCTTCTCACCTGAGTGCTACTGATTCCAGCTTTGTCGGCTACACTCTACTCAACCGGAGTCGTAAGTTGAACCTCAACTTATGGCACTTTGTGAAAGTGTTGAGAACTAGAACTCACTTGTTTGGCACGCCACCACAATCCATCCAGCACTATGGAAGGCACTGCCTACGTCTGGCTCTAATTAGTCCACGGTTGTGTTCAGCCGAATGACCTCTGCCGGGAATACTCAGAATGAGGTTCTGAGTTATTGCAACATAGGAGCGTTTCACTGCTTTCAAGGCTTCTTAGGAAGAATTCCGGAATGTTGCTGCCAGTAGGCCTCCGGCTGTTCCGGGTGAATATCTCCTTGTAAATCCCTCGTGGTTTCTTGTACACCCGTGAAATTTGGCCACGTTATGCAGTTTGCATTGCTACACAATTGCGCCTGCCTAGCTCTGCCGCGGTTACAAACATGCAGGCGTGGCAGCCAGATAGCCTTATCCCCGTTGGACACTGCCAGCTGACTGGGTCTATCTGCTTCCTGTTCTTCTCACCTGAGTGCTACTGATTCCAGCTTTGACGGCTACACTCTACACAATCGGAGCAGTAAGTTGAACCTCAACTTATGGCTCTTTGTGAAAGTGTTGAGAACTAGAGCTCAGTTGTTTGGCACGCCACCACGGTCCTTCCAGCACTGTGGACAGCACTGCTTACATCTGGCTCTAATTAGTCCACGGTTGTGTTCAGCCAAATGACCTCTGCAGGGAACACTGAGAATGAGGTTCTGAGTTATTGCAAAATAGGAGCACTTCACTGCTTCCAAGGCTTCTTAGGAAGAATTCCGGAATGTTTCGGCCGACATGCCTCTGGCTGTTCCGGGTGAACATCCCCTTGTAAATCCCCCGTGGTTTCTTGCACACCCGTGAAATTTGGCCAGGTTATGCAGTTTGCATTGATGCACAATTGCGCTTGCCTAAATCTGCCGCGTTTGCAATCATTTATGCGTGGCAGCCATATAGGCTGGTCCCCGTAGGACAATGCCAGCGGACTGGGTATATCTGCTTCCCGTTCTTCTCACCTGAGTGCTATTGATTCCAGCTTTGTCGGTTACACTCTTCTCAACCGGAGCAGTAACGTGAACCTCAACTTATGGTACGTTGTGAAAGTGTGGAGAACTAGAGCTCAGTTGTTTGGCATGCCACCACAATCCATCCAGCACTATGGACGACACTTCCTACATCTGGCTCTAATTAGTCCACAGTTGTGTTCAACCGAATGACCTCTGCCGGGAACACTCAGAATGAGGTTCTGAGATATTGCAACATAGGGGCGTTTCACTGCTTTCAAGGCTTCTTAGGAAGGATTTCCGAATCTTGCTGCCGGCAAGCCTCCGGATATTCCCGGTGAACACCTCCTTCTAAATCCCCGGTGGTTTCTTGTACACCCGTGAAATTTGGCCAGGTTATGCAGTTTGCCTTGCTGCACAATTGCGCCTGACTAGCTCTGCCACGGTTGCAAACATTCAGGCGTGGCAGCCAGATAGGCTGGTCCCCGTAGGACACTGCCAGCAGACTGGGTATATCTGCTTCCCGTTCTTCTCACCTGAGTGCTACTGATTCCAGCTTTTTCGTCTACACTCTACTCAACCGGAGCCGTAAGTTGAACCTCAACTTATGGCACTTTGTATAAGTGTTGAGAACAAGAGCTCAGTAGTTTGGCACGCCACCACAGTCCATCCAGCACTATGGAAGGCACTGCCTACATCTGGCTCTAATTCGTCCACGGTTGTGTTCAGCCGAATGACCTCTGCCGGGAACACTCAGAATGAGGTTCTGAGTTATTGCAACATAGGAGCGTTTCTTTGCTTTCAAGGCTTCTTAGGAAGAATTCTGGAATGTTGCTGCCGGCACGCCTCTGGCGGTTCCGGATGAACATCTCCTTGTAAATCCCCCGTGGTTTCTTGTACACCCGTGAAATTTGGCCAGGTTATGCAGTTTTCATTGCTGCACAATTGTGACGGCCTTGCTCTGCCGCGGTTGCAAACATTCAGGCGTGGCAACCAGATAGACTTGTCCCCTTAGGACAATGCCAGCAGACTGGGTATATCTGCTTCCCGTTCTTCTCACCTGAGTGCTACTGATTCCTGCTTTGACGGCTACACTCTACTCAACCGGAGCAGTAAGATGAAACTCAACTTATGGCATTAAAAGAAAGTGTTGAGAACTAGAGCTCAGTTGTTTGGCACGCCACCACTCTCCATCCAGCATTATGGAATGCACTGCCTACATTTGGCACTAATTAGTCCACGGTTGTGTTCAGCCGAATGACCTCTGCCGGGAACACTCAGAATTAGGTTCTGAGTTGTTGCAACATAGGAGCGTTTCACTGCTTTCAAGGCTTCTTAGGAAGGATTCCGGAATGTTGCTGCCGGCAGGCCTCCGGCAGTTCCGGGTGAACATCTCCTTGTAAATCCCCCGTGGTTTCTTGTACACCAGTGAAATTTGGCCAGGTTATGCAGTTTGCATTGCTGCACAATTGTGCCTTCCTAGTTCTGCCGCGATTGCAAACATTCAGGCAGTGACAGCCAAATAGTCTGGTCCCTGTAGGACACTGACAGCGCACTGGGTACATGTGCTTCCTGTTCTTCTCACCTGAGTGCTACTAATTCCAGCTTTGATGGCCACACTCTACTCAACCGGAGCAGTAAGTTGAACCTCAACTTATGGCACTTTGTGAAAGTGTTGAGAACTAGAGCTCAGTTGTTTTGCACGCCACCACAGTCCATCCAGCACTATGGACGGCACTGCGTACATCTGGCTCTAATTAGTCCACGGTTATATTCAGCCGAATGATCTCTGCCGGGAACACTCAGAATGAGGTTCTGAGTTATTGCAACATAGGAGCTTTTCACTGCTTTCAAGGCTTCTTAGGAAGATTTTTGGAAGGTTGCTGACGACAGGCCTCCGGTTGTTCCGGGTGAATATCTCCTTGTAAATCCCCCGTGGTTTCTTGTACACCCGTGAAATTTGGCCAGGTTATGCAGTTAGCATTGCTGCACAATTGCGCCTGCCTAGCTCTTCCGCGGTTGCAAATATTCAGGCGTGGCACCCATATAGGCTGGTCGCCGTAGGACACTGCCAGCAGACTGTGTATATCTGCTTCCCATTCTTCTCACCTGAGTGCTACTGATTCCAGCTTTGACGGCTACACTCTACTCAAGCGGAGCAGTAAGTTGAACCTCAACTTATGGCCCTTTGTGAAAGTGTTAAAAACTAGAGCTCTGTTGTTTGGCACGCCACCACTGTCCATCCAGCATTATGGACCGCACAGCCTACATCTGGCTCTAATTAATCTTCGGTTGTGTTCAGCCGAATGACCTCTGCCGGGAACACTCAGAATGAGGAGCTGAGTTGTTGCAACATAGGAGCGTTTCACTGCTTTCAAGGCTTCTTAGGAAGAATTCCTCAATCTTGCTGCTGGCTGGCCTCCGGGTGTTCCGGGTGAACATCTCCTTGTAAATCCCCCGTGGATTCTTGTACACCCGTGAAATTTGGCCAGGTTATGCAGTTTGCATTGCTGCACAATTGCGCCTGCCTAGTTCTGCCGCGTTTGCAATCATTCAGGCGTGGCAGCCAGATAGGCTGGTCCCTGTAGGACACTGCCAGCGGACTGGTTATAACTGCTTCCCGATCTTCTCACCTGAGTGCTATTGATTCCAGCTTTGTCGGCTACACTCTTCTCAACCGGAGCAGTAACTTGAACCTCAACTTATGGTACGTTGTGAAAGTGTGGAGAACTAGAGCTCAGTTGTTTGGCATGCCACCACAGTCTTTCCAGCACTATGGACGGCACTGCCTACATCTGGCTCTAATTTGTCCACAGTTGTGTTCAGCCGAATGACCTCTGCCGGGAGCACTCAGAAAGAGGTTCTGAGATATTGCAACATAGGAGCGTTTCACTGCTTTCAAGGCTTCTTAGGAAGAATTCCGGAATCTTGCGGCCGGCAAGCCTCCGTCTATTCCGTGTGAACACCTCCTTGTAAATCCCCCGTGGTTTCTTGTACACCCGTGAAATTTGGCCAGGTTATGCAGTTTGCATTGCTGCACAATTGAGCCTGCCTAGCTCTGCCGTGGTTGCAAACATTCAGGCGTGGCAGCCAGATAAGCTGGTCCCCGTAGGACACTCCCAGCGGACTGGGTATATCTGCTTCCCGTTCTTCTCACTTGAGTGCTACTGATTCCAGCTTTGTCGGCTACACTCTACTCAACCGGTGCCGTAAGTTGAACCTCAACTTAGGGCAATTTGTATAAGTGTTGAGAACTAGAGCTCAGTTGTTTGGCATGTCACCACTGTCCATCCAGCACTATGGACGGCACTGCTTACATCTGGCTCTAATTATTCCACGGTTGTGTTCAGCCGAATAACCTCTGCCGGGAACACTCAGAATGAGGTTCTGTGTTATTTCAACATAGGATCGTTTGACTGCTTTCAAGGCTTCTTAGGAAGAATTCCTGGAATGTTGCTGCCGGCAGGCCTCCAGCTGTTCCAAGTGAACATCTCCTTGTAAATCCCCCGTGGTTTCTTGTACACCCGTGAAATATGGCCAGGTTATGCAGTATGCATTGCTCCACAATTGCACCTGCCTAGCTCTTCCGCGGTTCCAAACATTCAGGCGTGGCAGCCATATAGTCTGGTCTCCTTAGGACACTGCCAGCGGACTGGGTATATCTGCTTCCCGTTCTTCTCACCTGAGTGCTACTGATTCCAGCTTTGACGGCTACATTCTACTCAACCGGAGCAGTACGTTTAACCTCACCTTATGGGAATTTGTGAAAGTGTTGAGAACTAGAGCTCAGTTGTTTGGCTCGCCACCACTGTCCATCCAGCACTATGGAAGGCACTGCCTACATTGGGCTCTAATTATTCCACGGTTGTGTTCTGCCGAATGACGTCTGCCGGGAACAATGAGAATGAGGTTCTCAGTTATTGCAACATAGGAGCATTTCACTGCTTTCAAGGCTACTTAGGAAGAATTCCGGAATGTTGTTGCCGGCAGGCCTCCGGCTGGTCCGGGTGAACATCTCCTTGTAAATCCCCCGTGGTTTCTTGTACACCCGTGAAATTTGGCCAGGTTATTCAATTTGCATTGCTGCACAATTGCGCCTGCCTAGCGCTGCCAGGGTTGCGAACATTCAGTCGTGCCAGCCAGATAGGCTAGACCACGGAAGACACTGCCAGCGGACTGGGTATATCTGCTTCCGGTTCTTCTCACTTGAGTGCTACTGATTCCAGCTTTGACGGCTACACTCTACTCAACAGGAACAGTAAGTTGAACCTCAACTTATGGCACTTTGTGAAAGTGTTGAGACCTAGAGCTCAGTTGTTTGGCACGCCACCTCTGTCCATCAAGAACTATTGGGGGCACTGCCTACATCTGGCTCTAATTAGTGCACGGTTGTGTTCAGCCCAATGACCTCTGCGGGGAACACTCAGAATGACGTGCTGAGTTACTGCAACACAGGAGCGTTTCACTGCGTTCAAGGCTTCTTAGGAAGAATTCCGGAATCTTGCTGCCGGCAGGCCTCTGGCTGTTCCAAGTGAACATCTCCTTGTATTTCCTCGTGGTTTCTTGTACACCCGTGAAATTTGGCCAGGTAATGCAGTTTGCATTGCTGCATAATTGCGACTGTCTAGCTCTGTCGCGGTTTCAAATATTCAGGCGTATCAGCCAGACAGTCTAGTCCCCGTAGGACACTGCCAGCGGAGTGGGTATATCTGCTTCTCGTTCTTCTCACCTCAGTGCTACTGATTCCAGCTTTGACGGCTATACTCTACTCAACCGGAGCAGTAAGTTGATCCTCAACTTATGGCACTTTGTGAACGTTTGGAGAACTAGAGCTCAGTTGTTTAGCATGCGACCCCTGTCCGCCCAGCACTATGGACGGCACTGCCTACATCTGGCTCTAATTAGTCTTCGGTTGTGTTCAGCCGAATGACCACTGTCGGGAACACTCAGAATGAGGTTCTGAGTTATTGCAACATAGGAGCGTTTCACTGCTTTCAAGGCTTCTTAGGAAGAATTCCAGAATCTTGCTTCCGGCAGGCCTCCTCCTGTTGAGGGAGAACATCTCCTTGTAAATCCCCCGTGGTTTCTTGTACACCCCTGAAATTTAATGAGGTTATGCAGTTTGCATTGCTACACAATTGCGCCTGCCTACCCATGACGCTGTTGCAAACATTCAGGCGTTTAAGCCAGATAGGCTGGTCCCAGTAGGACACTGCCAGGAGACTGGGTATATCTGCTTTCCGTTCTTCTCACCTGAGTGCTACTGATTCCAGCTTTGACGGCTACACTCTACTCAACTGGAGCAGTAAGTTGAACCTCAAATTTGGCAATTTGTGAAAGTGTTGTGAACTAGATCTCCGGTGTTTGGCACGCCACCAATGTCCATCCAGCACTATTTAAGGCACTGCCTATATCTGGCTCTAATTAGTCCACAGTTGTGTTCAGCTGAATGATCTCTGCCGGGAACACTCAGAATGATGTTCTGAGTTTTTGCAACCTAGGAGCGTTTCACTGCTTTCAAGGTTTCACAGGAAGAATTCCGGAATCTTGCTGCCGTCAGGCCTCCGGATGTTCCGAGGGAAATCCCCTTGTAAATCACCCGTGGTTTCTTGTCCACCCGTGAAAATTGGCCAGGTTATGCAGTTTGCATTGCTGCACAATTCCGCCTGCATAGCTCTGCCGGGGTTACAAACATTCAGGTGTGGCAGCCAGTAAGGCTGGTTCTTGTAGGACACTGACAGCGGATTTGGTCTACCTGCTTCCCCTTCTTCTCACATGAGTGCTACTGATTCCAGCTTTGACGGGTATACTCTACTCAACCGGAGCAGTAAGTTGAACCTCAACTTATGGCACTTTGTGAAAGTTTGGAGAACTAAAGCTCAGTTGTTTTCCAATCGAAAACACTGCCTATATCTGGCTCTAATTAGTCCATTGCCCACATCTGGCTCTAATTAGTCTACTGCCTACATCTGGCTCTAATTAGTCCACAGATGAGTTCAGCCGAATGACCTCTCTCGGGAACACTCAGAATGAGGTTCTGAGTTATTGCAACATAGGAGAGTTTCACTGCTTTCAAGGCTTCTTAGGAAGAATTCCGGAATATTGCTGCCGGCAGGCCTCTGGCTGTTCCGGGTTAACATCTCCTTGTACATCCCCCGTGGTTTCTTGTACACCCGTGAAATTTGTCCAGGTTATGCAGTTTGCACTGCTGCACAATTGCCCCTGCCTAGCTCTGCCCCGGTTACAAACTTTCAGGCGTGGCAGCCAGATAGACTTTTCCCTGTAGGACACTGCCAGCCGACTGGGTATATCTCCTTCCCGTTCTTCTCACCTGAGTGCTAATGATTCCAGCTTTGACAGCTACAATCTACTCAACCGGAGCAGTAAGGTGAAGCTCAACGTAGGGCACTTTCTGAAAGTGTTGAGAACTACAGCTCAGTTGTTGGGCATGCGACCACAGTATATCCAGCACTATGGACGGCACTGCCTACATCTGGCTCTAATTAGTCCACGGTTGTGTTCAGCCGAATGACCTCTGCCGGGAACACTCAGAATTAGGTTCTGAGTTATTCCAACGTAGGAGAGTTTCACTGCTTTCAAGGCTTCTTAGGAAAAATTCCAGAATGTTGCTGCCGGCAGGCCTCCGGCTGTTCCGGGTAAACATGTCCTTGTAAATCCCCCGTGGTTTCTTGTTCACCCCTGAAATTTGGGGAGGTTATGCATTTTGCATTGCTACACAATTGTGCCTGTCTACCCCTGACGACTTGCAAACATTCAGGCGTGGAAGCCAAATAGGCTGGTCCAAGTAGGACACTGCCAGGGGACTGGGTATATCTGCTTTCCGTTCTTCTCACCTGAGTGCTACTGATTCCAGCTTTCACGGCTACACTCTACTCAACCAGAGCAGTAAGTTGAACCTCAACTTATGTCACTTTGTGAACGTTTGGAGAACTAGAGCTCAGTTGTTTTGCATGCGACCACTGTCCGCCCAGCACTATGGACGGCACTGCCTACATCTGGCTCTAATTAGTCCTCGGTTGTGTTCAGCCGAATGACCTCTGTCGGGAACACTCAAAATGAGGTTCTGAGTTATTGCAACATAGGATCGTTTCACTGCTTTCAGAGCTTCACTGGAAGAATTCCGGAATCTTGCTGCCGGCAAGCATCCGGCTGTTCAGGGTGAACATCTCCTTCAAAATCCCCCGTGGTTTCTTGTACACGTGAAATTTGCCCAGGTTATGCAGTATGCATTGCTGCACAATTGCGCCTACCAAGCTCTGTCGAGATTGCAAACATTCATGTGTAGCAGCCAGATAGGCTGGTCCCCATAGGACACTGCCAGCGGACTGGGTATATCTGCTTCCCATTCTTCTCACCTGAGTGCTACTGATTCCAACTTTGACGGCTACACTCTCCTCAACCGAAGCAGTAATTTGAACCTCAACTTATGGCACTTTGTGAAAGTGTTGAGAACTAGAGCTCAGTTGTTTGACACGCCAACACTGTCCATCCAGCACTATGGAAGGCACTGCCTACATCTGGCTCTAATTTGTCCACGGTTGTGTTCAGCCGAATGACCCCTGCCGGGAACACTCAGAATGAGGTTCTGAGTTATTGCAACATAGGAGCATTTCTCTGCTTTCAAGGCTTCTTAGGAAGAATTCCCGAATGTTTTTGCCGGCAGGCCTCTGGCTGTTCCAAGTGACCATCTCCTTGTAAATCCCCCGTGGTTTCTTGTACACCCATGAAATTTGGCCATGATATGCAGTGTGCATTACTGCACAATTGCGCCTGCCTAGCTAAGCCGCCGTTGCAAACATTGAGGGGTGGCAGCCAGATAGGCTGGTCCCCGTAGGACACTGCCAGCGGACTGTTTATATCTGCTTCCCCTTCTTTTCAACTGAGTGCTACTGATTCCAGCTTTGACGACTATACTCTACTCAACCTGCAGTGTCCATCCAGCAATATGGACGGCAATGCTTACATCTGGCTCTTGTTTGTCCACGGTTGGGATCAGCCAAATGACCTCAGCCGGGAACACTCAGAATGAGGTTCTGAGTTATTGCAACATAGGAGCGTTCAACTGCTTTCAAGGCTTCTTAGGAAGAATTCTGGAATCTTCTTGCCGGCAGGCCTCCAGCTGTTCTGGGTGAACATCTCTTTGTAAATCCACCGTGGTTTCTTATACACCCGTGAAATTTGGCCAGGTTATGCAGTTTGCATTGCTGCACAATTGCACCTGCCTAGCTCTGCCACGGTTGCAAACATTCAGGCGTGGCAGCCCGATAGGCTGGTCCCCGTAGGACAATGCCAGCGGACTGGGTATATCTGGTTCCTGTTCTTCTCACTTGAGTGCTACTGATTCCAGCTTTGTCATCTACACTCTACTCAACCGGAACCGTAAGGTGAACCTCAACTTATGGCACTTTGTATAAGTGTTGAGAACTAGAGCGCAGTTGTTTGGCACGCCACCACAGTCCATCCAGCACTATGGAAGGCACTGCCTACATCTGGCTCTAATTAGTTCACGGTTCTGTTCAGCCGAATGACCTCTGCGGGGAACACTCAGAATGAGGTTCTGAGTTATTGCAACATAGGAGCGTTTCACTGCTTTCAAGGCTGCTTAGGAAGAATTCCGGAATGTTGCTGCCGGCAGGCCTCCGGCTATTCCGGATGAACATCTCCTTGTAAATCCCCAGTGTTTTCTTGTATACCCGTGAAATTTGGCCAGGTTATGCAGTTTGCATTGCTGCACAATTGTGACTGCGTTGCTCTGCCGCGGTTGCAAACATTCAGGCGTGGCAACCAGATAGACTGGTGCCCGTAGGACAATGCCAGCGGACTGGGTATATCTGCTTCCCGTTCTTCTCACCTGAGTGCTACTTATTCCAGCTTGCACGGCTACAATCTACTCAACCGGAGCAGTAAGATGAAACTCAACTTATGGCACTATAAGAAAGTGTTGAGAACTAGAGCTCAGTTGTTTGGCACGCCACCACTGTCCATCCAGCACTATGGACGGCACTGCCTACATCTGGCACGAATTAGTCCACGGTTGTGTTCAGCTGAATGACCTCTGCCGGGAGAACTCAGAATGAGGTTCTGAGTTCTTGCAACATAGGAGCGTTTCACTGCTTCCAAGGCTTCTTAGGAAGGATTCCGGAATGTTGCTGCCGGCAGGCCTCCTGCAGTTCCGGGGGAACATCCCCTTGTAAATCCGCCGTGGTTTCTTGTACAACCGTGAAATTTGTCCAGGTTATGCAGTTTGCATTGCTGCACAATGTCGCCTGCCAAACTCTGCCGCGGTTGCAAACATTCAGGCGTGTCAGCCAGATAGGCTGGTCCCCGTAGACACTGCCAGCGGACTGAGTATGTCTACTTCCCATTCTTCTCACCTGAGTGCTACTGATTAAAGCTTTGACTGCTACACTCTACTCAACCAGAGCAGTAAGTTGAACCTCAACTAAGGACACTTTGTGCAAGTGTTGAGAACTAGAGCTCAGTTGTTTGGCACGTCACCACTGTCCATTCAGCACTATGGATGGCACTGCTTACATCTGGCTCTAATTAGTCTACGGTTGTGTTCAGCCGAATGACCTCTGCCGGGAACACTCAGAATGAGGTTCTGAGTAATTTCAACATAGGATCGTTTCACTGCTTTCAAGGCTTCTTAGGAAGAATTCCGGAATGTTGCTGCCGGCAGGCCTCCAGCTGTTCCAGGTGAACATGTCCTTGTAAATCCCCCGTGGTTTCTTGTACACCCGTGAAATTTGGCCAGGTTATGCAGTTTGCAATGCTGCACAATTGCGCCTGCCTAGCTCTTCCGCGGTTGCAAACATTCAGGCGTGGCAGCCATATAGTCTGCTCCCCGTAGGACACTGCCAGAGGACTGTGTATATCTGCTTCCTGTTCTTCTCACCTGAGTGCTACTGATTCCAGCTTTGACGGCTACATTCTACTCAACCGGAGCAGTACGTTTAACCTCACCTTATGGCAATTTGTGAAAGTGTTGGGAACTAGAGCTCAGTTGTTCGGCTCGCCACTACTGTCCATCCAGTACTATGGAAGGCACTGCCTACATCTGGCTCTAATTATTCCACGGTTGTGTTCAGCCAAATGACCTCTGCCGGGAACACTCAGAATGAGGTTCTGAGTTATTGCAACATAGGAGCGTTTCTCTGTTTCAAGGCTTCTTAGGAAGAATTCCGGAATGTTGCTGCCGGCAGTATTCCAGCTGTTCCGGGGAACATCCCCTTGTAAATCCCCGGTGGTTTCTTGTACACCCGTGAAATTTCGGCAGGTTATGCAGTTTGCATTGCTGCACAATTGCCCCTGCCTTGCTTTGCCGCGGTTACAAACTTCAGGCGTGGCAGCCAGATAGACTTTTCCCTGTAGGACACTGCCAGCGGACTGGGTATATCTCCTTCCCGTTCTTCTCACCTGAGTGCTAATGATTCCAGCTTTGACAGCTACAATCTACTCAACCGGAGCAGTAAGGTGAAGCTCAACCTAGGGCACTTTCTGAAAGTGTTGAGAACTACAGCTCAGTTGTTGGGCATGCGACCACTGTCCATCCAGCACTATGGACGGCACTGCCTACATCTGGCTCTAATTAGTCCACGGTTATGTTCAGCCGAATGACCTCTGCCGGGAATACTCAGAATGAGGTTCTGAGTTATTGCAACATAGGAGCATTTCTCTGCTTTCAAGGCTTCTTAGGAAGAATTCCCGAATGTTTTTGCCGGCAGGCCTCTGGCTGTTTCGGGTGACCATCTCCTTGTAAATCCCCCGTGGTTTCTTGTACACCCATGACATTTGGCCATGATATGCAGTGTGCATTACTGCACAATTGCACCTGCCTAGCTAAGCCGCCGTTGTAAACATTGAGGGGTGGCAGCCAGATAGGCTGGTCCCCGTAGGACACTGCCAGCGGACTGTTTATATCTGCTTCCCCTTCTTTTCAACTGAGTGCTACTGATTCCAGCTTTGACGGCTATACTCTACTCAACCTGCAGTGTCCATCCAGCACTATGGACGGCAATGCCTACATCTGGCTCTAGTTAGTCCATGGTTGGGATCAGCCGAATGACCTCAGCCGGGAACACTCAGAATGAGGTTCTGAGTTATTGCAACATAGGGGCGTTTCACTACTTTCAAGGCTTCTTAGGAAGAAATCCGGAATCTTCTTGCCGGCAGGCCTCCGGCTGTTCCGGATGAACATCTCCTTGTAAATCCCCCGTGGTTTCTTGTACACCCGTGAAATTTGGCCAGGTTATGCAGTTTCCATTGCTGCACAATTGCGCCTACCTAGCTCTGCCTCAGTTGCAAACATTCAGGCATGGCATCCAGATAGGCTGGTCCCCGAAGGACACTGCCAGCGTACTGAGTATATCTGCTTCCCGTTCTTCTCACCTGAGTGCTACTGATTCCAGTTTTGACGTCTACGCTCTACTCAACGGGAGCAGTGAGTTGAATGTCAACTTATGGCACTTTGTGAAACTGTTGAAAACTAGAGCTCAGTTGTTTGGCACGCCACCACAGTCCATCCAGGACTATGGACCGTAATGCCTACATCTGTCTCTAATTAGTGCACGGTTGTGTTCAGCCGGATGACCTCTGCCGGGAACACTCAGAATGAGGTTCTGAGTTATTTCAACATAGGAGCGTTTCACTGCTTTCAAGGCTTCTCAGGATGGATTCTGGAATGTTGCTGCCGGCAGGCCTCCGACTGTTCCGGGTGAACATCTCCTTGTAAATCCCCCATGTTTTCTTGTACACCCGTGAAATTTTGCCAGGTTATGCAGTTTGCTTTGCTGCACAATTGGGCCTGCCTACTTCTGCCACGGTGGCAAACACTCAGGCGTGGCAGAAAGACAAGCTGGTCCCAATATGACACTGCCAGCGGACTGGGTGTATCTGCTTCCCGTTCTTGTCACCTGAGTGCTCCTGATTCCAGCTTTGACGGCTACACTCCACTCAACCAGAGCAGTAAGTTCAACCTCAACTCATGGCACTTTGTGAGTGTTGAAAACTAGAGCTCAGTTGTTTGTCACGCCACCACTGTCCATCCAGCAATATGGACGGCACTGCCTACATCTGGCTCTAATTAATCCACGGTTGTGTTCAGCTGAATGACCTCTGCCGGGAACACTCAAAATGAGGTTCTGAGTTATTGCAACATAGGAGAGTTTCACTGCTTTCAAGACTTCTCAGGAAGGATTTCGGAATGTTGCTGCCGGCAGGCCTCCGGCTATTCCGGGTGAACATCTCCTTGTAAATCTCCCGTGGTTTCTTGTACACCCGTGAAATTTGGCCAGGTTGTGCAGTTTGCATTGTTGCACAATTGCTCCTGCCTAGCTCTGCCGGGGTTGCAAACATTCAGACGTGGCAGCCAGATAGGCTGGCCCAGTAGGACACTGCCAGCGGACTGGGTATATCTGCTTCCCGTTCTTCTCACCTGAGATCTACTGATTCCAGCTTTGAGGGCTACACATTACTCAACCAGAGCAGTAAGTTGAACCTCAACTTATGGCACTTTGTGAAAGTGTTGAGAACTAGAGCGCAGTTGTTTGGCACGCCACCACTGTCCATGCAGCATTATGGACAGCACTGCCTACATATGGCTCTAATTAGTCCACGGTTGTGTTCACCGAATGACCACTGCCGGGAACACTCAGAAAGAGGTTCTGAGTTATTGCAACATAGGAGCGTTTCACTACTTTCAAGGCTTCTTAGGAAGAATTCTGGAATCTTGCTGCCGGCAGGCCTTTGGGTGTTCTGGGTGAACATCTCCTTGTAAATCCCCCGTGGTTTCTTGTACACCCGTGAAATTTGGCCAGCTTATGCAGTTTGCATTGCTGCACAATTGCGCCTTCCTAGCTCTGCCTCGGTTGCAAATATTCACGCGTGGCAGCCAAATAGGCTGGTCCCAGGAGGATACTTCCAGAGGACTGGGAATATCTGCTTCCCGTTCTTCTCACCTGAGTGCTACTCATTCCAGCTTTGATGGCTACACTCTACTCTACCTGAGCAGTATGTTGAACTTCAATTTATGGCAATTTGTGAAAGTGTTGAGAACTAGAGCTCAGGTGTTTAGCACGCCACCACAGTCCATCCAGTACTATGGACGGCTCTGCCTACATCTGGCTCTAATTAGTCCACGGCTGTATTCTGCCAAATGACCTCTGCCTGGAACACTCAGAATGAGGTCTGAGTTATTGCAACATAGGAGCGTTTCACTGCTTTCAAGGTTTCTTAGGAAATGTTCCGGAAAGTTGCTGCCGGCAGGCGTCAGGCTGTTCCTTGTGAATATCTCCTTGTAAATCCCTCGTGGTTTCTTGTACACCCGTGAAATTTGGCCAGGTCATGCAGTTTGCATTGCTGCACAATTGCGCCTGCCTAGCTCTGCCACGTTTGCAAACATTCAGTCGTGGCAGCCAGATAGGCTAGACCACGGAAGACACTGCAAGCGGACTGGGAATATCTGCTTCCGGTTCTTCTCAACTGAGTGCTTCTGATTCCAGCTTTGACGGCTACACTCTACTCAACAGGAGCAGTAAGTTGAACCTCAACTTATGGCACTTTGTGAAAGTGTTGAGAACTAGAGCTAAGTTGTTTGGCATACCACCACTGTCCATCCAGCACTATAGGGGGCACTGCCTACATCTGGCTCTAATTAAACCACGGTTGTGTTCAGCCGAATGACCTGTGCGGGAAAACTCAGAATGACGTGCTGAGTTATTACAACATAGGAGCGTTTCACTGCTTTCAAGCCTTCTTAGGAAAAATTCAGGAATGTTTCGGCCGACATGCCTCCGGCTGTTCCGGGTGAACATCCCCTTGTAAATCCCCCGTGGTTTCTTTTACACCCGTGAAATTTGGCCAGGTTATGCAGTTTGCATTGCTGCACAATTGTGCTTGCCCAGATCTGCCGTGTTTAAAATCAGTCAGGCGTGGCAGCCAGGTAGGCTGGTCCCTGAAGGACACTGCCAGCGGACTGGGTATATCTGCTTCCCGTTCTTCTCACCTGAGTGCTAGTGATTCCAGCTTTGTCGGCTACACTCTACTCAACCGGAGCAATAAGTTGAACCTCTACTTATGGCACTTTGTATAAGTTTTGAGAACTAGAGCTCAGTTGTTTGGCACGCCACCACAGTCCATCCAGCACTATCGAAGGCACTGCCTACATCTGGCACTAATTAGTCCACGGTTGTGTTTAGCCGAATGACCTCTGCCGGGAACACTCAGAATGAGGTTCTGAGTTGTTGCAACATTGTAGCGTTTCACTGCTTTCAAGGCTTCTTAGGACGAATTCCGGAATGTTGCTGCCGGCAGGCCTCTGGCTGTTCTGGGTGAACATCTCCTTGTAAATCCCCCGTGGTTTCTTGTACACCCGTGAAATTTGGCCAGGTATGCAGTTTGCATTGCTGCACAATTGTGACTGCCTTGCTCTGCAGCGGTTGCAAACATTCAGGCGTGGCAACCAGGTAGACTGGTCCCAGTAGGACAATGCCAGCGGACTGGGTATATCTGCTTGACGTTCTTCTCACCTGAATGCTACTGATTCCAGCTTTGACGACTACACTCTACTCAACCGGAGCAGTACGATGAAACTCAACTTATGGCACTATAAGAAAGTGTTGAGAACTAGAGCTCAGTTGTTTGGCACGCCACCACTGTCCATCCAGCACTATGGACGGCACTGCCTGCATGTGGCACTAATTAGTTCACCGTTGTGTTCAGCCGAAAGACCTCTGCCGAGAACACTCAGAAAGAGGTTCTGAGTTGTTGCAACATAGGAGCGTTTCACTGCTTTCAAGGCTTCTTAGGAAGGATTCCGCAATGTTGCTGCCGGCAGGCCTCCGGCAGTTCCGGGTGAACATCTCCTTGTAAATCCCCCGTGGTTTCTTGTACACCCTTGAAATTTGGCCAGGTTATGCAGTTTGCATTGCTGCACAATTGCGCCTTCCTAGTTCTGCCGCGGTTGCAAACATCAGGCGTGACAGCCAGATAGGCTGATCCCTGTAGGACACTGCCAGCACACTGGGTACATATGCTTCCCGTTCTTCTCACCTGAGTGCTACGATTCCACCTTTGATGGCCACACTATACTCAACCGGAGCAGTAAGTTGAACCTCTACTTATGGCACTTTGTGAAAGTGTTGAGAACTAGAGCTCAGTTGTTTGGCATGCCACCACAGTCCATCCAGCACTATGGACGGCACTGCCTACATCTGGCTCTAATTAGTCCACGGTTGTGTTCAGCCGAATGACCTCTGCCGGGAACACTCAGAATGAGGTGCTGAGTTATTGCAACATAGGAGCATTTCAATGCTTTCAAGGCTTCTTAGGAAGAATTCCTCAATCTTGCTGCTGGCTGGCCTCCGGGTGTTCCGGATGAACATCTTGTAAATCCCCCGTGGTTTCTTGTACACCCGTGAAATTTGGACAGGTTATGCAGTTTGCATTGCTGCACAATTGCGCCTGCCTAACTCTGCCGCGGTTGCAAACATTCAGGCGTGGAATCGAGATAGTCTGGTCCCCGTAGGACACTGCCAGCCGACTGGGTATATCTGCTTCCCGTTCTTCTCACCTGAGTGCTACTGATTCCAGCTTTGACGGCTACACTCTACTCAACCGGAGCCGGAAGTTGAACCTAACCTTATGGCATTTTGTGAAAGTGTTGAGAACTAGAGCTCATTTGTTTGGCTCGCCACCACTGTCCATCGAGCACTATGGACAGCACTGCATACATCTGGCTCTAATTAGTCCACCGTTGTGTTCAGCCGAATGACCTCTGCCGGGAACACTCAGAATGAGGTTGTGAGTTGTTGCAACTTAGGAGCGTTTCACTGCTTTCAAGGCTTCTTAGAAATATTTTTGGAATGTTGCTGCGGGCAGGCCTCCGGCTGTTACGGGTGAATATCTCCTTGTAAATCCCCTGTGGTTTCTTGTGCACCCGTGAAATTTGGCCAGGTTATGCAGTTTGCATTGATGCACAATTGCACCTGCCTCGCTCTGCCGCGGTTGCACACATACAGGCGTGGCAGCCAGAAAGGCTGATCCCCGTGGGACACTGCCAGCGGACTGGGTCTATCTTCTTCCCGTTCTTCTCACCTGAGTGCTACTGATTCCAGTTTTGACAGCTACACTCTAATGAATCGGAGCATTAAGATGAACCTCAACTTATTCCTCTTTGTGAAAGTGTTGAGAACTAGAGCTCAGTTGTTTGGCACTCCACCACTCTCCTTCCAGCACTGTGGACGGCACTGCTTACATCTGGCTCTAATTAGTCCAAGGTTGTGTTCAGCCGAATGACCTATGCGGGGAACACTGAGAATGAGGTTCTGAGTTATTGCAAAATAGGAACATTTCACTGCTTTCAAGGCTTCTTATGAAGAATTCCTCAATCTTGCTGCTGGCTGGCCTCCGTGTGTTCCGGATGAACATCTCCTTGTAAATCCCCCGTGGTTTCTTTTACACTGTGAAATTTGGCCGGGTTATGCAGATTGCATTGCTGCACAATTGCGTTTGCCTAACTCTGCCGCGGTTTCAAACATTCAGGCGTGGAAGCAAGATAGGCTGGTCCCCGTAGGACACTGCCAACGGACTGAGTATATCTGCTTCCCATTCTTCTCACCTGAGTGCTACTGATTCCAGCTTTGACAGCTACTCTCTACTCAACCGGAGCAGTAAGATGAAATTCAACTTATGGCACTATAAGAAAGTGTTGAGTACTAGAGCTCAGTTGTTTGGCACGCCACCACTGTCCATCCAGCACTATGGACGGCATTGCCTACATCTGGCACTAATTAGTCCACTGTTGTGTTCAGCCGAATGACCTCTGCCGGGATCACTCAGAATGAGGTTCTGAGTTTTTGCAACATAGGAGCGTTTCACTGCTTTCAAGGCTTCTTAGGAAGGATTCCGGAATGTTGCTGCCGGCAGGCCTCCAGCTGTTCCGGGTGCACATCTCCTTGTAAATCCCCCGTGGTATCTTGTACACCCGTGAAATTTGGCCAGGTTATGCAGTTTGCATTGCTGCACAATTTCGCCTGCCTAGCTCTGCCGCTCCGGCAAACATTCAGGCGTGGCAGCCAGATAGGCTGGTCCTTGTAGGACACTGCCAGCGAACTGGGTATATCTGCATCCCGTTCTTGTCACTTAAGTGCTACTGATTCCAGCTTTGACGGCTACACTGTACTCAACCGGAGCAGTAAGTTGAACCTCAACTTATGACATTTTGTGAAAATGTTGAGAACTAGAGCTCAGTTGTTTGGCACGCCACCACAGTCCATTCAGCACTATGGACGGCACTGCCTACATCTGGCTCTAATTATTCCACGGTTGTGTTCAGCCGAATGACCTCTGCCGGGAACACTCAGAATGAGGTTCTGAGTTATTGCAACATAGGAGCGTTTCACTGCTTTCAAGGCTTCTTAGGAAGGATTCCGGAATGTTGCTGCCGGCAGGTCTCCGGCAGTTCCGGGGGACCATCCCCTTGTAAATCCCCCGTGGTATCTTGTACACCCGTGAAATTTGGCCAGGTTATGCAGTTTGCATTGGTGCACAATAGCGTCTGCCTAGCTCTGGCGCGGTTGCAAACATTCAGGCGTGGCAGCCAGATAGGCTGGTCCCGGTAGGACACTGCCAGCGGACTGGGTCTATCTGCTTCCCGTTCTTCTCACCTGAGTGCTACTGATTCCAGGTTTGACGGCTACACTCTACTCAACCGGAGCAGTAAGTTGAACCTCAACTCATGGAACTTTGTGATAGTGTTGAGAACTAGAGCTCAGTTGTTTGGCACGCCACCACAGTCCATTCAGCACTATGGACAGCACTGCCTACATCTGACTCTAATTATTCCACGGTTGTGTTCAGCCGAATGACCTCTGCAGGGAACACTCAGAATGAGGTTCTGAGTTATTGCGTTAGGGGCGTTTCACTACTTTCAAGGCTTCTTAGGAAGAATTCCTCAATCTTGCTTCAGGCAGGCCTCCGACTGTTCCGGGTGAACATCTATTTGTAAATCCCCCGTGGTTTCTTGTACACCCGTGAAATTTGGCCAGGTTATGCAGTTTGCATTGCTGCACAATTGCGCCTGCCTAGCTCTGCCACGCTGGCAAATATTCAGGCGTTGGTCCCCGTAGGACACTGCCAGCGGACTGGGTATATCTGCTTCCCGTTCTTCTCACCTGAGTGCTACTGATGCCAGCTTTGACGGCTACACTCTACTCAAACGGAGCAGCAAGTTGAATCTCAACGTAGGGCAGTATGTGAAACTGTTGAGAACTAGAGCTCAGTTGTTTGGCACGCCACCACTGTCCATCCAGCACTATGGACGGCACTGCACACATCTGGCTCTAATTAGTCCACGGTTGTGTTCAGCGGAATGACCTCTGCTGGGAACACTCAGAATGAAGTTCTAAATTATTTCAACATAGGTGCGTTTCACTGCTTTCAAGGCTTCTTAGGAAGAACTCCGGAATCTTGCTGCCGACAGGCCTCCGGCTGTTCAGGGTGAAAATCTCCTTGTAAATCCCCTGTGGTTTCTTGTACACCCGTGAAATTTGGCCAGGTTATGCAGTTTGCATTGCTGCACAATTGCTCCTGCCTAGCTCTACCGCAGTTGGAAACATTCAGGCGTGGCAGCCAGAAAGTCTAGTCCCCGTAGGACACTGCCAGCGGACTGTGTATATCTACTTCCCGTTCTTTTCAACTGAGTGCTACTGATTCCAGCTTTGAAGGCTACACTCTACTCAACTGGAGGAGTAAGTTGAACCTCAACTTATGACACTTTGTGAAAGTGTTGAGAACTAGAGCTCAGTTGTTTGGCATGCCACCACAGTCCATCCAGCAGGATGGACGGCACTGCGTACATCTGGATCTAATTAGTCCACTGTTGTGTTCATCCGAATGACCTCTGCCGAGAACACTCAGAATGAGGTTCTGAGTTATTGCAACATAGGAGCATTTCACTGCTTTCACGGCTTCTTAGGAAGAATTCTGGAATCTTGCTGCCGGCAGGCCTCCAGCTCTTCGGGGTGAACATCTCCTTGTAAATCCCCCGTGGTTTTTTTTACACTCGTGAAATTTGGCCAGGTTATGCAGTTTGCTTTGCTGCACAATTGCGCCTTCCTAGCTCTGCCGCGGTTGCAAACATTCAGGCATGGCAGCCAGAAAGGCTGGTCCCCGTACGACACTGCCAGCGGACTTTGTATATCTGCTTCCCGTTCTTCTCACCTGAGTGCTAGTTATTCCAGCTTTGACGGCCACACTCTACTCAACCGGAGCAGTTAGGTGCACCTCAACTTATGACACTTTGTGAAAGTGTTGAGAACTAGAGCTCAGTTGTTTGTCACGCCACCACTGTCCAAGCAGCACTATGGA
This sequence comes from Dipodomys merriami, assembly GCF_024711535.1. Lineage (NCBI taxonomy): Eukaryota > Metazoa > Chordata > Mammalia > Rodentia > Heteromyidae > Dipodomys > Dipodomys merriami. The sequence continues at coordinate 1,548,551 of NW_027203882.1, read as the reverse complement.
CAGCACTGCCTACATCTGGCTCTAATTAGTCCACAGTTGTGTTCAGCCGAATGACCTCTGCCAGGAACACTCAGAATGAGGTTCTGAGTTATTGCAACATAGGAGCGTTTCACTGCTTTCAAGGCTTCTTAGGAAGAATTCCGGAATCTTGCTTCCGGCAGGCCTCCGGCTGTTCCCGTTGAACATATCCTTGTAAATCCCCAGTGGTTTCTTGTACAACCGTGAAATTTCACCAGGTTATGCAGTTTGCATTGCTACGCAATTGCGCCTGCCTAGCTCTGCCGCCCTGGCAAACAGTCAGGCGTGGCAGCCAGAAAGGCTGGTCCCCGTAGGACACTGCCAACGAACTGTTTATATCTGCTTCCCATTCTTCTCACCTGAGTGCTACTGATTCCAGCTTTGACGGCTACACTCTACTAAACCGGCAGTGTCCTTCCAGCACTATGTACGGCACTGCCTACATCTGGCTCTAAATAGTCCACGGTTGTCGTCAGCCGAATGACCTCTGCCGGGAACACTCAGAATGAGGTTCTGATTTAATGCCACATAGGAGCGTTTCACTGTTTTCAAGGCTTCACAGGAAGAATTCCGGAATCTAACTGGTGGCAAGCCTCCGGCTGTTCCGGGTGAACATCTCCTTGTAAATCCCCCGTGGTTTCTTATACACCCGTGAATTTTGGCCATGTTATGCAGTTTGCATTGCTGCACAATTGCTACTGCCTAGCTCTGCCGCGGTTGCAAACATTCAGGCTTGGCAGCCAGATAGGCTGGTCCCGTAGGACACTGTCAGCGGACTGGGTATATCTGATTCCCGTTCTTCTAACCTGAGTGCTACTGATTCCAGCTTTGATGGCTACACTCTACTAAACCGGAGCAGTAAGTTGAACCTCAACTTATGGCACTTTGTGAAAGTGTTGAGAACTAGAGCTCAGTTGTTTGGCACGCTACCACTGTCCATCCAGCACCATGGACGCCACTGCCTTCATCTGGCTCTAATTAGTCCACGGTTGTGTTCAGCCGAATGACCTCTGCCGGGAACACACAGAATGAGGTTCTGAGTTATTGCAACATAGGAGCGTTTCACTGCTATGGAACCTTCTTAGGAAGGATTCTGGAATCTTGTTGCCGGGAGGCCTCCGTCTGTTCCGGGTGAACATCTCTTTGTAAATCCCCGGTGGTTTCTTGTACACTCGTGAAATTTGGCCAGGTTATGCAATTTGCATTGCTGTACAATTGCACCTGCCTAGCTCTGCCACGGATGCAAACATTCATGCCTGGCAGCCAGATAGGCTGGTCCCCATAGGACACTGCCAGCGGACAGGGTCTATCTGCTTCCCGTTCTTGTCACCAGAGTGCTACTGATTCCAGCTTTGACGACTACACTCTACTCAACCGGAGCAGTAAGTTGAACCTCAACTTATGGCACTTTGTGAAAGAGTTGAGAACTAGAGCTCAGTGGTTTGGCAAGCCACCACTGTAAATCCAGCACTATGGACGGTACTGCCTACATCTGGCTCTAGTTAGTCTACGGTTGTGTTCAGCCGAATGACCTGTGCCGGGAACACTCAGAATGAGCTTCTGAATTATTGCCACATAGGAGCGTTTCACTGCTTTCAAGGCTTTACAGGAATAATTCCGGAATCTTGTTGCCGGCAGACCTCCGGCTGTTCCGGGTGAACATCTCCTTCAAAATCCCCCGTGGTTTCGTGTACACCCGTGAAATTTGGCCAGCTTATGCAGTTTGCATTGCTGCCCAATTGTGCCTGCCTAGCTCTGCCGCGGTTGCAAACATTCAGGCGTGGCAGCCAAATAGGCTGGTCCCTGTAGGACACTGGCATCGAACTTGGTTATCTGTTTCCCGTTCTTCTCACCTGAGTGCTACTGATTCCAGCTTTGACGGCTACACTCTACTCAACCGGAGCAGTAATTTGAACCTCAACTTATGGCCTTTTGTGAAAGTGTTGAGAACTAGAGCTCAGCTTTTTGGCACGCCACCACTGTCCATCCAGCACTATGGACGGCACTGTCTACATCTGGCTCTAATTAGTCCACGGTTGTGTTCAGCCGAATGACCACTGCCGGGAACACTCAGAATGAGGTTCTTAGTTATTGCAACATAGGAGCGATTCACTGCTTTCAAATCTTCTTCGGAAGGATACCGGAATGTTGCTGCCGGCAGGGCTCCGGCTGTTCCGGGGGAACATCTCCTTGTAAATTCCCCGTGGTTTCTTGTACACCCGTGAAATTGGGCCAGATTATGCAGGTTGCATTACTGCACAAGTGCGAATGCCTAGCTCTGCGGCGGTGGCATACATTCAGGCGTGGCAGCCAGATAGGCTGGTCCCCGTAAGACATTGACAGCGAACTGGATATATCTGTTTCCCATTCTTCTCACCTGAGTGCTACTGATTCCAGTTTTGACGGCTACACTCTACCCAACCGGAGCACTAAGTTGAATCTCAACTTATGGCACTTTGTGAAAGTGTGGAGAACTAGAGCTCAGTTGTTTGGCACGCCACCACTGTCCATCCAGCAATATGGACAGCAGAGCCTACATCTGGCTCTAATTAGTCCACGGTTGTGTTCAGCCGAATGACCTCTGCCGGGAGCACTCAGAATGAAGTTCTCAATTATTGCAACATAAGAGCGTTTCACTGCTTTCAAGGCTTCACAGGAAGAATTCCGGAATTTTGCGGCCACCAGGCCTCCGGCTCTTCCGGATGAAGATCTCCTTGTGAATCCCCCGTGGTTTCTTGGACACCCGTGAAATTTGGCCAGGTTATGCAGTTTGCATTGCTGCACAATTGCGCCTGCCTAGCTCTGCCGCGGTTGCAAACATTCAGGCGTGGCAGCCAGATATGCTGGTGCCCGTAGGACACTGCCAGCGGACTGGGTATATCTGCTTCCCATTCTTTTCACCTGAGTGCTACTGATTCCAGCTTTGACAGCTACACTCTACTCAACCGGAGCAGTAAGTTGAACCTCAACTTATGGCACTTTGTGAAAGTTTGGAGAACTAAAGCTCAGTTGTTTTCCAATCGAAAATACTGCCTATATCTGGCTCTAATTAGTCCATTGCCTAAATGTGGCTCTAATTATTCCACTGCCTACAACTGGCTCTAATTAGTCCATGGTTGTGTTCAGCCGAATGACCTCTGCCGGGAACACTCAGAATGAGGTTCTGAGTTATTCCAACATAGGAGCGTTTCACTGCTTTCAAGGCTTCTTAGGAAGAATTCCGGAATCTTGCTGCCGGCTGGTCTCCGGGTGTTCCAGGTAAACATGTCCTTGTAAATCTCCCGTGGTTTCTTGCAAATCCGTGAAATTTGGCCAGGTTATGCAGTTTGCATTGCTGCATAATTGTGACTGCTTAGCTCTGCCGCGGTTGCAAACATTGAGGCGTGGCAGCCAGATAGGCTGGACACCGTAGGACACTGCCAACGGACTGGGTATATCTGCTTCCTGTTCTCACCTGAGTGCTGCTGAATCTAGCTATGACGGCTACACTCTACTCAACCAGAGCAGTAAGTTGATCCTCAACTTATGGCACTTTGTGAAAGTGTTGAGACCTAGAGCTCACTTGTTTGGCACACCACCATTGTCCAGCCAGCACTATGGACGGCACTGCATGCATCTGGCTATAGTTAGTCCACGGTTGTGTTCAGCCGAATGAGCTCTGCTGGGAACACTCACAATGAGGTTCTGAGTTATTGCAACATAGGAGTGTTTCACTGCTTTCAAGGCTTCTTAGGAAGAATTCTAGAATCTTGCTGCCGGCAGGCCTCCGGTTGTTCCGAGTGAACATCTCCTTCTAAATCCCCCGTGGTTTCTTGTACACCCGTGAAATTTGGCTAGATTATGCAGTTTGTATTGCTGCATAATTGCGCTTGCCTAGCTACGCCGCGGTTGCAAACATTCAGGCTTAACAGCCAGATAGGCAGGTCCCCGTAGGCCAGGGCCAGCGGAGTGGGTATATCTGCTTCCCATTCTACTCACCTGAGTGCTTCTGATTCCCGCTTTGACGGCTACACCCCACTCAACCGAAGCAGTAAGTTGAACCTCTACTTATGACACTCTGTTAAAGTTTGGAGAAATAGAGCTCAGTTGTTTGGCACGCGACCACTGTCCATCCAACACTATGGACAGCAATGCCTACATCTGGCTCTAATTAGTCCACGGTTGTGTTCAGCCAAATGACCTCTGCCGGGAACACTCAGAATGAGGTGCTGAGTTATTGCAACATAGGAGTGTTTCACTTGTAAAAGGCTTCTTAGGAAGAATTCCGGAATCTTGCTGCCGGCAGGCCTCCGGCTCTTCCGGGTGAACATCTCCTTGTAAATCCCCCGTGGTTTCTTGTACACCCGTGAAATTTGGCCAGGTTATGCAGTTTGCATTGCTGCACAATTGTGACTGCCTTGCTCTGCCACGGTTGCAAACATTCAGGCGTGGGAGCCAGATAGGCAGGTTCCTTTAGGACACTGCCAGCGGACTGGGTCTATGTTCTTCCCGTTGTTCTCAACTGAGTGCTACTGATTCCAGCTTTGACGGCTACACTCTACTCAAATGTAGCAGTAAGTTGAACCTCAACTTATGGCACTTTGTGAAAGTGTTGAGAACTAGAGCTCAGTTGTTTGGCACGCTACCACTGTCCATCCAGCACTATGGACATCAGAGCCTACATCTGGTTCTAATTAGTCCACGGTTGTGTTCAGCCAAATGACCTCTGCCGGGAACACTCAGAATGAAGTTCTGAGTTATTGCAACATAGGAGCGTTTCACTGCTTTCAAGGCTTCTTAGGAAGAATTCGGGAATGTTGCTGCCGGCAGGCCTCAGGCAGTTCCGGGTGAACATCTCCTTGTAAATCCCACGTGGTTTCTTGTACACCCGTGAAATTTGGCCAGGTTATGCAGTTTGCATTGCTGCACAATTGTGACTGCCTTGCTCTGCAGTGGTTGCAAACATTCAGGCGTGGCAGCCAGATAGGCTGGTCCCCGTAGGACACTGCCAGCGGACTGGGTATATCTGCTTCCGGTTCTTCTCACCTGAGTGCTACTGATTCCAGCTGTGACCGCTACACTCTACTCAACCGGAGCAGTAAGTAGAACCTCAACTTATGGCAGTTGTGAAAGTTTGGAGAACTAAAGCTCAGTTGTTTCCAATCGAAAACACTGCCTATATCTGGCTCTAATTAGTCCATTGCCTACATCTGGCTCTAATTAGTCCACTGCCTACATGTGGCTCTAATTAGTCCACGGATGAGTTCAGCCGAATGACCTCTGCTGGGAACACTCAGAATGAGGTTCTGAGTTATTGTAACATAGGAGCGTTTCACTGCTTTCAAGGCTTCTCAGGAAGGATTCTGGAATCTTGCTGTCGGTAGGCCTTCGGCTGTTCTGGGTAAACATCTCCTTGTAAATCTGCCGTTGTTTCTTGTACACCCGTGAAATTTGGCCAGGTTATACAGTTTGCTTTGCTGCACAATTGCGCCTGCCTAGCTCTGCCGCGGTGGCAAACATTCAGGCATTCAAGCCAGATAGGCTGCTCCCCATAGGACACTGCCAGCGGACTGGGTGTATCTGCTTCCCGTTCTTCTCACCTGTGTGCTACTGATTCCAGCTTTGACGGCTACACTCTTCTCAACCGCAACAGTAAGTTGAACCTCAACTTAGGGCACTTTCTGAAACTGTTGAGAACTAGAGCTCAGATGGTTGGCATGCGACCACCGTCCATCCAGCACTATGGACGGCACTGTCTACATCTGGCTCTAATTAGTCCACGGTTTTGTTCAGCAGAATGACCTCTGCCGGGAACACTCAGAATGAGGTTCTGAGTTATTGCAACATAGGAGCGTTTCACTGCTTTCACGGCTTCTTAGGATGAGTTCCGGAATCTTGCTGACGGCAGGCCTCCGGCTGTTCTGGGTGAACATCTCCTTGTAAATCCCCCGTGGTTTCTTGTACACCCGTGAAATTTGGACAGGTTATGCAGTTTGCATTGCTGCACAAATGCGCCTGCCAAGCTCTGCCGCGGTTGCAAACATTCAGACATGGCAGCCTGATAGGCTGGTCCACGTAGGACACTGCCAGCAGACCTAGTATATCTCCTTCCCGTTCTTCTCACCTGAGTGCTACTGATTCCAGCTTTGACGGCTACACTCTACTAAACCGGAGCAGTAAGTTGAAACTCAACTTATGGCACTTTGTGAAAGTGTTGAGAACTAGAGCTCAGTTGTTTGGCACGCCACCACTGTCAATCCAGCACTGTGGAAGGCACTGCCTACATCTGGCTCTATTAATCCACGGTTGTGTTCAGCCGGATGACCTCTGCCTGGAAAACTCAGAATGAGGTTCTGCGTTCCTGCAACATAGGAGCTTTTCACTGCTTTCAAGGCTTCTTAGGAAGGATTCTGGAAGGTTGCTGCGGGCAGGCCTCCTGCTGTTCCGGGTGAACATCTCCTTGTAAATCTCCCGTGGTTTCTTGTACACCCGTGAAATTTGGACAGGTTATGCAGTTTGCATTGCTGCACAAATGCGCCTGCCAAGCTCTGCCGCGGTTGCAAACATTCAGACATGGCAGCCTGATAGGCTGGTCCACGTAGGACACTGCCAGCAGACCTAGTATATCTGCTTCCCGTTCTTCTCACCTGAGTGCTACTGATTCCACCTTTGAAGGCTAAACTCTACTCAACCGGCAGTGCACATCCAGCACTATGGACGGCACTGCCTACATCCGGCTCTATTCATCCACCGTTGAGTTCAGCTCTGTCGCGTTGGCAAACATTTAGGCATGGCAGCCAGATAGGCTGCTCCCCATAGGACACTGCCAGGGCATTGGGTATATCTGCTTCCCGTTCTTCTCACCTGAGTGCTACTGATTTCAGCTTTGATAGCTACACTCTAGTCAACCGGAGCAGTAAGTTGAAGCTCAACTTAGTGCACTTTCTCAAAGTGTTGAGAACTAGAACTCAGATGTTGGGCATGCGTCCACAGTCCATCCAGCACTATGGACGGCACTGCCTACATCTGGCTCTAATTAGTCCATGGTTGTGTTCAGCCGAATGACCTCTGCTGGGAACACTCAAAATGAGATTCTGAGTTATTGCAACATAGGAGCGTTTCACTGCTTTCAAGGCTTCTTAGGAAGAATTCCGGAATCTTGCTGCCGGCAGGTCTCCGGCTGTTCCGGGTAAACATGTCCTTGTAAATCTCCCGTGGTTTCTTGCACATCCGTGAAATTTGGCCAGGTTATGCAGTTTGCATTGCTGCATAATTGCGACTGCTTAGCTCTGCCGCGGTTGCAAACATTGAGGCGTGGCAGCCAGATAGGCTGGACACCGTAGGACACTGCCAACGGACTGGGTATATCTGCTTCCTGTTCTCACCTGAGTGCTGCTGAATCTAGCTATGACGGCTACACTCTACTCAACCAGAGCAGTAAGTTGATCCTCAACTTATGGCACTTTGTGAAAGTGTTGAGAACTAGAGCTCACTTGTTTGGCACACCACCATTGTCCAGCCAGCACTATGGACGGCACTGCATGCATCTGGCTATAGTTAGTCCACGGGTGTGTTCAGCCGAATGAGCTCTGCTGGGAACACTCACAATGAGGTTCTGAGTTATTGCAACATAGGAGTGTTTCACTGCTTTCAAGGCTTCTTAGGAAGAATTCTAGAATCTTGCTGCCAGCAGGCCTCCGGTTGTTCCGAGTGAACATCTCCTTCTAAATCCCCCGTGGTTTCTTGTACACCCGTGAAATTTGGCTAGATTATGCAGTTTGTATTGCTGCATAATTGGGCTTGCCTAGCTATGCCACGGTTGCAAACATTCATGCGTGGCAGCCAGATAGGCAGGTCCCCGTAGGCCAGGGCCAGCGGAGTGGGTATATCTGCTTCCCATTCTACTCATCTGAGTGCTTCTGATTCCCGCTTTGACGGCTACACCACACTCAACCGAAGCAGTAAGTTGAACCTCTACTTATGACACTCTGTTAAAGTTTGGAGAAATAGAGCTCAGTTGTTTGGCACGCGACCACTGTCAGTCCAACACTATGGACAGCAATGCCTACATCTGGCTCTAATTAGTCCACGGTTGTGTTCAGCCAAATGACCTCTGCCGGGAACACTCAGAATGAGGTGCTGAGTTATTGCAACATAGGAGTGTTTCACTTGTAAAAGGCTTCTTAGGAAGAATTCCGGAATCTTGCTGCCGGCAGGCCTCCGGCTCTTCCGGGTGAACATCTCCTTGTATTTCCTCCTGGTTTCTTGTACACCCGTGAAATTTGGCCAGGTTAGGCAGTTTGTATTGCTGCATAATTGCGACTGTCTAGCTCTGTCACAGTTGCAAACATTCAGGCGTATCAGCCAGTCACGCTTTTCCCCATAGCACACTGCCAGCGGACTGGGTATATCTGCTTCCCGTTCTTCTCACCTGAGTGCTACTGATTCCAGCTTGGACGGCTACACTCTACTCAACCATAGCAGTAAGTTGAACCTCAACTTATGGCACTTTCGGAATGTTTGGAGAACTAGAGCTCAGTTGTTTAGCATGCGACCACTCTCCGCCCAGCACTATGGACGGCACTGCCTACATCTGGCTCTAATTTTTCCACGTTTATGTTCAGCCGAATGACCTCTTCCGGGAACACTCAGAATGAGGTTCTGAGTTATCGCAACATAGGAGCGTTTCACTGCTTTCAAGGCTTCTCAGGAAGGATTCCGGAATGTTGCGGCCGGCAGGCCTCCGGCTGTTCCCGGTGAACATCTCCTTGTAAATCCCCCGTGGTTTCTTGTACACCCGTGAAATTTGGCCAGGTTATGCAGTTTGCATTGCTGCACAATTGTGACTGCCTTGCTCTGCCGCGGTTGCAAACATTCAGGCGTGGGTGCCAGATAGGCTGGTTCCTGTAGGACACTGCCAGCGGACTGGGTCTATGTTCTTCCCGTTGTTCTCAACTGAGTGTTACTGATTCCAGCTTTGACGGCTACACTCTACTCAAACGTAGCAGTAAGTTGAACCTCAACTTATGACACTTTGTGAAAGTGTTGAGAACTAGAGCTCAGTTGTTTGGCACGCCACAACAGTCCATCCAGCACTATGGACAGCAGAGCCTACATCTGGTTCTAATTAGTCCAGGGTTGTGTTCAGCCGAATGACCTCTGCCGGGAACACTCAGAATGAAGTTCTGAGTTATTGCAACATAGGAGCGTTTCACTGCTTTCAAGGCTTCTTAGGAAGAATTCCGGAATGTTGCTGCCGGCAGGCCTCCGGCAGTTCCGGGTGAACATCTCCTTGTAAATCCCCCGTGGTTTCTTGTACACCCGTGAAATTTGGCCAGGTTATGCAGTTTGCATTGCTGCACAATTGTGACTGCCTTGCTCTGCCGCGGTTGCAAACATTCAGTCGTGGCAGCCAGATAAGCTGGTCCCCGTAGGACACTGCCAGCGGACTGGGTATTTCTGCTTCCGGTTCTTCTCAACTGAGTGCTACTGATTCCAGCTGTGACGGCTACACTCTACTCAACCGGAGCAGTAAGTAGAACCTCAACTTATGGCACGTTGTGAAAGTTTGGAGAACTAAAGCTCAGTTGTTTTCCAATCGAAATCACTGTCTATATCTGGCTCTAATTAGTCCATTGCCTACATCTGGCTCTAATTAGTCCACTGCCTACATGTGGCTCTAATTAGTCCACGTATGAGTTCAGCCGAATGACCTCTGCCGGAAACACTCAGAATGAGGTTCTGAGTTATTGCAACATAGGAGCGTTTCACTGCTTTCAAGGCTTCTTAGGAAGAATTCCGGAATCTTGCTTCCGGCAGGCCTCCGGCTGTTCCCGTTGAACATATCCTTGTAAATCCCCAGTGGTTTCTTGTACAACCGTGAAATTTCACCAGGTTATGCAGTTTGCATTGCTACACAATTGCGCCTGCCTAGCTCTGCCGCCCTGGCAAACAGTCAGGCGTGGCAGCCAGAAAGGCTGGTCCCCGTAGGACACTGCCAACGAACTGTTTATATCTGCTTCCCATTCTTCTCACCTGAGTGCTACTGATTCCAGCTTTGACGGCTACACTCTACTAAACCGGCAGTGTCCTTCCAGCACTATGTACGGCACTGCCTACATCTGGCTCTAAATAGTCCACGGTTGTCGTCAGCCGAATGACCTCTGCCGGGAACACTCAGAATGAGGTTCTGATTTAATGCCACATAGGAGCGTTTCACTGTTTTCAAGGCTTCACAGGAAGAATTCCGGAATCTAACTGGTGGCAAGCCTCCGGCTGTTCCGGGTGAACATCTCCTTGTAAATCCCCCGTGGTTTCTTGTACACCCGTGAATTTTGGGCCATGTTATGCAGTTTGCATTGCTGCACAATTGCTACTGCCTAGCTCGGCTGCGGTTGCAAACATTCAGGCTTGGCAGCCAGATAGGCTGGTCCCGTAGGACACTGTCAGCGGACTGGGTATATCTGATTCCCGTTCTTCTAACCTGAGTGCTACTGATTCCAGCTTTGATGGCTACACTCTACTAAACCGGAGCAGTAAGTTGAACCTCAACTTATGGCACTTTGTGAAAGTGTTGAGAACTAGAGCTCAGATGCTTGGCACGCTACCACTGTCCATCCAGCACCATGGACGCCACTGCCTTCATCTGGCTCTAATTAGTCCATGGTTGTGTTCAGCCGAATGACCTCTGCCGGGAACACACAGAATGAGGTTCTGAGTTATTGCAACATAGGAGCGTTTCACTGCTATGGAACCTTCTTAGGAAGGATTCTGGAATCTTGTTGCCGGGAGGCCTCCGTCTGTTCCGGGTGAACATCTCTTTGTAAATCCCCGGTGGTTTCTTGTACACTCGTGAAATTTGGCCAGGTTATGCAATTTGCATTGCTGTACAATTGCACCTGCCTAGCTCTGCCACGGATGCAAACATTCAGGCCTGGCAGCCAGATAGGCTGGTCCCCATAGGACACTGCCAGCGGACAGGGTCTATCTGCTTCCCGTTCTTGTCACCAGAGTGCTACTGATTCCAGCTTTGACGACTACACTCTACTCAACCGGAGCAGTAAGTTGAACCTCAACTTATGGCACTTTGTGAAAGTGTTGAGAACTAGAGCTCAGTGGTTTGGCAAGCCACCACTGTAAATCCAGCACTATGGACGGCACTGCCTACATCTGGCTCTAGTTAGTCCACGGTTGTGTTCAGCCGAATGACCTGTGCCGGGAACACTCAGAATGAGCTTCTGAATTATTGCCACATAGGAGCGTTTCACTGCTTTCAAGGCTTTACAGGAATAATTCCGGAATCTTGCTGCCGGCAGACCTCCGGCTGTTCCGGGTGAACATCTCCTTCAAAATCCCCCGTGGTTTCGTGTACACCCGTGAAATTTGGCTAGATTATGCAGTTTGCATTGCTGCATAATTGCGACTGTCTAGCTCTGTCACAGTTGCAAACATTCAGGCGTATCAGCCAGTCATGCTTTTCCCCATAGCACACTGCCAGCGGACTGGGTATATCTGCTTCCCGTTCTTCTCACCTGAGTGCTACTGATTCCAGCTTGGACGGCTACACTCTACTCAACCATAGCAGTAAGTTGAACCTCAACTTATGGCACTTTCGGAATGTTTGGAGAACTAGAGCTCAGTTGTTTAGCATGCGACCACTCTCCGCCCAGCACTATGGACGGCACTGCCTACATCTGGCTCTAATTTTTCCACGTTTATGTTCAGCCGAATGACCTCTTCCGGGAACACTCAGAATGAGGTTCTGAGTTATCGCAACATAGGAGCGTTTCACTGCTTTCAAGGCTTCTCAGGAAGGATTCCGGAATGTTGCGGCCGGCAGGCCTCCGGCTGTTCCCGGTGAACATCTCCTTGTAAATCCCCCGTGGTTTCTTGTACACCCGTGAAATTTGGCCAGGTTATGCAGTTTGCATTGCTGCACAATTGTGACTGCCTTGCTCTGCCGCGGTTGCAAACATTCAGGCGTGGGTGCCAGATAGGCTGGTTCCTGTAGGACACTGCCAGCGGACTGGGTCTATGTTCTTCCCGTTGTTCTCAACTGAGTGCTACTGATTCCAGCTTTAACGCCTACACTCTACTAAACAGGCTGTGTCCATTCAGCACTATGTACGGCACTGCCGACATCTGGCTCTAATTAGTCCATGGTTGTCGTCAGCCGAATGACCTGAGCCGGGAACACTCAGAATGACCTTCTGATTTATTGCCACATAGGAGCGTTTCACTGTTATCAAGGCTTCACAGGAAGAATTCCGGAATCTTACTGGTGGCAAGCCTCCGGCTGTTCCGGGTGAACATCTCCTTGTAAATCCCCCGTGGTTTCTTGTACACCCTTGAAATTTGGCCAGGTTATGCAGTTTGCATTGCTGCAAAATGGCGCCTGCCTAGCTCTGCCGCGGTTGCAAACATTCAGGCGTGGCAGCCAGATAGGCGGGTCCCGTAGGACACTGTCAGCGGACTGGGTATATCTGATTCCCATTCTTCTAACCTGAGTGCTACTGATTCCAGATTTGTCGGCTATACTCTACTCAACCGGAGCAGTAAGTTGAACCTCAACTTATGGCACTTTGTGAAAGTGTTGAGAACTAGAGCTCAGTTGTTTGGCACGCCAGCACTGTCCATCCTGCACTATGGACGGCACTGCCTACATCTGGCTCTAGTTAGTCCATGGTTGTGTTCAGCCGAATAACCTCTGCCGGGAACACTCAGAATGGGGTTCTGAGTTATTGCAACATAGGAGGGTTTCACTGCTTTTAAGGCTTCTTATGAAGAATTCCGGAACCTTGCTACCGGCAGGCCTCCGGCTGTTCCGGGTGAACATCTCCTTGTAAATCCCCAGTGGTTTCTTGTACACCCGTGTAATTGGGCCAGGTTATGCAGTTTGCATTACCGCACAATTGCGCCTGCGTAGCTCTGCCGCGGTTGCAAACATTCAGGTCTGGCAGCCAGATAGACTGGTCCCCGTAGGGCACTGCCAGCGGACTGGGTATATCTGCATTCCGTTCTTCTCAACTGAGTGCTACTGATTCCAGCGTTGACGGTTACACTCTAGTCAACCGGAGCAGTAAGTTGAACCTCAACTTATGGCACTTTGTGAAAGTGTTGAGAACTAGAGCTCAGTTGTTTGGCACGCCAGCACTGTCCATCCTGCACTATGGACGGCACTGCATACATCAGGCTCTAATTAGTCCACGGTTGTGTTCAGCCGAATGACCTCTGCCGAGAACACTCAGAATGAGGTTCTGAGTTATTGCCACATAGGAGCGTTTCACTGCTTTCAAGGCTTCTTAGGAAGAATTCCGGAATGTTGCTGCCGGCAGGCCTCCGGCAGTTCCGGGGGAACATCTCCTTGTAAATCCCCGGTGGTTTCTTGTACAACCGTGAAATTTGTCCAGGTTATGCAGATTGCATTGCTGCACAATTGCGCCTGCCTAACTCTGCCGTGGTTGTAAACATTCGGGCGTGGTAGCCAGAGAGGCTGGACCTCGTAGTACACTACCATCGGACTGGGTATATGTGCTTCCCGTTCTTCTCACCTGAGTGCTACTGATTCCAGCTTTGACGGCTACACTCTACTCAACAGTAGCAGTAAGTTGAACCTCAACTTATGGCACTTTATGAAAGTGTTGAGAACTAGAGCTCCGTTGTTTGGCATGCCACCACGGTCCTTCCATCAATATGGACGACACTGTGTACATCTGGCTCTAATTAGTCCACGGTTGTCTTCAGCCGAATGCCCTCTGCCAAGAACACTCAGAATGAGGTTCTGATTGTTGCAACTTAGGAGCATTTCTCTGCTTTCAAAGCTTCTTAGGACGGAAGTGGCGCTGTAGCTCAAGTGGTAGAGCGCTCGCCTTGAGCTGAAGAGCTGAGGGACAGCGTCCAGGCCCAGAGTTCAATCCCCACGACCGACAAAAAAAAAAAAAAAAAAAAAAAAAAAAAAAAAAAAAAAGCTTCTTAGGAAGAATTCCCGAATGTTTTTGCCGGCAGGCCTCTGATTCTTCCGGGTGACCATCTCCTTGTAAATCCCCAGTGGTTTCTTGTACACCCATGAAATTTGGCCATGATATGCAGTGTGCATTGCTGCACAATTGCGCCTGCCTAGTTTGCCGCCGTTGCAAACATTGAGGGGTGGCAGCCAGATAGGCTGGTCCCCGTAGGACACTGCCAGCGGACTGTTTATATCTGCTTCCTCTTCTTTTCAACTGAGTGCTACTGATTCCAGCTTTGACGGCTACACTCTACTCAACCGGAACAGTAAGTTCAACCTCAACTTATGGCACTTTGTGAAAGTGTTGAGAACTAGAGCTAAGTTGTTTGGCGTTCCACCACAGTCCATCCAGCACTATGGACGGCACTGCCTACATCTGGCTCTAATTAGTCCACGGTTGTGTTCAGCAGAATGACCTCTGCGGGGAACACTCAGAATGAGGTTCTGAGTTATTGCAACATAGGAGTATTTCACTGCTTTCAAGGCTTCTTAGAAAGAATTCCGGAATGTTGCTGCCGGCAGGCCTCTGACTATTCCGGGTGAACATCTCCTTGTAAATCCCCCGTGGTTTCTTGTTCACCCGTGAAATTTGGCCAGGTTATGCAGTTTGCATTGCTGCACAATTGTGCCTGGCTAGCTCTGCCACAGTTGCAAACATTCAGGCGTGGCAGCCAGATAGGTTGGTCCCTGTAGGACACTGCCAGCATACTGGGTATAACTGCTTCCGGTTCTTCTCACCTGAGTGCTACTGATTCCAGCTTTGACGGCTACACTCTACTCAACCGGAGCAGTAAGTTGAACCTCAACTTATGGCACTTTGCGAAAGTGTTGAGAACGAGAGCTCAGTTGTTTGGCACGCCACCACTGTCCCTCCAGCACTATGGACGGCACTGCCAACATCTGGCTCTAATTAGTCCATGGTTGTGTTCAGCCGAATGACCTCTGCCGGGACACTTAGAATGAGGTTCTGAGTTATTGCAACATAGGAGCGTTTCACTGCTTTCAAGGCTTCACAGGAAGAATTCCGGAATCTTGCTGCCGGCAGGTCTCCGGCTGTTCCGGATGAACATCTCCTTGTTAATCCCCCGTGGTTTCTTGTACACCCGTGAAATTTGGCCAGGTTATGCAGTTTGCATTGCTGCACAATTGCGCCCTCGTAGCTCTGCCGCGGTTGTAAACATTCAGTCGTGGCAGCCAGATAGGCTGGTCCCTGTAGGACACTGCCAGCGGACTGCATATATCTGCTTCCCGTTCTTCCCACCAAAGTGCTACTGATTCCAGCTTTGACGGCTATACACTACTCATCCGGCAGTGTCCATCCCCCACTATGGACGGCAATGCATACATCTGGCTCTAGTTTGTCCACGGTTTTGTTCAGCCGAATGACCTCTGCCGGGAACACTCAGAATGAGGTTCTGATTTATTGCAACATAGAAGCCTTTCACTGCTTTCAAGGCTTTTCAGGAAAGATTCCGGAATCTTCCTGCCGGCAGGCCTCCGGCTGTTCCGGGGGAACATCTCCTTGTAAATCCCCCGAGGTTTCTTGTAAACCCGTGAAATTTGGCCAGGTTATGCAGTTTCCATTGTTGCACAATGGTCCCTGCCTAGCTCTGCCGCGGTTGCAAACATTCAGGCGTGGCAGCCAGATAGGCTGGACCCCGTAGGACACTGCCAGAGGACTGGGTCTATGTGCTTCCCGTTCTTCTCACCTGAGTGCTACTGATTCTAGCTTTGACCTCTACCCTGTACTCAACCGGAGCAGTAAGTGGAACCTCAACTTATGGCACTTTGTGAAAGTGTTGAAAACTAGAGCTCAGTTGTTTGGCACGCCACCACTGTCCATCCAGGACTATGGAACATAATGCCTACATCTGGCTCTAATTAGTCCATGGTTGTGTTCAGCCGAATGACTTCTGCCGGGAACACTCAGAATGAGCTTCTGAGTTATTGCGACATAGGAGCATTTCACTGCTTTCAAGGCTTCTTACCAAGGATTCCGGAATGTTGCTGCTGGCAGGCCTCCGGATGTCCCGGGTGAACATCTCCTTGTAAATCCCCCGTGGTTTCTTGTACACCCATGAAATTTGGCCAGCGTATGCAGTTTGCATTGCTGCACAATTGCGCCTGCCTAGTTCTGCCGCGGTTGCAAACATTCAGGCGTGGCAGCCAGATAGGCTGGACCCCGTAGGACACTGCGAGCAGACTGGGTATATCTGCTTCCCGTTCTCACCTGAGTGCTACTGATTTTAGCTTTGACGGCTACACTCTACTCAACCGCAGCAGTAAGTTGAACCTCAAATAATGGCACTTTGTGAAAGTGTTGAGAACTAGAGCTCAGTTGTTTGGCACGCGACCACTTTCCATCCAGCACTATGGAGGAACTGCCTACATCTGGCTCTAATTAGTCCACGGTTGTGTGCAGCCGAATGACCTCTGCCGGGAACACTCAGAATGAGGTTCTCAGTTATTTCAACATAGGAGTATTTCACTGCTTTCAAGGCTTCTTAGGAAGAATTCCAGAAACTTGTTGCCGACAGGCTTCCGGCTGTTCCGGGTGAACATCTCCTTGTAAATCCCAGGTGCTTTCTTGCACAAACGTGAAATTTGGCCAGGTTATGCAGTTTGCATTGCTGCAAAATTGCGCCAGACTAGCTCTCCCGGGGTTGCAAACATTCAGGCGTGGCAGCCAGATAAGCTGGTCCCCGTAGGACACTGTCAGAGTACTGGGTCTATCTGCTTCCCGTTCTTCTCACCTGAGTGCTACTGATTCCAGCTTTAACGCCTACACTGTACTAAACAGGCTGTGTCCATTCAGCACTATGTACGGCACTGCCGACATCTGGCTCTAATTAGTCCATGGTTGTCGTCAGCCGAATGACCTGAGCCGGGAACACTCAGAATGACCTTCTGATTTATTGCCACATAGGAGCGTTTCACTGTTATCAAGGCTTCACAGGAAGAATTCCGGAATCTTACTGGTGGCAAGCCTCCGGCTGTTCCGGGTGAACATCTCCTTGTAAATCCCCCGTGGTTTCTTGTACACCCTTGAAATTTGGCCAGGTTATGCAGTTTGCATTGCTGCAAAATGGCGCCTGCCTAGCTCTGCCGCGGTTGCAAACATTCAGGCGTGGCAGCCAGATAGGCGGGTCCCGTAGGACACTGTCAGCGGACTGGGTATATCTGATTCCCATTCTTCTAACCTGAGTGCTACTGATTCCAGATTTGTCGGCTATACTCTACTCAACCGGAGCAGTAAGTTGAACCTCAACTTATGGCACTTTGTGAAAGTGTTGAGAACTAGAGCTCAGTTGTTTGGCACACTACCACTGTCCATCCAGCACCATGGACGTCACTGCCTTCATCTGGCTCTATTAATCCACGGTTGAGTTCAGCCGAATGACCTCTGCCCGGAACACTCAGAATGAGGTTCTGAGTTATTGCAACATAGGAGCGTTGTACTGCTTTCAAACCTTCTTAGGAAGGATTCCGGAATCTTGCTGCCGGCAGGTCTTCGGCTGTTCCGGGTGAACATCTCCTTGTAAATCCCCCTTGGTTTCTTGTACACCCGTGAAATTTGCCTAGTTATGCAATTTGCATTGCTGCACAATTGTGCCTGCCCAGCTGTACCGGGGTTGCAAACATTAAGGCATTGCAGCCAGATATGCTGATTCCCTTAGGACACTGCCAGAGGTTTGGGTCCATCTGCTTCCAGTTCTTCTCACCTGAGTGCTACTAATTCCACCTTTGACGGCTACACTCTACTAAACCGGAGCAGTAAGTTGAACCTCAACTTATGGCACTTTGTGGAAGTGTTGCGAACTAGAGCTCAGTTGTTTGGAACGCCACCACTGTCCATCCAGCACTATGGACGGCACTGCCTATATCTGGCTCTAATTAGTCCATGGTTGTGTTCAGCCGAATGACCTCTTCTGGGAACACTCAGAATGAAGGTCTGAATTATTGCTACATAGGAGCCTTTCACTGCTCTCAAGGCTTCTTAGGAAGGATTCCCGAAACTTGCTGCTGGCAGGCCTCCGGCTATTCCGGGTGAACATCTTGTAAATCCCCCGTGGTTTCTTGTACACCCGTGAAATTTGGCGAGGTTATGCAGTTTGCATTGCTGCACAAATTCGCCTGCCTAGCTCTGGGACGGTTGCAAACATTCAGGCGTGGCAGCCAGATAGTCTGGTCCCCGTAGGACACTGTCAGCGGACTGGGTATATCTCCTTGCCGTTTTCTCACCTGAGTACAACTGATTCCAGCTTTGATGGCTAGAGTCTACTAAACCGGCAGTGTCCATCCAGCACTATGTACGGCACTGCCTACATGTGGCTATAATTAGTCCTCGGTTGGGATCAGCCGAATGACCTCTGCCGGGAACACTCAGAATGAGGTTCTGACTTATTGCAACATAGGAGACTTTCACTGCTTTCAAGGCTTCTCAGGAAGGATTCCTGAATGTTGCTCCCGGCAGGCCTCCGGCAGTTCCGACTGAACATCTCCTTGTAAATCACCCATGGTTTCTTGTACAGCCGTGAAATTTGGCCAGGTTATGCAGTTTGCACTGTTGCACAATTGCGCCTGCCTAGCTCAGCCGTGGTGGCAAACATTCAGGCGTGGCAGCCAGATAGGCTGGTCCCTGAAGGACTCTGCCTGCGGACTGAGTATATCTGCTTCCCGTTCTTCTCACCTGAGTGCTAGTGATTGCAGGTTTGACGGCTACACTCTACTCAACCGGAGCAGTAATTTGAACCTCAACTTATGGCACTTTGTGAAAGTGTTGAGATCTAGAGCTCAGTTGTTTGGCACGCGACCACAGTCCATCCAGCAGTTTGGACGGCACTGCCTACATCTGGCTCTAATAGGTTCATGGTTGTGTTCAGCCGAATGACCTCTGCCGGGAACACTCAGAATGGGGTTCTGAGTTATTGCAACATAGGAGCATTTCACTGCTTTCAAGGCTTCTTAGGAAGGATTACGGAATATTGCTGCCGGCAGGCCTCCGGCTGTTCCGGGTGATCATGTCCTCGTAAATGCCCCGTGTTTTCTTGTACACCCGTGAAATTTGGCCAGGTTATGCAGTTTGCATGGCTGCACAATTGCTCCAGCCTTGTTCTGCCGCAGTTGCAAACATTCAGGCATGGCAGCTGGATAGGTTGGTCCCCATAGGACACTGCCAGCGGACTGGGTCTATCTGCTTCCCGTTCTTCTCACCTGAGTGGTACTGATTCCAGCTTTGACGGCTACACTCTACTAAACCGGAGCAGTAAGTTGAACCTGAACTTATGGCACTGTGTGAAAGTGTTGAGAACAAGAGCTCAGTTGTTTGACACGCCACCACTGTCCATCCAGCACTATGGACGGCACTGCCTACATCTGGCTCTAATTAGTCCACGGTTGTGTTCAACCGAATGACCTCTTCCAGGAACACTCAGAATGAGGTTCTGAGTTATTGCAACATAGCAGAGTTTCACTGCTTTCAAGGCTTCTTAGGAAGAATTCCGGAATCTTGCTGCCAGCAGGCCCCGGCTGTTCCGGGTGAACATCTCCTTGTAAATCCCCCGTGGTTTCTTTTACACCCGTGAAATTTAGCCCGGTTATGCAGTTTGCATTGCTGAACAATTGTGCCTGTCTAGCTCTGCCGCGGTTGCAAATATTCACGCGTGGCAGCTAGATAGGCTGGTTCCCGTAGGACACTGCCTGCAGACTGGGTCTATCAGTTTCCCGTTCTTCTCACCTGAGTGCTACTGATTCCACCTTTGACGACTACACTCTACTCAACCGGAGCAGTAAGTTGAACCTCAACTTATGGCACTTTGTGAAAATGTTGAGAACTAGAGCTCAGTTGTTTGGCACGCCACCACTGTACATCCAGCACTATGGACGGCGCTGCATACATCTGGCTGTAATTAGTCCACGGTTGTGTTCAGCCGAATGACCTCTGCCGGGAACACTCAGAATGAGGTTCTGAGTTATGGCAACATAGGAGCATTTCATTGCTTTCAAGGCTTCTTAGGAAGGATTCCGGAATCTTGCTGCCAGCAGGCCTCCGGCTGTTCCGGGTGAACATCTCCTTGTAAATCCCCCCTGTTTTCTTGTACACCCGTGAAATTTGGCCAGATAATGCAGTTTCCATTGCTGCACAATTGCGCCTGCCTAGCTCTGCCGCAGTGGCAAACATTCAGGCGTGACAGGCATAGGCGTGTCCCCGTAGGATTTTGCCAGCAGATTGCATATATCAGCTTCCCGTTCTTCTAACCTCAGTGCTACTGATTCCAGCTTTGATGGCTACACTCTACTAAACCGACAGTGTCCATCCAGCACTATGTACGGCACTGCCTACATCTGGCTCTAATTAGTGCACGGTTGTGTTCAGCCGAATGACCTCTGCCGGGAACACTCACAATCAGTTTCTGATTTATTGCCACATAGGAGCGTTTCACTCTTATCAAGGCTTCACAGGAAGAATTCCGGAATCTTACTGGTGGCAAGCCTCCGGCTGTTCCGGGTGAACATCTCCTTGTAAATCCCCCGTGGTTTCTTGTACACCCGTGAAATTTGGCCAGGTTATGCAGTTTGCATTGCTGCAAAATGGCGCCTGCCTAGCTCTGCCGCAGTTGCAAACATTCAGGCTTGGCAGCCAGATAGGCTGGTCCCGTAGGACACTGTCAGCGGACTGGGTATATCTGATTCCCATTCTTCTAACCTGAGTGCTACTGATTCCAGCTTTGATGGCTACACTCTACTAAACCGGCGCAGTATGTTGAGACTCAACTTATGGCACTTTGTGAAAGTGTTGAGAACTAGAGCTCAGTTGTTTGGCACGCTACCACTGTCCATCCAGCACCATGGACGCCACTGCCTTCCTCTTGCTCTATTAATCCACGGTTGAGTTCAGCCGAATGACCTCTGCGGGGAACACACAGAATGAGGTTCTGAGTTATTGCAACATAGGAGCCTTTCACTGCTATCGAAGCTTCTTAGGAAGGATTCTGGAATCTTGCTGCCGGGAGGCCTCCGTCTGTTCCGGGTGAATATCTCTTTGTAAATCCCCGGTGGTTTCTTGTACACCCGTGAAATTTGGCCAGGTTATGCAGTTTGCATTGATGCACAATTGCGCCTGCCTAGCTCTGCCGCGGATGCAAACATTCAGGCTTGGCAGCCAGATAGGCTGGTCCCGGTAGGACACTGCCAGCAGACTGGGTATATCTGCTTCCCGTTGTTCTAACCAGAGTGCTACTGATTCCAGCTTTGACGACTACACTCTACTCAACCGGAGCAGTAAGTTGAACCTCAACTTATGGCACTTTGTGAAAGTGTTGAGAACTAGAGCTCAGTTGTTTAGCACGCCACCACTGTAAATCCAGCACTGTGGACGGCACTGCCTACATCTGGCTCTAGTTAGTCCACGGTTGTGTTCACCCGATAACCTCTGCCGGGAACACTCAGAATGGGGTTCTGAGTTATTGCAACATAGGAGCGTTTCACTGCTTTCAAGGCTTCTTATTAAGAATTCCGGAACCTTGCTACCGGCAGGCCTCCCGCTGTTCCGGGTGAACATCTCCTTGTAAATCCCCAGTGGTTTCTTGTACACCCGTGAAATTTGGCCAGGTTATGCAGTTTGCAGTACCGCACAATTGCGCCTGCCTAGCTCTGCCGCGGTTGAAAACATTCAGGTCTGGTAGCCAGGTAGACTGGTCCCCGAAGGACACTGCCAGCGGACTGGGTATATCTGCATTCCGTTCTTCTCAACTCAGTGCTACTGATTCCAGCTTTGACGGCTACACTCTAGTCAACCAGAGCAGTAAGTTGATCCTCAACTTATGGCACTTTGTGAAAGTGTTGAGAACTAGAGCTCACTTGTTTGGCACACCACCACTGTCCAGCCAGCACTATGGACGGCACTGCATGCATCTGGCTATAGTTAGTCCACGGTTGTGTTCAGCCGAATGAGCTCTGCCGGAAACACAAAGAATGAGGTTCTGAGTTATTGCAACATAGGAGTTCGTCACTGCTTTCAAGGCTTCTTAGGAAGAATTCTAGAATCTTGCTGCCGGCAGGCCTCCGGTTGTTCCGAGTGAACATCTCCTTCTAAATCCCCCGTGGTTTCTTGTACACCCGTGAAATTTGGCTAGATTATGCAGTTTGTATTGCTGCATAATTGCGCCTGCCTAGCTATAACGTGGTTGCAAACATTCAGGCGTGGCAACCAGATAGGATGGTCCCCGTAGGCCAGGGCCAGCGGACTGGGTATATCTCCTTTCCATTCTTCTCACCTGAGTGCTTCTGATTCCCGCTTTGACGGCTACACTATACTCAACCGAAGCAGTAAGTTGAACCTCTAATTATGGCACTCTGTTAAAGTTTGGAGAACTAGAGCTCAGTTGTTTGGCATGCGACCACTGTCCATCCAGCACTATGGACAGCATTGCCTACATCTGGATCTAATTAGTCCACGGTTATGTTCAGCCAATGACCTCTGCCGGGAACACTCCGAATGAGGTGCTGAGTTATTGCAACATAGGAGTGTTTCACTGTGTTCAAGGCTTCTTAGGAAGAATTCCGGAATCTTGTTGCCGGCAGGCCTCCGGCTCTTCCGGATGAACATGGCCTTGTATTTCCTCCTGGTTTCTTGTACACCCGTGAAATTTAGCTAGCTTATGCAGTTTGCATTGCTGCATAATTGCGACTGTCTAGCTCTGTCCCGGTTACGAACATTGAGGCGTATCAGCCAGATAGGCTTTTCCCCGTAGGAAACTGCCAGCAGACTGGGTATATCTGCTTCCCGTTCTTCTCACCTGAGTGCTACTGATTTCAGCTTGGACGGCTACACTCTACTCAACCATAGCAGTAAGTTAAACCTCAACATATGGCACTTTCGGAACGTTTGGAGAACTAGAGCTCAGTTGTTTACCATGCGACCACTATGGACGGCAATACATACATCTGGCTCTAATTTTTCCATTTTTATGTTCAGCCGAATGACCTCTACCGGGAACACTCAGAATGAGGTTCTGAGTTATCGCAACATAGGAGCTTTTCACTGCTTTTAAGGCTTCTCAGGAAGGATTCCGGAATGTTGCTGCCGGCAGGCCTCCGGCTGTTCCTGGTGAACAGATACTTGGAAATCCCCCGTGGTTTCTTGTACACCCGTGAAATTTGGCCAGGTTATGCAGTTTGCATTGCTGCACAATTGCGCCTGCCTAGCTCTGCCGCGGTTGCAAACATTCAGGCGTGGCAGCTAGATAGGCTGGTCCCCGTAGAGCACTGCCAGCGGGCTATGTCTATCTGCTTCCCGTTCTTCTCACCTGAGTGCTACTGATTCCAGGTTTGTTGCCTACACTCTACTCAACCGGAGCAATAAGTTGAACCACAACTTATGGCACTTTGTGAAAGTGTTGAGAACTAGAGCTCAGTTATTTGGCATGCCACCACTGTCCATCCAGCATTATGGACGGCACTGCCTACATCTGGCTCTAAGTAGCCCATGGTTGTGTTTAGCCGAATGACCTCTGTCGGCAACACTCAGAATGATGTTCTCAGTTATTGCAACATAGGAGCGTTTCACTGCTTTCAAGGCTTCTCAGGAAGAATTCTGGAATCTTGCTGCTGGCAGGCCTCCGGCTGTTCCGGGTGAACATCTCCTTGTAAATCCCCCGTGGTTTCTTGTACACCCGTGAAATTTGGCCAGGTTATGCAGTATGCATGGCTGCACAATTGCGCCTGCCTAGCTCTGCCACGGTTGCAAACATTCAGGCGTGGCAGCCAGATAGGCTGGTTCTTGTAGGACACTGCCAGCGGACTGGGTATATCTGCTTCCTGTTCTTCTCCCCTGAGTGCTACTGATTCCAGCTTTGACGGCTACACTCTACTCAACTGGAGCAGTAAGTTGAACCTCAACTTATGTCACTTTGTGAAAGTGTTGAGAACTAGAGCTCAGTTGTTTGGCACGCCACAACAGTGCATCCAGCACTATGGACAGCAGAGCCTACATCTGGCTCTAATTAGTCCACGGTTGTGTTCAGCCGAATGACCTCTGCCGGGAACACTCAGAATGAAGTTCTGAATTAATGCAACATAGGAGCGTTTCACTGCTTTCAAGGCTTCTTAGGAAGAATTCCGGAATGTTGCTGCCGGCAGGCCTCCGGCTGTCCCGGGTGAACATCTCCTTGTAAATCCCCCGTGGTATCTTGTACACCCGTGAAATTTGGCCAGGTTATGCAGTTTGCATTGCTGCACAATTTTGACTGCCTTGCTCTGCCACCGTTGCAAACATTCAGGCGTGGCAGCCAGATAGGCTGGTCCCCGTAGGACACTGCCAGCGGACTGGGTATATCTGCTTCCCGTTCTTCTCCACTGAGTGCTACTGATTCCAGCTTTGACGGCTACACTCTTCTCAACCGGAGCAGTAAGTTGAACCTCAACATATGGCACTTTGTGAAAGTTTGGAGAACTAAAGCTCAGTAGTTTTCCAATCGAAAACACTGCCTATATCTGGCTCTTATTAGTCCATTGCCTACATCTGGCTCTAATTAGTCCACTGCCTACATCTGGCTCTAATTATTCCACGGATGAGTTCAGCCGAATGACCTCTACTGGGAACACTCAGAATGAGGTTCTCAGTTATTGTAACATAGGAGCGTTTCACTGCTTTCAAGGCTTTTCAGGAAGGATTCTGGAATCTTGCTGTCGGTAGGCCTCCGGCTGTTCTGGGTGAACATCTCCTTGTAAATCTGCTGTTGTTTCTTGTACACCCGTGAAATTTGGGCAGGGTATGCAGTTTGCTTTGCTGCACAATTGCGCCTGCCTAGCTCTGCCGCGGTGGCAAAGATTCAGGCATTCCAGCCATATAGGCTGCTCCCCATAGGACACTGCCAGCGGACTGGATGTATCTGCTTCCCGTTCTTCTCACCTGTGTGCTACTGATTCCAGCATTGACAGCTACACTCTACTCATCCGCACAAGTAAGTTGAACCTCAACTTAGGGCACTTTCTGAAACTGTTGAGAACTAGAACTCAGATGTTGGGCATGCGACCACTGTCCATCCAGCATTATGGACGGCACTGTCTACATCTGGCTCTAATTAGTCCACGGTTGTGTTCACCGAATGACCACTGCCGGGAACACTCAGAAAGAGGTTCTGAGTTATTGCAACATAGGAGCGTTTCACTGCTTTCACGGCTTCTTAGGATGAGTTGCGGAATCTTGCTGCCGGCAGGCCTCCGGCTGTTCCGGGTGAACATCTCCTTGTAAATCCCCCGTGGTTTCTTGTACACCCGTGAATTTTGGCCAGGTTATGCAGTTTGCATTGCTGCACAATTGTGCCTGCCTAGCTCTACCGAAGTTGCAAACATTCAGTCGTCGCAGCCAGATAGGCTGGACCCCGTTGGACACTGCCAGGGTAATGGGTATATCTGCTTCCCGTTCTTCTCACCTGAGTGCTACTGATTCCAGCTTTGACGGCTACACTCTACTCAACCGCAGAAGTAAGTTGAACCTCAGCTTATGGCGCTTTGTGAAAGTGTTGAGAACTAGAGCTCAGTTGTTTGGCTCGCCACCATTGTCCATCCAGCACTATGGACGGCCCTGCCTGCATCTGGCTCTAATTAGTCCCCGGTTGTGTTCAGCCGAATGACCTCTGCCGGGAACACTCAGAATGAGGTTCTGAGTTGTTTCAACATAGGAGCGTTTCACTGCTTTCAAGGCTTCTTAGGAAGAATTCCGGAATGTTGTTTCCGGCAAGCCTCCCGCTGTTCCGGGTTAACATCTCCTTGTAAATCCCCCGTGGTTTCTTGTACAGCCGTGAAATTTGGCCAGGTCATGCAATTTGCATTGCTGCACACTTGCTACTGCCTAGCTCTGCCGCGGTTGCAAACATTCAGGCGTGGCAGCCAGAAAGGCTGGTCCCCGTAGGACACTGCCAGCGGACTGGGTATATCTGCTTCCCGTTCTTCTCACCTGGGTGCTCTTGATTCCAGCTTTGACGGCTACACTCTACTCAACCGGAGCAGTCAGTTGAAACTCAACTTGTGGCACTTTCGGAAAGTGTTGAGAACTAGAGCTCAGTTTTTTTGAACGCCACCACTGTCCATCCAGCACTATGGAGGATACTGATTCCATCTGGCTGTAATTAGTCCACGGTTGTGTTCAGCCGAATGACCTCTGCCGGGAACACTCAGAATGAGGTTCTGAGTTATTGCAACATAGGAGCGTTTCACTGCTTTCAAGGCTTCTTAGGAAGGATTCCAGAATGTTGCTGCGGGCAGGCCTCCGGCTGTTCAGGGTGACCATCTCCTTGTATATCCCCCGTGGTTTCTTTTACACCCGTGAAATTTGGCCAGGTTATGCAGTTTGCATTGCTGCACGGTTGCACCTGCATAGCTCTGCCGCGGTTGCAAACATTCAGGCGTGGCAGCAAGATAGGCTGGTCCCCGTAGGACACTGCCAGCGGACTGGGTATTTGTGCTTCCCATTCTTCTCACCCGAGTGCTACTGATTCCAGGTTTTACGGCTACACTCTACTCAACCGGAGCAGTAAGTAGAACCTCAACTTATGGCACTTTGTGAAAGTGTTGAGAACTAGACTTCAGTTGTTTGGCACGCCACCACTGTCCATCCAGCACTGTGGACCGCACTGCCTACATCTGGCTCTAATTAGTCCACGGTTGTGTTTAGCCGAATGACCTTTGCCGGGAATACTCAGAATGAGGTTCTGAGATATTGCAACATAGGAGCGTTTCACTGCTTTCAAGGCTTCTTAGGAAGAATTCCGGAATCTTGCTGCCGGCAGGCCTCCGGCTGTTCCGGGTGAACATCTCCTTGTAAATCCCCCGTGGTTTCTTGTACACCCGTGAAATTTGGCCAGTTTATGCAGTTTGCATGGCTGCACAATTGCGCCTGCCTTGCTCTGCCACGGTTGCAAACATTCAGGAATGGCAGCCAGATAGGCTGGTTCCTGTAGGACACTGCCAGCAGACTGGGTCTATGTGCTTTCCGTTGTTCTCAACTGAGTGCTACTGATTCCAGCTTTGACGGCTACACTCTACTCAACCGGAGCAGTAAGTTGAACCTCAACTTATGGCACTTTGGAAAGTGTTGAGAACTAGAGCTCAGTTGTTTGGCACGCCACAACAGTCCATCCAGCACTATGGACAGCAGAGCCTACATCTGGCTATAATTAGTCCACGGTTGTGTTCAGCCGAATGACCTCTGCCGGGAACACTCAGAATGACGTTCTGAATTATTGCAACATAGGAGCGTTTCACTGCTTTCAAGGCTTCTTAGGAAGAATTCCGGAATGTTGCTGCCGGCAGGCCTCCGGCTGTTCCGGGTTTATATCTCCTTGTAAATCCCCCGTGGTTTCTTGTACACCCGTGAAATTTGGCCAGATTATGCAGTTTGCATTGCTGCACAATTGTGACTGCCTTGCTTTGCCGCGGTTGCAAACATTCAGGCGTAGCAGCAAGATAGGCTGGTCCCCGTCTGACACTGCCAGCGGACTGGGTATATCTGCTTCCCGTTCTTCTCATCTGAGTGCTACTGATTCCAGCTTTGACGGCTACACTCTACTCAACCGGAGCAGTAAGTTGAACCTCAACATATGGCACTTTGTGAAAGTTTGGAGAACTAAAGCTCAGTTGTTTTCCAATCGAAAACACTGCCTATATCTGGCTCTAATTAGTCCATTGCCTAAATCTGGCTCTAATTATTCCACTGCCTACATCTGGCTCTAATTAATCCACAGATAAGTTCAGCCGAATGACCTCTGCTGGGAACACTCAGAATGAGGTTCTGAGTTATTGTAACACAGGAGCGTTTCACTGCTTTCAAGGCTTCTCAGATAGGATTCTGGAATCTTGCTGTCGGTAGGCCTTCGGCTGTTCTGGGTGAACATCTCCTTGTAAATCCGCCGTTGTTTCTTGTACACCCTAGAAATTTGGCCAGGTTATGCAGTTTGCTTTGCTGCACAATTGCGCCTGCCTAGCTCTGCTGCGGTGGCAAACATTCAGGCATTCCAGCCAGATAGGCTGCTCCCCATAGGACACTGCCAGTGGACTGGATATATCTGCTTCCCTTTCTTCACACCTGAGTGCTACTGATTCCAGCTTTGACGGCTAAACTCTACTAAACAGGAGCAGTAAGTTGAACCTCAACTTATGGCACTTTGTGAAAGTGTTGAGAACTAGAGCTCAGTTGTTTGGCACGCCACCACTGTCCATCCAGCACTATGGACGGCATTGCCTACATCTGGTTCTAATTAGTCCACGATTGTGTTCAGCCGAATGACCTCTGCCGGGAACACTCAGAATGAGGTGCTGAGTTATTGCAACATAGGAGCGTTTCACTGCTTTCAAGGCTTCTTAGGAAGAATTCCTCAATCTTGCTGCTGGCTGGCCTCCGGTGTTCCGGATGAACATCTCCTTGTAAATCATCCGTGGTTTCTAGTACACCCGTGGAATTTAGCCTGGTTATGCAGTTTGCATTGCTGCACTATTGTGCCTGCCTAGCTCTGCCGCGGTTGCAAACATTCGGGCGTGGCAGCCAGATAGGCTGGTCCCAGTAGGACACTGCCAGCGGACTGTATATATGTACTTCCCGTTCTTTTCACCTGAGTGCTACTGATTCCAGCTTTGACGGCTACAATCTACTCAACTGGAGCAGTAAGATGAAGCTCAACTTAGGGCATTTTCTCAAAGTGTTGAGAACTACAGCTCAGATATTGGGCATGCGACCCCTGTCCATCCAGCACTATGGACGGCACTGCCTACATCTGGCTCGAATTAGTCCACGGTTGTGTTCAGCCGAATTACCTCTGCCGGGAATACTCAGAATGAGGTTCTGAGTTATTCCAACATAAGAGAGTTTCACTGCTTTCAAGGCTTCTTCGGAAGGATACCGGAATGTTGCTGCCGGCAGGGCTCCGGCTGTTCCGGATAAACATGTCCTTGTAAATATCCCGTGGTTTCTTGTACACCCTTGAAATTTGGGGAGGTTATACAGTTTGCATTGCTACACAATTGCGCCTGCCTACCCCTGCCACGGTTGCAAACATTCAGGCGTGGCAGCCAGATAGGCTGGTCCCCGAAGGACACTGCCAGCGGACTGAGTATATGTGCTTCCCATTCTTCTTACCTGAGTGCTACTGATTCCAGCTTTGACGGCTGCACTCTACTCAACCGGAGCAGTAAGTTGAACCTCAACTCATGGCACTTTGTGAAAGTGTTGAGAACTAGATCTCAGGTGTTTGGCACGCCATCACTGTCCATCCAGCACTATGGAAGGCACTGCCTACGTCTGGCTCTAATTAGTCCACAGTTGTGTTCAGCCGAATGATATCTGCCGGGAACACTCAGAAAGAGGTTCTGAGATATTGCAACATAGGAGCGTTTCACTGCTTTCAAGGCTTCTTAGGAAGGATTCCGGAATGTTGCTGCCGGCAGGCCTCTGGCAGTTCCGGGTGAACATCTCCTTGTAAATCTGCCGTGGTTTCTTGTACACCCGTGAATTTTGGCCAGGTTATGCAGTTTGCATTGCTGCACAATTGTGCCTGCCTTCCTCTGCCGAGGTTGCAAACATTCAGTCGTGGCAGCCAGACAGGCTGGACCCAGTAGGACACTGCAAGCGGACTGGGTATATCTGCTTCCCATTCTTCTCACCTGCGTGCTCCTGATTCCTGCTTTGACGGCTACACTCTACTCAACCACAGCAGTAAGTTGAACCTCAACTTATGGCACTTTTTGAAAGTGTTGAGAACTAGAGCTCAGTTGTTTGACACGCCACCACTGTCCATCCAGCACTATAGGGGGCACTGCCTACATCTGGCTGTAATTAGTGCACGGTTGTGTTCAGCCGAATGACCTCTGCCGGGAACACTCAGGATGAGGTTCTCAGTTGTTGCAACATAGGTGCGTTTGACTGCTTTCAAGGCTTCTTAGGAAGAATTCCGGAATCTTACTGCCGGTAGGCCTCCGGCTATTGCGGGTGTACATCTCCTTGTAAATCCCCCGAAGTTTCTTGTACACCCGTGAAATTTGGCCAGGTTAAGCAGTTTCCATTGCTGCACAAATGCGCCTGCCTAGCTCTTCCGCTGTTGCAAATATTCAGGCGTGGCAGAAAGATAGGCTGGACACTGAAGGACACTGCCAGCAGACTGGGTATATCTGCTTCCCTTTCTTCTCACCTGAGTGCTACTGATTCCAGCTTTTACGGCTAAACTCTACTCAACCGGAGCAGTAAGTTTAACCTCACCTTATGGGAATTTGTGAACGTGTTGAGAACTAGAGCTCAGTTTTTGGCTCGCCACCACTGTCCATCCAGCCCTATGGACGGCACTGCCTACATCTGGCTCTAATTAGTCCACGGTTGTGTTCAGCCGAATGACCTCTGCCGGGAACACTCAGAATGAGGTTCTCAGTTATTGCAACATAGGAGCGTTTCACTGCTTTCAAGGCTTCTTAGGAAGAACTCCGTTATCTTGCTACCGGCAGGCCTCCGGCTCTTCCAGGTGAACATCTCCTTTTAATTCCCCCGTGGTTTCTTGTACACCCGTGAAATTTGGCCAGGTTGTGCAGTTTGCATTGCTGCACAATTGCGCCTGCCTAGTTCTGCTGCGGTTGCAAACATTCAGTCGTGGCAGCCAGATAGGCTAGACCACGGAAGACACTGCCAGCGGACTGGATGTATCTGCTTCCTGTTCTTCTCACTTGAGTGCTACTGATTCCAGCTTTGACGGATACACTCTACTCAACGGAGCAGTAAGTTTAACCTCAACTTATGGTACTTTGTGAAAGTGTGGAAAACTAGAGCTCAGTTGTTTTGCATGCCACCACAGTCCATCCAGCACTATGGACGGCACTGCCTACATCTGGCTCTAATTAGTCCACGGTTGTGTTCAGCCGAATGACCTCTGCCGGGAACACTCAGAATGAGATTCTGAGTGATTGCAACATAGGAGCGTTTCACTGCTGTCAAGCCTTCAGGAAAAATTCCGGAATCTTGCTGCCGGCAAGCCTCCGGCTATTCCGGGTGAAAACCTCCTCGTAAATTCCCCGTGGTTTCTTGTACACCCGTGAAATTTGGCCAGGTTATGCAGTTTGCATTGCTGCACAATTGCGCCTGGCTAGCTCTGCTGCGGTTGCAAATATTCAGGTGTGGCAACCAGGTAGGCTGGTCCCCGTAGGACACTGCCAGCGGACTGGGTATATCTGCTTCCCGTTCTTCTCACCTGAGTGCTACTGATTTCAGCTTTGACGGCTACACTCTAGTCAACCGGCGTAGTAATTAGAACCTCAACTTATGGCACTTTGTGAAAGTGTTGAGAACTAGAGCTCAGTTGTTTGGCACGCCACCACTCTCCATCCAGCACTGTGGACGGCACTGCCTACATCTGGCTCTAATTAGTCCACGGTTGTGTTTAGCCGAATGACCTCTGCCGGGAACACTCAGAATGAGGTTCTGACTTATTGCACCATAGGAGCATTTCACTACTTTCAAGGCTTCTTAGGAAGAATTCTGGAATCTTGCTGCCGGCAAGCCTCCGGCTATTCCGGGTGAACACCTTCTTGTAAATCCCCCGTGGTTTCTTGTACACCCGTGAAATTTGGCCAGGTTATGCAGTTTGCATTGCTGCACAATTGCCCCTGACTAGCTCTGCCGCGGTTGCAAATATTCAGGTGTGGCAGCCAGGTAGGCTGGTCCCCGTAGGACACTGCTAGCGGACTGGGTATATCTGCTTCCCGTTCTTCTCACCTGAGTTCTACTGATTTCAGCTTTGACGGCTAAACTCTACTCAACCGGCGCAGTAAGTAGAACCTCAATTTATGGCACTTTGTGAAAGTGTTGAGAACTAGAGCTCAGTTGTTTGGCACGCCACCACTCTCCATCCAGCACTGTGGAGGTCACTGCCTACATCTGGCTCTAATTAGTCCACGGTTGTGTTCAGCCGAATGACCTCTGCCAGGAACACTCAGAATGAGGTTCTGAGTTATTGCAACATAGGAGCGTTTCACTACTTTCAAGGTTTCTTAGGAAGAATTCTGGAATCTTGCTTCCGGCAGGCCTTCGGGTGTTCTGCGTTTACATCTCCTTGTAAATCCCCCGTGGTTTCTTGTACACCCGTGAAATTTGGCCAGGTTATGCAGTTTGCATTGCTGCTCAATTGCGCCTGCCTAGCTCTGCCTCGGTTGCAAACATTCAGGCGTGGCAGCCAAATAGGCTGGTCCCCTTAGGAAACTGCCAGTGGACTGGATATATCTGCTTCTCTTTCTTCACACCTGAGTGCTACTGATTCCAGCTTTGATGGCTAAACTCTACTAAACAGGAGCAGTAAGTTGAACCTCAACTTATGGCACTTTGTGAAAGTGTTGAGAACTAGAGCTCAGTTGTTTGGCACGCCACCACTGTCCATCCAGCACTATGGACGGCATTGCCTACATCTGGTTCTAATTAGTCCACGATTGTGTTCAGCCGAATGACCTCTGCCGGGAACACTCAGAATGAGGTGCTGAGTTATTGCAACATAGGAGCGTTTCACTGCTTTCAAGGCTTCTTAGGAAGAATTCCTCAATCTTGCTGCTGGCTGGCCTCCGGTGTTCCGGATGAACATCTCCTTGTAAATCATCCGTGGTTTCTAGTACACCCGTGGAATTTAGCCTGGTTATGCAGTTTGCATTGCTGCACTATTGCGCCTGCCTAGCTCTGCCGCGGTTGCAAACATTCGGGCGTGGCAGCCAGATAGGCTGGTCCCAGTAGGACACTGCCAGCGGACTGTATATATGTACTTCCCGTTCTTTTCACCTGAGTGCTACTGATTCCAGCTTTGACGGCTACAATCTACTCAACTGGAGCAGTAAGATGAAGCTCAACTTAGGGCATTTTCTCAAAGTGTTGAGAACTACAGCTCAGATATTGGGCATGCGACCCCTGTCCATCCAGCACTATGGACGGCACTGCCTACATCTGGCTCGAATTAGTCCACGGTTGTGTTCAGCCGAATTACCTCTGCCGGGAATACTCAGAATGAGGTTCTGAGTTATTCCAACATAAGAGAGTTTCACTGCTTTCAAGGCTTCTTCGGAAGGATACCGGAATGTTGCTGCCGGCAGGGCTCCGGCTGTTCCGGATAAACATGTCCTTGTAAATATCCCGTGGTTTCTTGTACACCCTTGAAATTTGGGGAGGTTATACAGTTTGCATTGCTACACAATTGCGCCTGCCTACCCCTGCCACGGTTGCAAACATTCAGGCGTGGCAGCCAGATAGGCTGGTCCCCGAAGGACACTGCCAGCGGACTGAGTATATGTGCTTCCCATTCTTCTCACCTGAGTGCTACTGATTCCAGCTTTGACGGCTGCACTCTACTCAACCGGAGCAGTAAGTTGAACCTCAACTCATGGCACTTTGTGAAAGTGTTGAGAACTAGATCTCAGGTGTTTGGCACGCCATCACTGTCCATCCAGCACTATGGAAGGCACTGCCTACGTCTGGCTCTAATTAGTCCACAGTTGTGTTCAGCCGAATGATATCTGCCGGGAACACTCAGAAAGAGGTTCTGAGATATTGCAACATAGGAGCGTTTCACTGCTTTCAAGGCTTCTTAGGAAGGATTCCGGAATGTTGCTGCCGGCAGGCCTCTGGCAGTTCCGGGTGAACATCTCCTTGTAAATCTGCCGTGGTTTCTTGTACACCCGTAAAATATGGCCAGGTTATGCAGTTTGCATTGCTGCACAATTGCGCCTGCCAAGCTCTGCCTCGATTGCAAACATTCAGGCGTGGCAGCCAGGTAGGCTGGTACCCGTAGGACACTGCCAGCAGACTGGTTATATCTGCCTCCCGATATTCTCACCTGAGTGCTACTGATGCCAGCTTTGACAGCTACACTCTACTCAACCGGAGCAGTAAGTTGAACCTCAACTTATGGCACTTTGTGAAAGTGTTGAGAACTAGAGCTCAGTTGTTTGGCACGGCACCAGTGTACATCCAGCACTATGGACGGCACTGCCTACATCTGGCTCTAATTAGTCCACGGTTGTTTTCAGCCGAATGACCTCTGCCGGGAACACTCAGAATGAGGTTCTGAGTTATTGCCACATAGGAGCCTTTCACTGCTTTCAAGGCTTCTTAGGAAGGATTCCGGAATGTTGCTGCCGGCAGGCCTCTGGCTGTTCCGGGTGAACATCTCCTTGTAAATCCCCCGTGGTTTCTTGTACACCCGTCAAATTTGGCCAGGTTATGCAGTTTGCATTGTTGCACAATTGTTCCTGCCTAGCTCTGACGTGGTTTCAAACATTCAGGCGTGGCAGCCAGATAGGCTGGTCCACCTAGGACACTGCCAGCGGACTGGGTATATTTGCTTCCCTTTCTTCTCACCTGAGTGCTACAGATTCCAGCTTTGACGGCTACACTCTACTCAACCAGAGCAGTAAGTTGAACCTCAACTTATGGCACTTTGTGAAAGTGTTGAGAACTAGAGCTCAGTTGTTTTCCACGCCACCACTGTCCTTCCAGGACTATGGACGGCACTGCCTACATCTGGGTCTAATTAGTCCACGGTTATGTTCTGCCGAATGACCTCTGCCGGGAACACTCAGAATGAGGTTCTGAGTTATTGCAACATAGGAGCGTTTAACTGCTTTCAAGGCTTCTTAGGAAGAATTCCGTAATGTTGCTGCCAGAAGGCCTCCGGCTGTTCCGAGTGAACATCTCCATGTAACTCCCCCGTGGTTTCTTGTAAACCCGTGAAATTTGGCCAGGTTTTGCACTTTGCATTGCTGCACAATTGTGCCTGCCTAGGTCTGCCGTGGATGCAAACATTCTGACATGGCAGCCAGATAGGCTGGTCCCCGTAGGACACTGCCAGCGGACTGGATATATCTGCTTCCCTTTCTTCTCACCTGAGTGCTACTGCTTCCAGCTTTGACGGCTACACTCTACTCAACCGGAGCAGTAAGTTGAACCTCAACTTACGGCATTTTGAGAAAGTGTTCAGAACTAGAGCTCTGTTGTTTGGCACGCCACAACTGTGCGTCCAGCACTATGGACGGCACTGCCTACATCTGGCTCTAATTAGTCCACGGTTGTGACCAGCCGAATGACCTCTGCCGGGAACACTCAGAATGAGGTTCTGAGTTATTGCAACATAGGAGCGTTTCACTGCTTTCAAGGCTTCTCAGGAAGAATTCCCGAATCTTGCTGACAGCAGGCCTCCAGCTATTCCGGGTGAACATCTCCTTGTAAATCCCCCGTGGTTTCTTGTACACCCGTGAAATTTGACCAGGTTTTGCAGTTTGCATTGCTGCACAATTGCGCCTGCCTAGCTCTGCCGCGGTTGCAAATATTCAAGCATGGCAGCCAGATAGGCTCGTCCCTGTAGGACACTGCCAACGGACTGGATATATCTGCTTCCCTTTCTTCTCACCTGAGTGCTACTGATTCCAGCTTTGACGGCTACACTCTACTCAACGGGAGCAGTAAGTTGAACCTCAATTTACGGCACTTTGTGAAAGTGCTGAGAACTAGAGCTCAGTTGTTTGGCATGCCACCACTGTCCATACAGCACTGTGGATGGCAGTGCCTACATCTGGCTCTAATTAGTCCACTGTTGGGTTCAGCCGAATGACCTCTGCCGGGAACACTCAGAATGAAGTTCTGAGTTATTGCAACATAGGAGCGTTTCACTGCTTTCAAGGCTTCATAGGAAGAATTCCGGAATCTTGC
Organism: Dipodomys merriami; assembly: GCF_024711535.1. Taxonomy (NCBI): domain Eukaryota; kingdom Metazoa; phylum Chordata; class Mammalia; order Rodentia; family Heteromyidae; genus Dipodomys; species Dipodomys merriami. The sequence continues at coordinate 1,512,834 of NW_027203882.1, read as the reverse complement.
TTCTGGTAGGCCTCCGTCTGTTCCGAGTGTTCCATGTAAATCCCTCGTGGTTTCTTGTACACCCGTGAAATTTGGCCAGTTTGCATTGCTGCACAATTGTGCCTGCCTAGCTCTGCCGTGGTTGCAAACATTCTGGCGTGGCAGCCTTATAGGCTGGTCCCCGTAGGACACTGCCAGCGGACTGGTTATATCTGCTTCCCGTTCTTCTCACCTGAGTGCTACTGATTCTAGCTTTGACGGCTACACTCTCTACTCAACTGGAGCAGTAAATTGAACCTCAACTTATGGCACTTTGTGAAAGTGTTGAGAACTAGACCTCAGTTGTTTGGCATGCCACCACTGTCCATCCAGCACTATGGACGGCACTGCCTACATCTGGCTCTAATTAGTCCACGGTTGTGTTCAGCCGAATGACCTCTGCCGGGAACACTCAGAATGAGGTTCTGAGTTATTGCAACACAGGAGCGTTTCACTGCTTTCAAGGCTTCACAGGAAGAATTAAGGAATCTTGCTGCCGGCAGGCCTCCGAATGTTCCGGTTGAACATCTCCTTGTAAATCCCCCATGGTTTCTTGTACACCCGTGAAATTTGGCCAGGTTATGCAGTTTGCATTGCTGCACAATTGCGCCTGCGTAGCTCTGCCACGGTTCCAAATGTTTTGGCAAGGCAGCCAGATAGGCTGGTCCCCGTAGGACACTGCCAGCGGACTGGGTCTATCTGCTTCCTATTATTCTCACCTGAGTGCTACTGATTCCAGCTTTGACGGCTACACTCTACTCAACCGGAGCAGTAAGTTGAACTTCAACTTATGGCACTCTGTGAAAGTGTTGAGAATTAGAGCTCAGTTGCTTGGCCCCCCAAAACTGTCCATCCAGCACTATGGACGGCACTGCCTACATCTGGCTCTAATTAGTCCACGGTTTTGTTCAGCTGAATGACCTCTGCCGGGAACACTCAGAATGAGGTTCTGAGTTAATGCAACATAGGGCGTTTCACTGCTCTCAAGGCTTCTCATTAAGAATTCCGGAAACTTGGTACCGGCAGGCCTCCGGCTGTTCCGGGTGAACATCTCCTTGTAAATCCCCCGTGGTTTCTTGTACACGCGTGAAATTTGGCCAGGTTATGCAGTTTGCCTTGCTGCACAATTGTCCCTGCCTAGCTCTGCCACGGTTGCAAACATTCATGCGTGGCAGCCACATAGGCCGGTCCGCGAAGGACACTGCCAGCGGATTGGTTATATCTGCTTCCCCTTCTTCTCACCTGAGTGCTACTGATTCCAGCTTTGACGGCTACACTCTCTACTCAGCTGGAGCAGTAATTTGAACCCCAACTTATGGCACTTTGTGACATTGTTGAGAAATAGAGCTCAGTTGTTTGGCACGCCACCACTGTCCATCCCGCACTATGGACAGCACTGCGTACATCTGGCTCTAATTAGTCCACGGTTGTGTTCAGCTGAATGACCTCTGCCGGGAACACTCAGAATGAGTTTCTGAGTTATTGCAACATAGGAGCGTTTCACTGCTTTCAAGGCTTCACATGAAGAATTCCAGAATCTTGCTGCAGGCAGGCCTCCAGCTGTTCCGGGTGAACATCTCCTTGTAATTCCCCCGTGCTTTCTTGTACACCTGGGAAATTTGGCCAGGTTAGGCAGTTTGCATTGCTGCACAATTGCGCCTGCCTAGCTCTGCCACGGTTGCAAACATTCAGGCGTGGCAGCCAGATAGGCTGGTCCCTGTAGGACACTGCCAGCGGTCTGGGTCTATCTGCTTCCCATTATTCTCACCTCAGTGCTACTGATTCCAGCTTTGACGGCTACACTCTACTCACTAGGCGCAGTAAGTTGAACCTCAAGTTATGGCACTCTGTGAAATTGTGGAGAACTAGAGCTCAGTTGCTTGGCACGCCAAAACTGTCCATCCAGCACTATGGACAGAACTGCCTACATCTGGCTCTAATTAGTCCACGGTTTTGTTCATCCGAATGACCTCTACCGGGAACACTCAGAATGAGGTTCTGAGTTATTGCAACATAGGGCGTTTCACTGCTTTCAAGGCTTCTCAGGAAGAATTCCGGAAACTTGGTACCAGCAGGCCTCCTGCTGTTCCGGGTGATCATCTCCTTGTAAATCCCCCGTGGTTTCTTGTACACCCGTGAAATTTGGCCAGTTTATGTATTTTGCCTTGCTGCACAATTGTGCCTACTTAGCTCTGCCACGGTTGCAAACATTCAGGCGTGGCAGCCAGAGAGTCTGTTCCTCGTAAGACACTGTCAGCGGACTGGTTATATCTGCTTCCCCTTCTTCTCACTTGAGTGCTTCTAATTTCCGCTTTGACGGCTACACTCTACTCAACCGAAGCAGTAAGTTGAACCTCTACTTATGGCACTCTGTTAAAGTTTGGAGAACTAGAGCTCAGTTGTTTGGCAAGCGACCACTGTACTTCCAGCACTATGGACAGAACTGCCTACATCTGGCTCTAATTAGTCCACGGTTGTGTTCAGCCGAATGACTTCTGCCGGGAACACTCAGAATGAGGATCTGAGTTACTCCAACATAGGAGCGTTTCACTGCGTTCAAGGATTCTTAGGAAGAATTCCGTAATCTTGCTGCTGGCATGCCTCCGGCTGTTCTGGGTGAACATCTCCTTGTATTTCCTCGTGGTTTCTTGTACACCCGTGAAATTTGGCCAGGTTATGCAGTTTGCATTACTGCATAATTCCGACTGTCTAGCTCTGTCGCGGTTGCAATCATTCAGCCGTGTCAACCAGATAGGCTGGTCCCCGTAGGACACTGCCTTTGGGTATATCTACTTCCCGTTCTTCTCACCTGAGTGCTACTGATTCCAGCTTTGACGGCTACATTCTACTCAACCGGAGCAGTAAGTTGAACCTCAACTTATGGCACTTTGTAAAAGTGTTGAGAACTAGATCTCAGGTGTTTGGCACGCCACCACTATCCATCCATCTCTATGGACGGCACTGCCTACATCTGGCTCTAATTAGTCCACGGTTGTGTTCAGCCGAATGATCTCTGCTGGGAAAACTCAGGAAGAGGTTCTGAGTTATTGCAACATAGGAGCGTTTCACTGCTTTCAAGGCTTCTTAGGAAAAATTCCGGAATTTTGCTGCCAACAGGCCTCCGGCAGTTCCGGGTGAACATCTCCGTGTAAATCCCCCGTGGTTTCTTGTACACCCGTGAAATTTGGCCAGGTTATGCAGTTTGATTGCTGCACAATTGCGCCTGCATAGCTCTGCCGTGGTTACAAACATTCAGGCGTGGCAGCCAGAAAGGCTGGTCCCCGTAGGACACTGCCAGCGGACTGGGTCTACCTGCTTCCCGTTCTTTTCACCTGAGGGCTACTGATTACAGCTTTGACGGGTACACACTACTCAACCGGAGCAGTAAGTTGAACCTCAACTTATGGCACTTTGTGAAAGTTTGGAGAACTAAAGCTCAGTTGTTTTCCAATCGAAAACTCTGCCTTTATCTGGCTCTAATTAGTCCATTGCCTACATCTGGCTCTAATTATTCCACTGCCTACATCTGGCTCTAATTAATCCACGGATGAGTTCAGCCTAATGACCTCTGCCAGGAACACTCAGAATGAGGTTGTGAGTTATTGCAACATAGGAGCGTTTCACTGCTTTCAAGGCTTCTTAGGAAGAATTCCGGAATCTTGCCGCCGGCAGGCCTCTGGCTGTTCCGGGTGAACATCTCCTTGTACATCCCCCGTGGTTTCTTGTACAACCGTGAAATTTGGCCAGGTTATGCAGTTTGAACTGCTGCACAATTACGCCTGCCTAGCTCTGCCCGGGTTACAAATTTTCAGGCGTGGCAGCCAGATAGACTGGTTCCTGTAGGACACTGCCAGCGGACTGGGTATATCTGCTTCCCGTTCTTCTCACCTGAGTGCTAATGATTCCAGCTTTGACGGCTACAATCTACTCAACCGGAGCAGTAAGGTGAAGCTCAATTTAGGGCACTTTCTGAAAATGTTGAGAACTACAGCTCAGTTGTTGGGCATGCGACCAGGGTCCATCCAGCACTATGAACGGCACTGCCTACATCTGGCTCTAATTAGTCCAAGGTTGTGTTCAGCCGAATGACCTCTGCCGGGAACACCCAGAATGAGGTTCTGAGTTATTCCAACATAGGAGCGTTTCACTGCTTTCAAGGCTTCTTAGGAAGAATTCCGGAACGTTGCTGGCGGCAGGCCTCCGGCTGTTCCGGGTAAACATGTCCTAGTATATCCCCCGTGGTTTCTTGTACACCACTGAAATTTGGGGAGGTTATGCAGTTTGCATTGCTACACAATTGCGCCTGCCTACCCCTGCCATGGTTGCAAACATTCAGACGTGGCAGCCAGATAGGCTTGTCCCCGTAGGACACTGCCAGCGGACAGGGTATATCTGCTTCCCATTCTTTTCACCTGAGTGCTACTGATTCCAGCTTTGACGGCTACACTCTACTCAACCGTAGCAGTAGGTTGAAGCTCAACTTATGGCACTTTGGGAAAGTGTTGAGAACTAGATCTCACATATTTGGCACGCCACCACTGTCCATCCAGCACTATGGTCGGCACTGCATACATCTGGCTCTAATTAGTCCACAGTTGTGTTCAGCCGAATGACCTCTGCCGGGAACACTCAAAATGCGGTTCTGAGTTATTGCAACCTAGGAGCGTTTCACTGCTTTCAAGGCTTCTTAGGAAGAATTCCGGAATTTTCCTGCCAGCAGGCCTCTGGCTGTTCTGGGTGAACATGTCCTTGTAAATCCCCCGTGGTTTCTTGTACACCCGTGAAATTTGTCCAGATTATGCAGATTGCATTGCTGCACAATTACGCCTGCCTAGCTCTGCCACGGTTGCAAACATTCAGGAGAGGCAGCCACATAGGCTGGTCCCCGTAAGACATTGCCAGCGGACTGGGTATAACTGCTTCCCATTCTTCTCACCTGAGTGCTACTGATTCCAGTTTTGACAGCTACACTCTACTCAACCGGAGCAGTAAGTTGAACCTCTACTTATGGCACTTTGTGAAAGTGTTGAGAACTAGAGCTCAGTTGTTTGGCACACCAACACTGTCCATCCTGCACTATGGACGGCACTGCATACATCAGGCTCTAATTAGTCCATGGTTGTGTTCAGCCGAATGACCTCTGCCTGGAACATTCACAATGAGGTTCTGAGTTATTGCCACATAGGAGCCTTTCACTGCTTTCAAGGCTTCTTAGGAAGGATTCCGGAATGTTGCTGCCGGCAGGCCTCTGGCTGTTCCGGGTGAACATCTCCTTGTAAATCCCCCGTGGTTTCTTGTACACCCGTCAAATTTGGCCAAGTTATGCAGTTTGCATTGCTGCACAATTGTGCCTGCCAAGCTCTGCCGCGATTGCAAACATTCAGGCGTGGCAGCCAGATAGGCTGCTCCCCGTAGGACACTGTCAGCAGACTGGGTATATCTGCTTCCCGATCTTCTCATCTGAGTGCTACTGATGCCAGATTTGACGGCTACACTCTACTCAACCGCAGCAGTAAGTTGAACCTCAACTTAGGGCACTTTGTGAAAGTGTTGAGAACTAGAGCTCAGTTGTTTTGCACGCCACCACTGTCCATCCAGCACTATGGACGGCACTGCCTACATCTGGCTCTAATTAGTCCACCGTTGTGTTCAGCCGAATGACCTCTGCCTGGAACACTCAGAATGAGGTTCTGACTTATTGCAACATAGGAGCGTTTCACTACTTTCAAGGCTTCACAGGAAGAATTCCGGAATCTTGCTGCGGACAGGCCTCTTTCTGTTGCGGGTGAACATCTCCTTGTAAATCCCCCGTGGTTTCTTGTACACACGTGAAATTTGGCCAGGTTATGCAGTATGCATTGCTGCACAATTGCACCTACGAAGCTCTGTCGAGATTGCACACATTCAGGCGTAGCAGCCAGATAGGCTGGTCCCCGTAGGACACTGCCAGCGGACTGGGTCTACCTGCTTCCCGTTCTTCTCACCTGAGTGCTACTGATTCCAGCTTTGACGGGTACACTCTACTCAACCGGAGCAGTAAGTTGAACCTCAACTTATGGCACTTTGTGAAAGTTTGGAGAACTAAAGCTCAGTTGTTTTCCAATCGAAAACACTGCCTATATCTGGCTCTAATCAGTCCATTGCCTACATCTGGCTCTAATTAGTCCACTGCCTACATCCTGCTGTAATTAGTCCACGGATGAGTTCAGCCGAATGACCTCTGCCGGGAACATTCAGAATGAGGTTCTGAGTTATTGCAACCTCGGAGCGTTTCACTGCTTTCAAGGCTTCTTAGGAAGAATTCCGGAATGTTGCTGCTGGCAGGCCTCCGGCTGTTCCGGGTAAACATGTCCTTGTAATTCTCCAGTCTTTTCTTGTACACCCGTGAAATTTGGCCAGGTTATGCAGTTTGCATTGCTGCATAATTGCGACTGCTTAGCTCTGCCGCGATTGCAAACATTGAGGCGTGGCAGCCACATAGGCTGGACACCGTAGGACACTGCCAGCGTACTAGGTATATGTGCTTCCCGTTCTTCTCACCTGAGTGCTGCTGATTCTAGCTTGGACGGCAACACTCTACTCAACCGGAGCAGTAAGTTGATCCTCAACTTATGGCACTTTGTGAAAGTGTTGCGAACTAGAGCTCAGTTGTTTGGCACACCACCACTGCCCAGCCAGTACTATGGACGGCACTGCATGCATCTGGCTATAGTTAGTCCACGGTTGTGTTCAGCCGAATGAGCTCTGCCTGGAACACTCACAATGAGGTTCTGAGTTATTGCAACATAGGAGTGTCTCACTGTGTTCAAGGTTTCTTAGGAAGAATTCTGGAATCTTGCTGCCGGCAGGCCTCCGGTTGTTCTGAGTGAACATCTCCTTGTAAATCCCCCGTGGTTTCTTGTACACCGGTGAAATTTGGCCAGGTTATGCAGTTTGCATTGCTGCACAATTGCGCCTGCCTAGCTTTGCCACGGTTGCAAACATTCAGGCGTGGCAGCCAGAGAGGCTGGTCCCCGTAGGACACTGCTGGCGGACTGGGTATATCTGCTTCCCATTCTTCTCACTTGTGTGCTTCTGATTCCCGCTTTGACGGCTACACTCTACTCAACTGAAGCAGTATGTTAAACCTCTACTTATGGCACTCTGTTAAAGTTTAGAGAACTAGAGCTCAGTTGTTTGGCACGCGACCACTCTCCATCCAGCACTATGGACGGCACTGCCTACATCTGGCTCTAATTAGTCCACGGTTGTGTTCAGCCGAATGACCTCTGTCGGGAACACTCAGAATGATGTTCTGAGTTATTGCAACATAGGAGCGTTTCACTGCTTTCAAGGCTTCACAGGAAGAATTCCGGAATCTTGTTGCCGGCAGGCCTCTGGCTGTTCCGGGTGAACATCTCTTTGTAAATCCCCCGTGGTTTCTTGTACCCCTGTTAAATTTGGCCAGGTTATGCAGTTTGCATTGCTGCACAATTGCACCTGCCTAGCTCTGCCACGGTTGCAAACATTCAGGCGTGGCAGCCAGATAGGCTGGTCCCCGTAGGACACTGCCAGCAGACTCGGTCTATCGGCTTCACGTTCTTCTCACCTGAGGGCTACTGATTCCAGCTTTCACGGCTACACTCTATCAACCGGAGCAGTAAGTTGAACCTCAACTTATGGCACTTTGTGAAAGGCTTGAGAACTAGAGCTAAGTTGTTTGGCACGCCACCATTGTCCATCCAGCACTATGGACGGCACTGCCTACATCTGGCCCTAATTAGTCCACGGTTGTGGTCACCCCAATGACCTCTGCCGGGAATACTCAGAATGAGGTTCTGAGTTATTGCTATGAAGGAGATTTTCACTGCTTTCAAGGCTTCACAGGAAGAACTCGGGAATCTTGATGCCGGCAGGTCTCCGGCTGTTCCGGGTGAACATGTGCTTGTCAATCCCCTGTGGTTTCTTGAACATCCGTGAAATTTGGCCAGGTTATGCAGTTTGCATTGCTGCACAATTGCGCCTGCCTAGCTCTGCCGCTGTTGCAAACATTCAGGCGTGGCAGCCAGATAGGCTGGTCCCCGTAGGACACTGCCAGCACACTGGGTCTATCTGCTTCCCGTTCTTTTCACCTGAGTGCTATTGATTCCAGCTTTGACGGCTACGCTCTACTCACCCGGAGCAGTAAGTTGAACCTCAACTTATGGCACTTTGTGAAAGTGTTGAGAACTACAGCTCACTTGTTTGGCACGCCACCACTGTCCATCCAGCATTATGGACGGCACTTCCTACATCTGGCTATAGTTAGTCCACGGTTGTGTTCAGCCGAATGACCTCTGCTGCGAACACTCACAATAAGGTTCTAAGTTATTGCAACATAGGAGTGTTTCACTGCGTTCAAGGTTTCTTAGGACGAATTCTGGAATCTTGCTTCCGGCAGGCCTCCGGTTGTTCCGAGTGAACATCTCCTTGTAAATCCCCCGTTGTTTCTTGTACACCCGTAAATTTTGGCTAGGTTATGCAGTTTGAATTGCTGCCGAATTGTGCCTGCATAGCTATGCCGCGGTTGCAAACATTCAGGCGTGGCAGCCAGATAGGCTGGTCCCCGTAGGACACTGCAAGCGGACTGGGTATATCTCCTTCCCGTTCTTCTCACCTGAGTGCTTCTGATTCATGCTTTGACGGCTACACTCTACTCAACCAAAGCAGTAAGTTGAACCTCTACTTATGTCACTCTGTTAAAGTTTGGAGAACTACATCTCAGGTGTTTGGAATGCGACCGCTGTCCATCCAGCACTATGGACGGCACTTCCTACATCTGGCTCTAATTAGTCCACGGTTGTGTTCAGCCGAATGACCTCTGTCGGGAACACTCAGAATGAGGTTCTGAGTTATTGCTACATAGGAATGTTTCACTTCTTTCAAGGCTTCTTAGGAAGAATTCCTGTATTTTCTGCCCGCATGCCTCCAGCTGTTCCGGGTGAACATCTCCTTGTAAATCCCCCGTGGTTTCTTGGACACCCGTGAAATTTGGCCATGTTATGCAGTTTGCATTGATGCACAATTGCGCCTGCCTAGCTCTGCCGCGGTTGCAAACATTCAGGCGTGGCAGCCAGATAGGCTGCTCCTCGTAGGACACTGCCAGCGGACTGGGTATTTCTGCTTCCCGTTCTTCTCACATGAGTGCTACTGATTCCAGCTTTGACGGCTACACTCTACTCAACAGAAGGAGTAATTTGAACCTCAACTTATGGCACTTTGTGAAAGTGTTGAGAACTAGAGCTCAGTTGTTTTGGACTCCACCACTGTCCATCCAGCACTATGGACGGCACTACCTACATCTGGCTCTAATTAGTCCACGGTTGTGGTCAGCTGAATGATCTCTGCCGGGAACACTCAGAATGAGGTTCTGAGTTATTGCAACATAGGAGCGTTTCACTGCTTTCAAGGCTTCACATGAAGAATTCCCGAATCTTGCTGCAGGCAGGACTCCAGCTGTTCCGGGTGAACATCTCCTTGTAAATCCCCTGTGCTTTCTTGTACACCTGTGAAATTTGGCCAGGTTATGCAGTTTGCATAGCTGCACAATTGCGCCTGCCTAGCTCTGCCGCGGTTGCAAACATTCAGGCATGGCAGCCAGATAGGCTGGTCCACGAAGACAATGTCAGCGGACTGGGTCTATCTGCTTCCCGTTCTTCTCACCTGAGTCCTACTGATTCCAGCTTTGACGGGTACACTCTACTCAACAGGAGCAGTAAGTTGAACATCACGTTATGGCACTCTGTGAAAGTGTGGAGAACTAGAGCTCAGTTGCTTGGCACGCCAAAACTGTCCATCCAGCACTATGGACGGCAATGCATCCATCTGGCTCTAATTAGTCCACGTTTGTGTTCAACCGAATGACGTCTGCCGGGAACACTCAGAATGAGTTTCTGAGTTATTGCAACATAGGAGCGTTTCACTGCTTTCAAGGCTTCTCAGGAAGAAATCCGGAACCTTGTTCCCGGCAGGCCTCCGGCTGTTCTGGGTGAACATGTCCTTGTAAATCCCCGGTGTTTTCTTGTACATCCGTGAAATTTGGCCAGGTTATGCAGTTTGCATTGCTGCACAATTGCGCCTGCCTAGCTCTGACGCTGTTGCAAACATTCAGGCGTGGCAGCCAGATAGGCTGGTCCCCGTAGGACACTGCCAGTGCACTGGGTCTATCTGCTTCCCGTTCTTCTCACCTGAGTGCTATTGATTCCAGCTTTGACGGCTACACTCTACTCACCCGGAGCAGTAAGTTGAACCTCAACTTATGGCACTTTGTGAAAGTGTTGAGAACTAGAGCTCAGGTGTTTGGCATGCCACCACTGTCCTTCCAGCACTATGGACGGAACTTTCTACATCTGGCTATTGTTAGTTCACGGCTGTGTTCAGCCGAATGAGCTCTGATGCGAACACTCACAATAAGGTTCTAAGTTATTGCAACATAGGAGTGTTTCACTGCGTTCAAGGTTTCTTAGGAAGAATTCTGGAATCTTGCTGCCGGCAGGCCTCCAGTTTTTCCGAGTGAACATCTCCTTGTAAATCCCCCGTTGTTTCTTGTACACCCGTGAAATTTGGCTAGGTTATGCAGTTTGCATTGCTGCCTAATTGCGCCTGCCTAGGTCTGCCGCGGTTGCAAACATTCAGGCGTGGCAGCCAGATAGGCTGGTCCCCGTAGGACACTGCCAGCGGACTGGGTATATCTCCTTCGCGTTCTTCTCAACTGAGTGCTTCTGATTCATGCTTTGACGGCTACACTCTACTCAACCGAAGCAGTAAGTTTAACCTCTACTTATGGCACTCTGTTAAAGTTTGGAGAACTAGAGCTCAGTTTTTTGGCACGCCACCACTGTCCATCCAGCACTATGGACTGCACTGCCTACATCTGGCTCTAATTAGTCCATGGTTTTGTTCAGCCGAATGACCTCTGCCGGGAACACTCAGAATGAGCTTCTGAGTTAATGCAACATAGGGCGTTTCACTGCTTTCAAGGCTTCACAGGATGAATTCCGGAATTTTGATGCAGGCAGGCCTCCGGCTGTCCCGGGTGAACATATACTTGTCAATCCCCCGTGGTTTTTGTACACCCGTGAAATTTGGCCAGGTTTTCCAGTTTGCATTGCTGCACAATTGCGCCTGCCTAGCTCTGCCGCGGTCGCAAACATTCAGGCGTGGCACCCAGGTAGGCTGGTCCCTGTAGGACACTGCCAGCGGACTGGTTATATCTGCTTCCCCTTCTTCTCACCTGAGTGCTACTGATTCCAGCTTTGACGGCTACACTGTCTACTCACCTGGAGCAGTAATTTGAACCTCAACTTATGGCACTTTGTGACAGTGTTGAGAACTAGAGCTCAGTTGTTTGGCATGCCACCACTGTCCATCCCGCACTATGGACGGCACTGGGTACATCTGGCTCTGATTAGTCCACGGTTTTGTTCACCCGAATGACCTCTGCCGGGAACACTCAGAATGAAGTTCTGCGTTATTGCAACATAGGAGCTTTTCACTGCTTTCAAGGCTTCACATGAAGAATTCCCGAATCTTGCTGCAGGCAGGACTCCAGCTGTTCTGGATGAACATCTCCTTGTAAATCCCCCGTGCTTTCTTGTACACCTGTGAAATTTGTCCAGGTTATGCAGTTTGCATTGCTGCACAATTGCGCCTGCCTAGCTCTGCCGAGGTTGCAAACATTCAGGCGTGGCAGCCAGATAGGCTGGTCCACGAAAGACACTCCCAGCGGACTGGGTATATCTGCTTCCCGTTCTTCTCACCTGAATCCTACTGATTCCAGGTTTGACGGGTACACTCTACTCAACCGGAACAGTAAGTTGAAGCTCAACTTATGGCACTTTGTGAAAGTTTGGAGAACTAAAGCTCAGTCGTTTTCCAATCGAAAACACTACCTATATCTCGCTCTAATTAGTCCATGGCCTACATCTGGCTCTATTTAGTCCACTGCCTACATCTGGCTCTAATTAGTCCACTGCCTACATCTGGCTCTAATTAGTCCACGGATGAGTTCAGCCGAATGACCTCTGTCGGGAGCACTCAGAATGAGGTTCTGAGTTATTGCAACGTAGGAGCGTTTCACTGCTTTCAATGCTTCTTAGGAAGAATTCCGGAATCTTGCTGCCGGCAGGCCTCTGGCTGTTCCGGGTGAACATCTCCTTGTACATCCCCCGTGGTTTCATGTACACCCGTCAAATTTGGCCAGGTTATGCAGTTTGCACTGCTGCACAATTGTGCCTGCCTAGCTCTGCCCCGGTTACAAACATTCAGGCGTGGCAGCCAGATAGATTGGTCCATGTAGGACCCTGCCAGCGGACCGGGTATATCTGCTTCCCATTCTTCTCAAATGAGTGCTACTGATTCCAGCTTTGACGGCTGCACTCTACTCAACCGGAGCAGTAAGTTGAACCTCAACTTATGGCACTTTGTGAAAGTGTTGAAAACTAGATCTCAGTTGTTTGGCACGCCACAACAGTCCATCCAGCACTATGGAAGGCACTGCCTACATCTGGCTCTAATTAGTCCACAGTTATGTTCAGCCGAATGACCTCTGCCGGGAACACTCAGAATGAGGTTCTAAGTTATTGCAACATAGGAGCGTTTCACTGCTTTCGAGGCTTCTTAGGAAGGATTCCAGAATGTTGCTGCCGGCAGGCCTCTGGCTGTTCCGGTTGAACATCTCCTTGTAAATCTGCCGTGGTTTCTTGTACACCCGTAAAATATGGCCAGGTTATGCAGTTTGCATTGTTGCACAATTGTGCCTGCCAAGCTCTGCCGCGATTGCAAACATTCAGGCGTGGCAGCCAGATAGACTGGTCCCCGTAGGACACTGCCAGCAGACTGGGTATATCTGCTTCCCGATATTCTCACCTGAGTGCTACTGATTCCTGCTTTGACCGCTACACTCTACTCAAGCAGAGCAGTAAGTTCAACCTCAACTTATGGCACTTTGTGAGTGTTGAAAACTAGAGCTCAGTTGTATGGAACGCCACCATTGTCAATCCAGCAATATGGCGGCACGGCCTACATCTGGCTCTTATTAGGCCACGGTTGTGTTCAGCTGAATGACCTCTGCCGGGAACACTCAGAATGAGGTTCTGAGTTATTGCAACATAGGAGCGTTTCACTGCTTTCAAGGCTTCACAGGAAGAATTCCGGAATATTGCTTCCGGCAGGCCTCCGTCTGTTCCGAGTGAACTTCTCCTTGTAAATCCCCCGTGATTTCTTGAACACCCGTGAAATTAGGCCGGGTTATGCAGTTTGCAATGCTGCACAATTGCGCCTGCCTAGCTCTGCCGCGGTTGCAAACATTTAGACGTGGCAGCCAGATAGGCTGGTCCCCCTTGGACACTGCCAGCGGACTGGGTATATCTGCTTCCCGTTCTTCTCACCTGAGTGCTACTGATTCCAGCTATGATAGCTACAATCTACTCAACCGGAGCAGTAAGTTGATCCTCAACTTAAGGCACTTTGTGAAAGTGTTGAGAACTAGAGCTCAGTTGTTTGGCACACCAACACTGTCCATCCTGCACTATGGACGGAACTGCATACATCAGGCTCTAATTAGTCCACGGTTGTGTTCAGCCGAATGACCTCTGCCAGGAACACTCAGAATGAGGTTCTGAGTTATTGCCACATAGGAGCCTTTCACTGCTTTCAAGGCTTCTTAGGAAGGATTCCGGAATGTTGCTGCCAGCAGGCCTCTGGCTGTTCCGGGTGAACATCTCCTTGTTAATCCCCCGTGGTTTCTTGTACCCACGTGAAATTTGGCCAGGTTATGCAGTATGAATTGCTGCACAATTGCGCCTACGAAGCTCTGTCGAGATTGCAAACATTCAGGCGTAGCAGCCAGATAGGCTGGGCCCCGTAGGACACTGTCAGCGGACTGGGTCTACCTGCTTCCCTTTCTTCTCACCTGAGTGCTACTGATTCCAGGTTTGACGGGTACACTCTACTCAACCGGAGCAGTAACTTGAACCTCAAATTATGGCACTTTGTGAAAATTTGGAGAACTAAAGCTCAGTTGTTTTCCAATTAAAACACTGCCTATATCTGGCTCTAATTAGTCCATTGCCTACATCTATCTGTAATTAGTCCACTGCCTACATCTGGCTCTAATTAGTCCACGGATGAGTTCAGCCGAATGACCTCTGCCGGGAACTTTCAGAATGAGGTTCTGAGTTGTTGTCACATAGGAGCATTTCACTGCTTTCAAGGCTTCTTAGGAAGTATTCCGGAAAGCTGCTGCCGGCAGGCCTCTGGCTGTTTCGGGTGAACATCTCCATATAAGTCCCCCGTGGTTTCTTCTACACCCGTGAAATTTGGCCAGGTTATGCAGTTTGCATTGCTGCACAATTGTTCCTGCCTAGCTCTGAAGTGGTTGCAAACATTCAGGCATGGCAGCCAGATAGGCTGGTCCACCTAGGACACTGCCAGCGGACTGGGTATATCTGCTTCCCGTTCTTCTCACCTGAGTGCTACTGATTCCAGCCTTGACGGCTACACTCTACTCAACCGGAGCAGTAAGTTGAACCTCAACTTATGGCACTTTGTGAAAGTGTTGAGAACTAGAGCTCAGTTGTTTTTCACTCCACCACTGTCCATCCAGCACTATGGACGGCACTGCCTACATCTGGCTCTAATTAGTCCACGGTTATGTTCAGCAGAATGACCTCTGCCGGGAACACTCAGAATGAGGTTCCTTAGTTATTGCAACATAGGAGCGTTTAACTGCTTTCAAGGCTTCTTAGGAAGAATTCCGGAATGTTGCTGCCAGAAGACCTCTGGCTGTTCCGAGTGAACATCTCCATGTAACTCCCCCGTGGTTTCTTGTACACCCGTGAAATTTGGCCAGGTTTTGCACTTTGCATTGCTGCACAATTGTGCCTGCCTAGCTCTGCCGTGGATGCAAACATTCTGACGTGGCAGCCAGATAGGCTGGTCCCCATAGGACACTGCCAGCAGACTGGGTATATCTGCTTCCCGTTCTCTCACCTGAGTGCTACTGATTCCAGCTTCGACGCCTACACTCTACTCAACCACAGCAGTAAGTTGAACCTCAACTTACGGCACTTTGAGAAAGTGTTGAGAACTAGAGCTCAGTTGTTTGGCACGACACAACTGTCCGTCCAGCACTATGGACGGCACTGCCTACATCTGGCTCTAATTAGTCCACAGTTGTGATCAGCCGAATGACCTCTGCCGGGAACACTCAGAATGAGGTTCTGAGTTATTGCAACATAGGAGCGTTTCACTACTTTCATGGCTTCACAGGATGAAATCCGGAATCTTGTTGCCAGCAGGCCTCCAGCTATTCCGGGTGAACATCTCCTTGTAAATCTCCCGTGGTTTCTTGTACACCCTTGAAATTTGGCCAGGTTTTGCAGTTTGCATTGCTGCACAATTGCACCTGCCTACCTCTGCCGCGGTTGCAAACATTCAGTCCTGGCAGCCAGATAGGCTCATCCCTGTAGGACACTGCCAGCGGACTGGATATATCTACTTCCCGTTCTTCTCACCTGAGTGCTACTGATTCCAGCTTTGACGGCTACACTCTACTCAACCGGAGCAGTAAGTTGAACCTCAACTTATGGCACTTTGTGAAAGTGTTGAGAACTAGATCTCAGGTGTTTGGCACGCCACCACTGTCCATCCATCACTATGGACGGCACTGCCTACATCTGGCTCTAATTACTCCACAGTTGTGTTCAGCCGAATGATCTCTGCCGGGAACACTCAGAAAGAGGTTCTGAGTTATTGCAACATAGGAGCGTTTCACTGCTTTCAAGGCTTCTTAGGAAAAATTCCGGAATTTTGCTGCCAACAGGCCTCCGGCTGTTCCGGGTGAACATATCCGTGTAAATCCCCCGTGGTTTCTTGGACACCCGTGAAATTTGGCCAGGTTATGTAGTTTGCATTGCTGCACAATTGCGCCTGCATAGCTCTGCCGTGGTTACAAACATTCAGGCGTGGCAGCGGACTGGCTCTACCTGCTTCCCGTTCTTCTCACCTGAGGGCTACTGATTCCAGCTTTGACGGGTACACACAACTCAAACGGAGCAGTAAGTTGAACCTCAACTTATGGCTCTTTGTGAAAGTTTGGAGAACTATAGCTCAGTTGTTTTCCAATCGAAAACTCTGCCTATATCTGGCTCTAATTAGTCCATTGCCTACATCTGGCTCTAATTATTCCACTGCCTACATCTGGCCCTAATTAGTCCACGGATGAGTTAAGCCTAATGACCTCTGCCGGGAACACTCAGAATGAGGTTCTGAGCTATTGCAACATAGGAGCGTTTCACTGCTTTCAAGGCTTCTTAGGAAGAATTCCGGAATCTTGCTGCCGGCAGGCCTCTGGCTGTTCCGGGTGAACATCTCCTTGTACATCCCCCGTGGTTTCTTGTACAACCGTGAAATTTGGCCAGATTATGCAGTTTGAACTGCTGCACAATTGCGCCTGCCTAGCTCTGCCCGGGTTACAAATTTTCATGCGTGGCAGCCAGATAGACTGGTTCCTGTAGGACACTGCCAGCGGACTGGGTATATCTGCTTCCCGTTCTTCTCACCTGAGTGCTAATGATTCCAGCTTTGACCGCTACAATCTACTCAACCGGAGCAGTAAGGTGAAGCTCAATTTACGGCACTTTCTGAAAGTGTTGAGAACTACAGCTCAGTTGTTGGGCATGCGACCAGTGTTCATCCAGTACTATGAACGGCACTGCCTACATCTGGTTCTAATTAGTCCAAGGTTGTGTTCAGCCGAATGACCTCTGCCGGGAACACTCAGAATGAGGTTCTGAGTTATTCCAACATAGGAGAGTTTCACTGCTTTCAAGGCTTCTTAGGAAGAATTCCGGAATCTTGCTGGCGGCAGGCCTCCAGCTGTTCCGGGTAAACATGTCCTAGTATATCCCCCGTGGTTTCTTGTACACCCCTGAAATTTGGGGAGGTTATGCAGTTTGCATTGCTACACAATTGCGCCTGCCTACCCCTGCCATGGTTGCAAACATTCAGACGTGGCAGCCAGATAGGCTGGTCCCCGTAGGACACTGCCAGCGGACAGGGTATATCTGCTTCCCATTCTTTTCACCTGAGTGCTACTGATTCCAGCTTTGACAGCTACACTCAACTCAACCAGAGCAGTAGGTTGAAGCTCAACTTATGGCACTTTGTGAAAGTGTTGAGAACTAGATCTCAGGTATTTTGCACGCCACCACTGTCCATCCAGCACTATGGACGGCACTGCCTACATCTGGCTCTAATTAGTCCACAGTTGTGGTCAGCCGAATGACCTCTGCCCGGAACACTCAGAATGCGGTTCTGAGTTATTGCAAACTAGGAGCGTTTCACTGCTTTCAAGGCTTCTTAGCAAGAATTCCGGAATTTTGCTGCCAGCAGGCCTCCGGCTGTATCGGGTGAACATGTCCTTGTAAATCCCCCGTTGTTTCTTCTACACCCGTGAAATTTGTCCAGTTTTTGCAGTTTGCATTGCTGCACAATTGCGCCTGCCTAGCTCTGCCGCGGTTGCAAACATTCAGGAGTGGCATCCAGATAGGCTGGTCCCCGTAAGACATTGCCAGCGGACTGGGTATATCTGCTTCCCATTCTTCTCACCTGAGTGCTACTGATTCCAGCTTTGACAGCTACACTCTGCTCAACCGGAGCAGTAAGTTGATCCTCAACTTATGGCACTTTGTGAAAGTGTTGAGAACTAGATCTCAGTTGTTTGGCACACCAACACTGTGCATCCTGAACTATGGGCGGCACTGCATACATCAGGCTCTAATTAGTCCACGGTTGTGTTCAGCCGAATGACCTCTGCCTGGAACATTCACAATGAGGTTCTGAGTTATTGCCACATAGGAGCCTTTCACTGCTTTCAAGGCTTCTTAGGAAGGATTCCGGAATGTTGCTGCCGGCAGGCCTCTGGCTGTTCCGGGTGAACATCTCCTTGTAAATCCCCCGTGGTTTCTTGTACACCCCTCAAATTTGGCCAAGTTATGCAGTTTGCATTGCTGCACAATTGCGCCGGCCAAGCTCTGCCGCGATTGCAAACATTCAGGCGTGGCAGCCAGATAGGCTGCTCCCGGTAAGACACTGTCAGCAGACTGGGTATATCTGCTTCCCGATCTTCTTACCTGAGTGCTACTGATGCCAGCTTTGACGGCTACACTCTACTCAACCGCAGCAGTAAGTTGAACCTCAACTTAGGGCAATTTCTGAAAGTGTTGAGAACTACAGTACAGTTGTTGGGCATGCGATCCCTGTCCATCCAGCACTATGGACGGCACTGCCTACATCTGTCTCTAATTAGTCCACGGTTGTGTTCAGCCGAATGACCTCTTCCTGGAACACTCAGAATGAGGTTCTGAGTTATTGCAACAGAGGAGCGTTTCACTGCTTTCAAGGCTTCACAGGAAGAATTCCGGAATCTTGCTGCGGGCAGGGCTCCGGCTGTTGCAGGTGAACATCTCCTTGTAAATCCCACGTGGTTTCTTGTACACACGTGAAATTTGGCCTGGTTATGCAGTATGCATTGCTGCCCAATTGCGCCTGCAAAGCTCTGTCGAGATTGCAAACACTCATGCGTAGCAGCCAGATAGGCTGGTCCCCGTAGGACACTGCCAGCGTACTGCGTATATCTGCTTCCTGTTCTTCTCACCTGAGTGCTACTGATTCCAGCTTTGACGGCTACACTCTGCTCAACAAGAGCACTAAGTTGAACCTCAACTTATGGCACTTTGTGAAAGTGTTGAGAACTAGAGCTCAGTTGTTTGGCACGCCACGACTGTCCATTAAGCACTATGGAGGGCACTGCCTACATCTGGCTATAGTTAGTCCACGGTTGTGTTCAGCGGAATGAGCTCTGCTGGGAACACTCACAATAATGTTCTCAGTTATTGCAACATAGGAGAGTTTCACGGCGTTCAAGGTTTCTTAGGAAGAATTCTGGAATCTTGCTGCCGGCAGACCTCCGGCTGTTCCGGGTGAACATCTCCTTGTATTTCCTCCTGGTTTCTTATACAACCGTGAAATTTGGCCAGGTTATGCAGTTTGCATTGCTGCATAATTTCGACTGTCTAGCTCTGTCGCGGTTGCAATCATTCAGGCATGGCAGCCAGATAGGCTGGTCCCCGTAGGGCACTGCCAGCAGACTGGGTATATCTGCTTCCAGTTCTTCTCAACTGAGTGATACTGATTCCAGCTTTGACGACTACACTCTATTCAACCGGAGCAGTATGTTGAACCTCAACTTATGGCACTTTGTGCAAGTGTTGAGAACTAGAGCTCAGTTGTTTGGCACACCACCACAGTCCATCCTGCACTATGGACGGCACTGCCTCCATCTGGCTATAGTTAGTCCACAGTTGTGTTCAGCTGAATGACCTCTGCCGGGAACAGTCAGAATGAGGTTCTGAGATATTGCAACATAGGAGCGTTTCACTGCTTTCAAGGCTTCTTAGGAAGAATTCCAGAATCTTGCTGCCAGCAGGCCTCCTGCTCTTCAGGGTGAACATCTCCTTGTAAATCCCCGGTGGTTTCTTGTACACCCCTGAAATTTGGGGAGGTTATTCAGTTTGCATTGCTGCACAACTGCGCCTGCCTACCCCTGCCGCGGTTGCAAACATTGAGGCGTGGCAGCCAGATAGGCTGGTCCCTGTAGGACACTGCCAGCGGACTGGGTATATCTGCTTCCCGTTCTTCTCACCTGAGTGGTTCTGATTCCAGCTTTGACGGCTACACTCTACTCAACCGGAGCAGTAAGTAGAACCTAACGTATGGCACTTTGTGAAAGTGTTGTGAACTAGATCTCAGGTGTTTGGCACGCCAACAATATCCATCCAGCACTGTGGACGGCACTACCTATTTCTGGCTCTAATTAGTCAACAGTTGTGTTCAGCCGAATGATCTCTGCCGGGAACACTCAGAATGAGGTTCTGAGTTATTGCAATCTGGGAGCATTTCACTGCTTTCAAGGTTTCACAGGAAAAATTCCGGAATCTTGCTGTCGGCAGGCCTCCGGCTCTTCCGAGTGAATCCCCTTGTAAATCCCCCTTGGTTTCCTGTACACCCGTGAAATTTGGCCAGGTGATGCAGTTTGCATTGCTGCACAATTGCGCCGGCAGAGCTCTGCCGTGGTTACAAACATTCAGGCGTGGCAGCCAGAAAGGCTGGTCCCCGTAGGACACTGCCAGCGGACTGGGTCTACCTGCTTTCCGATCTTCTCACCTGAGGGCTACTGATTCCAGCTTTGACGGGTACACACTACTCAACCGGAGCAGTAAGTTGAACCTCAACTTATGGCAGTTTGTGAAAGTTTGGAGAACTAAAGCTCAGTTGTTTTCCAATCGAAAACACTGCCTATATCTGGCTCTAATTAGTCCATTGCCTACATCTGGCTCTAATTATTCCACTGCCTACATCTGGCTCTAATTATTCCACAGATGAGTTCAGCCTAATGACCTCTGCCGGGAACACTCAGAATGAGGTTCTGAGTTATTGCAACATAGGAGCGTTTCACTGCTTTCAAGGCTTCTTAGGAAGAATTCCGGAATCTAGCTGCCGGCAGGCCTCTGGATGTTCCGGGTGAACATCTCCTTGTAAATCCCCCGTGGTTTCTTGTACACCCGTGAAATTTGGCCAGGTTATGCAGTTTGCATTGCTGCACAATTGCGCCTGCCTAGCTCTGCCGCGGTTGCAAACATTCAGGAGTGACAGCCAGATAGGCTGGTCCCCGTAAGACATTGCCAGCGGACTGGGTATATCTGCTTCCCGTTCTTCTCAACTGAGTGCTACTGATTGCAGCTTTGACGGCTACAATCTACTCAACCGCAGCCGTAAGTTGAACCTCAACTTATGGCACTTTGTGAAAGTGCTGAGAACTAGAGCTCAGTTGTTTGGCACACCACAACTGTCCATCCTGCACTATGGAGGGCACTGCATACATCAGGCTCTAATTAGTCCACGGTTGTGTTCAGCCGAATGACCTCTGCCGGGAACACTCAGAGTGAGGTTCTGAGTTATTGCAACATAGGAGCGTTTCACTGCTTTCAAGGCTTCTTAGGAAGGATTCTGGAATGTTGCTGCCGGCAGGCCTCCGACTGTTCCTGGTGAACATCATTTGTAAATCCCCCGAGGTTTCTTGTACACTCGTCAAATTTGGCCAGGTTATGCAGTTTGCATTGCTGCACAATTGCGCCTGCCTATCTTTGCCGCAGTTGCAAACATTCAGGCGTGGCAGCCAGATAGGCTGGTCCCCGTAGGACAGTGCCAGCAGACTGGGTATATCTGCTTCCCGTTCTTCTCACCTGAGTGCTACTGATTCCAGCTTTGACGGCTACACTCTACTCAACCGGAGCAGTAAGTTGAACCTCAACTTATGGCACTTTATGAAAGTGTTAAGAACTAGAGCTCAGTTGTTTGGCACTCCACCTCTGTCCATCCAGCAGTATGGACGGCACTGCCTACACCTGGCTCTCATTAGTCCACGGTTGTGTTCAGCCCAATGACCTGTGCGGGGAACACTCAGAATGAGGTTCTGAGTTATTGCAACATAGGTGCGTTTCACAGCTTTCAAGGCTTCACTGGAAGAATTCCGGAATCTTGCTACAGGTAGGCCTCCGGGTGTTCCGGGTGATCATGTCCTTGTAAATCCCCCGTTGTTTCTTGTACACCCCTGAAATTTGGGGCGCTTACGCACTTTGCATTGCTGCACAATTGCACCTTCCTACCACTGCCGCGCTTGCAAACATTCAGGCATATCAGCCAGATAGGCTGGTCCCCGTAAGACACTTCCAGCAAACTGGGTCTATCTGTTTCCAGTTCTTCTCACCTGAGTGCTACTGATTCCAGCTTTCATGGCTACACTCGTCTCAACCGGACCAGTAAGTTGAACCTCAACTTATGGCACTTTGTGAAAATTTGGAGAACTAAAGCTCAGTTGTTTTCCAATCGAAAACACTGCCTATATGTGGCTCTAATTAGTCCATTGCCTACATCTGGCTCTAATTACTCCACTGCCTACATCTGGCTCTAATTAATCCACGGATGAGTTCAGCCGAATGACCTCTGCCGGGAACACTCAGAATGAGGTTCTGAGTTATTGCAACATAGGAGCGTTTCACTGCTTTCAAGGCTTCTTAGGAAGAATTCCGGAATCTTGCTGCCGTCAGGCCTCTGGCTGTTCCCGGTGAACATCTAATTATACATCCCCCGTGGTTTCTTGTACACCCCTGAAATTTGGCCAGGTTATGGAGTTTGCATTGCTGCACAATTGCGCCTGCCTAGCTCTGCCACGGTTGCAAACATTCAGGCTTGGCACCCAGATAGGCTGGTCCACGTAGGACACTGCCAGCGGAGTGGGTATATCTGCTTCTCGTTCTTCTCACCTGAGTGGTACTGATTCCAGCTTTGAGGGCTACACTCTACTCAACCGAAGCAGTAAGTTGAACCTCAATTTATGGCACTTTGTGAACGTTTGGAGAACTAGAGCTCAGTTGTTTAGCATGCGACCACTGTCCCCCCAGCACAATGGACGGCACTGCCTATATCTGGCTCTAATTAGTCTTCAGTTGTGTTGAGCCGAATGCCCTCTGTCGGGAACACTAAAAATGAGGTTCTGAGTTATTGCAACATAGGAGCGTTTCACTGCGTTCAAGGTTTCTTAGGAAGATTCCGGAATCTTGCTGCCGGCTGGCCTCCGGATGTTCCGGGTGAACATCTCCTTGTAAATCCCCCATGGTTTCTTGTCCACCTGTGAAATTTGGCCAAGTTATGCAGTTTGCATTGCTGCATAATTGCGACTGCCTATCTCTGCCGGGGTTGCAAACATTCAGGTATGGCAGCCAGACAGGCTGGTCCCCGTAGGACACTGCCAGCAGACTGGGTATATCTGCTTCCCGTTCTTCTCACCTGAGTGATACTGATTCCAGCTTTGAGGGCTACACTCTACTCAACCGGAGCAGTAAGTTGAACCTCAAATTATGGCATTTTGTGCAAGTGTTGAGAACTAGAGCTCAGTTGTTTGGCACGCCACGACTGTCCATCCAGCACTATGGACGGCACTGCCTACATCTGGCTAAAGTTAGTCCACGGTTGTGTTCAGCCGAATGACCTCTGCCGGGAACAGTCAAAATGAGGTTCTGAGATATTGCAACACAGGAGCGTTTCACTGCTTTCAAGGCTTCTTAGGAAGAATTCCAGAATCTTGCTGCCGTCAGGCCTCCTGGGATTCAGGGTGAACATCTCCTTGTAAATCCCCCGTGGTTTCTTGTACACCCCTGAAATTTGGGGAGGTTATTCAGTTTGCATTGCTGCACAATTTCGCCTGGGTACCCCTGCCGCGGTTGCAAACATTCAGGCGTGTCAGCCAGATAGGCTGGTCCCCGTAAGACACTGCCAGGAATTGGGTATATCTGCTTTCCGTTCTTCTCACCTGAGTGCTACTGATTCGAGGTTCGACGGCTACCCTCTACTCAACGGGAGCAGTAAATAGAACCTCAATGTATGGCACTTTGTGAAAGTGTAGTGAACTAGATCTCAGGTGTTTGGCACGCCACCAATATCCATCCAGCACTATGTACGGCACTGCCTATATCTGGCTCTACTTAGTCCACAGTTGTGTTCAGCCGAATGATCTCTGCCGGGAACACTCAGAATGAGGTTCTTAGTTATTGGAAACTAGGTGCGTTTCACTTCTTTCAAGGTTTCACAGGATGAATTCCGGAATCTTGCTGCCGTAAGGCCTCCGCCTGTTCCAGGTGAAATCCCCTTGTAAATCCTCCGTGGTTTCTTGTACACCCGTGAAATTTCGCCAGGTTATGCAGTTTGCATTGCTGCACAATTCCGCCTGCATAGCTCTGCCGTGGTTACAAATATTCAGGCGTGGCAGCCAGAAAGGCTGGTCCCCGTAGGACACTGCCAGCGGACTGGGTCTACCTACTTCCCGTTCTTCTCAACTGAGTGCTACTGATTCCAGCTTTGACGGGTACACTCTACTCAACCGGAGCAGTAAGTTGAACCTCAACTTATGGCAATTTGTGAAAGTTTGGAGAACTAAAGCTCAGTTGTTTTCCAATCGAAAACACTGCCTATATCTGGCTCTAATTAGTCCATTGCCCACATCTGGCTCTAATTAGTCTACTGCGTACATCTGGCTCTAATTAGTCCACGGATGAGTTCAGCCGAATGACCTCTGCGGGGAACACTCAGAATGAGGTTCTGAGTTATTGCAACATAGGAGAGTTTCACTGCTTTCAAGGCTTCTTAGGAAGAATTCCGGAATATTGCTGCCGGCAGGCCTCTGGCTGTTCCAGGTGAACATCTCCTTGTACATCCCCCGTGGTTTCTTCTACACCCGTGAAATTTGGCCAGTTTATGCAGTTTGCACTGCTGCACAATTGCGCCTGCCTGGCTCTGCCACGGTTGCAAACATTCAGGCGTGGCAGCCAGATGGGCTGGTCCCCATAGGACAATCCCAGCGGACTGGGTCTATCTGATTCCGGTTCTTCTCACCTGAGTGCTACTGATTCCAGCTTTGACGGCTACACTCTACTCAACCGGAGCAGTAAGGTGAAGCTCAACTTAGGGCACTTTCTGAAAGTGTTGAGAACTAGAGCGCAGTTGTTTGACACGCCACCACTGTCCATCCAGCACTATGGACGGCACTGCATACATCTGGCTCTAATTAGTCCTCGGTTGTGTTCAGACGAATGACCTCTGCCGGGAACACTCAGAATGAGGTGCTGAGTTATTGCAACATAGGAGCGATTCACTGCTTTCAAGGCTTCTTCGGAAGGATTCCGGAATCTTGCTGCCGGCAGGCCACCGGCTGTTCCGGGTGAACATCTCCTTGTAAATCCCCTGTGGTTTCTTGTAGACCCGTGAAATTTGGCCAGGTTATGCAGTTTGCATTGCTGCACAATTGCGCCTGTCTAGCTCTGACGCAGTGGCAAACATTCAGGCGTGACAGGCAAATAGGCGGGTCCCCGTAGGACTCTGCCAGCGGACTGGGTCTATCTGCTTCCCGTTCTTCTCACCTGAGTGTTACTGATTCCAGCTTTGACGGCTACACTCTACTCAACTAGCGAAGTAAGTTGAACCCCAACCCATGGCAATTTGTAAAAGTCTTGAGAACTAGAGCTCAGTTGTTTGGCACGCCACCACTGTCCATCCAGCACTATGGACGGAACTGCCTACATCTGGCTCTAATAAGTTCATTGTTGTGTTCAGCCGAATGACCTCTGCCTGGAACACTCAGAATGAGGTTCTGAGTTTTTGCAACATAGGAGCGTATTACTGCTTTCAAGGCTTCTTAGGAAGGATTCCGGAATGTTGCTGCCGCCAGTCCTCCGGCTGTTCCAGGTGAACATCTCCTTGTAAATCCCGCGTGGTTTCTTGTACACCCGTGAAATTTTTCCGGGTTATGCAGTTTGCATTGCTACACAATTGCGCCTTCCTAGCTCTGTCTCGATTGCAAACATTCAGGCGTGGCAGCCAGATTTACTGGTCCCCGTAGGACACTGCCAGCGGATTGCATATATCAACTTCCCGTTCTTCTCACCTCAGTGCTACTGATTCCGGCTTTCATGGCTACACTCTACTAAACCGGCAGTGTCCATCCAGCACTATGTACGGCACTGCCTACATCTGGCTCTAATTAGTCCACGGTTGTCGTCACCCGAATGACCTCTGCCGGGAACACTCAGAATGAGGTTCTGATTTATTGCCACATAGGAGCGTTTCACTGTTTTCAAGGCTTCACAGGAAGAATTCCGGAATCTTACTGGTGGCAAGCCTCAGGCTGTTCCGGGTGAACATCTCCTTGTAAATCCCCCGTGGTTTCTTGTACACCCGTCAAATTTGGACAGGTTATGCAGTTTGCATTACCGCACAATTGCGCCTGCGTAGCTCTGCCGCGGTTGCAAACATTCAAGTCTGGCAGCCAGATAGACTGGTCCCCGTAGGACACTGCCAGCGGACTGGGTATATCTGCATTCCGTTCTTGTCAACTTAGTGCTACTGATTCCAGCTTTGACGGCTACACTCTAGTCAACCGGAGCAGTAAGTTGAACCTCAACTTATGGCATTTTGTGAAAGTGTTGAGAACTAGAGCTCACTTGTTTGGCACGACAGCACTCTCCATCCAGCACTATGGACGGCACTGCCTACTTCTGGCTCTAATTCGTCCACGGTTGTGTTCAGCTGAATGACCTATGCCGGGAACACTCAGAATGAGGTTCTGAGTTATTGCAACATAGGAGCGTTTCACTGCTTTCACGACTTCTTAGGAAGAATTCCGGAATCTTGCTGCAGTAAGGCTTCCAGCTGTTCCGGGTGAACATCTCCTAGTAAATCCCCCTGGTTTCCTGTACACCCGTGAAATTTGGCCAGGTAATGCAGTTTGCATTGCTGCACAATTGCGCCTGCCTAGCTCTGCCGCGGTTGCAAACATTCAGGCTTGGCAGCCAGATAGTCTGGTCCCGTAGGACACTGTCAGCGGACTGGGTATATCTGATTCCCGTTTTTCTAACCTGAGTGCTACTGATTCCACCTTTGATGGCTACACTCTACTAAACCGGAGCAGTAAGTTGAACCTCAACTTATGGCACTCTGTTAAAGTTTGGAGAACTAGAGCTCAGTTGTTTGGCACACTACCACTGTCCATCCAGCACCATGGACGCCACTGACTACATCTGGCTCTAATTAGTCCACGGTTGTGTTCAGCCGAATGACCTCTGCCGGGAACACTCAGAATGAGGTGCTGAGTTATTGCAACATAGGAGTGTTTCACTTGTTCAAGGCTTCTTAGGAAGAATTCCGGAATCTTTCTGCCGGCAGGCCTCCGGCTCTTCCGGGTGAACATCTCCTTGTATTTCCTCCTGGTATTTTGTACACCCGTGAAATTTGGCCAGGTTATGCAGTTTGCATTGCTGCATAATTGCGACTGTCTAGCTCTTTCACGGTTGCAAACATTCAGGCGTATCAGCCAGTTAGGCTTTTCCCCGTAGGACACTGCCAGCGGACTGGGTATATCTGCTTCCCGTTCTTCTCACCTGAGTGCTACTGATTCCAGCTTTGACTGCTACACTCTACACAACCGGAGCAGTAAGTTGAACCTCAACTTATGGCACTTTTTGAAAGTGTTGAGAACTAGAGCTCAGTTGTTTGGCACGCCACAACAGTCCATCCAGCACTATGGACAGCAGAGCCTACATCTGGCTCTAATTAGTCCACGGTTGTGTTCAGCCGAATGACCTCTGCCGGGAACACTCAGAATGAAGTTCTGAGTTATTGCAACATAGGAGCGTTTCACTGCTTTCAAGGCTTCTTAGGAAGAATTCCAGAATGTTGCTGCCGGCAGGCCTCCGGCTGTTCCGGGTGAACATCTCCTTGTAAATCCCCCGTGGTTTCTTGTACACCCGTGAAATTTGGCCAGGTTATGCAGTTTGAATTGCTGCACAATTGTGACTGCCTTGCTCTGCCGCGGTTGCAAACATTCAGGCGTGGCAGCCAGATATGCTGGTCCCCGTAGGACCTGCCAGCGGACTGGGTATATCTGCTTCCCGTCCTTCTCACCTGAGTGCAACTAATTCCACCTTTGACGGCTACACTCTACTCAACCGGAGCAGTAAGTTGAACCTCAACTGATGGCACTTTGTGAAAGTTTTGAGAACTAAAGCTCAGTTGTTTTCCAATCGCAAACACTGCCTATATCTGGCTCTAATTAGTCCATTGCCTACATGTGGCTCTAATTATTCCACTGCTTACATCTGGCTCTAATTAGTCCACGGATGAGTTCAGCCGAATGACCTCTGCTGGGAACACTCAGAATGAGGTTCTGAGTTATTGTAACATATGAGCGTTTCAGTGCTTTCAAGGCTTCTCGCGAAGGATTCTGGAATCTTGCTGTTGGTAGGCCTCCGGCTGTTCAGGGTGAACATCTCCTTGTAAATCCGCCGTTGTTTCTTGTACACCCGTGAAATTTGGCCAAGTTATGCAGTTTGCTTTGCTGCACAATTGCGCCTGCCTAGCCTTGCTGCGGTGGCAAACATTCAGGCATTCCAGCCAGATAGGCTGCTCCCCATAGGACACTGCCAGCGGACTGGGTGTATCTGCTTCCCGTTCTTCTCACCTGTGTGCTACTGATTCCAGCTTTGACGGCTATATTCTACTGAACCGCAGCAGTAAGTTGAACCTCAACTTAGGGCACTTTCTGAAACTGTTGAGAACTAGAACTAAGATGTTGGGCATGCGACCACTGTCCATCCAGCACTATGGATGGCACTGTCTACATCTGGCTCTAATTTGTCCACGGTTGTGTTCAGCCGAATGACCTCTGCCTGGAACACTCAGAATGAGGTTCTGAGTTATTGCAACATAGGAGCGTTTCACTGCTTTCACGGCTTCTTAGGATGAATTCCGGAATCTTGCTGCCAGCAGGACTCCGGCTGTTCTGGGTGAACATATCCGTGTAAATCCCCAGTGGTTTATTTTACACCCGTGAATTTTTGCCAGGTTATGCAGTTTGCATTGCTGCACAATTTTGCCTGCCTAGCTCTGCCGCGGTTGCAAACATTCAGGCGTGGCATCCAGATAGGCTGGTCCCCGTAGGACGCTGCCAGCGGACTGGGTATATCTGCTTCCCGTTCTTCTCACCTGAGTGCTACTGATTCCAGCTTTGACGGCTACACTCTACTCAACCGGAGCAGTAAGTTGAAACTCAACTTATGGCACTTTGTGAAAGTGTTGAGAACTAGAGCTCAGTTGTTTGGCACGCCACCACTGTCAATCCAGCACTGTGGATGGCACTGCCTACATCTGGCTCTATTAATCCACGGTTGTGTTCATCCCCATGACATCTGCCGGGAAAACTCAGAATGAGGTTCTGCGTTCCTGCAACATAGGATTGTTTCACTGCTTTCAAGGCTTCTTAGGAAGGATTCTGGAAGGTTGCTGCCAACAGGCCTCCGGCTGTTCCGGGTGAACATATCCGTGTAAATCCCCCGTGGTTTCTTGGACACCCGTGAAATTTGGCCAGGTTATGCAGTTTGCATTGCTGCACAATTGCGCCTGCATAGCTCTGCCGTGGTTACAAACATTCAGGCGTGGCAGCGGACTGGCTCTACCTGCTTCCCGTTCTTCTCACCTGAGGGCTACTGATTCCAGCTTTGACGGGTACACACAACTCAAACGGAGCAGTAAGTTGAACCTCAACTTATGGCTCTTTGTGAAAGTTTGGAGAACTATAGCTCAGTTGTTTTCCAATCGAAAACTCTGCCTATATCTGGCTCTAATTAGTCCATTGCCTACATCTGGCTCTAATTATTCCACTGCCTACATCTGGCCCTAATTAGTCCACGGATGAGTTAAGCCTAATGACCTCTGCCGGGAACACTCAGAATGAGGTTCTGAGCTATTGCAACATAGGAGCGTTTCACTGCTTTCAAGGCTTCTTAGGAAGAATTCCGGAATCTTGCTGCCGGCAGGCCTCTGGCTGTTCCGGGTGAACATCTCCTTGTACATCCCCCGTGGTTTCTTGTACAACCGTGAAATTTGGCCAGATTATGCAGTTTGAACTGCTGCACAATTGCGCCTGCCTAGCTCTGCCCGGGTTACAAATTTTCATGCGTGGCAGCCAGATAGACTGGTTCCTGTAGGACACTGCCAGCGGACTGGGTATATCTGCTTCCCGTTCTTCTCACCTGAGTGCTAATGATTCCAGCTTTGACCGCTACAATCTACTCAACCGGAGCAGTAAGGTGAAGCTCAATTTACGGCACTTTCTGAAAGTGTTGAGAACTACAGCTCAGTTGTTGGGCATGCGACCAGTGTTCATCCAGTACTATGAACGGCACTGCCTACATCTGGTTCTAATTAGTCCAAGGTTGTGTTCAGCCGAATGACCTCTGCCGGGAACACTCAGAATGAGGTTCTGAGTTATTCCAACATAGGAGAGTTTCACTGCTTTCAAGGCTTCTTAGGAAGAATTCCGGAATCTTGCTGGCGGCAGGCCTCCAGCTGTTCCGGGTAAACATGTCCTAGTATATCCCCCGTGGTTTCTTGTACACCCCTGAAATTTGGGGAGGTTATGCAGTTTGCATTGCTACACAATTGCGCCTGCCTACCCCTGCCATGGTTGCAAACATTCAGACGTGGCAGCCAGATAGGCTGGTCCCCGTAGGACACTGCCAGCGGACAGGGTATATCTGCTTCCCATTCTTTTCACCTGAGTGCTACTGATTCCAGCTTTGACGGCTACACTCAACTGAACCAGAGCAGTAGGTTGAAGCTCAACTTATGGCACTTTGTGAAAGTGTTGAGAACTAGATCTCAGGTATTTTGCACGCCACCACTGTCCATCCAGCACTATGGACGGCACTGCCTACATCTGGCTCTAATTAGTCCACAGTTGTGGTCAGCCGAATGACCTCTGCCCGGAACACTCAGAATGCGGTTCTGAGTTATTGCAAACTAGGAGCGTTTCACTGCTTTCAAGGCTTCTTAGCAAGAATTCCGGAATTTTGCTGCCAGCAGGCCTCCGGCTGTATCGGGTGAACATGTCCTTGTAAATCCCCCGTTGTTTCTTCTACACCCGTGAAATTTGTCCAGTTTTTGCAGTTTGCATTGCTGCACAATTGCGCCTGCCTAGCTCTGCCGCGGTTGCAAACATTCAGGAGTGGCATCCAGATAGGCTGGTCCCCGTAAGACATTGCCAGCGGACTGGGTATATCTGCTTCCCATTCTTCTCACCTGAGTGCTACTGATTCCAGCTTTGACAGCTACACTCTGCTCAACCGGAGCAGTAAGTTGATCCTCAACTTATGGCACTTTGTGAAAGTGTTGAGAACTAGATCTCAGTTGTTTGGCACACCAACACTGTGCATCCTGAACTATGGGCGGCACTGCATACATCAGGCTCTAATTAGTCCACGGTTGTGTTCAGCCGAATGACCTCTGCCTGGAACATTCACAATGAGGTTCTGAGTTATTGCCACATAGGAGCCTTTCACTGCTTTCAAGGCTTCTTAGGAAGGATTCCGGAATGTTGCTGCCGGCAGGCCTCTGGCTGTTCCGGGTGAACATCTCCTTGTAAATCCCCCGTGGTTTCTTGTACACCCCTCAAATTTGGCCAAGTTATGCAGTTTGCATTGCTGCACAATTGCGCCGGCCAAGCTCTGCCGCGATTGCAAACATTCAGGCGTGGCAGCCAGATAGGCTGCTCCCGGTAAGACACTGTCAGCAGACTGGGTATATCTGCTTCCCGATCTTCTTACCTGAGTGCTACTGATGCCAGCTTTGACGGCTACACTCTACTCAACCGCAGCAGTAAGTTGAACCTCAACTTAGGGCAATTTCTGAAAGTGTTGAGAACTACAGTACAGTTGTTGGGCATGCGATCCCTGTCCATCCAGCACTATGGACGGCACTGCCTACATCTGTCTCTAATTAGTCCACGGTTGTGTTCAGCCGAATGACCTCTTCCTGGAACACTCAGAATGAGGTTCTGAGTTATTGCAACAGAGGAGCGTTTCACTGCTTTCAAGGCTTCACAGGAAGAATTCCGGAATCTTGCTGCGGGCAGGGCTCCGGCTGTTGCAGGTGAACATCTCCTTGTAAATCCCACGTGGTTTCTTGTACACACGTGAAATTTGGCCTGGTTATGCAGTATGCATTGCTGCCCAATTGCGCCTGCAAAGCTCTGTCGAGATTGCAAACACTCATGCGTAGCAGCCAGATAGGCTGGTCCCCGTAGGACACTGCCAGCGTACTGCGTATATCTGCTTCCTGTTCTTCTCACCTGAGTGCTACTGATTCCAGCTTTGACGGCTACACTCTGCTCAACAAGAGCACTAAGTTGAACCTCAACTTATGGCACTTTGTGAAAGTGTTGAGAACTAGAGCTCAGTTGTTTGGCACGCCACGACTGTCCATTAAGCACTATGGAGGGCACTGCCTACATCTGGCTATAGTTAGTCCACGGTTGTGTTCAGCGGAATGAGCTCTGCTGGGAACACTCACAATAATGTTCTCAGTTATTGCAACATAGGAGAGTTTCACGGCGTTCAAGGTTTCTTAGGAAGAATTCTGGAATCTTGCTGCCGGCAGACCTCCGGCTGTTCCGGGTGAACATCTCCTTGTATTTCCTCCTGGTTTCTTATACAACCGTGAAATTTGGCCAGGTTATGCAGTTTGCATTGCTGCATAATTTCGACTGTCTAGCTCTGTCGCGGTTGCAATCATTCAGGCATGGCAGCCAGATAGGCTGGTCCCCGTAGGGCACTGCCAGCAGACTGGGTATATCTGCTTCCAGTTCTTCTCAACTGAGTGATACTGATTCCAGCTTTGACGACTACACTCTATTCAACCGGAGCAGTATGTTGAACCTCAACTTATGGCACTTTGTGCAAGTGTTGAGAACTAGAGCTCAGTTGTTTGGCACACCACCACAGTCCATCCTGCACTATGGACGGCACTGCCTCCATCTGGCTATAGTTAGTCCACAGTTGTGTTCAGCTGAATGACCTCTGCCGGGAACAGTCAGAATGAGGTTCTGAGATATTGCAACATAGGAGCGTTTCACTGCTTTCAAGGCTTCTTAGGAAGAATTCCAGAATCTTGCTGCCAGCAGGCCTCCTGCTCTTCAGGGTGAACATCTCCTTGTAAATCCCCGGTGGTTTCTTGTACACCCCTGAAATTTGGGGAGGTTATTCAGTTTGCATTGCTGCACAACTGCGCCTGCCTACCCCTGCCGCGGTTGCAAACATTCAGGCGTGGCAGCCAGATAGGCTGGTCCCTGTAGGACACTGCCAGCGGACTGGGTATATCTGCTTCCCGTTCTTCTCACCTGAGTGGTTCTGATTCCAGCTTTGACGGCTACACTCTACTCAACCGGAGCAGTAAGTAGAACCTAACGTATGGCACTTTGTGAAAGTGTTGTGAACTAGATCTCAGGTGTTTGGCACGCCAACAATATCCATCCAGCACTGTGGACGGCACTACCTATTTCTGGCTCTAATTAGTCAACAGTTGTGTTCAGCCGAATGATCTCTGCCGGGAACACTCAGAATGAGGTTCTGAGTTATTGCAATCTGGGAGCATTTCACTGCTTTCAAGGTTTCACAGGAAAAATTCCGGAATCTTGCTGTCGGCAGGCCTCCGGCTCTTCCGAGTGAATCCCCTTGTAAATCCCCCTTGGTTTCCTGTACACCCGTGAAATTTGGCCAGGTGATGCAGTTTGCATTGCTGCACAATTGCGCCGGCAGAGCTCTGCCGTGGTTACAAACATTCAGGCGTGGCAGCCAGAAAGGCTGGTCCCCGTAGGACACTGCCAGCGGACTGGGTCTACCTGCTTTCCGATCTTCTCACCTGAGGGCTACTGATTCCAGCTTTGACGGGTACACACTACTCAACCGGAGCAGTAAGTTGAACCTCAACTTATGGCAGTTTGTGAAAGTTTGGAGAACTAAAGCTCAGTTGTTTTCCAATCGAAAACACTGCCTATATCTGGCTCTAATTAGTCCATTGCCTACATCTGGCTCTAATTATTCCACTGCCTACATCTGGCTCTAATTATTCCACAGATGAGTTCAGCCTAATGACCTCTGCCGGGAACACTCAGAATGAGGTTCTGAGTTATTGCAACATAGGAGCGTTTCACTGCTTTCAAGGCTTCTTAGGAAGAATTCCGGAATCTAGCTGCCGGCAGGCCTCTGGATGTTCCGGGTGAACATCTCCTTGTAAATCCCCCGTGGTTTCTTGTACACCCGTGAAATTTGGCCAGGTTATGCAGTTTGCATTGCTGCACAATTGCGCCTGCCTAGCTCTGCCGCGGTTGCAAACATTCAGGAGTGACAGCCAGATAGGCTGGTCCCCGTAAGACATTGCCAGCGGACTGGGTATATCTGCTTCCCGTTCTTCTCAACTGAGTGCTACTGATTGCAGCTTTGACGGCTACAATCTACTCAACCGCAGCCGTAAGTTGAACCTCAACTTATGGCACTTTGTGAAAGTGCTGAGAACTAGAGCTCAGTTGTTTGGCACACCACAACTGTCCATCCTGCACTATGGAGGGCACTGCATACATCAGGCTCTAATTAGTCCACGGTTGTGTTCAGCCGAATGACCTCTGCCGGGAACACTCAGAGTGAGGTTCTGAGTTATTGCAACATAGGAGCGTTTCACTGCTTTCAAGGCTTCTTAGGAAGGATTCTGGAATGTTGCTGCCGGCAGGCCTCCGACTGTTCCTGGTGAACATCATTTGTAAATCCCCCGAGGTTTCTTGTACACTCGTCAAATTTGGCCAGGTTATGCAGTTTGCATTGCTGCACAATTGCGCCTGCCTATCTTTGCCGCAGTTGCAAACATTCAGGCGTGGCAGCCAGATAGGCTGGTCCCCGTAGGACAGTGCCAGCAGACTGGGTATATCTGCTTCCCGTTCTTCTCACCTGAGTGCTACTGATTCCAGCTTTGACGGCTACACTCTACTCAACCGGAGCAGTAAGTTGAACCTCAACTTATGGCACTTTATGAAAGTGTTAAGAACTAGAGCTCAGTTGTTTGGCACTCCACCTCTGTCCATCCAGCAGTATGGACGGCACTGCCTACACCTGGCTCTCATTAGTCCACGGTTGTGTTCAGCCCAATGACCTGTGCGGGGAACACTCAGAATGAGGTTCTGAGTTATTGCAACATAGGTGCGTTTCACAGCTTTCAAGGCTTCACTGGAAGAATTCCGGAATCTTGCTACAGGTAGGCCTCCGGGTGTTCCGGGTGATCATGTCCTTGTAAATCCCCCGTTGTTTCTTGTACACCCCTGAAATTTGGGGCGCTTACGCACTTTGCATTGCTGCACAATTGCACCTTCCTACCACTGCCGCGCTTGCAAACATTCAGGCATATCAGCCAGATAGGCTGGTCCCCGTAAGACACTTCCAGCAAACTGGGTCTATCTGTTTCCAGTTCTTCTCACCTGAGTGCTACTGATTCCAGCTTTCATGGCTACACTCGTCTCAACCGGACCAGTAAGTTGAACCTCAACTTATGGCACTTTGTGAAAATTTGGAGAACTAAAGCTCAGTTGTTTTCCAATCGAAAACACTGCCTATATGTGGCTCTAATTAGTCCATTGCCTACATCTGGCTCTAATTACTCCACTGCCTACATCTGGCTCTAATTAATCCACGGATGAGTTCAGCCGAATGACCTCTGCCGGGAACACTCAGAATGAGGTTCTGAGTTATTGCAACATAGGAGCGTTTCACTGCTTTCAAGGCTTCTTAGGAAGAATTCCGGAATCTTGCTGCCGTCAGGCCTCTGGCTGTTCCCGGTGAACATCTAATTATACATCCCCCGTGGTTTCTTGTACACCCCTGAAATTTGGCCAGGTTATGGAGTTTGCATTGCTGCACAATTGCGCCTGCCTAGCTCTGCCGCGGTTGCAAACATTCAGGCTTGGCACCCAGATAGGCTGGTCCACGTAGGACACTGCCAGCGGAGTGGGTATATCTGCTTCTCGTTCTTCTCACCTGAGTGGTACTGATTCCAGCTTTGAGGGCTACACTCTACTCAACCGAAGCAGTAAGTTGAACCTCAATTTATGGCACTTTGTGAACGTTTGGAGAACTAGAGCTCAGTTGTTTAGCATGCGACCACTGTCCCCCCAGCACAATGGACGGCACTGCCTATATCTGGCTCTAATTAGTCTTCAGTTGTGTTGAGCCGAATGCCCTCTGTCGGGAACACTAAAAATGAGGTTCTGAGTTATTGCAACATAGGAGCGTTTCACTGCGTTCAAGGTTTCTTAGGAAGATTCCGGAATCTTGCTGCCGGCTGGCCTCCGGATGTTCCGGGTGAACATCTCCTTGTAAATCCCCCATGGTTTCTTGTCCACCTGTGAAATTTGGCCAAGTTATGCAGTTTGCATTGCTGCATAATTGCGACTGCCTATCTCTGCCGGGGTTGCAAACATTCAGGTATGGCAGCCAGACAGGCTGGTCCCCGTAGGACACTGCCAGCAGACTGGGTATATCTGCTTCCCGTTCTTCTCACCTGAGTGATACTGATTCCAGCTTTGAGGGCTACACTCTACTCAACCGGAGCAGTAAGTTGAACCTCAAATTATGGCATTTTGTGCAAGTGTTGAGAACTAGAGCTCAGTTGTTTGGCACGCCACGACTGTCCATCCAGCACTATGGACGGCACTGCCTACATCTGGCTAAAGTTAGTCCACGGTTGTGTTCAGCCGAATGACCTCTGCCGGGAACAGTCAAAATGAGGTTCTGAGATATTGCAACACAGGAGCGTTTCACTGCTTTCAAGGCTTCTTAGGAAGAATTCCAGAATCTTGCTGCCGTCAGGCCTCCTGGGATTCAGGGTGAACATCTCCTTGTAAATCCCCCGTGGTTTCTTGTACACCCCTGAAATTTGGGGAGGTTATTCAGTTTGCATTGCTGCACAATTTCGCCTGGGTACCCCTGCCGCGGTTGCAAACATTCAGGCGTGTCAGCCAGATAGGCTGGTCCCCGTAAGACACTGCCAGGAATTGGGTATATCTGCTTTCCGTTCTTCTCACCTGAGTGCTACTGATTCGAGGTTCGACGGCTACCCTCTACTCAACGGGAGCAGTAAATAGAACCTCAATGTATGGCACTTTGTGAAAGTGTAGTGAACTAGATCTCAGGTGTTTGGCACGCCACCAATATCCATCCAGCACTATGTACGGCACTGCCTATATCTGGCTCTAATTAGTCCACAGTTGTGTTCAGCCGAATGATCTCTGCCGGGAACACTCAGAATGAGGTTCTTAGTTATTGGAAACTAGGTGCGTTTCACTTCTTTCAAGGTTTCACAGGATGAATTCCGGAATCTTGCTGCCGTAAGGCCTCCGCCTGTTCCAGGTGAAATCCCCTTGTAAATCCTCCGTGGTTTCTTGTACACCCGTGAAATTTCGCCAGGTTATGCAGTTTGCATTGCTGCACAATTCCGCCTGCATAGCTCTGCCGTGGTTACAAATATTCAGGCGTGGCAGCCAGAAAGGCTGGTCCCCGTAGGACACTGCCAGCGGACTGGGTCTACCTACTTCCCGTTCTTCTCAACTGAGTGCTACTGATTCCAGCTTTGACGGGTACACTCTACTCAACCGGAGCAGTAAGTTGAACCTCAACTTATGGCAATTTGTGAAAGTTTGGAGAACTAAAGCTCAGTTGTTTTCCAATCGAAAACACTGCCTATATCTGGCTCTAATTAGTCCATTGCCCACATCTGGCTCTAATTAGTCTACTGCGTACATCTGGCTCTAATTAGTCCACGGATGAGTTCAGCCGAATGACCTCTGCGGGGAACACTCAGAATGAGGTTCTGAGTTATTGCAACATAGGAGAGTTTCACTGCTTTCAAGGCTTCTTAGGAAGAATTCCGGAATATTGCTGCCGGCAGGCCTCTGGCTGTTCCAGGTGAACATCTCCTTGTACATCCCCCGTGGTTTCTTCTACACCCGTGAAATTTGGCCAGTTTATGCAGTTTGCACTGCTGCACAATTGCGCCTGCCTGGCTCTGCCACGGTTGCAAACATTCAGGCGTGGCAGCCAGATGGGCTGGTCCCCATAGGACAATCCCAGCGGACTGGGTCTATCTGATTCCGGTTCTTCTCACCTGAGTGCTACTGATTCCAGCTTTGACGGCTACACTCTACTCAACCGGAGCAGTAAGGTGAAGCTCAACTTAGGGCACTTTCTGAAAGTGTTGAGAACTAGAGCGCAGTTGTTTGACACGCCACCACTGTCCATCCAGCACTATGGACGGCACTGCATACATCTGGCTCTAATTAGTCCTCGGTTGTGTTCAGACGAATGACCTCTGCCGGGAACACTCAGAATGAGGTGCTGAGTTATTGCAACATAGGAGCGATTCACTGCTTTCAAGGCTTCTTCGGAAGGATTCCGGAATCTTGCTGCCGGCAGGCCACCGGCTGTTCCGGGTGAACATCTCCTTGTAAATCCCCTGTGGTTTCTTGTAGACCCGTGAAATTTGGCCAGGTTATGCAGTTTGCATTGCTGCACAATTGCGCCTGTCTAGCTCTGACGCAGTGGCAAACATTCAGGCGTGACAGGCAAATAGGCGGGTCCCC
This sequence comes from Dipodomys merriami, assembly GCF_024711535.1. NCBI lineage: Eukaryota > Metazoa > Chordata > Mammalia > Rodentia > Heteromyidae > Dipodomys > Dipodomys merriami. The sequence goes on along the minus strand of NW_027203882.1, from coordinate 1,474,676 downwards.
GTAGGACTCTGCCAGCGGACTGGGTCTATCTGCTTCCCGTTCTTCTCACCTGAGTGTTACTGATTCCAGCTTTGACGGCTACACTCTACTCAACTAGCGAAGTAAGTTGAACCCCAACCCATGGCAATTTGTAAAAGTCTTGAGAACTAGAGCTCAGTTGTTTGGCACGCCACCACTGTCCATCCAGCACTATGGACGGAACTGCCTACATCTGGCTCTAATAAGTTCATTGTTGTGTTCAGCCGAATGACCTCTGCCTGGAACACTCAGAATGAGGTTCTGAGTTTTTGCAACATAGGAGCGTATTACTGCTTTCAAGGCTTCTTAGGAAGGATTCCGGAATGTTGCTGCCGCCAGTCCTCCGGCTGTTCCAGGTGAACATCTCCTTGTAAATCCCGCGTGGTTTCTTGTACACCCGTGAAATTTTTCCGGTTTATGCAGTTTGCATTGCTACACAATTGCGCCTTCCTAGCTCTGTCTCGATTGCAAACATTCAGGCGTGGCAGCCAGATTTACTGGTCCCCGTAGGACACTGCCAGCGGATTGCATATATCAACTTCCCGTTCTTCTCACCTCAGTGCTACTGATTCCGGCTTTCATGGCTACACTCTACTAAACCGGCAGTGTCCATCCAGCACTATGTACGGCACTGCCTACATCTGGCTCTAATTAGTCCACGGTTGTCGTCACCCGAATGACCTCTGCCGGGAACACTCAGAATGAGGTTCTGATTTATTGCCACATAGGAGCGTTTCACTGTTTTCAAGGCTTCACAGGAAGAATTCCGGAATCTTACTGGTGGCAAGCCTCAGGCTGTTCCGGGTGAACATCTCCTTGTAAATCCCCCGTGGTTTCTTGTACACCCGTCAAATTTGGACAGGTTATGCAGTTTGCATTACCGCACAATTGCGCCTGCGTAGCTCTGCCGCGGTTGCAAACATTCAAGTCTGGCAGCCAGATAGACTGGTCCCCGTAGGACACTGCCAGCAGACTGGGTATATCTGCATTCCGTTCTTGTCAACTTAGTGCTACTGATTCCAGCTTTGACGGCTACACTCTAGTCAACCGGAGCAGTAAGTTGAACCTCAACTTATGGCATTTTGTGAAAGTGTTGAGAACTAGAGCTCACTTGTTTGGCACGACAGCACTCTCCATCCAGCACTATGGACGGCACTGCCTACTTCTGGCTCTAATTCGTCCACGGTTGTGTTCAGCTGAATGACCTATGCCGGGAACACTCAGAATGAGGTTCTGAGTTATTGCAACATAGGAGCGTTTCACTGCTTTCACGACTTCTTAGGAAGAATTCCGGAATCTTGCTGCAGTAAGGCTTCCAGCTGTTCCGGGTGAACATCTCCTAGTAAATCCCCCTGGTTTCCTGTACACCCGTGAAATTTGGCCAGGTAATGCAGTTTGCATTGCTGCACAATTGCGCCTGCCTAGCTCTGCCGCGGTTGCAAACATTCAGGCTTGGCAGCCAGATAGTCTGGTCCCGTAGGACACTGTCAGCGGACTGGGTATATCTGATTCCCGTTTTTCTAACCTGAGTGCTACTGATTCCACCTTTGATGGCTACACTCTACTAAACCGGAGCAGTAAGTTGAACCTCAACTTATGGCACTCTGTTAAAGTTTGGAGAACTAGAGCTCAGTTGTTTGGCACACTACCACTGTCCATCCAGCACCATGGACGCCACTGACTACATCTGGCTCTAATTAGTCCACGGTTGTGTTCAGCCGAATGACCTCTGCCGGGAACACTCAGAATGAGGTGCTGAGTTATTGCAACATAGGAGTGTTTCACTTGTTCAAGGCTTCTTAGGAAGAATTCCGGAATCTTTCTGCCGGCAGGCCTCCGGCTCTTCCGGGTGAACATCTCCTTGTATTTCCTCCTGGTATTTTGTACACCCGTGAAATTTGGCCAGGTTATGCAGTTTGCATTGCTGCATAATTGCGACTGTCTAGCTCTTTCACGGTTGCAAACATTCAGGCGTATCAGCCAGTTAGGCTTTTCCCCGTAGGACACTGCCAGCGGACTGGGTATATCTGCTTCCCGTTCTTCTCACCTGAGTGCTACTGATTCCAGCTTTGACTGCTACACTCTACACAACCGGAGCAGTAAGTTGAACCTCAACTTATGGCACTTTTTGAAAGTGTTGAGAACTAGAGCTCAGTTGTTTGGCACGCCACAACAGTCCATCCAGCACTATGGACAGCAGAGCCTACATCTGGCTCTAATTAGTCCACGGTTGTGTTCAGCCGAATGACCTCTGCCGGGAACACTCAGAATGAAGTTCTGAGTTATTGCAACATAGGAGCGTTTCACTGCTTTCAAGGCTTCTTAGGAAGAATTCCAGAATGTTGCTGCCGGCAGGCCTCCGGCTGTTCCGGGTGAACATCTCCTTGTAAATCCCCCGTGGTTTCTTGTACACCCGTGAAATTTGGCCAGGTTATGCAGTTTGAATTGCTGCACAATTGTGACTGCCTTGCTCTGCCGCGGTTGCAAACATTCAGGCGTGGCAGCCAGATATGCTGGTCCCCGTAGGACCTGCCAGCGGACTGGGTATATCTGCTTCCCGTCCTTCTCACCTGAGTGCTACTAATTCCACCTTTGACGGCTACACTCTACTCAACCGGAGCAGTAAGTTGAACCTCAACTTATGGCACTTTGTGAAAGTTTTGAGAACTAAAGCTCAGTTGTTTTCCAATCGCAAACACTGCCTATATCTGGCTCTAATTAGTCCATTGCCTACATGTGGCTCTAATTATTCCACTGCTTACATCTGGCTCTAATTAGTCCACGGATGAGTTCAGCCGAATGACCTCTGCTGGGAACACTCAGAATGAGGTTCTGAGTTATTGTAACATATGAGCGTTTCAGTGCTTTCAAGGCTTCTCGCGAAGGATTCTGGAATCTTGCTGTTGGTAGGCCTCCGGCTGTTCAGGGTGAACATCTCCTTGTAAATCCGCCGTTGTTTCTTGTACACCCGTGAAATTTGGCCAAGTTATGCAGTTTGCTTTGCTGCACAATTGCGCCTGCCTAGCCTTGCTACGGTGGCAAACATTCAGGCATTCCAGCCAGATAGGCTGCTCCCCATAGGACACTGCCAGCGGACTGGGTGTATCTGCTTCCCGTTCTTCTCACCTGTGTGCTACTGATTCCAGCTTTGACGGCTATATTCTACTGAACCGCAGCAGTAAGTTGAACCTCAACTTAGGGCACTTTCTGAAACTGTTGAGAACTAGAACTAAGATGTTGGGCATGCGACCACTGTCCATCCAGCACTATGGATGGCACTGTCTACATCTGGCTCTAATTTGTCCACGGTTGTGTTCAGCCGAATGACCTCTGCCTGGAACACTCAGAATGAGGTTCTGAGTTATTGCAACATAGGAGCGTTTCACTGCTTTCACGGCTTCTTAGGATGAATTCCGGAATCTTGCTGCCAGCAGGACTCCGGCTGTTCTGGGTGAACATATCCGTGTAAATCCCCAGTGGTTTATTTTACACCCGTGAATTTTTGCCAGGTTATGCAGTTTGCATTGCTGCACAATTTTGCCTGCCTAGCTCTGCCGCGGTTGCAAACATTCAGGCGTGGCAGCCAGATAGGCTGGTCCCCGTAGGACGCTGCCAGCGGACTGGGTATATCTGCTTCCCGTTCTTCTCACCTGAGTGCTACTGATTCCAGCTTTGACGGCTACACTCTACTCAAACAGAGCAGTAAATTGAAACTCAACTTATGGCACTTTGTGAAAGTGTTGAGAACTAGAGCTCAGTTGTTTGGCACGCCACCACTGTCAATCCAGCACTGTGGATGGCACTGCCTACATCTGGCTCTATTAATCCACGGTTGTGTTCATCCCCATGACATCTGCCGGGAAAACTCAGAATGAGGTTCTGCGTTCCTGCAACATAGGATTGTTTCACTGCTTTCAAGGCTTCTTAGGAAGGATTCTGGAAGGTTGCTGCCGGCAGGCCTCCTGCTGTTCCGGGTGAACATCTCCTTGTAAATCCCACGTGGTTTCTTGTACACCAGTGAAATTTGGACAGGTTATGCAGTTTGCATTGCTGCACAAATGCGCCTGCCTAGCTCTGCCGGGGTTGTAAACATTCAGACGTGGCAGCCAGATAGGCTGGACCCAGTAGGACACGGCAAGCAGACCTGGTATATCTGCTTCCCATTCTTCTCACCTGAGTGGGACTGATTCCAGCTTTGAAGGCTAAACTCTACTCAACCGGCAGTGTCCATCCAGCACTATGGACGGCACTGCCTACATCGGGCTCTATTAATCCACGGTTTAGTTCAGCCGAATTACCTCTGCCGGGAACAATCAGAATGAGTTTCTGTGTTATTGCAACATAGGAGCGTTTCACTGCTTTCAAGGCTTCTTAGGAAGGATTCCGAAATGTTGCTGCCGGCAGGCCTCGGGCTGTTCCGGGTGAATATCTCCTTGGAAATCCCCCGTGGTTTCTTGTACACCCGTGAATTTTGGCCAGGTTATGCAGTTTGCATTGCTGCACAATTGTGCCTGCCTAGCTCTGCCGAGGTTGCAAACATTCAGTCGTGGCAGCCAGATAGGCTGGACCCAGTAGGACACTGCAAGCGGACTGGGTATATCTGCTTCCCGTTCTTCTCACCTGAGTGCTACTGATTCCTGCGTTGACGGCTACACTCTACTCAACCGTAGCAGTAAGTTGAACCTCAACTTATGGCACTTTGTGAAAGTGTTGAGAACTAGAGCTCAGTTGTTTGGCACGCCACCACTGTCCATCCAGTACTATGGACAGCACTGCCTACATCTGGCTCTAATTAGTCCACGGTTGTGTTCAGCCGAATGACCTCTGCCGGAAACACTAAGAATGACGTTCTGAGTTATTGCAACATAGGAGCGTTTCACTGCTTTCAAGGCTTCTCAGGATGGATTCTGGAATGTTGCTGCCGGCAGGCCTCCGGCTGTTCCGGGTAAACATGTCCTTGTAAATCCCCCGTGGTTTCTTGTACACCCCTGAAATTGGGGGAGGTTATTCAGTTTGCATTGCTACACAATTGCGCCTGCCTACCCCTGCCACGGTTGCAAACATTCAGGCGTGGCAGCCAGATAGGCTGGTCCCGGTAGGACACTGCCAGCGGACTGGGTATATCTGCTTCCCATTCTTCTCACCTGAGTGCTACTGATTCGAGGTTTGACGGCTACACTCTACTCAACCGGATTAGTAGGTTGAACCTCAACTTATGGCACTTTGTGAAAGGGTTGAGAACTAGATCTCAGGTGTTTGGCACGCCACCACTGTCCATCCAGTACTATGGACGGCACTGCCTACATCTGGCTCTAATTAGTCCACGGTTGTGTTCAGCCGAATGAGGTCTGCCGGGAACACTGAGAATGAGGTTCTGATTTATTGCAACATAGGAGCCTTTCACTGCTTTCTAGGCTTCTCAGGAAAGATTCCGGAATCTTGCGGCCGGCAGGCCTCCGGATGTCCCGGGTGAACATCTCCTTGTAAGCCCCCCATGCTTTCTTGTACACCCGTGAAATTTGGCCAGCTTATGCAGTTTGCATTGCTGCACAATTGCGCCTGCCTAGCTCTGCCGCGGTTGCAAACATTCAGGCTTGGCAGCCAGATAGGCTGGACCCCGTAGGACACTGCCAGCAGACTGGGTATATCTGCTTCCCGTTCTCACCTGAGTGCTACTGATTCCAGCTTTGACGGCTACACTCTACTCACCCGGAGCAGTATGTTGAACCTCAACTTATTGCACTTTGTGAAAGTGTTGAGAACTAGAGCTCAGTTGTTTGGCACGCGACCACTTTCCATCCTGCACTATGCACGGAACTGCCTACATCTGGCTCTAATTTTTCCACGTTTATGTTCAGCAGAATGACCTCTTCCGGGAACACTCAGAATGAGGTTCTGAGTTATCGCAACATAGGAGCGTTTCACTGCTTTCACGGCTTCTTAGGAAGAATTCCGGAATGTTGCTGCCGGCAGGCCTCCGGCTGTTCCTGGTGAACAGATACTTGTAAATCCCCAGTGGTTTCTTGTACACCCATGAAATTTGGCCAGGTTATGCAGTTTGCATTGCTGCACAATTGCGCCTGCCTAGCTCTGCCGCGCTTGCAAACATTCAGGCTTGGCAGCCAGATAGGCTGGTCCCCGTAGGACACTGCCAGCGGACTGGGTCTATCTGCTTCCCGTTCTTCTCACCTGAGTGCTACTGATTCCAGCATTGTTGCCTACACTCTACTCAACCGGAGCAATAAGTTGAACCACAACTTATGGCACTTTGTGATAGTGTTGAGAACTAGAGCTCAGTTGTTTGTCATGCCACTACTGTCCATCCAGCCCTATGGACGGCACTGCCTACATCTGGCTCTAAGTAGTCCATGGTTGTGTTCAGCCGAATGACCTCTTCCAGGAACACTCAAAATGAGATTCTCAGTTATTGCAAAATAGGAGCGTTTCACTGCTTTCAAGGCTTCACAGGAAGAATTCCGGAATCTTGCTGTCTGCAGGCCTCCGGCTGTTCCGGGTGAACATCTCCTTGTAAATCCCCCGTGGTTTCTTGTACACTCGTGAAATTTGGCCAGGTTATGCAGTTTGCACGGCTGCACAATTGCGCCAGCCTAGCTCTGCCACGGTTGCAAACATTCAGGCGTGGCAGCCAGATAGGCTGGTTCCTGTAGTGCACTGCCAGCGGAATGGGTCTATGTGCTTCCCGTTGTTCTGAACTGAGTGCTACTGATTCCAGCTTTGACGGCTACACTCTACTCAACCGGAGCAGTAAGTTGAACCTCAACTTATGGCACTTTGTGAAAGTGTTGAGAACTAGAGCTCAGTTGTTTGGCACGACACAACAGTCCATCCAGCACTATGGACAGCAGAGCCTACATCTGGCTCTAATTAGTCCAAGGTTGTGTTCAGCCGAATGACCTCTGCTGGGAACACTCAGAATGAAGTTCTGAGTTATTGCAACATAGGAGCGTTTCACTGCTTTCAAGGCTTCTTAGGAAGAATTCCGGAATGTTGCTGCCGGCAGGCCTCCGGCTGTTCCGGGTGAACATCTCCTTGTAAATCCCCCGTGGTTTCTTGTACACCCGTGAAATTTGGCCAGGTTATGCAGTTTGCATTGCTGCTCAATTGCGCCTGACTAGCTCTGCCGCGATTGCAAATATTCAGGTGCGGCAGCCAGGTAGGCTGGTCCCCGTAGGACACTGCCAGCGGACTGGGTATATCTGCTTCCCGTTCTTCTCACCTGAGTGTTACTGATTTCAGCTTTGACGGCTATACTCTACTCAACCGGCGTAGAAAGTAGAACCTCAACTTATGGCACTTTGTGAAAGTGTTGAGAACTAGAGCTCAGTTGTTTGGTACGCCACCACTGTCCATCCAGCACTGTGGACGACACTGCTTACATCTGGCTCTAATTAGTCCACGGTTGTGTTTAGCCGAATGACCTCTGCCGGGAACACTCAGAATGAGGTTCTGACTTATTTCAACATAGGAGCGTTTCACTACTTTCAAGGTTTCTTAGGAAGAATTCTGGAATCTTGCTGCCGGCAAGCCTCCGGCTATTCCGGGTGAACACCTTCTTTTAAATCCCCTGTGGTTTCTGTACACCCGTGAAATTTGGCCAGGTTATGCAGTTTGCATTGCTGCACAATTGCCCCTAACTAGCTCTGCCGCAGTTGCAAATATTCAGGTGTGGCAGCCAGGTAGGCTGGTCCCCGTAGGACACTGCTAGCGGACTGGGTATATCTGCTACCCATTCTTCTCACCTGAGTGCTACTGATTTCAGCTTTGACGGCTACACTCTACTGAACCGGCGCAGTAAGTAGAACCTCAACTTATGGCACTTTGTGAAAGTGTTGAGAACTAGAGCTCAGTTGTTTGGCAGGCCAACACTCTCGATCGAGCACTATGGACGTCACCGCCTACATCTGGCTCTAATAAGTCCATGGTTGTGTTCAGCCGAATGACCTCTGCCGGGAACACTCAGAATGAGGTTCTCAGTTATTGCCATATAGGAGCGTTTCACTGCTTTCAAGGCTTCTTAGGAAGAATTCCAGAATCTTGCTGCCGGCAGGCCTCCGGCTGTTCCGGGTGAACATCTCCTTGTAAATCCCCCGTGGTTTCTTGTACACCTTTGAAATTTGGCCAGGTTATGCATTTTGCATTGCTGCACAATTGCGCCTGCCTAGCTCTGCCACGGTTGCAAACATTCAGGCGTGGCAGCCAGATAGTCTGATGGCCGTGGGACACTGCCAGCGGACTGGGTATATCTGCAACACGTTCTTCTCACCTGAGTGCTACTGATTCCAGCTTTGACGGCTACACTCTACTCAACCGAAGCAGTAATTTGAACCTCAACTTATGGCTCTTTCTGAAAGTGTTGAGAACTAGAGCTCAGTTGTTTGGCACGCCACCACTGTCCTTCCACACTGTGGACAGCACTGCTTACATCTGGCACTAATTATTCCACGGTTGTGTTCAGCCAAATGACCTCTGTGGGGAACACTGAGAATGAGGTTCTGAGTTATTGCAAAATAGGAGCACTTCACTGCTTCCAAGGCTTCTTAGGAAGAATTCCGGAATGTTTCGGCCGAAATGCCTGGGGTTGTTCCGGGTGAACATCCCCTTGTAAATCGCCCGTGGTTTCTTGTATATCCGTGAAATTTGGCCAGGTTATGCAGTTTGCATTGCTGCACAATTGCTCTTGCCTAGATCTTCCGCGTTTGCAATCATTCAGGCGTGGCAGCCAGATAGGCTGGTCCCCGTAGGACACTGCCAGCGGACTGGGTATATCTGCTTCCCGTTCTTCTCACCTGAGTGCTATTGATTCCAGCTTTGTCGGCTACACTCTTCTCAACCTGAGCAGTAAATTGAACCGCAACTTATGTTACGTTGTGAAAGTGTGGAGAACTACAGCTCAGTTGTTTGGCATGCCACCACAGTCCATCCAGCACTATGGACGACACTGCCTACATCTGGCTCTAATTAGTCCACGGTTGTGTTCAGCCGAATGACCTCTGCCGGGAACACTCAGAATGAGGTTCTGAGTGATTGCAACATAGGAGCGTTTCACTGCTTTCAAGGCTTCTTAGGAAGGATGCCGGAATCTTGCTGCCGGTAAGCCTCCGGCTATTCCGGGTGAACAACTCCTTGTAAATCCCCCGTTTTTTCTTGTACACCCGTGAAATTTGGCCAGGTTATGCAGTTTGCCTTGCTGCACAATTGCGCCTTATTAGCTCTGTCGCGGTTGCAAATATTCAGGTGAGGCAGCCAGGTAGGCTGGTCCCAGTAGGACACTGCCAGCGGACTGGGTATATCTGCTTCCCGTTCTTCTCACCTGAGTGCTACTGATTCCAGCTTTGTCGGATACACTCTACTCAACCGGAGCCGTAAGTTGAACCTCAACTTATGGCACTTTGTATAAGTGATGAGAACTAGAGCTCAGTTGTTTAGCACGCCACCACAGTCCATCCAGCACTATGGAAGGCACTGCCTACATCTGGCTCTAATTAGTCCACGGTTGTGTTCAGCCGAATGACCTCAGCCGGGAACACTCAGAATGAGGTTCTAAGTTATTGCAACATAGGAGCGTTTCAATGCTTTCAAGGCTTCGTAGGAAGAATTCCGGAATGTTCCTGCCGGCAGGCCTCGGGCAGTTCCGGGTGTACATGTCCTCGTAAATGCCCCGTGGTTTCTTGTACACCCGTGAAATTTGGCCAGGTTATGCAGTTTGCATTGCTGCACAATTGCGCCTGCCTAGCTCTGCCGCGGTTGCATATATTCAGGTGTGGCAGCCAGGTAGGCTGGTCCCCGTAGGACAATGCCAGCGGACTGGGTCTATCTGCTTCCCGTTCTTCTCACCTGAGTGCTACTGATTCCAGCTTTGAAGGCTACACTCTACTCAACCGGAGCAATAAGATGAAACTCAACTTATGGCACTTTGTGAAAGTGTTGAGAACTAGAGCTCAGTTGTTTGGCACGCCACCACTGTCCATCCAGCACTATGGACGGCACTGCCTGCATCTGGCAATAATTAGTCCACGGTTGTGTTCAGCCGAATGACCTCTGCCGGGAACACTCAGAATGAGGTTCTGAGTTATTGCAACATAGGAGCGTTTCATTGTTTCAAGGCTTCTTAGGAAGAATTCCGGAATGTTGTTGCTGGCAGGCCTCTTGCTGTTCCGGGTGAACATCTCCTTGTAAATCCCCCGTGGTTTCTTGTACACCCGTGAAATTTGGCCAGGTTATGCAGTTTGAATTGCTGCACAATTGTGGCTGCCTAACTCTGCCGGGGTTGCAAACATTCAGGCGTGGCAGCGAGATAGGCTGTTCCCCGTAGGACACTGCCAGAGGACTGGGTATATCTGCTTCCCGTTCTTCTCACCTGAGTGCTACTGATTCCACATTTGACGGCTACACTCTCCTCAACCGGAGCAGTAAGTTGAACCTCACCTTATGGCAATTTGTGAAAGTGTTGGGAACTAGAACTCAGTTGTTTGGCTCGCCACCACTGTCCATCGAGCAATATGGACAGCACTGCTTACATCTGGCTCTAATTAGTCCACGGTTGTGTTCAGCCGAATGACCTCTGCCGGGAACACTCAGAATGAGGTTCTGAGTGATTGCAACATAGGAGCGTTTCACTGCTTTCAAAGGCTTCCTAGAAAGAATTCCGGAATCTTGCTGCCGGCAGGCCTCCAGCTGTTCCGGGTGAACATCTCCTTGTAAATCCCCCGTGGTTTCTTGTATACCCGTGAAGTTTGGCCAGGTTATGCAGTATGCATTGCTGCACAATTGAGCCTGCCTAGCGCTTCCGCGGTTGCAAACATTCAGGCGTGGCAGCCATAGAGGCTGGTCCCCGTAGGACACTGCCAGCAGACTGGGTATATCTGCTTCCCGTTCTTCTCACCTGAGTGCTACTGATTCCAGCTTTGAGGGCTACACTCTACTCAACCCTAGCAGTAAGTTTAACCTCAACTAAGGACACTTTGTAAAAGTGTTGAGAACTAGAGCTCAGTTGTTTGGCTCGCCACCACTGTCCATCCAGCACTATGGAAGGCACTGCCTACATCTGGCTCTAATTATTCCACGGTTGTGTTCAGCCGAATGACCTCTGTGGGTAACACTCAAAATGAGGTTCTGAGTTATTGCAACATAGGAGCGTTTCACTGTTTCAAGGCTTCTTAGGAAGAATTCCGGAATGTTGCTGCCGGCAGTATTCCGGCTATTCCGGGGAACATCCCCTTGTAAATGCCCGGTGGTTTCTTGTACACCCGTGAAATTTCGGCAGGTTATGCAGTTTGCATTGCTGCACAATTGCGCCTGCCTAGCTCTGCCACGGTTGCAAACATTCAGGCGTGGCAGCCAGATAGGCTGTTCCCTGTAGACACTGCGAGGGGACTGGGTATATCTGCTTCCCGTTCTTCTCACCTGAGTGCTACTGATTCCAGCTTTGACGGCTACACTCTACTCAATCGGAGCAGTAAATTGAACCTCAACTTATGGTACGTTGTGAAATTGTGGAGAACTAGAGCTCAGTTGTTTGGCATGCCACCACAGTCCATCCAGCACTATGGACGGCACTGCATACATCTGGCTCTAATTAGGCCACAGTTGTGTTCAAGCGAATGACCTTTGCGGGAACCCTCAGAATGAGGTTCTGAGATATTGCAATATAGGAGCGTTTCACTGCTTTCAAGGCTTCTTAGGAAGAATTCCGGAATCTTGCTGCCGGCAAGCCTCCGGATATTCCGGGTGAACACCTCCTTGTAAATCCCCCATGATTTCTTGTACACCCGTGGAATTGGGCCAGGTTATGCAGTTTGCATTGCTGCACAATTGCGCCTGCCTAGCTCTGCCGCGTTAGCAAACATTCAGGCGTGGCAGCCAGATAGGATGGTCCCCGTAGGACACTGCCAGAGGACTGGGTATATCTGCTTCCCGTTCTTCTCACCTGAGTGCTACTGATTCCAGGTTTTACGGCTACACTCTACTCAAACGAAGCAGTAAGTTGAACCTCACCTTATGGCAATTTGTGAAAGTGTTGAGAACTAGAGCTCAGTTGTTTGGCTCGCCACCACTGTTCTTTGAGCACTATTTACCGCACTGCCTACATCTGGCTCTAATTAGTGCACGATTGTGTTCAGCCGAATGACCTCTGCCAGGAACACTCAGAATGAGGTTCTGAGTTTTTGCAACATAGGAGCGTTTCACTGCTTTCAAGGCTCCTTAGGAAGATTTTTGGAATGTTGCTCCCGGCAGGCCTCCGGCTGTTCCGGGTGAATATCTCCTTGTAAATCCCCCGTGGTTTCTTGTACTCCCGTGAAATTTGGCCAGGTTATGCAGTTTGCATTGCTGCACAATTGCGCTTGCCTAAATCTGCCGCGTTTGCAATCATTCAGGCGTGGCAGCCATATAGGCTGGTCCCCGTAGAACACTGCCAGCGGACTGGGTATATCTGATTCCCGTTCTTCTAACCTGAGTGCTACTGATTCCAGCTTTGATGACTACACTCTACTAAACCGGAGCAGTAAGTTGAACCTCAACTTATGGCACTTTGTGAAAGTGTTGAGAACTAGAGCTCAGTTGTTTGGCAGGCTACCACTGTCCGTCCAGCACCATCGACGCCCCTGCCTTCATCTGGCTCTATTAATCCACGGTTGAGTTCAGCCGAATGACATCTGCCGGGAACACACAGAATGAGGTTCTGAGTTATGACAACATAGGAGCGTTTCACTGCTATCGAAGCTTCTTAGGAAGGATTCTGGAATCTTGCTGCCAGGGGGCCTCAGTCTGTTCCGGGTGAACATCTCCTTGTAAATCCCCCGTGGTTTCTTGTACTCCCGTGAAATTTGGCCAGGTTATGCAGTTTGCATTGCTGCACAATTGCGCCTGCCTAGCTCTGCCTCGGATGCAAACATTCAGGCGTGGCAGCCAGATAGGCTGGTCCCCGCAGGACACTGCCAGAGGACTCGGTCTATCTGCTTCCCGTTCTTCTCACCAGAGTGCTACTGATTCCACATTTGACGGCTACACTCTCCTCAACCGGAGCAGTAAGTTGAACCTCACCTTATGGCAATTTGTGAAAGTGTTGGGAACTAGAACTCAGTTGTTTGGCTCGCCACCACTGTCCATCGAGCAATATGGACAGCACTGCTTACATCTGGCTCTAATTAGTCCACGGTTGTGTTCAGCCGAATGACCTCTGCCGGGAACACTCAGAATGAGGTTCTGAGTGATTGCAACATAGGAGCGTTTCACTGCTTTCAAGGCTTCTCAGGAAGAATTCCGGAATCTTGCTGCCGGCAGGCCTCCGGCTGTTCCGGGTGAACATCTCCTTGTAAATCCCCCGTGGTTTCTTGTACACCCGTGAAATTTGGCCAGGTTATGGAGTTTGTATTGCTGCACAATTGTGCCTGCCTAACTCTGCCGCGGTTCCAAACATTCAGGCGTGGCAGCCAAATAGGCTGGTCCCCGTAAGACACTTGCAGCGGACTGGGTATATCTGCTTCCCGTTCTTCTGACCTGAGTGCTACTGATTCCAGCTTTGAGGGCTACACTCTACTAAACTGGAGCAGTAATTTGAACCTCAACTTATGGCCCTTTGTGAAAGTGTTGAGAACTAGAGCTCAGTTTTTGGCACGCCACCACTGTTCATCCAGCACTATGGACGGTACTGTCTACATCTGGCTCTAATTAGTCCCCGGTTGTGTTCAGCCGAATGACCTCTGCCGGGAACACTCAGAATGAGGTTCTGAGTTATTGCAACATAGGAGTGTTTCACTGGTTTCAAGGCTTCACAGGAAAAATTCCGAAATCTTGCTTCCGGCAGGCCTCCTGCTGTTCCGGGTGAACATCTCCTTGAAAATCCCCCGTGGTTTCTTGGTCACCCCTGAAATTTGGCCAGGTTATACGGTTTGAATTGCTGCACAATTGTACCTGCCTAGCGCTTCCGCGGTTGCAAACATTCAGGCGAGGCAGCCAGATATGCTGCTCCCTGTAGGACACTGCCAGCGGACTGGGTCAACCTGCTTCCCGTTCTCACCTGAGTGTTACTGATTCCAGCTTTGACGGCTACACACTACTCAACGGGAGCAGTAAGTTGAACCTCAACTTATGGCACTTTGTGAAAATGTTGAGAATTAGATCTCAGTTGTTTGGCACGCCACCACTGTCCATCTGGCACTATGGATGGCAATGCCTACATCTGGCTCTAATTAGTCCACTGTTGTGTTCAGCCGAATGACCTCTGCTGGGAACACTCAGAATGAGGTTCTGAGTTATTGCAACATAGGAGCGATTCACTGCTTTCAAGGCTTCTTCGGAAGGATTCCGGAATATTGCTGCCACCAGACCTCCGGCTCTTCCAGATGAAGATCTCCTTGTGAATCCCCCGTGGTTTCTTGGACACCCGTGAAATTTGGCCAGGTAATGCAGTTTGCATTGCTGCACAATTGCGCCTGCCTAGCTCTGCCGCGGTTGCAAACATTCAGGCGTGGCAGCCAGATAGGCTGGTCCCCGTAGGACACTGCCAGCGGACTGGGTATATCTGCTTCCCATTCTTCTCACCTGAGTGCTACTGATTCCACCTTTGAAGGCTACACTCTACTCAACCGGAGCAGTACGTTGAACCTCAACTTATGGCACTTTGTGAAAATTTGGAGAAATAAAGCTCAGTTGTTTTCCAATCGAAAACACTGCCTATATCTGCCTCTAATTAGTCCATTGCCTACATGTGGCTCAAATTAGTCCACTGCCTACATCTGGCTCTAATTAGTCCACGGTTGTGGTCAGCCGAATGACCTCTGCCGGGAACACTCAGAATGAGGTTCTGAGTTATTGCAACATAGGAGCGTTTCACTGTTTTTAAGGCTTCTTAGGAATAATTCCGGAATCTTACTGCCGGTAGGCCTCAGGCTATTGCGGGTGAACAAATCCTTGTAAATCCCCCAAATTTTCTTGTACATCCGTGAAATTTGGCCAGGTTATGCAGTTTGCATTGCTGCACTGTTTGCGCCTGTGTAGCTCTGCCGCGGTTGCAAACGTTCAGGCGTGGCAGCCAGATTGGCTGGTCCCCGTAGGACACTGCCAGCATACTGGGAATATCTGCTTCCCGTTCTTCTCACCTGAGTGCTCCTGATTCCAGCTTTGATGGCTACACTCTACTCAACCGGAGCAGTAAGTTTAACCTCAACTTATGGCACTTTGTGAAAGTGTTGAGAACTAGAGCTCAGTTGTTTGGCACGCCACAACTGTCCATCCAGCAGTATGGACGGAGCTGCATAAAGCTGGCTCTAATTAGTCCACGGTTGTGTTCAGCCGAATGACCTCTGCCGGGAACACTCAGGATGAGGTTCTCAGTTATTGCAACATAGGTGCGTTTCACTGCTTTCAAGGCTTCTTAGGAAGAATTCCGGAATCTTACTGCCGGTAGTCCTCCGGCTATTGCGGGTGAACATCTCCTTGTAAATCCCCCGAAGTTTCTTGTACACCCGTGAAATTTGGCCAGGTTATGCAGTTTGCTTTGCTACACAATTGCGCCTGCCTAGCTCTGCTGCGGTTGCAAAAATTCAGTCGTGGCAGCCAGGTAGGCTAGACCACTGAAGACACTGCCAGCGGACTGGGTATATCTGCTTCCGGTTCTTCTCACTTGAGTGCTACTGATTCCAGCTTGGACGACTACACTCTACCCAATTGGAGCAGTAAGTTGAACCTCAACTTATGGTACTTTGTGAAAGTGTGGAGAACTAGAGCTCAGTTGTTTGGCATGCCACCACAGTCCATCCAGCACTATGGACGGCACTGCCTACATCTGGCTCTAATTAGTCCACAGTTGTGTTCAGCCGAATGACCTCTGCCGGGAACACTCAGAATGAGATTCTGAGTAATTGCAAATAGGAGCGTTTCACTGCTTTCAAGCCTTCTTAGGAAAAATTTCGGAATATTGCTCCCGGCAGTCCTCCGGCAATTCTAGGTGAAGATCTCCTTGTAAATCCCCCGTGGTTTCTTGTAGGCCCGTGAAATTTGGCCAGGTTATGCAATTTGCATTGCTGCACAATTGCGCCTGCCTAGCTCTGCCACGTTTGCAATCATTCAGGCGTGGCAACCAGAAAGGCTGGTCCCCTTAGGACACTGCCAGCGGACTGGGTTTATCTGCTTCCCGTTCTTCGCACCTGAATGCTACTGATTCCAGCTTTGTCGTCTACACTCTACTCAACCGGAGCCGTAAGTTGAACCTCAACTTTGTATAAGTGTTGAGAACAAGAGCTCAGTTGTTTGGCACGCCACCACAGTCCATCCAGCACTGTGGAAGGCAATGACTACATCTTACTCTAATTCGTCCACGGTTGTGTTCAGCCGAATGACCTCTGCTGGGAACACTCAGAATGAGGTTCTGAGTTATTGCAACATAGGAGCGATTCACTGCTTTCAAGGCTTCTTCGGAAGGATTCTGGAATATTGCTTCCGGCAGGCCACAGGCTGTTCCGGGTGAACATCTCCTTGTAAATCCCCCGTGGTTTCTTGTACACCCGTGAAATTTGGCCAGGTTATGCAGTTTGCATGGCTGCACTATTGCGCCTGCCTAGCTCTGCCGCAGTGGCAAACATTCAGGCGTGACAGGCAAATAGGGGGGTCCCCGTAGGACTCTGCCAGCGGACTGGGTCTATCTGCTTCCCATTCTTCTCACCTGAGTGCTACTGATTCCAGCTTTGACGGCTACACTCTACTCAACCAGAAAAGTAAGTTGAACCTCAACCTATGGCAATTTGTAAAAGTTTTGAGAACTAGAGCTCAGTTGTTTGGCACGCCACCACTGTCCATCCAGCACTATGGACGGTACTGCCTACATCTGGCTCTAATAAGTTCACGGTTGTGTTCAGCCGAATGACCTCTGCCGGGAACACTCAGAATGAGGTTCTGAGTTATTGCAACATAGGAGCGTATTACTGCTTCCAAGGCTTCTTAGGAAGGATTCCGGAATGTTGATGCCGCCAGTCCTCTGGCTGTTCCAGGGGAACATCTCCTTGTAAATCCCGCGTGGTTTCTTGTACACCCGTGAAATTTTTCCAGGTTATGCAGTTTGCATTGCTGCACAATTGCGCCTGCCTAGCTCTGCCGCGGTTGCAAACATTCAGGCGTGGCAGCCAGATTTACGGGTCCCCTTAGGACACTGCCAGCGGATTGCTTATATCAGCTTCCCGTTCTTCTCACCTCAGTGCTACTGATTCCAGCTTTGATGGCTACACTCTACTAAACTGGCAGTGTCCATCCAGCACTATGTACGGCACTGCCTACATCTGGCTCTAATTAGTCCACAGTTGTCGACAGCCAAATGACCTCTGCCGGGAACACTCAGAATGAGGTTCTGAGTTATTGCCACATAGGAGCGTTTCACTTTTTTCAAGGCTTCACAGGAAGAATTCCGGAATCTTACTGGTGGCAAGCCTCTGGCTGTTCCGGGTGAACATCTCCTTGTAAATCCCCCGTGGTTTCTTGTACAGCCGTGAAATTTGGCCAGGTTATACAGTTTGCATTGCTGCAAAATGGCGCCTGCCTAGCTCTGCCGCGTTTGCAAACATTCAGGCTTGGCAGCCAGATAGGCTGGTCCCGTAGGACACTGTCAGAGGACTGGCTATATCTGACTCCCGTTCTTCTAACCTGAGTGCTACTGATTCCAGCTTTGATGGCTACACTCTACTAAATCGGAGCAGTAAGTTGAACCTCAACTTATGGCACTTTGTGAAAGTGTTGAGAACTAGAGCTCAGTTGTTTGGCACGCTACCACTGTCCATCCAGCACCATGGACGCCCCTGCCTTCATCTGGCTCTATTAATCCACGGTTGAGTTCAGCCGAATGACCTCTGCGGGGAACACTGAGAATGAGGTTCTGAGTTATTGCAAAATAGGAGCACTTCACTGCTTCCAAGGCTTCTTAGGAAGAATTCCGGAATGTTTTGGCCGACAGGCCTCCGGCTGTTCTGGGTGAACATCTCCTTGTAAATCCCCCGTGGTTTCTTGTACACCCGTGAAATTTGGCCAGGTTATGCAGTTTGCATTGCTGCACAATTGCGCTTGCCTAAATCTGCCGCGTTTGCAATCATTCAGGCGTGGCAGCCATATAGGCTGGTCCCAGTAGGACACTGCCAGCGGACTGGGTATATCTGCTTCCCGTTCTTCTCACATGAGTGCTATTGATTCCAGCTGAGTTGGCTACACTCTTCTCAACCGGAGCAGTAACTTGAACCTCAACTTATGGTAGATTATGAAAGTGTGGAGAACTAGAGCTCAGTTGTTTCTCACGCCACCACTGTCCTTACAGCACCATGGACGGCACTGCCTACATCTGGCAATAATTAGTCCACGGTTGTGTTCAGCCGAATGACCTCTGCCGGGAACAATCAGAATGAGGTTCTGAGTTGTTGCAACATAGGAGCGCTTCACTGCTTTCAAGGCTTCTTAGGAAGGATTCCGGAATGTTGCTGCCGGCAGGCCTCCGGCTGTTCTGGGTGAACATCTCCTTGTAAATCCCCCGAGGTTTATTTTACACCCGTGAATTTTTGCCAGGTTATGCAGTTTGCATTGCTGCACATTTGTGCCTGCCCATCTCTGCCGCGGTTGCAAACATTCAGGCGTGGCAGCCAGATAGGCTGGTCCCCGTAGGACACTGCCAGCGAACTGGGTATATCTGCTTCCCGTTCTTCTCACATGAGTGCTACTGATTCCAGCTTTGACGGCTACACTCTACTAAACCGGAGCAGTAAGTTGAAACTCAACTTATGGCACTTTGTGAAAGTGTTGAGAACTAGAGCTCAGTTGTTTGGCACGCCACCACTGTCAATCCAGCACTGTGGACGGCACTGCCTACATCTGGCTCTATTAATCGACGGTTGTGTTCAGCCGCATGAATTCTGCCGGGAAAAGTCAGAATGAGGTTCTGCGTTCCTGCAACATAGGAGCGTTTCACTGCTTTCAAGGCTTCTTAGGAAGGATTCTGGAAGGTTGCTGCCGGCAGGACTCCTGCTGTTCTGGGTGAACATCTCCTTGTAAATCCCCCTTGGTTTATTGTACACCCGTGAAATTTGGACAGGTTATGCAGTTTGCATTGCTGCACAAATGCGCGTGCCTAGCTCTGCAGCGGTTGCAAACATTCAGACATGGCAGCCAGATAGGCTGGTCCACCTAGGACCCTGCCAGCAGACCTGGTATATCTGCTTCCCGTTCTTCTCACCTGAGTGCTACTGATTCCAGCTTTGAAGGCTAAACTCTACTCAACCGGCAGTGTCCATCCAGCATTATGGACGACACTGCCTACATCGGGTTCTATTAATCCACGATTGAGTTCAGGCGAATGACCTCTGCCGGGAACACTCAGAATGAGGTTCTGTGTTATTGCAACATAGGAGCATTTCACTGCTTTCAAGGCTTCTTAGGAAGGATTCCGAAATGTTGCTGCCGGCAGGCCTCCCGCTGTTCCGGGTGAACAGCTCCTTGTAAATCCCCCGTGGTTTCTTGTACACCCGTGAATTTTGGCCAGGTTAAGCTGTTTGCATTGCTGCACAATTGTGCCTGCCTAGCTCTGCGAGGTTGCAAACATTCAGTCGTGGCAGCCAGATAGGGTGGAACCAGTAGGACACTGCAAGCGGACTGGGTATATCTGCTTCCCATTCTTCTCACCTGCGTGCTCTTGATTCCTGCTTTGACGGCTACACTCTACTCAACCGCAGCAGTAAGTTGAACCTCAACTTATGGCACTTTTTGAAAGTGTTGTGAACTAGAGCTCAGTTGTTTGGCATGCCACCACTGTCCATCCAGCACTAAGGACAGCACTGCCTACATCTGGCTCTAATTAGTCCACGGTTGGGTTCAGCCGAATGACCTCCGCCGGGAACACTCAGAATGAGGTTCTGAGTTATTGCAGCATAGGAGCGTTTCACTGCTTTCAAGACTTCGCATGATGGATTCTGGAATGTTGCTGCCGGCAGGCCTCCGGCTGTTCCGGGTGAACATCTCCTTGTAAATCCCCCGTGGTTTCTTGTACACCCGTGAAATTTGGCCAGGTTATGCAGTTTGCATTGCTGCACAATTGCGCCGGCCTAGCTCTGCCACGGTGGCAAACATTCAGGCGTGGCAGCCAGATAGGCTAATCCCGGTAGGACACTGCCAGCTAACTGGGTGTATCTGCTTCCGGTTCTTCAAACCTGAGCGATACTGATTCCAGCTTTGACTGCTACACTCTACTCAACCAGAGCAGTAAGTTGAACCTCAACTTATAGAACTTTGTGAAAGTGTTGAGAACTAGAGCTCAGTTGTTTTGCATGCCACCACTGTCCATCCAGCACTATGGACGGCACTGCCTCCATCTGGTTCTAATTAGTCCATGGTTGTGTTCAGCTGAATGACCTCTGCCAGGAACACTCAGAATGAGGTTCTGAGTTATTGCAACATAGGAGAGTTTCACTGCTTTCAAGACTTCTCAGGAAGGATTTCGCAATGTTGCTGCGGGCAGGCCTCTGGCTGTTCCGGGAGAACATCTCCTTGTAAATCTCCCGTGGTTTCTTGTACATCCGTGAAATTTGGCCAGGTTATTGCATTGTTGCACAATTGCGCCTGCCTAGCTCTGCCGGGGTTGCAAACATTCAGGCGTAGCAGCCAGATAGGCTGGTCCCAGTAGGACACTGCCAGCGAACTGGGTATATCTCCTTCCCGATCTTCTCACCTGAGATCTACTGATTCCAACTTTGACGGCTACACTCTACTCATCCGGAGCAGTAAGTTGAACCACAACTTATGGCACTTTGTGAAAGTGTTGAGAACTAGAGCGCAGTTGTTTGGCACGCCACCACTGTCCATCCAGCATTATGGACAGCACTGCCAACATCTGGCTCTAATTAGTCCACGGTTGTGTTCACCGAATGACCACTGCCCGGAACACTCAGAAAGAGGTTCTGAGTTATTGCAATATAGGAGAGTTTCACTGCTTTCAAGGCTTCTCTGGAAGGATTCCGGAATGTAGCTGCCGGCAGGCTTCAGCCTGTTCCATGTGAACATCTCCTTGTAAATCCCCCGTGATTTCTTGTACACCCGTGGAATTTAGCCAGGTTATGCAGTATGTATTGCTGCACTATTGGGCCTGCATAGCTCTGCCGGGGTTGCAAACATTCAGGCGTGGCAGCCAGATAGGCTGGTCCCCGTAGGACACTGAAAGCGGACTGTATATATGTACTTCCCGTTCTTCTCACCTGAGTGCTACTGATTGCACCTTTGACGGCTACACTCTACTCAACCGGAGCAGTAAGTTGAACCTCAACTTATGGCGCTTTGTGAAAGTGTTGAAAACTATAGCTCAGTTGTTTGACACGCCACCACTGTCCATCCAGCACTATGGACGGCACTCCCTACATCTGGCACTAAGTAGTCCCCGGTTGTGTTCAGCCGAATGACCTCTGCCGGGAACACTCAGAATGAGGTTCTGAGTTATTGCAACATAGGAGCGTTTCACTGCTTTCAATGCTTCTTAGGAAGGATTCCGGAATGTTGCTGCCGGCATGCCTCCAGTAGTTCTGGGTGAACATCTCCTTGTAAATCCCCCTTGGTTTCTTGTACACCCGTGAAATTTGGCCAGGTTATGCAGTTTGCATTTCTGCACAATTGCGCCTTCCTAGTTCTGCTGCGGTTGCAAACATCAGGCGTGACAGCCAGATAGGCTGGTCCCTGTAGGACACTGCCAGCGCACTGGGTACATGTGCTTCCCGTTCTTCTCACCTGAGTGCTACTGATTCCAGCTTTGATGGCCACACTCTACGCACCCGGAGCAGTAAGTTGAACCTCAACTTATGGCACTTTGTGAAAATGTTGAGAACTACAGCTCAGTTGTTTAGCACGCCACCACAGTCCATCCAGCACTATGGACGGCACTGCCTACATCTGGCTCTAATTAGTCCACGGTTGATTTCAGCCGAATGACCTCTCCGCGAACACTCAGAATGAGGTTCTGAGTTATTGCCACATAGGAGAGTTTCACTGCTTTCAAGGCTTCTTAGGAAGGATTCCGGAATGTTGCTGCCGGCAGCCCTCTGGCTTTCCGGGTGAACATCTCCTTGTAAATCCCCCGTGGTTTCTTGTACATCCCTCAAATTTGGCCAGGTTATGCAGTTTGCATTGCTGCACAATTGTTCCTGCCAAGCTCTGCCGCGATTGCAAACATTCAGGCGTGGCAGCCAGATATGCTGGTCCCCGTAGGACACTGCCAGCGGAATGGGTATATCTGCTTCCCGTTCTTCTCACCTGAGTGCTACTGATTCCAGCTTTGACGGCTACACTCTACTCAACCGTAGCAGTAAGTTGAACTTCAACTTATGGCACTTTGTGAAAGTGTTGAGAACTAGAGCTAGGTTATTTGGCAAGCCACCACTGTCCATCCAGCAATATGGACGACACTGCCTACATCTTTCTCTAATTAGTCCACGGTTGTGTTCAGCCGAATGAACTCTGCCGGGAACACTCAGAATGAGGTGCTGAGTTAATGCAACATAGGAGCGGTTCACTGCGTTCAAGGCTTCTTAGGAAGAATTCCGGAATCTTGCTGCTGGCAGGCCTCCGGCTTTTCCGGGTGAACATCTCTTTGTATTTCCTTGTGGTTTATTGTACACCCGTGAAATTTGGCCAGGTTATGCAGTTTGCATTGAGGCACAATTTTGCCTGCCTTGCTCTGTCTCGGTTGCAAACATTCAAGCGTGGCAGCCAGATAGGCTGGTCCCCGTAGGACACTGCCAGCGGACTGGGTATATCTGCTTCCGTTCTTCTCCCCTCTGTGCTACTGATTCCAGCTTTCACGGCTACAGTCTACTCCACCGGAGCAGTAAGTTGAACCTCAACTTATGGTACTTTGTGAAAGTACTGAGAACGAGAGCCCAGTTGTTTGGCTAGCCACCACTGTCCATCCAGCAGTATGGACGGCACTGTCTACATCTGGCTCTAATTATTCCACGGTTGTGTTCAGCCGAATGACCTCTGCCGGTAACACTCAGAATGAGGTTCTGAGTTATTGCAATATAGGAGCGTTTCTCTGTTTCAAGGCTTCTTAGGAAGAATTCCGGAATGTTGCTGCCCGCAAGCCTCCGGCTGTTCCAGGTGAACATCTCCTTGAAAATCCCCGGTGGTTTCTTGTACACTCGTGAAATTTCGGCAGGTTATGCAGTTTGCATTGCTGCACAATTTCGCCTGCCTAACTCTGCCGCGGTTGCAAACATTCAGGCGTGGCAGCCAGATAAGCTGGTCCCCATAGACACTGCCAGCGGACTGGGTCTATCTGCTTCCCGTTCTTCTCACCTGAGTGCTACTGATTCCAGCTTTGACGGCTACACTCTACTCAACCGGAGCAGTAAGTTGAACCTCACCTTATGGCAATATGTGAAAGTGTTGAGAACTAGAGCTCAGTTGTTTGGCACGCCACCACTGTCCTTCCAGCACTGTGGACCGCACTGCTTACATCTGGCTCTAATTAGTCCACGGTTGTGTTCAGCCGAATGACCTCTGCCGGGAACACTCAGAATGAGGTTCTGAGTTATTGCAACATAGCAGCGTTTCACTGCTTTCAAGGCTTATCAGGAAGAATTCCGGAATCTTGCTGCCGGCAGGCCTCCGGCTGTTCCAGGAGAACATCTCCTTGTAAATCCCCCGTGGTTTCTTGTACACCCGTGAAATTTGGCCAGTTTATGCAGTTTGCATTGGTGCACAATTGGGCCTGCCTAGCTCGGCCACGGTAGCAAACATTCAGGCGTGGCAGCCAGATAGGCTCGTCCCCGTAGGACACTGCCAGCAGACTGGGTATATCTGCTTCCCGTTCTTCTCACCTGAGTGCTACTGATTCCAGCTTTGACGGCTACACTCTAATCAACCGGCGCAGTAAGTTGAACCTCACCTTATGGCACTTTGTGAAAGTGTTGAGAACTAGAGCTCAGTTGTTTGGCACGCCACCACTGTCCATCCAGCCCTATGGACTGCAGTGCCTACATCTGGCTCTAATTAGTCCACGGTTGTGTTCAGCCGAATGAACTCTGCCGGGAACATTCCGAATGAGATTCTGAGTTATTTCAACATAGGAGCGTTTCACTGCTTTCAAGGCTTCTCAGGAAGAATTCCAGAATCTGGCTGCTAGCAGGCCTCCGGCTGTTCCGGGTGAACATCTCCTTGTAAATCCCCCGTGGTTTCTTGTACATCCGTGAAATTTGGCCAGGTTATACAGTTTGCATTGCTGCACAATTGCGCCAGCCCAGCTCGGCCGCGGTTGCAAACATTCCGGCGTGGCAGCCAGATAGGCTGGTCCCCATAGGACTCTGCCAGCGGACTGGGTATATCTGCTTCCCATTCTTCTCACCTGAGTGCTACTGATTCCAGCTTTGATGTCTACACTCTAATCAACCGGCGCAGTAAGTTGAACCTCAACTTATGGCCTTTTCTGAAACTGTGGAGAACTAGAGCTCAGTTGTTTGGCACGCCACCGCTGTCCATCCAGCACTATGGACGGCACTGCCTACATCTGGCTCTAATTAGTCCACGGTTGTGTTCAGCCGAATGAACTCTGCCGGGAACATTCCGAATGAGATTCTGAGTTATTTCAACATAGGAGCGTTTCACTGCTTTCAAGGCTTCTCAGGAAGAATTCCAGAATCTGGCTGCTAGCAGGCCTCCGGCTGTTCCGGGTGAACATCTCCTTGTAAATCCCCCGTGGTTTCTTGTACATCCGTGAAATTTGGCCAGGTTATACAGTTTGCATTGCTGCACAATTGCGCCAGCCCAGCTCGGCCGCGGTTGCAAACATTCCGGCGTGGCAGCCAGATAGGCTGGTCCCCATAGGACTCTGCCAGCGGACTGGGTATATCTGCTTCCCATTCTTCTCACCTGAGTGCTACTGATTCCAGCTTTGATGTCTACACTCTAATCAACCGGCGCAGTAAGTTGAACCTCAACTTATGGCCTTTTCTGAAACTGTGGAGAACTAGAGCTCAGTTGTTTGGCACGCCACCGCTGTCCATCCAGCACTATGGACGGCACTGCCTACATCTGGCTCTAATTAGTCCACGGTTGTGTTCAGCCGAATGACCTCTGCCGGGAACACTCAGAATGAGGTTCTGAGTTATTGCAACATAGGAGCGTTTCACTGCTTTCAAGGCTTCTCAGGAAGAATTCCGGAATCTTGCTGCCGGCAGGCCTCCGGCTGTTCCGGGTGAACATGTCCTTGTAAATCCCCCGTGGTTTCTTGTAGAACCGTGGAATTTGGCCAGGTTATGCAGTTTGCATTGCTGCACAATTGCGCCTGCCTAGCTCGGCCGCGGTTGCAAACATTCAGGCGTGGCAACCAGATAGGCTGATCCCCGTGGGACACTGCCAGCGGACTGGGTCTATCTGCTTCCCGTTCTTCTCATCTGAGTGCTACTGATTCCAGCTTTGACCGCTACGCTCTACTCAATCGGAGCAGTAAGTTGAACCTCAACTTATGTCTCTTTGTGAAAGTGTTGAGAACTAGAGCTCAGTTGTTTGGCACGCCACCACTGTCCTTCCAGCACTGTGGACAGCACTGCTTAATCCTGGCTCTAATTAGTCCAAGGTTGTGTTCAGCCAAATGACCTCTGCGGGGAACACTGAGAATGAGGTTCTGAGTTATTGCAAAATAGGAGCACTTCACTGCTTCCAAGGCTTCTTAGGAAGAATTCAGGAATGTTTCGGCCGACGTGCCTCTAGCTGTTCCGGGTGAACATCCCCTTGTAAATCCCCCGTGTTTTCTTGTACACCCGTGAAATTTGGCCAGATTATGCAGTTTGCATTGCTGCACAATTGCGCTGGCCTAGATCTGCCGCGTTTGCAATCATTCAGGCGTGGCAGCCAGATAGGCTGGTCCCTGTAGGACACTGACAGCGGACTGGGTATATCTGCTTCCCGTTCTTATCACATGAGTGCTATTCATTCCAGCTTTGTCGACTACACTCTTCTCAACCGGAGCAGTAACTTGAACCTCAACTTATGGTACGTTGTGAAAGTGTTGTGAACTAGATCTCCGGTGTTTGGCACCCCACCAATGTCCATCCAGCACTATGGAAGGCATTGCCTATATCTGGCTCTAATTAGTCCACAGTTGTGTTCAGCTGAATGATCTCTGCCAGGAACACTCAGAATGAGGTTCTGAGTTATTGCAACCTAGGAGCGTTTCACTGCTTTCAAGGTTTCACAGGAAGAATTCCGGAATCTTGCTGCCGGCAGGCCTCCGGATGTTCCGAGGGAAATCCCCTTGTAAATCCCCCGTGTTTTCTTGTACACCCGTGAAATTTGGCCTGATTATGCAGTTTGCCTTGCTGCACAATTGCGCTGGCCTAGATCTGCCGCGTTTGCAATCATTCAGGCGTGGCAGCCAGATAGGCTGGTCCCTGTAGGACACTGCCAGCGGACTGGGTATATCTGCTTCCCGTTCTTCTCACATGAGTGCTATTCATTCCAGCTTTGTCGGCTACACTCTTCTCAACCGGAGCAGTAACTTGAACCTCAACTTATGGTACGTTGTGAAAGTGTTGTGAACTAGATCTCCGGTGTTTGGCACGCCACCAAAGTCCATCCAGCACTATGGAAGGCATTGCCTATATCTGGCTCTAATTAGTCCACAGTTGTGTTCAGCTGAATGATCTCTGCCGGGAACACTCAGAATGAGGTTCTGAGTTATTGCAACCTAGGAGCGTTTCACTGCTATCAAGGTTTCACAGGAAGAATTCCGGAATCTTGCTGCCGGCAGGCCTCCGGATGTTCCGAGGGAAATCCCCTTGTAAATCACCCGTGGTTTCTTGTGCACCCGTGAAAATTGGCCAGGTTATGCAGTTTGCATTGCTGCACAATTCCGCCTGCATAGCTCTGCCGCGGTTACAAACATTCAGGCGTGGCAGCCAGTAAGGCAGGTTCTTGTAGGACACTGCCAGCGGACTTGGTCTACCTGCTTCCCCTTCTTCTCACCTGTGTGCTACTGATTCCAGCTTTGACGGGTATACTCTACTGAATCGGAGGAGTAAGTTGAACCTCAACTTATGGCACTTTGTGAAAGTTTGGAGAACTAAAGCTCAGTTGTTTTCCAATCGAAAACACTGCCTATATCTGGCTCTAATTAGTCCATTGCCTACATCTGGGTCTAATTAGTCCACTGCCTACATCTGGCTCTAATTAGTCCACGGATGAGTTCAGCCGAATGACCTCTGCCGGGAACACTCAGAATGAGTTTCTGAGTTATTTCAACATAGGAGCGTTTCACTGCTTTCAAGGCTTCTTAGGAAGGATTCCGGAATCTTGCTGCCAGCAGGCCTCTGGCTGTTCCGGTGGAACATCTCCTTGTACATCCCCGGTGGTTACTTGTACACCCGTGAAATTTGGCCAGGTTATGCAGTTTGCATTGCTGCACAATTCCGCCTGGCGAGCTCTGCCTCGGTTGCAAATATTCAGGCGTGGCAGCCAGAGAGGCTGGTCCCGGTAGGACACTGCTGGCGGACTGGGTTTATCTCCTTCCCATTCTTCTCACCTGAGTGCTACTGATTCCCGCTTTGACGGCTACACTCTACTCAAACGAAGCAGTAAATTGAACCTCTACTTATGGCACTCTGTTAAAGTTTGGAGAAATAGAGCTCACTTGTTTGGCACGCGACAACTGTCCATCCAGCACTATGGACGGCACTGTCTACATCTGGCTCTAATTAGTCCACGGTTGTGTTCAGCCGAATGACCTCTGCCGGGAACACTCCGAATGACGTGCTGAGTTATTGCAACACAGGAGCGTTTCACTGTGTTCAAGGCTTCTTAGAAAGAATTCAGGAATCTTGCTGCTGGCAGGCCTCCGGCTGTTCCGGGTGAACATCTCCTTGTAAATCCCCCGTGGTTTCTTGTACACCGGTGAAATTTGGCCAGGTTATGAAGTTTGCATTGCTGCACAATTGCGCCTGCCTAGCTTTGCCACGCTTGCAAACATTCAGGGGTGGAAGCCAGAGAGGCTGGTCCCGGTAGGACACGGCTGGCGTACTGGGTATATCTGCTTCCCGTTCTTCTCACCTGAGTGCTACTGATTCCAGCTTTGAAGGCTACACTATACTCAAGGGGAGTAGTAAGTTGAACCTCAACTTATGGCACTTTCTGAAAGCGCTGAGAACTAGAGCGCAGTTTTTGACTAGCCACCAATGTCCATCAAGCAGTATGGACGGCACTGTCTACATCTTGCTCTAAATAGTCCACGGTTGTGTTCAGCCGAATGACCTCTGCCGGGAACACTAAGAATGAGGTTCTGAGTTATTGCAACATAGGAGCGTTTCACTGCTTTCAAAGCTTCACAGGAAGAATTCCGGAATCTTGCTGCCGGCAGGCCTCCGGCTGTTCCGGGTGAACATCTCCTTGAAAATCCCCCGTGGTTTCTTAGTCACAAGTGAAATTTGGCCAAGTTACGCAGTTTGCATTGCTGCACAATTGTGCCTGCCTACCTCAGCCGTGGTTGCAAACATTCAGGCGTGATAGCCAGATAGGCTGGTCCCCGTAGGACACTGCCAGCGGACTGGGTATATCTGCTTCCCGTTCTTCTGACCTGAGTGCTACTGATTCCAGCTTTGACGGCTACACTCTACACAACCGGAGCAGTAAGTTGAACCTCAACTTATGGCAATTTGTGAAAGTGTTGAGAACTAGAGCTCAGTTGTTTGGCACGCCACAACATTCCATCCAGGACTATGGACAGCAGAGCCTACATCTGGCTCTAATTAGTGCACGGTTGTGTTCAGCCGAATGACCTCTGCCGGGAACACTCAGAATGAGGTTCTGAGTTATTGCAACATAGGAGCGTTTCACTGCTTTCAAGGCTTCTCAGGAAGAATTCTGGAATCTTGCTGCCGGCAGGCCTCCGGCTGTTCCGGGTGAACATCTCCTTGTAAATCCCCCGTGGTTTCTTGTACACCCATGAAATTTGGCCAGATTATGCAGTTTGAATTGCTGCACAATTGCGCCTGCCTAGCTCGGCCGAGGTTGCAAACATTCAGGCCTGGCAGCAAGATAGGCTGGTTCCCGTAGGACACTGCAAGCAGCCTGGGTATATCTGCTTCCCGTTCTTCTCACCTGAGTGCTACTGATTCCAGCTTTGACGGCTACACTCTACACAACCGGAGCAGTAAGTTGAACCTCAACTTATGGCAATTTGTGAAACTGTGGAGAACTAGAGCTCAGTTGTTTGGCCCGCCACCACTGTCCATCCAGCACTATGGACCGCACTGCCTACATCTGGTTCTAATTAGTCCACGGTTGTGTTCAGCCGAATGACCTCTGCCGGGAACACTCAGAATGAGGTTCTGAGTTATTGCAACATAGGAGCATTTCACTGCTTTCAAGGCTTCTCAGGAAGAATTCCGGAATCTTGCTGACAGGCAGGCCTCCGGCTGTTCCGGGTGAACATCTCCTTGTAAATCCCCCCTGGTTTCTTGTACAACCGTGAAATATGGCCAGGTTATGCAGTTTGCATTGCTGCACAATTGCGCCTGCATAGCTCGGCCGCGGTTGCAAACATTCAGGCGTGGTAGCCAGATAGTCTGGTCCCCGAAGGACTCTGCCAGCGGACTGGGTATATCTGCTTTCCGTTCTTCCCAACTGAGTGCTACTGATTCCAGCTTTCACGGCTACACTTTACTCAACCGGAGCAGTAAGTTGAACCTCAACTTATGGCACTTTGTGATACTGTAGATAACTAGAGTTCAGTTGTTTGGCACGCCACGACTGTCCATCCAGCACTATGGACGGCACTGCCTACATCTGGCTCTAATTAGTCCACGGTTGTGTTCATCCGTATGACCTCTGCCGGGAACACTCAGAAAGAGGTTCTGAGTTATTGCAACATAGTAGCGTTTCACTGCTTTCAAGGCTTCTCAGGAAGAATTCCGGAATCTTGCTGCCGGCAGGCCTCCGGCTGATCCGGGAGAACATCTCCTTGTAAATCCCCCGTGGTTTCTTGTACACCCGTTGAATTTGGCCAGTTTATGCAATTTGCATTGCTGCACAATTGTGCCTGCCGAGCTCGGCAGCGGTTGCAAACATTCAGGCGTGGCAGCCAGACAGTCTGGTCCCCGTAGGACAGGGCCAGCGGAATGGGTATATCTGCTTCCCGTTCTTCTCACCTGAGTGCTACTGATGCCAGCTTTGACGGCTACACTCTACTCAACCGGAGTAGTAAGTTGAACCTCAACTTATGGCACTTTGTGAAACTGTTGAGAAATAGAGCTCAGTTGTTTGGCACGCCACCACTGTCCATCCAGCACTATAGACAGCACTGCCTACATCTGGCTCTAATTAGTCCACGGTTGTGTTCAGCCGAATGACCTCTGCCGGGAACACTCAGAATGAGGTTCTGAGTTATTGCAACATAGGAGCTTTTGAGTACTTTCAAGGCTTCTCAAGAAGAATTACGGAATCTTGCTGCCGGCAGGCCTCAGGCTGTTCCGGGTGAATATCTCCTTGTAAATCCCCCTTGGTTTCTTGTACACCCGTGAAATTTGGCCAGGTTATGCAATTTGCATTGCTGCACAATTGGGCCTGCCTAGCTCGGCCGCGGTTGCAAACCTTCAGGCGTGGCAGCCAGATAGGCTGGTCCCCGTTGGACTCTGCCAGTGGACTGGGTATATCTGCTTCCCGTTCTTCACACCTGAGTGCTACTGAATCCAGCTTTGACGGCTACACTCTATTCAACCGGAGCAGTAAGTTGAACCTCAACTTAGGGCACTTTGTGAAACAGTTGAGAACTAGAGCTAAGTTGTTTGGCACGCCACCACTGTCCATCAAGCACTATGGACGGCACTGCCTACAGCTGGCTCTAATTAGTCCACGGTTGTGTTCAGCCGAATGACCTCTGCCAGGAACACTGAGAATGAGGTTCTGAGTTATTGCAACATAGGAGCGTTTCACTGCTTTCAAGGCTTCTCAGGAAGAATTCCGGAATCTTGCTGCCGGCAGGCCTCAGGCCGTTCTGGGTGAACATCTCCTTGTAAATCCCCCGTGGTTTCTTGTACACCCGTGGAATTTGGCCAGGTTATGCAGTTGGCATTGCTGCACAATTCCGCCTGCCTAGCTCTGCCGCGGTTGCAAACATTCAGTCGTGGCAGCCATACAGGCTGGTCCCCGTAGGACACTCCCAGCGGACTGGGTATATCTGCTTCCCGTTCGTCTCACCTGAGTGCTACTGATTCCAGGTTTGACGGCTACACTCTACTCAACCGGAGCAGTAAGTTGAACCTCAATTTATGGCACTTTGTGACAGTGTTGAGAACTAGAGCTCAGTTGTATGGCACGCCACCACTGTCCATCCAGCACTATGGACGGCCCTGCCTACATCTGGCTCTAATTAGTCCACGGTTGTGTTCAGCCGAATGACCTCTGCCGGGAACACTCAGAATGAGGTTCTGAGTTATTGCAACATAGCAGCGTTTCACTGCTTTCAAGGCTTCTCAGGAAGAATTCCGGAATCTTGCTGCCGGCAGACCTCCGGCTGTTCCTGGTGAACATCTCCTTGTAAATCCCCCGTGGTTTCTTGTACACCCGTGAAATTTGGCCAGGTTATGCAGTTTGCATTGCTGCACAATTGCGCCTGCCTAGCTCGGCCGTGGTTGCAAACATTCAGGGGTGGCAGCCAGATAGGCTGGTCCCCGTAGGACACTGCCAGCGGACTGGGTATATCTGCTTCCCGTTCTTCTCACCTGAGTGCTACTGATTCCAGCTTTGACGGCTACACTCTACTCAACCGGAGCAGTAAGTTGAACATCAACTCATGGCACTTTGTGAAACTGTTGAGAACTAGAGGTCAGGTTTTTGGCACGCCACCACTGTCCGTCCAGCACTATGCACGGCACTGCCTACATCTTGCGCTAATTAGCCAAATGACCAATGCCGGGAACACTCAGAATGAGGTTCTGAGTTATTGCAACATAGGAGCGTTTCACTGCTTTCAAGGCTTCTCAGGAAGAATTCCGGAATCTTGCTGCCGGCAGGCCTCTGGCTGTTCCGGGTGAACATCTCCTTGTAAATCCCCCGTGGTTTCTTGTACACCCGTGAAATTTGGCCAGGTTATGCAGTTTGCATTGCTGCACAATTGCGCCTGCCTAGCTCGGCTGCGGTTGCAAACATTCAGGCGTGGCAGCCAGATAGGCTGGTCCCCGTAGGACACTGCCAGGGGACTGGGTATATCTGCTTCCCGTTCTTCTCACCTGAGTGCTACTGATTCCAGCTTAGACGGCTACACTCTACTAAACCAGAGCAGTAAGTTGAACCTCAACTTATGGCACTTTGTGAAAGTGTTGAGAACCAGAGCTCAGTTGTTTGGCACGCCACCACTGTCCATCCAGCACTATGGACGGCAAAGCCTACATCTGGCTCTAATTAGTCCACGGTTGTGTTCATCCGAATGACCTCTGCCGGGAACACTCAGAAAGAGGTTCTGAGTTATTGCAACATAGGAGCGTTTCACTGCTTTCAAGGCTTCTCAGGAAGAATTCCGGAATCTTGCTGCCGGCAGGCCTCCGGATGTTCCAGGTGAACATCTCCTTGTAAATCCCCCGTGGTTTCTTGTACACCCGTGGAATTTGGCCAGGTTATGCAGTTTGCATTGCTGCACAATTGCGCCTGCCTAGCTCGGCCGCGGTTGCAAACATTCAGTCGTGGCAACCAGACAGGCTGGTCCCCGTAGGACAGTGTCAGCGGACTGGGTATATCTGCTTCCCGTTCTTCTAACCTGAGTGTTACTGATTCCAGCTTTGACGGCTACACTCTACTCAACCGGCGTAGTAAGTTGAACCTAAACTTATGGCACTTTGTGAAAGTGTTGAGAACTAGAGCTCAGTTGTTTGGCACGCCACCACTGTCCATCCAGCACTATGGACGGCACTGCCTACATCTGGCTCTAATTAGTCCACAGTTGTGTTCAGCCGAATGACCCCTGCCGGGAACACTGAGAATGAGGTTCTGAGTTATTGCAACATAGGAGCGTTTCACTGCTTTCAAGGCTTCTCAGGAAGAATTCCGAAATCTTGATTTCGGCAGGCCTCCGGCCGTTCTGGGTGAACATCTCCTTGTAAATCCCCCGTGGTTTCTTGTACACCCGTGGAATTTGGCCAGGTTATGCAGTTGGCATTGCTGCACAATTCCGCCTGCCTAGCTCTGCCGCGGTTGCAAACATTCAGTCGTGGCAGCCATACAGGCGGGTCCCCGTAGGACACTGCCAGCGGACTGGGTATATCTGCTTCCCGTTCGTCTCACCTGAGTGCTACTGATTCCAGGTTTGACGGCTACACTCTACTCAACTGGAGCAGTAAGTTGAACCTCAATTCATGGCATTTTGTGACAGTGTTGAGAACTAGAGCTCAGTTGTATGGCACGCCTCCACTGTCCATCCAGCACTATGGACGGCACTGCCTACATCTGGCTCTAATTAGTCCACGGTTGTGTTCAGCCGAATGACCTCTGCTGTGAACACTCAGAATGAGGTTCTGAGTTATTGCAACATAGCAGCGTTTCACTGCTTTCAAGGCTTCTCAGGAAGAATTCCGGAATCTTGCTGCCGGCAGGTCTCCGGCTGTTCCGGGTGAACATCTCCTTGTAAATTCCCCGTGGTTTCTTGTACACCCGTGAAATTTGGCCAGTTTATGCAGTTTGCATTGGTGCACAATTGCGTCTGCCTAGCTCGGCCGCGGTTGCAAATATTCAGGCGTGGCAGCCAGATAGGCTGGTCCCCGTAGGACACTGCCAGCAGACTGGGTATATCTGCTTCCCGATCTTTTCACCTGAGTGCTACTGATTCCAGCTTTGACGGCTACACTCTACTCAACCGGAGTAGTAAGTTGAACCTCAACTTATGGCACTTTGTGAAAGTGTTGAGAACTAGAGCTCAGTTTTTTGGCACGCCACCACTGTCCATCCAGCCCTATGGACGGCACTGCCTACATCTGGCTCTAATTAGTCCACGGTTGTGTTCAGCCGAATGACCTCTGCCGGGAACACTCCGAATGAGGTTCTGAGTTATTGCAACATAGGAGCGTTTCACTGATTTCAAGCCTCCTCAGGAAGAATTCCAGAATCTGGCTGCTAGCAGGCCTCCGGCTATTCCGGGTTAACATCTCCTTGTAAATCCCCCGTGGTTCTTGTACACCCGTGAAATTTGGCCAGGTTATGCAGTTTGCATTGCTGCACAATTGTTCCAGCCGAGCTGGGCCGCGGTTGCAAACATTCCGGCGTGGCAGCCAGATAGGCTGGTCCCCGTAGGACTCTGCCAGCGGACTGGGTATATCTGCTTCCCGTTCTTCTCAGCTGAGTGCTACTGATTCCAGCTTTGAAGGCTACACTCTACTCAACCAGAGTAGTAAGTTGAACCTCTACTTATGGCACTTTGTGAAACTGTTGAGAAATAGAGCTCAGTTGTTTGGCACGCCACCACAGTCCATCCAGCACTATGGACGGCACTGCCTACATCTGGCTCTAATTAGTCCACGGTTGTGTTTAGCCGAAAGACCTCTGCTAGGAACACTCAGAATGAGGTTCTGAGTTATTGCAACATAGGAGCGTTTCACTGCTTTCAAGGCTTCTCAGGAAAAATTCCGGAATCTTGCTGCCGGCAGGCCTGTGGCTGTTCCGTGAGAACATCTCCGTGTAAATTCCCCGTGGTTTCTTGTACACCCGTGAAATTTGGCCAGGTCGTGCAGTTTGCATTGCTGCACAATTGCGCCTGCCTAGCTGCCGCGGTTGCAAATATTCAGGCGTGGCAGCCAGATAAGCTGGTCCCTGTAGGACACTGCCAGCGGACTGGGTATATCTGCTTCCCGTTCGTCTCACCTGAGTGCTACTGATTCCAGCTTTGACGGCTACACTCTACTCAACCGAAGCAGTAAGTTGAACCTCAATTTATGGCACTTTGTGCCATGTTGAGAACTAGAGCTCAGTTGTTTGGCACGCCACCACTGTCCATCCAGCACTATGGACGGCACTGCCTACATCTGGCTCTAATTAGTCCACGGTTGTGTTCAGCCGAATGACCTCTGCCGGGAACACTCAGAATGAGGTTCTGAGTTATTGCAACATAGGAGCGTTTCACTGCTTTCAAGGCTTCTCAGGAAGAATTCCGGAATCTTGCTGCCGGCAGGCCTCCGGCTGTTCCGGGTGAACATGTCCTTGTAAATCCCCCGTGGTTTCTTGTAGAACCGTGGAATTTGGCCAGGTTATCCAGTTTGCATTGCTGCACAATTGCGCCTGCCTAGCTCGGCCGCGGTTGCAAACATTCAGGCGTGGCAACCAGATAGGCTGATCCCCGTGGGACACTGCCAGCGGACTGGGTCTATCTGCTTCCCGTTCTTCTCATCTGAGTGCTACTGATTCCAGCTTTGACCGCTACGCTCTACTCAATCGGAGCAGTAAGTTGAACCTCAACTTATGTCTCTTTGTGAAAGTGTTGAGAACTAGAGCTCAGTTGTTTGGCACGCCACCACTGTCCTTCCAGCACTGTGGACAGCACTGCTTACTCCTGGCTCTAATTAGTCCAAGGTTGTGTTCAGCCAAATGACCTCTGCGGGGAACACTGAGAATGAGGTTCTGAGTTATTGCAAAATAGGAGCACTTCACTGCTTCCACGGCTTCTTAGGAAGAATTCAGGAATGTTTCGGCCGACGTGCCTCTAGCTGTTCCGGGTGAACATCCCCTTGTAAATCCCCCGTGTTTTCTTGTACACCCGTGAAATTTGGCCAGATTATGCAGTTTGCATTGCTGCACAATTGCGCTGGCCTAGATCTGCCGCGTTTGCAATCATTCAGGCGTGGCAGCCAGATAGGCTGGTCCCTGTAGGACACTGCCAGCGGACTGGGTATATCTGCTTCCCGTTCTTATCACATGAGTGCTATTCATTCCAGCTTTGTCGGCTACACTCTTCTCAACCGGAGCAGTAACTTGAACCTCAACTTATGGTACGTTGTGAAAGTGTTGTGAACTAGATCTCCGGTGTTTGGCACCCCACCAATGTCCATCCAGCACTATGGAAGGCATTGCCTATATCTGGCTCTAATTAGTCCACAGTTGTGTTCAGCTGAATGATCTCTGCCAGGAACACTCAGAATGAGGTTCTGAGTTATTGCAACCTAGGAGCGTTTCACTGCTTTCAAGGTTTCACAGGAAGAATTCCGGAATCTTGCTGCCGGCAGGCCTCCGGATGTTCCGAGGGAAATCCCCTTGTAAATCCCCCGTGTTTTCTTGTACACCCGTGAAATTTGGCCTGATTATGCAGTTTGCCTTGCTGCACAATTGCGCTGGCCTAGATCTGCCGCGTTTGCAATCATTCAGGCGTGGCAGCCAGATAGGCTGGTCCCTGTAGGACACTGCCAGCGGACTGGGTATATCTGCTTCCCGTTCTTCTCACATGAGTGCTATTCATTCCAGCTTTGTCGGCTACACTCTTCTCAACCGGAGCAGTAACTTGAACCTCAACTTATGGTACGTTGTGAAAGTGTTGTGAACTAGATCTCCGGTGTTTGGCACGCCACCAAAGTCCATCCAGCACTATGGAAGGCATTGCCTATATCTGGCTCTAATTAGTCCACAGTTGTGTTCAGCTGAATGATCTCTGCCGGGAACACTCAGAATGAGGTTCTGAGTTATTGCAACCTAGGAGCGTTTCACTGCTATCAAGGTTTCACAGGAAGAATTCCGGAATCTTGCTGCCGGCAGGCCTCCGGATGTTCCGAGGGAAATCCCCTTGTAAATCACCCGTGGTTTCTTGTGCACCCGTGAAAATTGGCCAGGTTATGCAGTTTGCATTGCTGCACAATTCCGCCTGCATAGCTCTGCCGCGGTTACAAACATTCAGGCGTTGCAGCCAGTAAGGCAGGTTCTTGTAGGACACTGCCAGCGGACTTGGTCTACCTGCTTCCCCTTCTTCTCACCTGTGTGCTACTGATTCCAGCTTTGACGGGTATACTCTACTGAATCGGAGGAGTAAGTTGAACCTCAACTTATGGCACTTTGTGAAAGTTTGGAGAACTAAAGCTCAGTTGTTTTCCAATCGAAAACACTGCCTATATCTGGCTCTAATTAGTCCATTGCCTACATCTGGGTCTAATTAGTCCACTGCCTACATCTGGCTCTAATTAGTCCACGGATGAGTTCAGCCGAATGACCTCTGCCGGGAACACTCAGAATGAGTTTCTGAGTTATTTCAACATAGGAGCGTTTCACTGCTTTCAAGGCTTCTTAGGAAGGATTCCGGAATCTTGCTGCCAGCAGGCCTCTGGCTGTTCCGGTGGAACATCTCCTTGTACATCCCCGGTGGTTACTTGTACACCCGTGAAATTTGGCCAGGTTATGCAGTTTGCATTGCTGCACAATTCCGCCTGGCGAGCTCTGCCTCGGTTGCAAATATTCAGGCGTGGCAGCCAGAGAGGCTGGTCCCGGTAGGACACTGCTGGCGGACTGGGTTTATCTCCTTCCCATTCTTCTCACCTGAGTGCTACTGATTCCCGCTTTGACGGCTACACTCTACTCAAACGAAGCAGTAAATTGAACCTCTACTTATGGCACTCTGTTAAAGTTTGGAGAAATAGAGCTCACTTGTTTGGCACGCGACAACTGTCCATCCAGCACTATGGACGGCACTGTCTACATCTGGCTCTAATTAGTCCACGGTTGTGTTCAGCCGAATGACCTCTGCCGGGAACACTCCGAATGACGTGCTGAGTTATTGCAACACAGGAGCGTTTCACTGTGTTCAAGGCTTCTTAGAAAGAATTCAGGAATCTTGCTGCTGGCAGGCCTCCGGCTGTTCCGGGTGAACATCTCCTTGTAAATCCCCCGTGGTTTCTTGTACACCGGTGAAATTTGGCCAGGTTATGAAGTTTGCATTGCTGCACAATTGCGCCTGCCTAGCTTTGCCACGCTTGCAAACATTCAGGGGTGGAAGCCAGAGAGGCTGGTCCCGGTAGGACACGGCTGGCGTACTGGGTATATCTGCTTCCCGTTCTTCTCACCTGAGTGCTACTGATTCCAGCTTTGAAGGCTACACTATACTCAAGGGGAGTAGTAAGTTGAACCTCAACTTATGGCACTTTCTGAAAGCGCTGAGAACTAGAGCGCAGTTTTTGACTAGCCACCAATGTCCATCCAGCAGTATGGACGGCACTGTCTACATCTTGCTCTAAATAGTCCACGGTTGTGTTCAGCCGAATGACCTCTGCCGGGAACACTAAGAATGAGGTTCTGAGTTATTGCAACATAGGAGCGTTTCACTGCTTTCAAAGCTTCACAGGAAGAATTCCGGAATCTTGCTGCCGGCAGGCCTCCGGCTGTTCCGGGTGAACATCTCCTTGAAAATCCCCCGTGGTTTCTTAGTCACAAGTGAAATTTGGCCAAGTTACGCAGTTTGCATTGCTGCACAATTGTGCCTGCCTACCTCAGCCGTGGTTGCAAACATTCAGGCGTGATAGCCAGATAGGCTGGTCCCCGTAGGACACTGCCAGCGGACTGGGTATATCTGCTTCCCGTTCTTCTGACCTGAGTGCTACTGATTCCAGCTTTGACGGCTACACTCTACACAACCGGAGCAGTAAGTTGAACCTCAACTTATGGCAATTTGTGAAAGTGTTGAGAACTAGAGCTCAGTTGTTTGGCACGCCACAACATTCCATCCAGCACTATGGACAGCAGAGCCTACATCTGGCTCTAATTAGTGCACGGTTGTGTTCAGCCGAATGACCTCTGCCGGGAACACTCAGAATGAGGTTCTGAGTTATTGCAACATAGGAGCGTTTCACTGCTTTCAAGGCTTCTCAGGAAGAATTCTGGAATCTTGCTGCCGGCAGGCCTCCGGCTGTTCCAGGTGAACATCTCCTTGTAAATCCCGCGTGGTTTCTTGTACACCCATGAAATTTGGCCAGATTATGCAGTTTGAATTGCTGCACAATTGCGCCTGCCTAGCTCGGCCGAGGTTGCAAACATTCAGGCCTGGCAGCAAGATAGGCTGGTTCCCGTAGGACACTGCAAGCAGCCTGGGTATATCTGCTTCCCGTTCTTCTCACCTGAGTGCTACTGATTCCAGGTTTGACGGCTACACTCTACTCAACTGGAGCAGTAAGTTGAACCTCAATTCATGGCATTTTGTGACAGTGTTGAGAACTAGAGCTCAGTTGTATGGCACGCCTCCACTGTCCATCCAGCACTATGGACGGCACTGCCTACATCTGGCTCTAATTAGTCCACGGTTGTGTTCAGCCGAATGACCTCTGCTGTGAACACTCAGAATGAGGTTCTGAGTTATTGCAACATAGCAGCGTTTCACTGCTTTCAAGGCTTCTCAGGAAGAATTCCGGAATCTTGCTGCCGGCAGGCCTCCGGCTGTTCCGGGTGAACATCTCCTTGTAAATTCCCCGTGGTTTCTTGTACACCCGTGAAATTTGGCCAGTTTATGCAGTTTGCATTGGTGCACAATTGCGTCTGCCTAGCTCGGCCGCGGTTGCAAATATTCAGGCGTGGCAGCCAGATAGGCTGGTCCCCGTAGGACACTGCCAGCAGACTGGGTATATCTGCTTCCCGATCTTTTCACCTGAGTGCTACTGATTCCAGCTTTGACGGCTACACTCTACTCAACCGGAGTAGTAAGTTGAACCTCAACTTATGGCACTTTGTGAAAGTGTTGAGAACTAGAGCTCAGTTTTTTGGCACGCCACCACTGTCCATCCAGCCCTATGGACGGCACTGCCTACATCTGGCTCTAATTAGTCCACGGTTGTGTTCAGCCGAATGACCTCTGCCGGGAACACTCCGAATGAGGTTCTGAGTTATTGCAACATAGGAGCGTTTCACTGATTTCAAGCCTCCTCAGGAAGAATTCCAGAATCTGGCTGCTAGCAGGCCTCCGGCTATTCCGGGTTAACATCTCCTTGTAAATCCCCCGTGGTTCTTGTACACCCGTGAAATTTGGCCAGGTTATGCAGTTTGCATTGCTGCACAATTGTTCCAGCCGAGCTGGGCCGCGGTTGCAAACATTCCGGCGTGGCAGCCAGATAGGCTGGTCCCCGTAGGACTCTGCCAGCGGACTGGGTATATCTGCTTCCCGTTCTTCTCAGCTGAGTGCTACTGATTCCAGCTTTGACGGCTACACTCTACTCAACCAGAGTAGTAAGGTGAACCTCTACTTATGGCACTTTGTGAAACTGTTGAGAAATAGAGCTCAGTTGTTTGGCACGCCACCACAGTCCATCCAGCACTATGGACGGCACTGCCTACATCTGGCTCTAATTAGTCCACGGTTGTGTTTAGCCGAAAGACCTCTGCTAGGAACACTCAGAATGAGGTTCTGAGTTATTGCAACATAGGAGCGTTTCACTGCTTTCAAGGCTTCTCAGGAAAAATTCCGGAATCTTGCTGCCGGCAGGCCTGTGGCTGTTCCGTGAGAACATCTCCGTGTAAATTCCCCGTTGTTTCTTGTACACCCGTGAAATTTGGCCAGGTCGTGCAGTTTGCATTGCTGCACAATTGCGCCTGCCTAGCTGCCGCGGTTGCAAATATTCAGGCGTGGCAGCCAGATAAGCTGGTCCCTGTAGGACACTGCCAGCGGACTGGGTATATCTGCTTCCCGTTCGTCTCACCTGAGTGCTACTGATTCCAGCTTTGACGGCTACACTCTACTCAACCGAAGCAGTAAGTTGAACCTCAATTTATGGCACTTTGTGCCATGTTGAGAACTAGAGCTCAGTTGTTTGGCACGCCACCACTGTCCATCCAGCACTATGGACGGCACTGCCTACATCTGGCTCTAATTAGTCCACGGTTGTGTTCAGCCGAATGACCTCTGCCGGGAACACTCAGAATGAGGTTCTGAGTTATTGCAACATAGGAGCGTTTCACTGCTTTCAAGGCTTCTCAGGAAGAATTCCGGAATCTTGCTGCCGGCAGGCCTCCGGCTGTTCCGGGTGAACATGTCCTTGTAAATCCCCCGTGGTTTCTTGTAGAACCGTGGAATTTGGCCAGGTTATGCAGTTTGCATTGCTGCACAATTGCGCCTGCCTAGCTCGGCCGCGGTTGCAAACATTCAGGCGTGGCAACCAGATAGGCTGATCCCCGTGGGACACTGCCAGCGGACTGGGTCTATCTGCTTCCCGTTCTTCTCATCTGAGTGCTACTGATTCCAGCTTTGACCGCTACGCTCTACTCAATCGGAGCAGTAAGTTGAACCTCAACTTATGTCTCTTTGTGAAAGTGTTGAGAACTAGAGCTCAGTTGTTTGGCACGCCACCACTGTCCTTCCAGCACTGTGGACAGCACTGCTTACTCCTGGCTCTAATTAGTCCAAGGTTGTGTTCAGCCAAATGACCTCTGCGGGGAACACTGAGAATGAGGTTCTGAGTTATTGCAAAATAGGAGCACTTCACTGCTTCCAAGGCTTCTTAGGAAGAATTCAGGAATGTTTCGGCCGACGTGCCTCTAGCTGTTCCGGGTGAACATCCCCTTGTAAATCCCCCGTGTTTTCTTGTACACCCGTGAAATTTGGCCAGATTATGCAGTTTGCATTGCTGCACAATTGCGCTGGCCTAGATCTGCCGCGTTTGCAATCATTCAGGCGTGGCAGCCAGATAGGCTGGTCCCTGTAGGACACTGCCAGCGGACTGGGTATATCTGCTTCCCGTTCTTATCACATGAGTGCTATTCATTCCAGCTTTGTCGGCTACACTCTTCTCAACCGGAGCAGTAACTTGAACCTCAACTTATGGTACGTTGTGAAAGTGTTGTGAACTAGATCTCCGGTGTTTGGCACCCCACCAATGTGCATCCAGCACTATGGAAGGCATTGCCTATATCTGGCTCTAATTAGTCCACAGTTGTGTTCAGCTGAATGATCTCTGCCAGGAACACTCAGAATGAGGTTCTGAGTTATTGCAACCTAGGAGCGTTTCACTGCTTTCAAGGTTTCACAGGAAGAATTCCGGAATCTTGCTGCCGGCAGGCCTCCGGATGTTCCGAGGGAAATCCCCTTGTAAATCCCCCGTGTTTTCTTGTACACCCG
Source organism: Dipodomys merriami (assembly GCF_024711535.1). Classification (NCBI taxonomy): domain Eukaryota; kingdom Metazoa; phylum Chordata; class Mammalia; order Rodentia; family Heteromyidae; genus Dipodomys; species Dipodomys merriami. Next base: position 1,432,594 of record NW_027203882.1, on the reverse strand, counting down.
TGAAATTTGGCCTGATTATGCAGTTTGCCTTGCTGCACAATTGCGCTGGCCTAGATCTGCCGCGTTTGCAATCATTCAGGCGTGGCAGCCAGATAGGCTGGTCCCTGTAGGACACTGCCAGCGGACTGGGTATATCTGCTTCCCGTTCTTCTCACATGAGTGCTATTCATTCCAGCTTTGTCGGCTACACTCTTCTCAACCGGAGCAGTAACTTGAACCTCAACTTATGGTACGTTGTGAAAGTGTTGTGAACTAGATCTCCGGTGTTTGGCACGCCACCAAAGTCCATCCAGCACTATGGAAGGCATTGCCTATATCTGGCTCTAATTAGTCCACAGTTGTGTTCAGCTGAATGATCTCTGCCGGGAACACTCAGAATGAGGTTCTGAGTTATTGCAACCTAGGAGCGTTTCACTGCTATCAAGGTTTCACAGGAAGAATTCCGGAATCTTGCTGCCGGCAGGCCTCCGGATGTTCCGAGGGAAATCCCCTTGTAAATCACCCGTGGTTTCTTGTGCACCCGTGAAAATTGGCCAGGTTATGCAGTTTGCATTGCTGCACAATTCCGCCTGCATAGCTCTGCCGCGGTTACAAACATTCAGGCGTGGCAGCCAGTAAGGCAGGTTCTTGTAGGACACTGCCAGCGGACTTGGTCTACCTGCTTCCCCTTCTTCTCACCTGTGTGCTACTGATTCCAGCTTTGACGGGTATACTCTACTGAATCGGAGGAGTAAGTTGAACCTCAACTTATGGCACTTTGTGAAAGTTTGGAGAACTAAAGCTCAGTTGTTTTCCAATCGAAAACACTGCCTATATCTGGCTCTAATTAGTCCATTGCCTACATCTGGGTCTAATTAGTCCACTGCCTACATCTGGCTCTAATTAGTCCACGGATGAGTTCAGCCGAATGACCTCTGCCGGGAACACTCAGAATGAGTTTCTGAGTTATTTCAACATAGGAGCGTTTCACTGCTTTCAAGGCTTCTTAGGAAGGATTCCGGAATCTTGCTGCCAGCAGGCCTCTGGCTGTTCCGGTGGAACATCTCCTTGTACATCCCCGGTGGTTACTTGTACACCCGTGAAATTTGGCCAGGTTATGCAGTTTGCATTGCTGCACAATTCCGCCTGGCGAGCTCTGCCTCGGTTGCAAATATTCAGGCGTGGCAGCCAGAGAGGCTGGTCCCGGTAGGACACTGCTGGCGGACTGGGTTTATCTCCTTCCCATTCTTCTCACCTGAGTGCTACTGATTCCCGCTTTGACGGCTACACTCTACTCAAACGAAGCAGTAAATTGAACCTCTACTTATGGCACTCTGTTAAAGTTTGGAGAAATAGAGCTCACTTGTTTGGCACGCGACAACTGTCCATCCAGCACTATGGACGGCACTGTCTACATCTGGCTCTAATTAGTCCACGGTTGTGTTCAGCCGAATGACCTCTGCCGGGAACACTCCGAATGACGTGCTGAGTTATTGCAACACAGGAGCGTTTCACTGTGTTCAAGGCTTCTTAGAAAGAATTCAGGAATCTTGCTGCTGGCAGGCCTCCGGCTGTTCCGGGTGAACATCTCCTTGTAAATCCCCCGTGGTTTCTTGTACACCGGTGAAATTTGGCCAGGTTATGAAGTTTGCATTGCTGCACAATTGCGCCTGCCTAGCTTTGCCACGCTTGCAAACATTCAGGGGTGGAAGCCAGAGAGGCTGGTCCCGGTAGGACACGGCTGGCGTACTGGGTATATCTGCTTCCCGTTCTTCTCACCTGAGTGCTACTGATTCCAGCTTTGAAGGCTACACTATACTCAAGGGGAGTAGTAAGTTGAACCTCAACTTATGGCACTTTCTGAAAGCGCTGAGAACTAGAGCGCAGTTTTTGACTAGCCACCAATGTCCATCCAGCAGTATGGACGGCACTGTCTACATCTTGCTCTAAATAGTCCACGGTTGTGTTCAGCCGAATGACCTCTGCCGGGAACACTAAGAATGAGGTTCTGAGTTATTGCAACATAGGAGCGTTTCACTGCTTTCAAAGCTTCACAGGAAGAATTCCGGAATCTTGCTGCCGGCAGGCCTCCGGCTGTTCCGGGTGAACATCTCCTTGAAAATCCCCCGTGGTTTCTTAGTCACAAGTGAAATTTGGCCAAGTTACGCAGTTTGCATTGCTGCACAATTGTGCCTGCCTACCTCAGCCGTGGTTGCAAACATTCAGGCGTGATAGCCAGATAGGCTGGTCCCCGTAGGACACGGCCAGCGGACTGGGTATATCTGCTTCCCGTTCTTCTGACCTGAGTGCTACTGATTCCAGCTTTGACGGCTACACTCTACACAACCGGAGCAGTAAGTTGAACCTCAACTTATGGCAATTTGTGAAAGTGTTGAGAACTAGAGCTCAGTTGTTTGGCACGCCACAACATTCCATCCAGCACTATGGACAGCAGAGCCTACATCTGGCTCTAATTAGTGCACGGTTGTGTTCAGCCGAATGACCTCTGCCGGGAACACTCAGAATGAGGTTCTGAGTTATTGCAACATAGGAGCGTTTCACTGCTTTCAAGGCTTCTCAGGAAGAATTCTGGAATCTTGCTGCCGGCAGGCCTCCGGCTGTTCCGGGTGAACATCTCCTTGTAAATCCCCCGTGGTTTCTTGTACACCCATGAAATTTGGCCAGATTATGCAGTTTGAATTGCTGCACAATTGCGCCTGCCTAGCTCGGCCGAGGTTGCAAACATTCAGGCCTGGCAGCAAGATAGGCTGGTTCCCGTAGGACACTGCAAGCAGCCTGGGTATATCTGCTTCCCGTTCTTCTCACCTGAGTGCTACGGATTCCAGCTTTGACGGCTACACTCTACTCAACCAGAGTAGTAAGTTGAACCTCAACTTATGGCACTTTGTGAAACTGTTGAGAAATAGAGCTCAGTTGTTTGGCACGCCACCACTGTCCATCCAGCGCTATGGACGGCACTGCCTACATCTGGCTCTAATCAGTTCACGGTTGTGTTCATCCGAATGACCTCTGCTGGGAAGACTCCGAATGCGGTTCTGAGTTATTGCAACATAGGAGCGTTTCACTGCTTTTAAGGCTTCTCAGGAAGAATTCCGGAATCTTGCTGCCGGCAGGCCTCCGGCGGTTCAGGGTGAATATTTCCTTGTAAATCCCACGTGGTTTCTTGTACATCCGTGAAATTTGGCCAGGTTATGCAGTTTTCATTGCTGCACAATTGCGCCTGCCTATCTCTGCCGCGGTTGCAAACATTCCGGCGTGGCAGCCAGATAGCCTGGTCCCCGTAGGACTCTGCCAGCGGACTGTGTATATCTGCTTTCCGTTCTTCTCACCTGAGTGCTACTGATTCCAGCTTTGACGGCTACACTCTACTAAACCGGAGCAGTAAGTTGAACCTCAACTTATGGCACTTTGTGAAACTGTGGAGAACTAGAGCTCAGTTGTTTGGCACGCCACCACTGTCCATCCAGCACTATGGACGGCACTGCCTACATCTGGCTCTAATTAGTCCACGGTTGTGTTCAGCCGAATGACCTCTGCCGGGAACACTCAGAATGAGGTTCTGAGTTATTGCAACATAGGAGCGTTTCACTGCTTTCAAGGCTTCTCAGGAAGAATTCCGGAATCTTGCTGCCGGCAGGCCTCCGGCTGTTCCGGGTGAACATCTCCTTGTAAATCCCACGTGGTTTCTTGTACACCCGTGAAATTTGGCCAGGTTATGCAGTTTGCATTGCTGCACAATTGCGCCTGCCTAGCTCGGCCGCGGTTGCAAACTTTCAGGCGTGGCAGCCAGATAGGCTGGTCCCCATAGGACACTGCCAGCGGACTGGGTATATCTGCTTCCCGTTCTTCTCAACTGAGTGCTACTGATTCCAGCTTTGACGGCTACACTCTACTCAACCGGAGCAGTAAGTTGAACCTCAACTAATGGCAATTTTGGGAAAGTGTTGAGAACTAGAGCTCAGTTTTTGGCACAACACCACTGTCCATCTAGCACTATGGACGGCACTGCCTACATCTGGCTCTAATTAGTCCACGGTTGTGTTCAGTCGAATGACCTCTACCGGGAACACTCAGAATGAGGTTCTGAGTTATTGGAACATAGGAGCGTTCCCCTGCTTTCAAGGCTTCTCAGGAAGAATTCCGGAATCTTGCTGCCGGCATGCCTCCGGCTGTTCCGGGTGAACATCTCCTTGTAAATCCCCCGTGGTTTCTTGTACACCCGTGAAATTTGGCCAGGTTATGCAGTTTGCATTGCTGCACAATTGCGCCTGCCTTTCTCTGCCGCGGTTGCAAACATTCCGGCGTGGCAGCCAGATAGCCTGGTCCCCGTAGTACTTGCCAGCGGACTGGGTATATCTGCTTTCCGTTCTTCTCACCTGAGTGCTACTGATTCCAGCTTTGATGGCTACACTCTACTCAACCGTAGCAGTAAGTTGAACCTCAACTTATGGCACTTTGTGAAACTGTGGAGAACTAGAGCTCAGTTGTTTGGCACGCCACCACTGTCCATCCAGCACTATGGACCGCACTGCCTACATCTGGTTCTAATTAGTCCACGGTTGTGTTCAGCCGAATGACCTCTGCCGGGAACACTCAGAATGAGGTTCTGAGTTATTGCAACATAGGAGCATTTCACTGCTTTCAAGGCTTCTCAGGAAGAATTCCGGAATCTTGCTGACAGGCAGGCCTCCGGCTGTTCCGGGTGAACATCTCCTTGTAAATCCCCCCTGGTTTCTTGTACACCCGTGAAATATGGCCAGGTTATGCAGTTTGCATTGCTGCACAATTGCGCCTGCATAGCTCGGCCGCGGTTGCAAACATTCAGGCGTGGTAGCCAGATAGTCTGGTCCCCGAAGGACTCTGCCAGCGGACTGGGTATATCTGCTTTCCGTTCTTCCCAACTGAGTGCTACTGATTCCAGCTTTCACGGCTACACTTTACTCAACCGGAGCAGTAAGTTGAACCTCAACTTATGGCACTTTGTGATACTGTAGAGAACTAGAGTTCAGTTGTTTGGCACGCCACGACTGTCCATCCAGCACTATGGACGGCACTGCCTACATCTGGCTCTAATTAGTCCACGGTTGTGTTCATCCGTATGACCTCTGCCGGGAACACTCAGAAAGAGGTTCTGAGTTATTGCAACATAGTAGCGTTTCACTGCTTTCAAGGCTTCTCAGGAAGAATTCCGGAATCTTGCTGCCAGCAGGCCTCCGGCTGATCCGGGAGAACATCTCCTTGTAAATCCCCCGTGTTTTCTTGTACACCCGTTGAATTTGGCCAGTTTATGCAATTTGCATTGCTGCACAATTGTGCCTGCCGAGCTCGGCCGCGATTGCAAACATTCAGGCGTGGCAGCCAGACAGTCTGGTCCCCGTAGGACAGGGCCAGCGGAATGGGTATATCTGCTTCCCGTTCTTCTCACCTGAGTGCTACTGATTCCAGCTTTGACGGCTACACTCTACTCAACCGGAGTAGTAAGTTGAACCTCAACTTATGGCACTTTGTGAAACTGTTGAGAAATAGAGCTCAGTTGTTTGGCACGCCACCACTGTCCATCCAGCACTATAGACAGCACTGCCTACATCTGGCTCTAATTAGTCCACGGTTGTGTTCAGCCGAATGACCTCTGCCGGGAACACTCAGAATGAGGTTCTGAGTTATTGCAACATAGGAGCTTTTGACTACTTTCAAGGCTTCTCAAGAAGAATTACGGAATCTTGCTGCCGGCAGGCCTCAGGCTGTTCCGGGTGAATATCTCCTTGTAAATCCCCCTTGGTTTCTTGTACACCCGTGAAATTTGGCCAGGTTATGCAATTTGCATTGCTGCACAATTGGGCCTGCCTAGCTCGGCCGCGGTTGCAAACCTTCAGGCGTGGCAGCCAGATAGGCTGGTCCCCGTTGGACTCTGCCAGTGGACTGGGTATATCTGCTTCCCGTTCTTCTCACCTGAGTGCTACTGAATCCAGCTTTGACGGCTACACTCTATTCAACCGGAGCAGTAAGTTGAACCTCAACTTAGGGCACTTTGTGAAACTGTTGAGAACTAGAGCTAAGTTGTTTGGCACGCCACCACTGTCCATCAAGCACTATGGACGGCTCTGCCTACAGCTGGCTCTAATTAGTCCACGGTTGTGTTCAGCCGAATGACCTCTGCCAGGAACACTGAGAATGAGGTTCTGAGTTATTGCAACATAGGAGCGTTTCACTGCTTTCAAGGCTTCTCAGGAAGAATTCCGGAATCTTGCTGCCGGCAGGCCTCAGGCCGTTCTGGGTGAACATCTCCTTGTAAATCCCCCGTGGTTTCTTGTACACCCGTGGAATTTGGCCAGGTTATGCAGTTGGCAATGCTGCACAATTCCGCCTGCCTAGCTCTGCCGCGGTTGCAAACATTCAGTCGTGGCAGCCATACAGGCTGGTCCCCGTAGGACACTCCCAGCGGACTGGGTATATCTGCTTCCAGTTCGTCTCACCTGAGTGCTACTGATTCCAGGTTTGACGGCTACACTCTACTCAACCGGAGCAGTAAGTTGAACCTCAATTTATGGCACTTTGTGACAGTGTTGAGAACTAGAGCTCAGTTGTATGGCACGCCACCACTGTCCATCCAGCACTATGGACGGCCCTGCCTACATCTGGCTCTAATTAGTCCACGGTTGTGTTCAGCCGAATGACCTCTGCCGGGAACACTCAGAATGAGGTTCTGAGTCATTGCAACATAGCAGCGTTTCACTGCTTTCAAGGCTTCTCAGGAAGAATTCCGGAATCTTGCTGCCGGCAGACCTCCGGCTGTTCCTGGTGAACATCTCCTTGTAAATCCCCCGTGGTTTCTTGTACACCCGTGAAATTTGGCCAGGTTATGCAGTTTGCATTGCTGCACAATTGCGCCTGCCTAGCTCGGCCGTGGTTGCAAACATTCAGGGGTGGCAGCCAGATAGGCTGGTCCCCGTAGGACACTGCCAGCGGACTGGGTATATCTGCTTCCCGTTCTTCTCACCTGAGTGCTACTGATTCCAGCTTTGACGGCTACACTCTACTCAACCGGAGCAGTAAGTTGAACATCAACTCATGGCACTTTGTGAAACTGTTGAGAACTAGAGGTCAGGTTTTTGGCACGCCACCACTGTCCGTCCAGCACTATGCACGGCACTGCCTACATCTTGCGCTAATTAGCCAAATGACCAATGCCGGGAACACTCAGAATGAGGTTCTGAGTTATTGCAACATAGGAGCGTTTCACTGCTTTCAAGGCTTCTCAGGAAGAATTCCGGAATCTTGCTGCCGGCAGGCCTCTGGCTGTTCCGGGTGAACATCTCCTTGTAAATCCCCCGTGGTTTCTTGTACACCCGTGAAATTTGGCCAGGTTATGCAGTTTGCATTGCTGCACAATTGCGCCTGCCTAGCTCGGCTGCGGTTGCAAACATTCAGGCGTGGCAGCCAGATAGGCTGGTCCCCGTAGGACACTGCCAGGGGACTGGGTATATCTGCTTCCCGTTCTTCTCACCTGAGTGCTACTGATTCCAGCTTAGACGGCTACACTCTACTAAACCAGAGCAGTAAGTTGAACCTCAACTTATGGCACTTTGTGAAAGTGTTGAGAACCAGAGCTCAGTTGTTTGGCACGCCACCACTGTCCATCCAGCACTATGGACGGCAAAGCCTACATCTGGCTCTAATTAGTCCACGGTTGTGTTCATCCGAATGACCTCTGCCGGGAACACTCAGAAAGAGGTTCTGAGTTATTGCAACATAGGAGCGTTTCACTGCTTTCAAGGCTTCTCAGGAAGAATTCCGGAATCTTGCTGCCGGCAGGCCTCCGGATGTTCCAGGTGAACATCTCCTTGTAAATCCCCCGTGGTTTCTTGTACACCCGTGGAATTTGGCCAGGTTATGCAGTTTGCATTGCTGCACAATTGCGCCTGCCTAGCTCGGCCGCGGTTGCAAACATTCAGTCGTGGCAACCAGACAGGCTGGTCCCCGTAGGACAGTGTCAGCGGACTGGGTATATCTGCTTCCCGTTCTTCTAACCTGAGTGTTACTGATTCCAGCTTTGACGGCTACACTCTACTCAACCGGCGTAGTAAGTTGAACCTAAACTTATGGCACTTTGTGAAAGTGTTGAGAACTAGAGCTCAGTTGTTTGGCACGCCACCACTGTCCATCCAGCACTATGGACGGCACTGCCTACATCTGGCTCTAATTAGTCCACAGTTGTGTTCAGCCGAATGACCCCTGCCGGGAACACTGAGAATGAGGTTCTGAGTTATTGCAACATAGGAGCGTTTCACTGCTTTCAAGGCTTCTCAGGAAGAATTCCGGAATCTTGATTTCGGCAGGCCTCCGGCCGTTCTGGGTGAACATCTCCTTGTAAATCCCCCGTGGTTTCTTGTACACCCGTGGAATTTGGCCAGGTTATGCAGTTGGCATTGCTGCACAATTCCGCCTGCCTAGCTCTGCCGCGGTTGCAAACATTCAGTCGTGGCAGCCATACAGGCAGGTCCCCGTAGGACACTGCCAGCGGACTGGGTATATCTGCTTCCCGTTCGTCTCACCTGAGTGCTACTGATTCCAGGTTTGACGGCTACACTCTACTCAACTGGAGCAGTAAGTTGAACCTCAATTCATGGCATTTTGTGACAGTGTTGAGAACTAGAGCTCAGTTGTATGGCACGCCTCCACTGTCCATCCAGCACTATGGACGGCACTGCCTACATCTGGCTCTAATTAGTCCACGGTTGTGTTCAGCCGAATGACCTCTGCTGTGAACACTCAGAATGAGGTTCTGAGTTATTGCAACATAGCAGCGTTTCACTGCTTTCAAGGCTTCTCAGGAAGAATTCCGGAATCTTGCTGCCGGCAGGCCTCCGGCTGTTCCGGGTGAACATCTCCTTGTAAATTCCCCGTGGTTTCTTGTACACCCGTGAAATTTGGCCAGTTTATGCAGTTTGCATTGGTGCACAATTGCGTCTGCCTAGCTCGGCCGCGGTTGCAAATATTCAGGCGTGGCAGCCAGATAGGCTGGTCCCCGTAGGACACTGCCAGCAGACTGGGTATATCTGCTTCCCGATCTTTTCACCTGAGTGCTACTGATTCCAGCTTTGACGGCTACACTCTACTCAACCGGAGTAGTAAGTTGAACCTCAACTTATGGCACTTTGTGAAAGTGTTGAGAACTAGAGCTCAGTTTTTTGGCACGCCACCACTGTCCATCCAGCCCTATGGACGGCACTGCCTACATCTGGCTCTAATTAGTCCACGGTTGTGTTCAGCCGAATGACCTCTGCCGGGAACACTCCGAATGAGGTTCTGAGTTATTGCAACATAGGAGCGTTTCACTGATTTCAAGCCTCCTCAGGAAGAATTCCAGAATCTGGCTGCTAGCAGGCCTCCGGCTATTCCGGGTTAACATCTCCTTGTAAATCCCCCGTGGTTCTTGTACACCCGTGAAATTTGGCCAGGTTATGCAGTTTGCATTGCTGCACAATTGTTCCAGCCGAGCTGGGCCGCGGTTGCAAACATTCCGGCGTGGCAGCCAGATAGGCTGGTCCCCGTAGGACTCTGCCAGCGGACTGGGTATATCTGCTTCCCGTTCTTCTCAGCTGAGTGCTACTGATTCCAGCTTTGACGGCTACACTCTACTCAACCAGAGTAGTAAGGTGAACCTCTACTTATGGCACGTTGTGAAACTGTTGAGAAATAGAGCTCAGTTGTTTGGCACGCCACCACAGTCCATCCAGCACTATGGACGGCACTGCCTACATCTGGCTCTAATTAGTCCACGGTTGTGTTTAGCCGAAAGACCTCTGCTAGGAACACTCAGAATGAGGTTCTGAGTTATTGCAACATAGGAGCGTTTCACTGCTTTCAAGGCTTCTCAGGAAAAATTCCGGAATCTTGCTGCCGGCAGGCCTGTGGCTGTTCCGTGAGAACATCTCCGTGTAAATTCCCCGTGGTTTCTTGTACACCCGTGAAATTTGGCCAGGTCGTGCAGTTTGCATTGCTGCACAATTGCGCCTGCCTAGCTGCCGCGGTTGCAAATATTCAGGCGTGGCAGCCAGATAAGCTGGTCCCTGTAGGACACTGCCAGCGGACTGGGTATATCTGCTTCCCGTTCGTCTCACCTGAGTGCTACTGATTCCAGCTTTGACGGCTACACTCTACTCAACCGAAGCAGTAAGTTGAACCTCAATTTATGGCACTTTGTGCCATGTTGAGAACTAGAGCTCAGTTGTTTGGCACGCCACCACTGTCCATCCAGCACTATGGACGGAACTGCCTACATCTGGCTCTAATTAGTCCACGGTTGTGTTCAGCCGAATGACCTCTGCCGGGAACACTCAGAATGAGGTTCTGAGTTATTGCAACATAGGAGCGTTTCACTGCTTTCAAGGCTTCTCAGGAAGAATTCCGGAATCTTGCTGCCGGCTGGCCTCCGGCTGTTCCGGGTGAACATCTCCTTGTAAATCCCCCGTGGTTTCTTATACACCCGTGAAATTTGGCCAGTTTATCCAGTTTGCATTGCTGCACAATTGCGCCTGCCTAGCTCGGCCGCGGTTGCAAACATTCAGGCGTGGCAGCCAGATAGGCTGGTCCCGGTAGGACACTGCCAGCAGACTGGGTATATCTGCTTCCCGTTCTTCTCACCTGAGTGCTACTGATTCCACCTTTGACGGCTACACTCTACTCAACCGGAGTAGTAAGTTGAACCTCAACTTATGGCACTTTGTGAAAGTGTTGAGAACTAGAACTGAGTTGTTTGGCACGCCACCACTGTCCATCCAGCACTATGGACGGCACTGCCTACATCTGGCTCTAATTAGTCCACGGTTGTGTTCAGCCGAATGACCTCTGCCGGGAACACTCAGAATGAGGTTCTGAGTTATTGCAACATAGGAGCGTTTCACTGCTTTCAAGGCTTCTCAGGAAGAATTCCGGAATCTGGCTGCCGGCAGGCCTCCGGCTGTTCTGGGTGAACATCTCCTTGTAAATCCCCCGTGGTTTCTTGTACACCCGTGGAATTTGGCCAGGTTATGCAGTTTGCATTGCTGCACAATTCTGCCTGCTTAGCTCTGCCGCGGTTGCAAACATTCAGGCGTGGTAGCCAGATAGCCTGGTCCCCGTTGCACTCTGCCAGCGGACTGTGTATATCTGCTTTCCGTTCTTCTAAACTGAGTGCTACTGATTCCAGCTTTGACGACTACAATCTACTCAACCGGAGCAGTAAGTTGAACCTCAACTTATGGCACTTTGTGAAACTGTGCAGAACTAGAGCTCAGTTGTTTGGCACGCCACCACTGTCCATCCAGCACTATGGACGGAACTGCCTACATCTGGTTCTAATTAGTCCACGGTTGGGTTCAGCCGAATGACCTCTGCCGGGAACACTCAGAATGAGGTTCTGAGTTACTGCAACATAGGAGCGTTTCACTGCTATCAAGGCTTCTCAGGAAGAATTCCGGAATCTTGCTGCCGGCATTCCTCCGGTTGTTCCGGGTGAACATCTCCTTGTAAATCCCAAGTGGTTTCTTGTACACCCGTTAAATTTAGCCAGGTTATGCAGTTTGCATTGCTGCATAATTACGCCTGCCTAGGTCCGCCGCGGTTGCAAACATTCAGGCGTGGCAGCCAGATAGCCTGGTCCCCGTCGGACTCTGCCAGGGGACTCGGTATATCTGCTTTCCGTTCTTCTCACCTGAGTGCTACTGATTCCAGCTTTGACGGCTACACTCTACTAAACCAGAGCAGTAAGTTGAACCTCAACTTATGGCACTTTGTGAAAGTGTTGAGAACCAGAGCTCAGTTGTTTGGCACGCCACCACTGTCCATCCAGCACTATGGACGGCACTGCCTACATCTGGCTCTAATTAGTCCACGGTTGTGTTCATCCGAATGACCTCTGCCGGGAACACTCAGAAAGAGGTTCTGAGTTACTGCAACCTAGGAGCGTTTCACTGCTTTCAAGGCTTCTCAGGAAGAATTCCGGAATCTTGCTGCCGGCAGGCCTCCGGCTGTTCCGGGTGAACATCTCCTTGTAAATCCCCCGTGGTTTCTTGTACACCCGTGAAATTTGGCCAGTTTATGCAGTTTGCATTGCTGCACAATTGCGCCTGCCTAGCTCGGCCGCGGTTGCAAACATTAAGGCGTGGCAGCCAGATAGGACACTGCCTGCAGACTGGGTATATCTGCTTCCCGTTCTTCTCAGCTGAGTGCTACTGATTCCAGCTTTGATGGCTACACTCTACTAAACCAGAGCAGTAAGTTGAACCTCAACTTATGGCACTTTGTGAAAGTGTTGAGAACCAGAGCTCAGTTTTTTGGCACGCCACCACTGTCCATCCAGCACTATGGACGGCACTGCCTATATCTGGCTCTAATTAGTCCACGGTTGTGTTCAGCCGAATGACCTCTGCCGGGAACACTCAGAAAGAGGTTCTGAGTTATTGCAACATAGGAGCGTTTCACTGCTTTCAAGGCTTCTCAGGAAGAATTCCGGAATCTTGCTGCCGGCAGGCCTCCGGCTGTTCCAGGTGAACATCTCCTTGTAAATCCCCCGTGGTTTCTTGTACACCCGTGGAATTTGGCCAGGTTATGCAGTTGCATTGCTGTACAATTGCGCCTGCCTAGCTAGGCCGCGGTTGCAAACATTCAGGCGTGGCAGCCAGATAGCCTGGTCCCCGTAGGACACTGCCAGCAGACTGGGTATATCTGCTTCCCGTTCTTCTCACCTGAGTGCTACTGATTCCAGCTTTGACGGCTACACTCTACTCAACCGGAGCAGTAAGTTGAACCTCAACTTATGGCCCTTTGTGAAACTGTGGAGAACTAGAGCTCAGTTGTTTGGCACGCCACCACTGTCCATCCAGCACTATGGACGGCACTGCCTACATCTGGCTCTAATTAGTCCACGGTTGTGTTCAGCCGAATGACCTCTGCAGGGAACACTCCGAATGAGGTTCTGAGTTATTGCAACATAGGAGCGTTTCACTGCTTTCAAGGCTTCTCAGGAAGAATTCCGCATTCTTCCTGCTGGCAAGCCTCCGGCTGTTCCGGGTGAACATCTCCTTGTAAATCCCCCGTGGTTTCTTGTACATCTGTGAAATTTGGCCAGGTTATGCAGTTTGCATTGCTGCACAATTGCGCCTGCCTAGATCGGCCACGGTTGCAAATATTCAGGCATGGCAGCCAGATAGGCTGGTCCCCGTAGGACACTGCCAGCGGACTGGGTATATCAGCTTCCCGTTCTTCTCACCTGAGTGCGACCCATTCCAGCTTTGACGGCTACACTCTATTCAATGGAGCAGTAAGTTGAACCTCAACTTATGGCACTTTAAGAAAGTGTTGAAAACTATAGCTCAGTTGTTTGGCACGCCACCACTGTCCATCCAGCACTATGCACGGCACTGCCTACATCTGGCTCTAATTAGTCCACGGTTGTGTTCAGCCGAATGACCTCTGCCAGGAACACTCAGATTTAGGTTCTGAGTTATTGCAACATAGGAGCGTTTCACTGCTTTCAAGGCTTCTCAGGAAGAATTCCGGAATCTTGCTGCCGGCAGGCCTCCAGCTGTTCCGGGTGAACATCTCCTTGTAAATCCCCCCTGGTTTCTTGTACACCTGTGAAATTTGGCCAGGTTATGCAGTTTGCATTGCTGCACTATTGCGCCTGCCTAGCTCGGCCCTGGTTGCAAACATTCAGGCGTGGCAGCCAGATAGGCTGGTCTCCGAAGGTCACTGCCAGCGGACTGGGTATATTTGCTTCACTTTCTTCTCACCTGAGTGCTATTGATGGCAGCTTTGACAGCTAAACTCTACTCAACCGCAGGAGTAAATTGAACCTCAACTTATGGCACTTTGTGAAAGTGATGAGATCTAGAGCTCAGTTGTTTGGCACGCCACAACTGTCCATCCAGCACTATGGACGGCACTGCCTACATCTGGCTCTAATTAGTCCACGGTTGTGTTCATCCGAATGACCTCTGCCGGGAAGACTCATTATGAGGTTCTGAGTTATTGTCACATAGGAGGGTTTCACTGCTTTCAAGGCTTCTCAGGAAGAATTCCGGAATCTTACTGCTGGCAGGCCTCCGACTGTTCCGGGTGAACAACTCCTTGTAAATCCCCCGTGGTTTCTTGTACACCCGTGAAATTTGGCCAGGTTATGCAGTTTGCATTGCTGCACAATTGCGCCTGCCTAGTTCGGCCGCGATTGCAAACATTCAGGCGTGGCAGCCAGATAGGATGGTCCTCGAAGGAAACTGCCAGCGGTCTGGGTATATCTGTTTCCCTTTCTTCTCACCTGAGTGCTACTGATTCCAGCATTGACGGCTACACTCTACTTGAGCAGTAAGTTGAACCTCAACTTATGGCACTTTGTGAAAATGTTGAGAACTAGAGCTCAGTTGTTTGGCACGCCACCCTGTCCATCGAGTACTATGGAAGGCACTGCCTACATCTGGCTCTAATTAGTCCACGGTTGTGTTCAGCCGAATGACCTCTGCCGGGAACACTCAGAATGAGGTTCTGAGTTATTGCAACATAGGGGCGTTTCACTGCTTTCAAATCTTCTGAGGAAGTATTCCGGAATCTTGCTGCCTGCAGGCCTCCGTCTGTTCCGGGTGAACATCTCCTTGTAAATACCCCGTGGTTTCTTGTACACCCGGGAAATTTGGCCAGGTTATGCAGTTTGCATTGATGCACAATTGCGCCTGCCTAGCACGGCCACGGTAGCAAATATTCAGGCGTGGCAGCCAGATAGGCTGGTCCCCGTAGGACATTGCCAGCGGACTGAGTATATCTGCTTCCCGTTCTTCTCACCTGAGTGCTACTGATTCCAGCTTTGACGGCTACACTCTACTCAACCGGAGCAGTATGTTGAACCTCAACTTATGGCATTTTGTGAAAGTGTTGAGAAGTAGAGCTCAGTTGGTTGGCACGCCACCACTGTCCATCCAGCACTATGGACGGCACTGCCTACATCTGGCTCTAATTAGTCCACGGTTGTGTTCAGCCGAATGACCTCTTCCGGGAACACTCAGAATGAGGTTCTGAGTTATTGCAATACAGGAGGGTTTCACTGCTTTCAAGGCTTCTCAGGAAGAATTCCGGAATCTTGCTGCCGGCAGGCCTCTGGCTGTTCCGGGTGAACATCTCCTTGTAAATCCCCCGTGGTTTCTTGTACACCCGTGAAATTTGGCGAGGTTATGCAGTTTGCATTGTTGCACAATTGCGCCTGCCCAGCTCGGCCGTGGTTGCAAACATTCAGGCTTGGCAGCCAGATAGGCTGGTCCCCGTAGAACACTGCAAGCGGACTGGGTATATCTGCTTCCCGTTCTTCTCACCTGAGTGCTACTGATTCCAGCTTTGACGGCTACACTCTACTCAAACGGCGCAGTAAGTTGAACCTCAAATTATGGCACTTTGTGAAAGTGTTGCGAACTAGAGCTCAGTTGTTTGGCACGCCACCAGTGTCCATCCAGCACTATGGACGGCACTGCCTATATCTGGTTGTAATTTGTCCACGGTTGTGTTCAGCCGAATGACCTCTGCCGGGAACACTCAGAATGAGCGTCTGAGTTCTTGCAACATAGTAGCGTTTCACTGTTTTCAAGGCTTCTCAGGAAGAATTCCAGAATCTTGCTGCCGGCAGGCCTCCTGTTGTTCCGGGTGAACATCTCCTTATAAATGCACCGTGGTTTCTTGTACACCCGTGAAATTTGGCCAGGTTATGCAGTTTGCATTGCTGCACCATTGTGCCTACCTAGCACGTCCGCGGTTGCAAACATTCAGGCGTGGCCGCCAGATTGGCTGGTCCCCGTAGGACATTGCCAGCGGACTGGGTGTGTCTGCTTCCCGTTCTTCTCACCTGAGTGCTACTGATTCCAGCTTTGACGGCTTCACTCTACTCAACCGGCGCAGTAAGTTGAACCTCAACTTATGGCACTTTGTGAAAGTGTTGAGAACTAGAGCCCAGTTGTGTGGCACACCACCACGGTCCATCCAGCACTATGGACGGCACTGCCTACATCTGGCTCTAATTAGTCCACGGTTGTGTTCAGCCGAATGACCTCTGCCGGGAACACTCAGAATGAGGTTCTGAGTTATTGCAACATAGGAGCGTTTCACTGCTTTCAAGGCTTCTCAGGAAGAATTCAGGAATCTTGATGCTGGCAGGCCTCCGGCTGTTCGGGGTGAACATCTCCTTGTAAATCCCCCGTGGTTTCTTGTACACCCGTGAAATTTGGCCAGGTTATTCAGTTTGCCTTGGTGCACAATTTCGCCTGCCTAGCTCGGCCGCAGTTGCAAATATTCAGGCGTGGCAGCCAGATAGGCTGGTCCCCGTAGGACACTGCCAGAAGACTGGGTATATCTGCTTCCCTTTCTTCTCACCTGAGTGCTACTGATGCCAGCTTTGACGGCTACGCAATTACTCAACCGGAGCGGTAAGTTGAACCTCAACTCATGGCACTTTGTGAAAGTGTTGAGAACTAGAGCTCAGGTGTTTGGCACGCCACAACTGTCCATCCAGCACTATGGACGGCACTGCCTTCATCTGGCTCTAATTAGTCGACGGTTGTGTTCAGCCGAATGACCTCTGCCGGGAACACTCAGAATGAGGTTCTGAGTTATTGCAACATAGGAGCGTTTCACTGCTTTCAAGGCTTCTCAGGAAGAATTCCGGATTCTTGCTGCCGGGAGGCCTCCGTCTGTTCCGTGTGAACATCTCCTTGTAAATCCCCCGTGGTTTCTTGTACACCCGTGAAATTTGGCCAGGTTATGCAGTTTGCATTGCTGCACAAATGCGCCTGCCTAGCTCGGCCGCGATTGCAAACATTCAGGCGTGGCAGCCAGATAGGCTGGACCCGTAGGACATTGCCAGCGGACTGGGTGTATCTGCTTCCCGTTCTTCTCACCTAATTGCTACTGATTCCAGCTTTGACAGCTACACTCTACTCAACCGGCGCAGTAAGTTGAACCTCAACTTATGGCACTTTGGGAAAGAGTTGAGAAGAAGAGCTCAGTTGTTTGGCACGCCACCACTGTCCATCCAGCACTATGGACGGCACTGCCTACATCTGGCTCTAATTACTCCACGGTTGTGTTCAGCCGAATGACCTCCGCCTGGTACACTCAGAATGATGTTCTGAGTTATTGCAACATAGGAGCGTTTCACTGCCTTCAAGGCTTCTCAGGAAGAATTCCGGAATCTTGCTGCCGGCAGGCCTCCGGCAGTTCCGGGTGAACATCTCCTTGTAAATCCCCCGTGGTTTCTTGTAAACCCGTGAAATTTGGCCAGGTTATGCAGTTTGCATGGCTGCATAATTGGGCCTGCGTAGCTCGGCTGCGGTTGCAAACATTCAGGCGTGGCAGCCAGATAGGCTGGTCCCCGTAGGACACTGCCAGCGGACTGGGTATATCTGCTTCCCGTTCTTCGCACCTGAGTGCTACTGATTCCAGCTTTGACCCCTACACTCTACCCAACCGGAGCAGTAAGTTGAACCTCAACTTATGGCACTTTGTGAAAGTGTTGAGAACTAGAGCTCAGTTGTTTGGCACGCCACCAATGTCCATCCACCACTGTGGACGGCACTGCCTACATCTGGCTCTAATTAGTCCACGGTTGTGTTCAGCCGAATGACCTCTGCCGGGAACACTCAGAATGAGGTTCTGAGTTATTGCAACATAGGAGCGTTTCACTGCTTTCAAGGCTTCTCAGGAAGAATTCCGGAATCTTGATGCCGGCAGGCCTCAGGCTGTTCCGGGTGAACAGCTCCTTGTAAATCCCCCGTGGTTTCTTGTACACCCGTGAAATTTGGCCAGGTTATGCAGTTTGCATTGCTGCACAATTGCGCCTGCCTAGCACGGCCACGGTTGCAAACATTCAGGCTTGGCAGCCAGATAGGCTGGTCCCCGTAGGACACTGCCAGCGGACTGAGTATACCTGCTTCCCGTTCTTCTCACCTGAGTGCTACTGATTCCAGCTTTGACCGCTACACTCTACTCAACCAGAGCAGTAAGTTGAACCTCAACGTATGGCACTTTGTGAAACTGTTGAGAACTAGAGCTCAGTTGTTTGGCACTCGACAACTGTCCATCCAGCACTATGGACGGCACTGCCTACATCTGGCTCTAATTAGTCCACGGTTGTGTTCAGCCGAATGACCTCTGCCGGGAACACTCAGAATGAGGTTCTGAGTTATTGCAACATAGGAGCGTTTCACTGCTTTCAAGGCTTCTCAGGAAGAATTCAGAATCTTCTGCCGGCAGGCCTCCGTCTGTTCCGGGTGAACATCTCATTGTAAATCCCCCGTGGTTTCTTGTACACCCGTGAAATTTGGCCAGGTTTTGCAGTTTGCATTGCTGCACAATTGCGCCTGCCAAGCACGGCCACGGTTGCTAACATTCAGTCGTGGCAGCCAGATAGGGTGGAACCCGTAGGACACTGCGAGCAGACTGGGTATATCTGCTTCCCGTTCTTCTCACCTGAGTGCTACTGATTCCAGCTTTGACGGCTACACTCTACACAACCGGAGCAGTAAGTTGAACCTAAAATTATGGCACTTTGTGAAACGGTTGAGAACTAGAGCTCAGTTGTTTGGCACGCCACAACTGTCCATCCAGCACTATGGACGGCACTGCCTACATCTGGCTCTAATTAGTCCACTGTTGTGTTCAGCCGAATGACCCCTGCCGGAAACACTCAGAATGAGGTTCTGAGTTATTGCAACATAGGAGCGTTTCACTGCTTTCAAGGCTTCTCAGGAAGAATTCCGGAAACTTGCTGCTGGCAGGCCTCCGGCTGTTCCGGGTGAACATCTCCTTGTAAATCCCCCGTGGTTTCTTGTACACCCGTGTAATTTGGCCAGGTTATGCAGTTTGCATGGTTGCACAATTGTGCCTGCCTAGCTCGGCTGCGGTTGCAAACATTCAGGCATGGCAGCCAGATAGGCTGGTCCCCGTAGGACACTGCCAGCGGACTGGGTATATCTGCTTCCCGTTCTTCTCAGCTGAGTGCTACTGATTCCAGCTTTGATGGCTACAATCTACTCAACCGGCGCAGTAAGTTGAACCTCAAATTATGGCACTTTGTAAAAGTGTTGCGAATTAGAGCTCAGTTGTTTGGCACGCCACCAGTGTCCATCCAGCACTATGGACGGCACTGCCTACATCTGGTTGTAATTTGTCCACGGTTGTGTTCAGCCGAATGACCTCTGCCGGGAACACTCAGAATGAGGTTCTGAGTTATTGCAACATAGGAGCGTTTCACTGTTTTCAAGGCTTCTCAGGAAGAATTCCAGAATCTTGCTGCCGGCAGGCCTCCTTCTGTTCCGGGTGAATATCTCTTTATAAATGACCCGTGGTTTCTTGTACACCCGTGAAATTTGGCCAGGTTATTCAGTTTGCCTTGCTGCACAATTTCACCTGCCTAGCTCGGCCGCGGTTGCAAACATTCAGGCGTGGCAGCCAGATAGGCTGGTCCCCGTAGGACACTGCCAGCGGACTGGGTATATCTGCTTCCCTTTCTTCTCACCTGAGTGCTACTGATGCCAGCTTTGACGGCTACACTCTTACTCAACCGGAGCAGTAAGTTGAACCTCAACTCATGGCAGTTTGTGAAACTGTTGAGAACTAGAGCTCAGTTGTTTGGCACGCCACAACTGTCCATCCAGCACTATGGACGGCACTGCCTTCATCTGGCTCTAATTAGTCCACGGTTGTGTTCAGCCGAATGACCTCTGCCGGGAACACTCAGAATGAGGTTCTGAGTTATTGCAACATAGGAGCGTTTCACTGCTTTCAAGGCTTCTCAGGAAGAATTCCCGAATCAAGCTGCCGGCAGGCCTCCGGCTGTTCCGGGTGAACATCTCCTTGTAAATCCCCCGTGGTTTCTTGTACACCCGTGAAATTTGGCCAGGTTATGCAGTTTGCATTGCTGCACAACTGCGCCTGCCTAGCTCGGCCGCGGATGCAAAAATTCAGGCCTCGCAGCCATATAGGCTGGTCCCCCTAGGACCCTGCCAGCGGATTGGGTATATCTGCTTCCCGTACTTCTCACCTGATTGCTACTGATTCCAGCTTTGACGGCTACATTCTACTAAACCGGAGCAGTAAGTTGAACCTCAACTTATGGCACTTTGTGAAAGTGTTGATAACTAGAGCTCAGTTGTTTGGCACGCCACCAATGTCCATCCAGCACTGTGGACGGCACTGCTTACATCTGGCTCTAATTAGTCCATGGTTGTGTTCAGCCTAATGACCTCTGCCGTGAACACTCAGAATGAGGTTCTGAGTTATTGCAACATAGGAGCGTTTCACTGCTTTCAAGGCTTCTCAGGAAGAATTCCGGAATCTTGCTGGCTACAGGCCTCCGGCTGTTCTGGGTGAACATCTCCTTGTAAATCCCCCGTGGTTTCTTGTACACCCGTGAAATTTGGCCAGGTTATGCAGTTTGCATTGCTGCACAAATGCGCCTTCCAAGCTCGGCCGTGGTTGCAAACATTCAGGCCTGGCAGCCAGATGGGCTGGTCCCCCTAGGACCCTGCCAGCGGATTGGGTATATCTGCTTCCCGTTCTTCTCACCTGAGTGCCACTTATTCCAGCTTTGACGGCTACACTCGACTCAACCGGAGCAGTAAGTTGAACTTCAATTTTTGGCACTTTGTGAAACTGTTAAGAACTAGAGCTCAGTTGTTTGGCACGCCACCACTTTCCATCCAGCACTATGGACGGCACTGCCTACATCTGGCTCTAATTAGTCCACGGTTGTGTTCAGCCGAATGACCTCTGCCGGGAACACTCAGAATGAGGTTCTGAGTTATTGCAACATAAGAGCGTTTCACTGCT
Source organism: Dipodomys merriami (assembly GCF_024711535.1). Lineage (NCBI taxonomy): Eukaryota > Metazoa > Chordata > Mammalia > Rodentia > Heteromyidae > Dipodomys > Dipodomys merriami. The sequence goes on along the minus strand of NW_027203882.1, from coordinate 1,411,753 downwards.
TTCAAGGCTTCTCAGGAAGAATTCCGGAATCTTGCTGCCGGCAGGCCTCCCGCTGTTCCGGGTGAACATCTCCTTTTAAATCCTGCCTGGTTTCTTGTACACCTGTGAAATTTGGCCAGGTTATGCAGTTTGCATTGCTGCACTATTGCGCCTGCCTAGCTCTGCCGCGGTTGCAAACATTCAGGGTTGGCAGCCAGATAGGCTGGTCCCCGAAGGTCACTGCCAGCGGACTGGGTATATCTGCTTCCTGTTCTTCTAACCTGAGTGCTACTGATTCCAGCTTTGACGGCTACACTCTACTCAACCGGAGCAGTAAGTTGAACCTCAACTTATGGCACTTTGTGAAAGTGTTGAGAACTAGAGCTCAGTTGTTTGGCACGCCACAACTGTCCATCCAGCACTATGGACGGCACTGCCTACATCTGGCTCTAATTAGTCCACGGTTGTGTTCAGCCGAATGACCTCTGCCGAGAACATTCAGAATGAGGTTCTGAGTTATTGCAACATAGGAGCGTTTCACTGCTTTCAAGGCTTCTCAGGAAGAATTCCAGAATCTTGCTGCCGTCAGGCCTCCGGCTGTTCCGGGTGAATATCTCCTTGTAAATCCCCCGTGGTTTCTTGTACACCCGTGAAATTTGGCCAGGTTATGCAGTTTGCATTGCTGCACAATTGCGCCTGCCTAGCTCGGGCGGGGTTGCAAACATTCAGGCGTGGCAGCCAGATAGGCAGGTCCACGTAGGACACTGCCAGCGGACTGGGTATATCTGCTTCCCGTTCTTCTCACCTGAGTGCTACTGATTCCAGCTTCGACGCCTACACTCTACTCAACCACAGCAGTAAGTTGAACCGCAACTCATGCCACTTTGTGAAACTGTTGAGAACTAGAGCTCAGCTGTTTGGCACGCCACCAATGTCCATCCAGCACTGTGGACAGAACTGCCTACATCTGGCTCTAATTAGTCCATGGTTGTGTTCAGCCGAATGACCTCTGCCGTGAACACTCAGAATGAGGTTCTGAGTTATTGCAACAAAGGAGCGTTTCACTGCTTTCAAGGCTTCTCAGGAAGAATTCCGGAATCTTGATGCCGTCAGGCCTCCGGCTGTTCTGGGTGAACATCTCCTTGTAAATCCCCCGTGGTTTCTTGTACACCCGTGAAATTTGGCCAGGTTATGCAGTTTGCATTGCTGCACAAATGCGCCTTCCAAGCCCGACCGCGGTTGCAAACATTCAGGCGTGGCAGCCAGATAGCCTGGTCCCCCTAGGACACTGCCAGCGGATTGGGTATATCTGCTTCCCGTTCTTCTCACCTGAGTTCTACTGATTTCAGCTTTGACGGCTACACTCTACTCAACCGGAGCAGTAAGTTGAATTTCAACTTTTGGCACTTTGTGAAACTGTTGAGAACTAGAGCTCAGTTGTTTGGCACGCCACCCCTGTCCATCCAGCACTATGCACGGCACTGCCTACATCTGGCTCTAATTAGTCCACGGTTGTGTTCATCCGAATGACCTCTGCCGGGAACACTCAGATTTAGGTACTGAGTTATTGCAACATAGGAGCGTTTCACTGCTTTCAAGGCTTCTCAGGAAGAATTCCAGAATCTTGCTGCCGGCAGGCCTCCGGCTGTTCCGGGTGAACATCTCCTTGTAAATCCCGCCTGGTTTTTTGTACACCTGTGAAATTTGGCCAGGTTATGCAGTTTGCATTGCTGCACTATTGCGCCTGCCTAGCTCGGCCCTGGTTGCAAACATTCAGGCGTGGCAGCCAGATAGGCTGGTCCCCGAAGGTCACTGCCAGCGGACTGGGTATATTTGCTTCACTTTCTTCTCACCTGAGTGCTATTGATGGCAGCTTTGACAGCTACACTCTACTCAACCGCAGGAGTAAATTGAATCTCAACTTATGGCACTTTGTGAAAGTGATGAGAACTAGAGCTCAGTTGTTTGGCACGCCACAACTGTCCATCCAGCACTATGGACGGCACTTCCTACATCTGGCTCTAATTAGTCCACGGTTGTGTTCATCCGAATGACCTCTGCCGGGAAGACTCATTATGAGGTTCTGAGTTATTGCCACATAGGAGCGTTTCACTGCTTTCAAGGCTTCTCAGGAAGAATTCCGGAATCTTACTGCTGGCAGGCCTCCGACTGTTCCGGGTGAACATCTCCTTGTAAATCCCCCGTGGTTTCTTGTACACCCGTGAAATTTGGCCAGGTTATGCAGTTTGCATTGCTGCACAATTGCGCCTGCCTAGTTCGGCCGCGATTGCAAACATTCAGGCGTGGCAGCCAGATAGGGTGGTCCCCGAAGGAAACTGCCAGCGGTCTAGGTATATCTGTTTCCCTTTCTTCTCACCTGAGTGCTACTGATTCCAGCATTGACGGCTACACTCTACTTGAGCAGTAAGTTGAACCTCAACTTATGGCATTTGTGAAAATGTTGAGAACTAGAGCTCAGTTGTTTGGCATGCCACCCTGTCCATCGAGTACTATGGAAGGCACTGCCTACATCTGGCTCTAATTAGTCCACGGTTGTGTTCAGCCGAATGACCTCTGCCGGGAACACTCAGAATGAGGTTCTGAGTTATTGCAACATAGGGGCGTTTCACTGCTTTCAAATCTTCTGAGGAAGTATTCCGGAATCTTGCTGCCTGCAGGCCTCCGTCTGTTCCGGGTGAACATCTCCTTGTAAATACCCCGTGGTTTCTTGTACACCCGTGAAATTTGGCCAGGTTATGGAGTTTGCATTGCTGCACAATTGCGCCTGCCTAGCACGGCCACGGTTGCAAACATTCAGGCGTGGCAGCCAGATAGGCTGGTCCCCGTAGGACACTGCCAGCGGACTGAGTATATCTGCTTCCCGTTCTTCTCACCTGAGTGCTACTGATTCCAGCTTTGACGGCTACACTCTACTCAACAGGAGCAGTAAGTTGAACCTCAACTTATGGCACTTTGTGAAAGTGTTGCGAACTAGAGCTCAGTTGTTTGGCACGCCACCAGTGTCCATCCAGCACTATGGACGGCACTGCCTACATCTGGTTGTAATTTGTCCACGGTTGTGTTCAGCCGAATGACCTCTGCCGGGAACACTCAGAATGAGCGTCTGCGTTCTTGCAACATAGTAGCGTTTCACTGTTTTCAAGGCTTCTCAGGAAGAATTCCAGAATCTTGCTGCCGGCAGGCCTCCTGCTGTTCCGGGTGAACATCTCCTTATAAATGCCCCGTGGTTTCTTGTACACCCGTGAAATTTGGCCAGGTTATGCAGTTTGCATTGCTGCACCATTGTGCCTACCTAGCTCGTCCGCGGTTGCAAACATTCAGGCGTGGCCGCCAGATAGGCTGGTCCCCGTAGGACATTGCCAGCGGACTGGGTGTGTCTGCTTCCCGTTCTTCTCACCTGAGTGCTACTGATGCCAGCTTTGACGGCTACACGCTTACTCAACCGGAGCAGTAAGTTGAACCTCAACTCATGGCACTTTGTGAAAGTGTTGAGAACTAGAGCTCAGTTGTTTGGCACGGCACAACTGTCCATCCAGCACTATGGACGGCACTGTCTTCATCTGGCTCTAATTAGTCCACGGTTGTGTTCAGCCGAATGACCTCTGCCGTGAACACTCAGAATGAGGTTCTGAGTTATTGCAACATAGGAGCGTTTCACTGCTTTCAAGGCTTCTCAGGAAGAATTCCGAATTCTTGCTGCCGGGAGGCCTCCGGCTGTTCCGGGTGAACATCTCCTTGTAAATACCCCGTGGTTTCTTGTACACCCCTGAAATTTGGCCAGGTTATGCAGTTTGCATTGCTGCACAAATTCGCCTGCCTAGCTCGGCCGCGGTTGCAAACATTCAGGCGTGGCAGCCAGATAGGCTGGACCCGTAGGACATTGCCAGCGGACTGGGTGTATCTGCTTCCCGTTCTTCTCACCTAATTGCTACTGATTCCAGCTTTGACAGCTACACTCTACTCAACCGGCGCAGTAAGTTGAACCTCAACTTATGGCACTTTGTGAAAGTGTTGAGAAGTAGAGCTCAGTTGTTTGGCACGCCACCACTGTCCATCCAGCACTATGGACGGCACTGCCTACATCTGGCTCTAATTAGTCCACGGTTGTGTTCAGCCGAATGACCTCCGCCTGGTACACTCAGAATGATGTTCTGAGTTATTGCAACATAGGAGCGTTTCACTGCCTTCAAGACTTCTCAGGAAGAATTCCGGAATCTTGCTGCCGGCAGGCCTCCGTCTGTTCCGGGTGAACATCTCCTTGTAAATACCCCGTGGTTTCTTGTACACCCGTGAAATTTGGCCAGGTTATGCAGTTTGCATTGCTGCACAATTGCGCCTGCCTAGCACGGCCACGCTTGCAAACATTCAGGCGTGGCAGCCAGATAGGCTGGTCCCCGTAGGACACTGCCAGCGGACTGAGTATACCTGCTTCCCGTTCTTCTCACCTGAGTGCTACTGATTCCAGCTTTGACCGCTACACTCTATTCAACCGGCGCAGTAAGTTGAACCTCAACGTATGGCACTTTGTGAAACTGTTGAGAACTAGAGCTCAGTTGTTTGGCACGTGAAAACTGTCCATCCAGCACTATGGAAGGCATTGCCTACATCTGGCTCTAATTAGTCCACGGTTGTGTTCAGCCGAATGACCTCTGCCGGGAACACTCAGAATGAGGTTCTGAGTTATTGCAACATAGGAGCGTTTCACTGTTTTCAAGGCTTCTCAGGAAGAATTCAGAATCTTCTGCCGGCAGGCCTCCGTCTGTTCCGGGTGAACATCTCCTTGTAAATCCCCCGTGGTTTCTTGTACACCCGTGAAATTTGGCCAGGTTATGCAGTTTGCATTGCTGCACAATTGCGCCTGCCTAGCTCGGCCGCGGTTGCAAACATTCAGGCGTGGCAGCCAGATAGGCTGGTCCCCGTAGGACACTCTCAGCGGACTGGGTATATCTGCTTCCCGTTCTTCTCACCTGAGTGCTACTGATTCCAACTTTGACGGCTACATTCTACTCAACCGGAGCAGTAAGTTGAACCTCAACTTATGGCACTTTGTGAAAGTGTTGAGAACTAGAGCTCAGTTGTATGGCACGCCACCACTGTCCATACAGCACTATGGACGGGATTGCCTACATCTGGTACTAAGTAGTCCACGGTTGTGTTCAGCCGAATGACCTCTGCCGGGAACACTCAGAATGAGGTTCTGAGGTATTGCAACATAGGAGCGTTTCACTGCTTTCAAGGCTTCTCAGGAAGAATTCCGGAATCTTGTTGCCGGCATGCCTCCGGCTGTTCCGGGTGAACATCTCCTTGTAAATCCCCCGTGGTGTCTTGTACACCCGGGAAATTTGGCCAGGTTATGCAGTTTGCATTGCTGCACAGCTGCGCCTGCCTAGTTCGGCCGCGGTTGCAAAAATTCAGGCGTCCCAGCCGGATAGGCTGGTCCCCGTACGATACTGCCAGCGGACTGGGAATAACTGCTTCTCGTTCTTCTCACCTGAGTGCTACTGATTCTAGCTTTAACTGCTACACTCTACTCAACCGGAGCAGTAAGTTGATCCTCAACTCATGGCATTTTGTGAAACTGTTGAGAACTACAGCTCAGTTGTTTGGCACGCCACCACTGTCCATCCAGCACTATGGACGGCAATGCCTACATCTGGCTCTAATTAGTCCACGGTTGTGTTCAGCCGAATGACCTCTGCCGGGAACACTCAGAATGAGGTTCTGAGTTATTGCAACATAGGAGCGTTTCACTGCTTTCAAGGCTTCTCAGGAAGAATTCCGGAATCTTGCTGCCGACAGGCCTCCGGCTGTTCTGGGTATACATCTCCTTGTAAATCCCCCGTGGTTTCTTGTACACCCTTGAAATTTGGCCAGGTTATGCAGTTTTCATTGCTGCACAATTGCGCCTGCCTATCTCGGCCTCGGTTGCAAATATTCAGGCGTGGCATCCAGATAGGCTGGTCCCCGTAGGACACTGCCAGCCGACTGGGTATATCTGCTTCCCGTTCTTCTCACCTGAGTGCTACTGATTCCAGCTTTGACGGCTACACTCTACTCAACCGGAGCAGTAAGTTGAACCTGAACTTATGGCACTTTGTGAAACTGTTGAGACCTAGAGCTCAGTTGTTTGGCACGCCACAACTGTCCATCCAGCACTATGGACGGCACTGCCTACATCTGGCTCTAATTAGTCCACGGTTCTGTTCAGCCGAATGACCTCTGCCGGGAAAACTCAGAATGAGGTTCTGAGTTATTGCAACACAGGAGCGTTTCACTGCTTTCAAGGCTTCTCAGGAAGATTTCCGGAATCTTGATTCCGGCAGGCCTCCGGCTGTTCCGGGTGAACACTTCCTTGTAAATCCCCCGTGGTTTCTTGTACACCCGTGAAATATGGCCAGGTTATGCAGTTTGCATTGCTGCACAATTGCGCCTTCGTAGCTCGGCCGCGGTTGCAAACATTCAGGCGTGGCAGCCAGATAGGCTGGACACGTAGGACATTGCCAGCGGACTGGGTGTATCTGCTTCCCGTTCTTCTCACCTAATTGCTACTGATTCCAGCTTTGACAGCTACACTCTACTCAACCGGCGCAGTAAGTTGAACCTCAACTTATGGCACTTTGTGAAAGTGTTGAGAAGTAGAGCTCAGTTGATTGGCACGCCACCACTGTCCGTCCAGCACTATGGACGGCACTGCCTACATCTGGCTCTAATTAGTCCACGGTTGTGTTCAGCCGAATGACCTCTGCCGGGAACACTCAGAATGAAGTTCTTAGTTATTGCAACATAGGAGCGTTACACTGCTCTCAAGGCTTCTCAGGAAGAATTCCAGAATCTTGCTGCCGGTAGGCCTCCGGCTGTTCCGGGTGAACATCTCCTTGTAAATCCCCCGTGGTTTCATGTACACCCGTGAAATTTGGCCAGGTTATGCAGTTTGCATGGCTGCATAATTGCGCCTGCGTAGCTCGGCCGCGGTTGCAAACATTCAGGCGTGGCAGCCAGATAGGCTGGTCCCCGTAGGACACCGCCAGCGGACTGGGTATATCTGCTTCCCGTTCTTCGCACCTGAGTGCTACTGATTCCAGCTTTGACCCCTACACTCTACTCAACCGGAGCAGTAAGTTGAACCTCAACTTATGGCACTTTGTGAAAGTGATGAGAACTAGAGCTCAGTTGTTTGGCACGCCACCAATGTCCATCCAGCACTGTGGACGGAACTGCCTACATCTGGCTCTAATTAGTCCATGGTTGTGTTCAGCCGAATGACCTCTGCCGTGAACACTCAGAATGAGGTTCTGAGTTATTGCAACATAGGAGCGTTTCACTGCTTTCAAGGCTTCTCAGGAAGAATTCCGGAATCTTGATGCCGTCAGGCCTCCGGCTGTTCCGGGTGAACATCTCCTTGTAAATCCCCCGTGGTTTCTTGTACACCCGTGAAATTTGGCCAGGTTATGCAGTTTGCATTGCTGCACAAATGCGCCTTCCAAGCCCGACCGCGGTTGCAAACATTCAGGCGTGGCAGCCAGATAGCCTGGTCCCCCTAGGACACTGCCAGCGGATTGGGTATATCTGCTTCCCGTTCTTCTCACCTGAGTTCTACTGATTCCAGCTTTGACGGCTACACTCTACTCAACCGGAGCAGTAAGTTGAACTTCAACTTTTGGCACTTTGTGAAAGTGTTGAGAACTAGAGCTCAGTTGTTTGGCACGCCACCACTGTCCATCCAGCACTATGCACGGCACTGCCTACATCTGGCTCTAATTAGTCCACGGTTGTGTTCAGCCGAATGACCTCTGCCAGGAACACTCAGATTTAGGTTCTGAGTTATTGCAACATAGGAGCGTTTCACTGCTTTCAAGGCTTCTCAGGAAGAATTCCGGAATCTTGCTGCCGGCAGGCCTCCGGCTGTTCCGGGTGAACATCTCCTTGTAAATCCCCCCTGGTTTCTTGTACACCTGTGAAATTTGGCCAGGTTATGCAGTTTGCATTGCTGCACTATTGCGCCTGCCTAGCTCGGCCCTGGTTGCAAACATTCAGGCGTGGCAGCCAGATAGGCTGGTCCCCGAAGGTCACTGCCAGCGGACTGGGTATATTTGCTTCACTTTCTTCTCACCTGAGTGCTATTGATGGCAGCTTTGACAGCTACACTCTACTCAACCGCAGGAGTAAATTGAACCTCAACTTATGGCACTTTGTGAAAGTGATGAGAACTAGAGCTCAGTTGTTTGGCACGCCACAACTGTCCATCCAGCACTATGGACGGTACTGCCTACATCTGGTTCTAATTAGTCCACGGTTGTGTTCATCCGAATGACCTCTGCCGGGAAGACTCATTATGAGGTTCTGAGTTATTGTCACATAGGAGGGTTTCACTGCTTTCAAGGCATCTCAGGAAGAATTCCGGAATCTTACTGCTGGCAGGCCTCCGACTGTTCCGGGTGAACAACTCCTTGTAAATCCCCCGTGGTTTCTTGTACACCCGTGAAATTTGGCCAGGTTATGCAGTTTGCATTGCTGCACAATTGCGCCTGCCTAGTTCGGCCGCGATTGCAAACATTCAGGCGTGGCAGCCAGATAGGATGGTCCTCGAAGGAAACTGTCAGCGGTCTGGGTATATCTGTTTCCCTTTCTTCTCACCTGAGTGCTACTGATTCCAGCATTGACGGCTACACTCTACTTGAGCAGTAAGTTGAACCTCAACTTATGGCACTTTGTGAAAATGTTGAGAACTAGAGCTCAGTTGTTTGGCACGCCACCCTGTCCATCGAGTACTATGGAAGGCACTGCCTACATCTGGCTCTAATTAGTCCACGGTTGTGTTCAGCCGAATGACCTCTGCCGGGAACACTCAGAATGAGGTTCTGAGTTATTGCAACATAGGGGCGTTTCACTGCTTTCAAATCTTCTGAGGAAGTATTCCGGAATCTTGCTGCCTGCAGGCCTCCGTCTGTTCCGGGTGAACATCTCCTTGTAAATACCCCCGTGGGTTCTTGTACACCCGGAAAATTTGGCCAGGTTATGCAGTTTGCATTGATGCACAATTGCGCCTGCCTAGCACGGCCACGGTTGCAAACATTCAGGCGTGGCAGCCAGATAGGCTGGTCCCCGTAGGACATTGCCAGCGGACTGAGTATATCTGCTTCCCGTTCTTCTCACTTGAGTGCTACTGATTCCAGCTTTGACGGCTACACTCTACTCAACCGGAGCAGTATGTTGAACCTCAACTTATGGCACTTTGTGAAAGTGTTGAGAAGTAGAGCTCAGTTGGTTGGCACGCCACCACAGTCCATCCAGCACTATGGACGGCACTGCCTACATCTGGCTCTAATTAGTCCACGGTTGTGTTCAGCCGAATGACCTCTTCCGGGAACACTCAGAATGAGGTTCTGAGTTATTGCAATACAGGAGCGTTTCACTGCTTTCAAGGCTTCTCAGGAAGAATTCCGGAATCTTGCTGCCGGCAGGCCTCTGGCTGTTCCGGGTGAACATCTCCTTGTAAATCCCCCGTGGTTTCTTGTACACCTGTGAAATTTGGCGAGGTTATGCAGTTTGCATTGTTGCACAATTGCGCCTGCCCAGCTCGGCCGTGGTTCCAAAAATTCAGGCTTGGCAGCCAGATAGGCTGGTCCCCGTAGAACACTGCAAGCGGAATGGGTATATCTGCTTCCCTTTCTTCTCACCTGAGTGCTACTGATTCCAGCTTTGACGGCTACACTCTACTCAACCGGCGCAGTAAGTTGAACCTCAAATTATGGCACTTTGTGAAAGTGTTGCGAACTAGAGCTCAGTTGTTTGGCACGCCACCAGTGTCCATCCAGCACTATGGACGGCACTGCCTATATCTGGTTGTAATTTGTCCACGGTTGTGTTCAGCCGAATGACCTCTGCCGGGAACACTCAGAATGAGCGTCTGAGTTCTTGCAACATAGTAGCGTTTCACTGTTTTCAAGGCTTCTCAGGAAGAATTCCAGAATCTTGCTGCCGGCAGGCCTCCTGTTGTTCCGGGTGAACATCTCCTTATAAATGCACCGTGGTTTCTTGTACACCCGTGAAATTTGGCCAGGTTATGCAGTTTGCATTGCTGCACCATTGTGCCTACCTAGCTCGTCCGCGGTTGCAAATATTCAGGCGTGGCCGCCAGATAGGCTGGTCCCCGTAGGACATTGCCAGCGGACTGGGTGTGTCTGCTTCCCGTTCTTCTCACCTGAGTGCTACTGATTCCAGCTTTGACGGCTTCACTCTACTCAACCGGCTCAGTAAGTTGAACCTCAACTCATGGCACTTTGTGAAAGTGTTGAGAACTAGAGCTCAGTTGTTTGGGACACCACCACGGTCCATCCAGCACTATGGACGGCACTGCCTACATCTGGCTCTAATTAGTCCACGGTTGTGTTCAGCCGAATGACCTCTGCCGGGAACACTCAGAATGAGGTTCTGAGTTATTGCAACATAGGAGCGTTTCACTGCTTTCAAGGCTTCTCAGGAAGAATTCCGGAATCTTGATGCCGGCAGGCCTCCGGCTGTTCCGGGTGAACAGCTCCTTGTAAATCCCCCGTGGTTTCTTGTACACCCGTGAAATTTGGACAGGTTATGCAGTTTGCATTGCTGCACAATTGTGCCTGCCTAGCACGGCCACGGTTGCAAACATTCAGGCTTGGCAGCCAGATAGGCTGGTACCCGTAGGACACTGCCAGCGGACTGAGTATACCTGCTTCCCGTTCTTCTCACCTGAGTGCTACTGATTCCAGCTTTGACCGCTACACTCTACTCAACCAGAGCAGTAAGTTGAACCTCAACGTATGGCACTTTGTGAAACTGTTGAGAACTAGAGCTCAGTTGTTTGGCACGCGACAACTGTCCATCCAGCACTATGGACGGCACTGCCTACATCTGGCTCTAATTAGTCCACGGTTGTGTTCAGCCGAATGACCTCTGCCGGGAACACTCAGAATGAGGTTCTGAGTTATTGCAACATAGGAGCGTTTCACTGCTTTCAAGGCTTCTCAGGAAGAATTCAGAATCTTCTGCCGGCAGGCCTCCGTCTGTTCCGGGTGAACATCTCATTGTAAATCCCCCGTGGTTTCTTGTACACCCGTGAAATTTGGCCAGGTTTTGCAGTTTGCATTGCTGCACAATTGCGCCTGCCAAGCACGGCCACGGTTGCTAACATTCAGGCGTGGCAGCCAGATAGGTTGGAACCCGTAGGACACTGCGAGCAGACTGGGTATATCTGCTTCCCGTTCTTCTCACCTGAGTGCTACTGATTCCAGCTTTGACGGCTACACTCTACACAACCGGAGCAGTAAGTTGAACCTCAAATTATGGCACTTTGTGAAACGGTTGAGAACTAGAGCTCAGTTGTTTGGCACGCCACAACTGTCCATCCAGCACTATGGACGGCACTGCCTACATCTGGCTCTAATTAGTCCACTGTTGTGTTCAGCCGAATGACCGCTGCCGGAAACACTCAGAATGAGGTTCTTAGTTATTGCAACATAGGAGCGTTTCACTGCTTTCAAGGCTTCTCAGGAAGAATTCCGGAATCTTGCTGCCGGCAGGCCTCCGGCTGTTCCGGGTGAACATCTCCTTGTAAATCCCCCGTGGTTTCTTGTACACCCGTGTAATTTGGCCAGGTTATGCAGTTTGCATGGTTGCACAATTGTGCCTGCCTAGCTCGGCTGCGGTTGCAAACATTCAGGCGTGGCTGCCAGATAGGCTGGTCCCCGTAGGACACTGCCTGCGGACTGGGTATATCTGCTTCCCGTTCTTCTCAGCTGAGTGCTACTGATTCCAGCTTTGATGGCTACACTCTACTCAACCGGCGCAGTAAGTTGAACCTCAAATTATGGCACTTTGTAAAAGTGTTGCGAATTAGAGCTCAGTTGTTTGGCACGCCACCAGTGTCCATCCAGCACTATGGACGGCACTGCCTACATCTGGTTGTAATTTGTCCACGGTTGTGTTCACCCGAATGACCTCTGCCGGGAACACTCAGAATGAGGTTCTGAGTTATTGCAACATAGGAGCGTTTCACTGTTTTCAAGGCTTCTCAGGAAGAATTCCAGAATCTTGCTGCCGGCAGGCCTCCTTCTGTTCCGGGTGAATATCTCTTTATAAATGACCCGTGGTTTCTTGTACACCCGTGAAATTTGGCCAGGTTATTCAGTTTGCCTTGCTGCACAATTTCGCCTGCCTAGCTCGGCCGCGGTTGCAAACATTCAGGCGTGGCAGCCAGATAGGCTGGTCCCCGTAGGACACTGCCAGCGGACTGGGTATATCTGCTTCCCTTTCTTCTCACCTGAGTGCTACTGATGCCAGCTTTGACGGCTACACTCTTACTCAACCGGAGCAGTAAGTTGAACCTCAACTCATGGCACTTTGTGAAACTGTTGAGAACTAGAGCTCAGTTGTTTGGCACGCCACAACTGTCCATCCAGCACTATGGACGGCACTGCCTTCATCTGGCTCTAATTAGTCCACGGTTGTGTTCAGCCGAAGAATGACCTCTGCCGGGAACACTCAGAATGAGGTTCTGAGTTATTGCAACATAGGAGCGTTTAACTGCTTTCAAGGGTTCTCAGGAAGAATTCCGGAATCAAGCTGCCGGCAGGCCTCCGGCTGTTCCGGGTGAACATCTCCTTGTAAATCCCCCGTGGTTTCTTGTACACCCGTGAAATTTGGCCAGGTTATGCAGTTTGCATTGCTGCACAACTGCGCCTGCCTAGCTCGGCCGCGGATGCAAAAATTCAGGCCTCGCAGCCAGAAAGGCTGGTCCCCGGAGGATACTGCCAGCGGACTGGGAATATCTGTTTCCCGTTCTTCTCACCTGAGTGCTACTTATTCCAGCTTTGACGGCTACACTCTACTCAACCGGCGCCGTAAGTTAAACCTCAACTTATGGCACTTTGTGAAAGTGTTGAGAACTAGAGCTCAGTTGTTTGGCACGCCACCACTGTCCATCCAGCACTATGGACGGCAATGCCTACATCTGGCTCTAATTAGTCCACCGTTGTGTTCAGCCGAATGACCTCTGCCGGGAACACTCAGAATGAGGTTCTGAGTTATTGCAACATAGGAGCGTTTCACTGCTTTCAAGGCTTCTCAGGAAGAATTCCGGAATCTTGCTGGCTACAGGCCTCCGGCTGTTCTGGGTGAACATCTCCTTGTAAATCCCCCGTGGTTTCTTGTACACCCTTGAAATTTGGCCAGGTTATGCAGTTTTCATTGCTGCACAATTGCGTCTGCCTATCTCGGCCTCGGTTGCAAATATTCAGGCGTAGCATCCAGATAGGCTGGTCCCCGTAGTACACTGCCAGCTGACTGGGTATATCTGCTTCCCGTTCTTCTCACATGAGTGCTACTGATTCCAGCTTGGACGGCTACACTCTACTCAACCGGAGCAGTAAGTTGAACCTCAACTTATGGCACTTTGTGAAACTGTTGAGAACTAGAGCTCAGTTGTTTGGCACGCCACAACTGTCCATCCAGCACTATGGACGGCACTGCCTACATCTGGCTCTAATTAGTCCACGGTTGTGTTCAGCCGAATGACCTCTGCCGGGAAAACTCAGAATGAGGTTCTGAGTTATTGCAACATAGGAGCGTTTCACTGCTTTCAAGGCTTCTAAGGAAGATTTCCAGAATCTTGATTCCGGCAGGCCTCTGGCTGTTCCGGGTGAACATCTCCTTGTAAATCCCACGTGATTTCTTGTACACCCGTGAAATATGGCCAGGTTATGCAGTTTGCATTGCTGCACAATTGCGCCTACGTAGCTCGGCCGCGGTTGCAAACATTCAGGCGTGGCAGCCAGATAGGCTGGACACGTAGGACATTGCCAGCGGACTGGGTGTATCTGCTTCCCGTTCTTCTCACCTAATTGCTACTGATTCCAGCTTTGACAGCTACACTCTACTCAACCGGCGGAGTAAGTTGAACCTCAACTTATGGCACTTTGTGAAAGTGTTGAGAAGTAGAGCTCAGTTGTTTGGCACGCCACCACTGTCCATCCAGCACTATGGACGGCACTGCCTACATCTGGCTCTAATTAGTCCACGGTTGTGTTCAGCCCAATGACCTCGGCCGGGAACACTCAGAATGAAGTTCTGAGTTATTGCAACATAGGAGCGTTACACTGCTCTCAAGGCTTCTCAGGAAGAATTCCAGAATCTTGCTGCCAGTAGTACTCCGGCTGTTCCGGGTGAACATCTCCTTGTAAATCCCCCGTGGTTTCTTGTACACCCGTGAAATTTGGCCAGGTTATGCAGTTTGCATGGCTGCATAATTGCGCCTGCGTAGCTCGGCCGCGGTTGCAAACATTCAGGCGTAGCAGCTAGATAGGCTGGTCCCCGTAGGACACTGCCAGCGGACTGGGTATATCTGCTTCCCGTTCTTCTCACCTGATTGCTACTGATTCCAGCTTTGACGGCTACATTCTACTAAACCGGCGCAGTAAGTTGAACCTCAACTTATGGCACTTTGTGAAAGTGTTGATAACTAGAGCTCAGTTGTTTGGCACGCCACCAATGTCCATCCAGCACTGTGGACGGCACTGCCTACATCTGGCTCTAATTAGTCCATGGTTGTGTTCAGCCGAATGACCTCTGCCGTGAACACTCAGAATGAGGTTCTGAGTTATTGCAACATAGGAGCGTTTCACTGCTTTCAAGGCTTCTCAGGAAGAATTCCGGAATCTTGCTGGCTACAGGCCTCCGGCTGTTCTGGGTGAACATCTCCTTGTAAATCCCCCGTGGTTTCTTGTACACCCGTGAAATTTGGCCAGGTTATGCAGTTTGCATTGCTGCACAAATGCGCCTTCCAAGCTCGGCCGTGGTTGCAAACATTCAGGCCTGGCAGCCAGATGGGCTGGTCCCCCTAGGACCCTGCCAGCGGATTGGGTATATCTGCTTCCCGTTCTTCTCACCTGAGTGCCACTTATTCCAGCTTTGACGGCTACACTCTACTCAACCGGAGCAGTAAGTTGAACTTCAATTTTTGGCACTTTGTGAAACTGTTAAGAACTCGAGCTCAGTTGTTTGGCACGCCACCACTTTCCATCCAGCACTGTGGACGGCACTGCCTACATCTGGCTCTAATTAGTCCACGGTTGTGTTCAGCCGAATGACCTCTGCAGGGAACACTCAGAATGAGGTTCTGAGTTATTGCAACATAAGAGCGTTTCACTGCTTTCAAGGCTTCCCAGGAAGAATTCCGGAATCTTGCTGGCTACAGGCCTCCGGCTGTTCTGGGTGAACATCTCCTTGTAAATCCCCCGTGGTTTCTTGTACACCCGTGAAATTTGGCCAGGTTATGCAGTTTGCATTGCTGCACAATTGCGCCTGCCTAGGTCGGCTGCGGTTGCAAACATTCAGGCGTGGCAGCCAGATAGGCTGGTCGCCGTAGGACACTGCCAGCGGACTGGGTATATCTGCTTCCTGTTCTTCTAACCTGAGTGCTACTGATTCCAGCTTTGACGGCTACACTCTACTCAACCGGAGCAGTAAGTTGAACCTCAACTTATGGCACTTTGTGAAAGTGTTGAGAACTAGAGCTCAGTTGTTTGGCACGCCACAACTGTCCATCCAGCACTATGGACGGCACTGCCTACATCTGGCTCTAATTAGTCCACGGTTGTGTTCAGCCGAATGACCTCTGCCGAGAATATTCAGAATGAGGTTCTGAGTTATTGCAACATAGGAGCGTTTCACTGCTTTCAAGGCTTCTCAGGAAGAATTCCGGAATCTTGCTGCCGTCAGGCCTCCGGCTGTTCCGGGTAAATATCTCCTTGTAAATCCCCCGTGGTTTCTTGTACACCCGTGAAATTTGGCCAGGTTATGCAGTTTGCATTGCTGCACAATTGCGCCTGCCTAGCTCGGGCGGGGTTGCAAACATTCAGGCGTGGCAGCCAGATTGGCTGTTCCCCGTAGGACTCTGCCACCGGACTGGGTATATCTGCTTCCCGTTCTTCTCACCTGAGTGCTACTGATTCCAGCTTTGACGGCTACACTCTACTCAACCGGAGCAGTAAGTTGAACCTCTACTTATGGCACTTTGTGAAAGTGTTGAGAACGAGAGCTCAGTTCTTTGGCATGCCACCACTGTCCATCCAGCACTATGGACGGCACTGCATACATCTGGCTCTAATGAGTCCATGGTTGTGTTCAGCCGAATGACCTCTGCCGAGAACATTCAGAATGAGGTTCTGAGTTATTGCAACATAGGAGCGTTTCACTGCTTTCAAGGCTTCTCAGGAAGAATTCCGGAATCTTGCTGCCGGCAGGCCTCCGGCTGTTCCGGGTGAACATCTCCTTGTAAATCCCCCGTGGTTTCTTGTACACCCGTAAAATTTGGCCAGGTTATGCAGTTTGCATGGCTGCACAATTGCGCCTGCCAATCTCGGCCGCGGTTGCAAACATTCATGCGTGGCAGCCAGATAGGCTGGTCCACGTAGGACACTGCCAGCGGACTGGGTATATCTGCTTCCCGTTCTTCTCACCTGAGTGCTACTGATTCCAGCTTCGACGCCTACACTCTACTCAACCACAGCAGTAAGTTGAACCTCAAATTATGGCACTTTGTGAAAGTGATGAGAACTAGAGCTCAGTTGTTTGGCACGCCACAACTGTCCATCCAGCACTATGGACGGCACTTCCTACATCTGGCTCTAAATAGTCCACGGTTTTGTTCATCCGAATGACCTCTGCCGGGAAGACTCATTATGAGGTTCTGAGTTATTGCCACATAGGAGCGTTTCACTGCTTTCAAGGCTTCTCAGGAAGAATTCCGGAATCTTGATGCCGGCAGGCCTCCGGCTGTTCCGGGTGAACATCTCCTTGTAAATCCCCCGTGGTTTCTTGTACACCCGTGAAATTTGGCCAGGTTATGCAGTTTGCATTGCTGCACAAAGGCGCCTTCCAAGCCCGGCCGCGGTTGCAAACATTCAGGCGTGGCAGCCAGATAGGCTGGTCCCCCTAGGACACTGCCAGCGGATTGGGTATATCTGCTTCCCGTTCTTCTCACCTGACTGCTACTGATTCCAGCATTGACGGCTACACTCTACTTGAGCAGTAAGTTGAAACTCAACTTATGGCACTTTGTGAAAATGTTGAGAACTAGAGCTCAGTTGTTTGGCACTCCACCCTGTCCATCGAGTACTATGGATGGCACTGCTTACATCTGGCTCTAATTAGTCCACGGTTGTGTTCAGCCGAATGACCTCTGCTGGGAAGACTCATTATGAGGTTCTGAGTTATTGCCACATAGGAGCGTTTCACTGCTTTCAAGGCTTCTCAGGAAGAATTCCGGAATCTTGATGCCGGCAGGCCTCCGGCTGTTCCGGGTGAACATCTCCTTGTAAATCCCCCGTGGTTTCTTGTACACCCGTGAAATTTGGCCAGGTTATGCAGTTTGCATTGCTGCACAATTGCGCCTGCCTAGCACGGCCACGCTTGCAAACATTCAGGCGTGGCAGCCTGATAGGCTGGTCCCCGTAGGACACTGCCAGCGGACTGAGTATACCTGCTTCCCGTTCTTCTCACCTGAGTGCTACTGATTAAAGCTTTGACCGCTACACTCTACTCAACCGGCGCAGTAAGTTGAACCTCAACTTATGGCACTTTGTGAAAGTGTTGAGAACTAGAGCTCAGTTGTTTGGCACGCCACCACTGTCCATCCAGCACTATGGACGGCACTGCCTACATCTGGCTCTAATTAGTCCACGGTTGTGTTCAGCCGAATGACCTCTGCCGGGAACACTCAGAATGAGGTTCTGAGTTATTGCAACATAGGAGCGTTTCACTGTTTTCAAGGCTTCTCAGGAAGAATTCAGAATCTTCTGCCGGCAGGCCTCCGTCTGTTCCGGGTGAACATCTCATTGTAAATCCCCCGTGGTTTCTTGTACACCTGTGAAATTTGGCCAGGTTTTGCAGTTTGCATTGCTGCACAATTGCGCCTGCCAAGCACGGCCGCGGTTGCTAACATTCAGGCGAGGCAGCCAGATAGGGTGGAACCCGTAGGACACTGCAAGCAGACTGGGTATATCTGCTTCCCGTTCTTCTCACCTGAGTGCTACTGATTCCAGCTTTGACGGCTACACTCTACACAACCGGAGCAGTAAGTTGAACCTCAAATTATGGCACTTTGTGAAACAGTTGAGAACTAGAGCTCAGTTGTTTGGCACGCCACAACTGTCCATCCAGAACTATGGACGGCACTGCCTACATCTGGCTCTAATTAGTCCACTGTTGTGTTCAGCCGAATCACCGCTGCCGGAAACACTCAGAATGAGGTTCTGAGTTATTGCAACATAGGAGCGTTTCACTGCTTTCAAGGCTTCTCAGGAAGAATTCCGGAATCTTGCTGCCGGCAGGCCTCCGTCTGTTCCGGGTGAACATCTCCTTGTAAATCCCCCGTGGTTTCTTGTACACCCGTGAAATTTGGCCAGGTTATGCAGTTTGCATGGTTGCACAATTGTGCCTGCCTAGCTCGGCTGCGGTTGCAAACATTCAGGCGTGGCAGCCAGATAGGCTGGTCCCCGTAGGACACTGCCAGCGGACTGGGTATATCTGCTTCCCG
The DNA here is from genome assembly GCF_024711535.1 of Dipodomys merriami. Lineage (NCBI taxonomy): Eukaryota > Metazoa > Chordata > Mammalia > Rodentia > Heteromyidae > Dipodomys > Dipodomys merriami. The sequence goes on along the minus strand of NW_027203882.1, from coordinate 1,393,185 downwards.
TTCTTCTCACCTGAGTGCTACTGATTCCAGCTTTGATGGCTACACTCTACTCAACCGGCGCAGTAAGTTGAACCTCAAATTAAGGCACTTTGTAAAAGTGTTGCGAACTAGAGCTCAGTTGTTTGGCACGCCACCAGTGTCCATCCAGCACTATGGAAGTCACTGCCTACATCTGGTTGTAATTTGTCCACGGTTGTGTTCATCCGAATGACCTCTGCCGGGAACACTCAGAATGAGGTTCTGAGTTATTGCAACATAGGAGTGTTTCACTGTTTTCAAGGCTTCTCAGGAAGAATTCCAGAATCTTGCTGCCGGCACGCCTCCTTCTGTTCCGGGTGAACATCTCCTTATAAATGACCCGTGGTTTCTTGTACACCCGTGAAATTTGGCCAGGTTATTCAGTTTGCCTTGCTGCACAATTTCGCCTGCCTAGCTCGGCCGCGGTTGCAAACATTCAGGCGTGGCAGCCAGATAGGCTGGTCCCCATAGGACACTGCCAGCGGACTGGGTATATCTGCTTCCCTTTCTTCTCAACTGAGTGCTACTGATGCCAGCTTTGACGGCTACACTCTTACTCAACCAGAGCAGTAAGTTGAACCTCAACTCATGGCACATTGTGAAAGTGTTGAGAACTAGAGCTCAGTTGTTTGGCACGCCACAACTGTCCATCCAGCACTATGGACGGCACTGCCTTCATCTGGCTCTAATTAGTCCACGGTTGTGTTCAGCCGAATGACCTCTGCCGGGAACACTCAGAATGAGGTTCTGAGTTATTGCAACATAGGAGCGTTTCACTGCTTTCAAGGCTTCTCAGGAAGAATTCCGGAATCTTGCTGCCAGTAAGCCTCTGGCTCTTACAGGTTAACATCTCCTTGTAAATCCCCCGTGGTTGCTTGTACACCCGTGAAATTTGGCCAGGTTATGCAGTTTGCATGGCTGCACAATTGCGCCTGCCTAGCTCGGCCGCGTTTGCAAACATTCAGGCATGGCAGCCAGATAGGCTCGCCCCTGAATGACACTGCCACCGGAGTGGGTATATCTGCTGCCCGTTCTTCTCACCTGAGTGCTACTTATTCCAGCTTTGACGGCTACACTCTACTCAACCGGAACAGTAAGTTGAACCTCAACTTATGGCACTTTGTGAAACTGTTGAGAACTAGAGCTCAGTTGTTTGGCACGCCACAACTGTCCATCCAGCACTATGGACGGCACTGCCTTCATCTGGCTCTAATTAGTCCACCATTGAGTTCAGCCGAATGACCTCTGCCGGGAACACTCAGAATGAGGTTCTGAGTTATTGCAACATAGGAGCGTTTCACTGCTTTCAAGGCTTCTCAGGAAGAATTCCGGAATCTTGCTGGCTACAGGCCTCCAGCTGTTCTGGGTGAACATCTCCTTGTAAATCCCCCGTGGTTTCTTGTACACCCTTGAAATTTGGCCAGGTTATGCAGTTTTCATTGCTGCACAATTGCGTCTGCCTATCTCGGCCTCGGTTGCAAATATTCAGGCGTGGCATCCAGATAGGCTGGTCCCCGTAGGACACTGCCAGCCGACTGGATATATCTGCTTCCCGTTCTTCTCACCTGAGTGCTACTGATTCCAGCTTTGACGGCTACGCTCTACTCAACCGGAGCAGTAAGTTGAACCTCAACTTATGGCACTTTGTGAAACTGTTGAGAACTAGAGCTCAGTTGTTTGGCAAGCCACAACTGTCCATCCAGCACTATGGACGGCACTGCCTACATCTGGCTCTAATTAGTCCACGGTTGTGTTCAGCCAAATGACTTCTGCCGGGAAAACTGAGAATGAAGTTCTGAGTTATTGCAACATAGGAGCGTTTCACTGCTTTCAAGGCTTCTAAGGAAGATTTCCAGAATCTTGATTCCGGCAGGCCTCTGGCTGTTCCGGGTGAACATCTCCTTGTAAATCCCACGTGATTTCTTGTACACCCGTGAAATATGGCCAGGTTATGCAGTTTGCATTGCTGCACAATTGCGCCTACGTAGCTCGGCCGCGGTTGCAAACATTCAGGCGTGGCAGCCAGATAGGCTGGACACGTAGGACATTGCCAGCGGACTGGGTGTATCTGCTTCCCGTTCTTCTCACCTAATTGTTACTGATTCCAGCTTTGACAGCTACACTCTACTCAACCGGCGCAGTAAGTTGAACCTCAACTTATGGCACTTTGTGAAAGTGTTGAGAAGTAGAGCTCAGTTGTTTGGCACGCCACCACTGTCCATCCAGCACTATGGACGGCACTGCCTACATCTGGCTCTAATTAGTCCACGGTTGTGTTCAGCCGAATGACCTCTGCCAGGAACACTCAGAATGAGGTTCTGAGTTATTGCAACATAAGAGCGTTTCACTGCTTTCAAGGCTTCTCAGGAAGAATTCAGGAATCTTGATGCCGGCAGGCTTCCCGCTGTTCCGGGTGAACATCTCCTTTTAAATCCTGCCTGGTTTCTTGTACACCTGTGAAATTTGGCCAGGTTATGCAGTTTGCATTGCTGCACTATTGCGCCTGCCTAGCTCTGCCGCGGTTGCAAACATTCAGGGTTGGCAGCCAGATAGGCTGGTCCCCGAAGGTCACTGCCAGCGGACTGGGTATATTTGCTTCCCGTTCTTCTCACCTGAGTGCTACTGATGCAAACTATGACAGCTACACTCTACTCAACCGCAGTAGTAAATTGAACCTCAACTTATGGCACTTTGTTAAAGTGATGAGAACTAGAGCTCAGTTGTTTGGCACGCCACCACTGTCCATCCAGCACTATGGACGGCACTGCCTACATCTGGCTCTAAGTAGTCCACGGTTTTGTTCAGCCGAATGACCTCTGCCGGGAACACTCAGAATGAGGTTCTGAGTTATTGAAACATAGGAGCGTTTCACTGCTTTCAAGGCTTCTCAGGAAGAATTCCGGAATCTTGCTGCCGGCAGGCCTCCGGCTCTTCCGGGTGAACATCTCCTTGTAAATCCCCCGTGGTTTCTTATACACCCGTGAAATTTGGCCAGGTTATGCAGTTTACGTTGCTGCACAAATGCGCCTGCCTAGCTCCGCCATGGTTGCAACCATTCAGGCGTGGCAGCCAGATAGGCTGGTCCCCGTAGGACACTGCCAGCGTACTGGGTATATCTGCTTCCCGTTCTTCTCACCTGAGTGCTACTGATTCGAGTTTGACGGCTACACTCTACTAAACAAGAGCAGTAAGTTGTACTTCAACTCATGGCACTTTGTGAAACTGTTGAGAACTAGAGCTCAGTTGTTTGGCACGCCACCACTGTCCATCCAGCACTATGGACGGCACTGCCTACATCTGGCTCTAATTAGTACACTGTTGTGTTCAGCCGAATGACCGCTGCCGGAAAAACTCAGAATGAGGTTCTGAGTTATTGCAACATAGGAGCGTTTCACTTCTTTCAAGGCTTCTCAGGAAGAATTCCGGAATCTTGCTGCCGGCAGGCCTCCGTCTGTTCCGTGTGAACATCTCCTTGTAAATCCCCCGTGGTTTCTTGTACACCCGTGAAATTTGGCCAGGTTATGCAGTTTGCATGGCTGCACAATTGTACCTGCCTAGCTCGACCGCGGTTGCAAACATTCAGGCGTAGCAGCCAGATAGGCTGGTCCCCGTAGGACACTGCCAGCGGACTGGGTATATCTGCTTCCCGTTCTTCTCACCTGAGTGCTACTGATTCCAGCTTTGACGGCTACACTCTACTCAACCGGAGCAGTAAGTTGAACGTCTACTCATGGCAATTTGTGAAAGTGTTGAGAAGTAGAGCTCAGTTGTTTGGCACGCCACCACTGTCCGTCCAGCACTATGGACGGCACTGCCTACATCTGGTTCTAATTAGTCCAGGGTTGTGTTCAGCCGAATGACCTCTGCCAGGAACACTCAGAGTGAGGTTCTGAGTTATTGCAACATAGGAGCGTTTCACTGCTTTCAAGGCTTCTCAGGAAGAATTCCGGAATCTGGCTGCTGGCAGGCCTCCGGCTGTTCCGGGTGAACATCTCCTTGTAAATCCCCCGAGGTTTCTTATACACCCGTGAAATTTGACCAGGTTATGCAGTTTGCATAGCTGCACAATTCCGCCTGCCAAGCTCTGCCACGGTTGCAAACATTCAGGCGTGGCAGCCAGATAATCTGGTCCCCGTAGGACGCTGCCAGCGGCCTGGGTATATCTGCTTCCCATTCTTCTCCCCTGAGTGCTACTGATTCCAGCTTTGACGGCTACACTCTACTCAACCGGAGCAGTAAGTTGAACCTCAACTTATGGCACTTTGTTAAACTGTTGAGAACTAGATCTTAATTGTTTGGCACGCCACCACGCTGCCGGCAAGGCCTCCGGCTTTTTCGGGTGAACATCTCCTTGTAAAAACCCCATGGTTTCTTGTACACGCCTGAAATTTGGCCAGGTTATGCAGTTTGCATTACTGCACAATTATGCCTGCCAAGCTCGGCCCCGGTTCCAAATATTCAGGTGTGGCAGCCAGAGAGGCTGGTCCCCGTAGGACACTGCCAGCTGACTGGGTATATCTGCTTCCCGTTCTTCTCACCTGAGTGCTACTGATTCCACCTTTGACGGCTACACTCTACTCAACCGGTGCAGTAAGTTGAATCTCAACTTATGGCACTTTGTGAAACTTGAGAACTAGAGCTCAGTTGTTTGGCACACCACCACTGTCCATCCAGCACTATTGACGGCACTGCCTACATCTGGCTCTAATTAGTCCAGGGTTGTGTTCAGCCGAATGACCTCTGCCGGGAACACTCAGAATGAGATTCTGAGTTATTGCAACATAGGAGCATTTCACTGCTTTCAAGGCTTCTCAGGAAGACTTCCGGAATCTTGCTGCCGGCAGGCCTCCGGCTGTTCCGGGTGAACATCTAATTGTAAATCCAAAGGGGTTTCTTGTACACCCGTGAAATTTGGCCAGGTTATGCATTTTGCATTGCTGCACAATTGCGCTTGCCTAGCTCGGCCGCGGTTGCAAATATTCAGGCGTGGCAGCCAGATAGGCTGGTCCCCGTAGGACACTGCCAGCGGACTGGGTATATCTGCTTCCCGTTCTTCTCACCTGAGTACTACTGATTCCAGATTTGACGGCTACACTCTATTCAACCGGAGCAGTAAGTTGAACCTCAACTTATGGCACTTTGTGAAAGTGATGAGAACTAGAGCTCAGTTGTTTGGCACGCCACCACTGTCCATCCAGTACTATGGATGGCACTGCCTACATCTGGCTCTAATAAGTGCAAGGTTGTGTTCAGCCGAATGACCTCTGCCGGGAACACTCAGAATGAGGTTCTGAGTTATTGCAACATAGGAGCGTTTCACTGCTTTCAAGGCTTCTCAGGAAGAATTCCGGAATCTTGCTGCCGGCAGGCCTCCGGCTCTTCCGGGTGAACATCTCCTTGTAAATCCCCCGTGGTTTCTTGTACACCCTTGAAATTTGACCAGGTTATGCAGTTTGCATTGCTGCACAATTGCGCCTGCCTAGCTCGGCCGCGGTTGCAAACATTCAGGTGTTTCAGCCAGATAGGCTGGTCCCCGTAGGACACTGCCAGCGGACTGGGTATATCTGCTTCCCGTTCTTCTCACCTGAGTGTTACTGATTCCAGGTTTGACCGCTACACTCTACTCAACCGGAGCAGTAAGTTGAACCTCAACTTAGGGCACTTTGTGAAACTGTTGAGAACTAGAGCTCAGTTGTTTGGCACGCCACCACTGTCCATCCAGCACTATTGACGGCACTGCCTACATCTGGCTCTAATTAGTCCATGGTTGTGTTCAGCCGAATGACCTCTGCCAGAAACACTCAGAATGAGGTTCTGAGTTATTGCAACATAGGAGCGTTTCACTGCTTTCAAGGCTTCTCAGGAAGAATTCCGGAATCTTGCTGCCAGCAGGCCTCCGGCTGTTCCGGGTGAACATCTCCTTGTAAATCACCCGCGGTTCCTTGTACACCCGTGAAATTTGGCCAGGTTATGCAGTTTAAATTGCTGCACAATTGCGCCTGCCTAGCTCGGCCGCGGTTGCAAACATTCAGGCATCGCAGCCAGATAGGCTGGTCCCCGTAGTACACTACCAGCGGACTGGGTATATCTGCTTCCCGTTCTTCTCACCTGAGTGCTACTGATTCCAACTTTGACGGCTACACTCTACTCAACCGGAGCAGTAAGTTGAACCTCAACTTATGGCACTTTGTGAAAGCGATGAGAACTAGAGCTCAGTTGTTTGGCACGCCACCACTGTCCATCCAGCACTATGGACGGAACTGCCTACATCTGGCTCTAATTAGTCCATGGTTGTGTTCAGCCGAATGACCTCTGCCGGGAACACTCAGAATGAGGTTCTGAGTTATTGCAACATAGGAGCGTTTCACTGCTTTCAAGGCTTCTCAGGGAGAATTCCGGAATCTTGCTGCCGGCAGGCCTCCGGCAGTTCCGGGTGAACATCTCCTTGTAAATCCCCCGTGGTTTCTTGTACACCCGTGAAATTTGGCCAGGTTATGCAGTTTGTATTGCTGAACAATTCCACCTGCCAAGCTCTGCCACGGTTGCAAACATTCAGGCGTGGCAGCCAGATAGGCTGGTCCCCGTAGGACGCTGCCAGCGGACTGAGTATATCTGCTTCCCATTCTTCTCCCCTGAGTGCTACTGATTCCAGCTTTGACGGCTACACTCTACTCAACCGGAGCATTAAGTTGAACCTCAACTTATGGCACTTTGTTAAACTGTTGAGAACTAGATCTTAATTGTTTTGCACGCCACCACTGTCCATTTAGCACTATGGACGGCACTGCCTATATCTGGTTCTAATTAGTCCAAGGTTGTGTTCAGTCGAATGACCTCTGCCGGGAACTCTCAGAATGAGGTTCTGAGTTATTGCAACATAGGAGCGTATCACTTATTTCAAGGCTTCTCAGGAAGAATTCCGGAATCTTGCTACCGGCAGGCCTCCGGCTGTTCCGGGTGAACATCTCCTTGTAAATCCCCCGAGGTTTCTTTTACACCCGTGAAATTTGACCAGGTTATGCAGTTTGCATAGCTGCACAATTGCACCTGCCTAGCTCGTCCACGGTTGGAAACATTTAGGCGTGGCAGCCAGATAGGCTGGTCCCCGTAGGACACTGCCAGCGGAGTGGGTATATCTGCTTCCTCTTCTTCTCACCTGAGTGCTACTGATTCCAGCTTTGACGGCTACACTCTACTCAACCGGAGCAGTAAGTTGAACCTCAACTTACGGCCCTTTGTGAAACTGTTGAGAACTAGAGCTCAGTTGTTTGGCACACCACCGCTGTCCATCCAGCACTATGGTAGGCACTGCGTACATCTGGCTCTAATTAGTCCTCGGTTGTGTTCATCCGAATGACCTCTGCCGGGAACACTCAGAATGAGGTTCTGAGTTATTGCAACATAGGAGCGTTACACTGCTTTCAAGGCTTCTCAGGAAGAATTCCGGAATCTTGCTGCCGGCAAGGCCTCCGGCTTTTCCGGGTGAACATCTCCTTGTAAATCCCCCATGGTTTCTTGTACACGCCTGAAATTTGGCCAGGTTATGCAGTTTGCATTACTGCACAATTGTGCCTGCCAAGCTCGGCCCCGGTTCCAAATATTCAGGTGTGGCAGCCAGAGAGGCTGGTCCCCGTAGGACACTGCCAGCGGATTGGGTATATCTGCTTCCCGTTCTTCTCACCTGAGTGCTACTGATTCCACCTTTGACGGCTACACTCTACTCAACCGGCGCAGTATGTTGAACCTCAACTTATGGCACTTTGTGAAACTTGAGAACTAGAGCTCAGTTGTTTGGCACACCACCACTGTCCATCCAGCACTATGGACGGCACTGCCTACATCTGGCTCTAATTAGTACACTGTTGTGTTCAGCCGAATGACCGCTGCCGGAAAAACTCAGAATGAGGTTCTCCGTTATTGCAACATAGGAGCGTTTCACTGCTTTCAAGGCTTCTCAGGAAGAATTCCGGAATCTTGCTGCCGGCAGGCCTCCGGATGTTCCGGGTGAACATCTCCTTTTAAATCCTGCCTGGGAGGGGGGGACCAAGATGGCGATGGGGCAGTAGGGGAACGCCACAGCTCTCTCCAACCAAAAAGAGAGTTCGAGTTCCAACGTTTAATCTCCCCAAGAGACCGACAACAACAAAAAGACGAACACTCAGAGAAAAACCAGAGGCGGAGAATAACAAAAAAGAAAGAGGAAAAGAATTTCAAAACAGAAAAAAGCGAAGACCCCTCCCCCAACTTTTACTGGCCGCGCGGCAGCGCGCCAAGCCGCCGGCCAGCCGGCCCGGCGGGGGCTGTGGGAGCCCCAGAGAAACAGCAGAGACACAGGGGGCCACTTTCAGAACATCAGGTACTGGTTTGCAGAACAGCAGATCGCCAGTAACAGAGAAACCTACCAGCCGGGAGTCTCCACGAGGATCCCACCCCCACCCCTCACTCTCCACCCGAGCAGAGAGGCTCCATCCCGCCAAAGCCGCTCGGCATCAGCAGAGTGACAAAAGGACCTGCGGCAGACCACCCGGCCCGCCTGATCGCGATCGCAACGATCCAGCACTCTCCACCCGAGCAGAGAGGTTCCATCCCGCCAAAGCGGCTCGGCGCGACAAAGGGTCCTGTCTGCAGACCACCCGCCCGCCCGATCACGATCGCAACAACCCGGCGGGGTCACTTGGGCCCCAGAGGTACCGAGAAGAAGCTGCCTGAGCGTGGACACTCTTGACCCAACAGCTTCGACAGAGGCAGAGACAGAAAAGAATCACACAGAGCCACCACCGCCCAACCCAGCCCGGATTGCAACAACAACTGACGACCTACACCACACAGAAACAACCAGCTCCAGGGTGAGTACCCCACAGGGGAAGTGTATCCCTTAAGGGAGACCAGAGCTGGAGGGAATCCCCAGACCCTGACCTAGACTCCCTACCCCAGCACCCGGACCACAGGACCCACTAAAACTGGGAACTGTTTGAGAGCTCCACCAGCCCGTGGAGCACACTCAGCTGGCCAGGCTAGAGCAAGAGCACCCCTGGAAGGGAGCTTAAATGCCCAAGCCAGGAACAGCGCCCCTGGGTCAAGACTACCAACAGTAGAAGAAATTTGAACTGTGTCCCCCAGGCTGTATAACCTAGGGGGTATACACATCAGCACAGGCCTAACAAGTGCGCTCCAGGCTGGGGCCGGAACCAAGCCCGGGGATCCGGCGCCTGAACAACACAACCAACTCCTCCCAATTGAAGTAAAAAGCTGAGCATACGCCTCAACAGAGGGGAGAAAACCAGGAAACAACACTCCCCCGGGAAGCACGCCTGTGACAACAAAAGACCTGGAGGCCCAGGACAAGAGAAGCCCAAACCCCACCAAAACTCCACCCATATACCCTAGACTGGGAATTGGGCAACACAGGCTGCCAGCACCTGATAGTAAGCAGGAGCTCAGACTGTTAAGGCGGCTCAGCAATAGAGTGATAGTCTTGGATGTATGAGGCCCTGCATCTGATTCCTCAGCATCACAAAAGCAAAAAGGGTCAGAAGTGGTGCTGTGGCTCAAACGGTAGGGTGCCAGCCTTGAGCTGAAAAAGCTGAGGGACAGCACCCAAACCTAGAGTTCAAGTCCACAACCAGCCCAAAACAAATAAACAAAAACACATCAGGAGCCCATAGCAGACTCCAGCATTTGGGAGAGTGCATCCAGAGCATCTGTTCTTCACAAGAGCACCCGTAGGAGCAAACACAAGCAGTCTAGGCTGCTCAACCCTTCCAAAGGCGGGAACTGTCAGCAATCTACAGCAGAGAGCTGAGAATCCTAAGTAAGTCAGAATAGCAGCTGGAAATAGGCTCCCAACAGAACCCAGATCAGGCACAGACTCTCTCTACCAATACAGAATCAGCAACCAAGCAAAGACAGACACACCAAAACAAAATTGAAGAGCAGTCTCCTGAACCTCCATGCGAAAATCACAGAGAAAAATCACAAGGTTTACTACCACCCAGGACAGCAAGCTCACCCCAAAAGCCAGCAGCCACACAGGGGAGAGCCCCAGTGGGAGCAAAGCAGGAATGGAAGACAAAGGCTACTTCCAAGGGTTGCTGGAGGCAATGACTCAAGAAATAAAGCGAGAAATTTATCAGAAATTGAAAGAGCACAAGGATGAACTATCCAAAGAGATACAGGGTATCAAACAAGAGATGCATGCAAAAATAGAAGCTGCACAAACCTCAATAAGAAGTGAGATAAACGCCAAATTAGAGGTAATGCATACCTCATTGAGAGGTGAGATCAGTACTCTGAGAACCAACATTGAATCCATAAAGGGATCCATTTCCTCCATGCAAACCACAATAGAAGCCACTGTCAACAGAGTGAATGAAATGGAAGGTCGAGTGTCAGATACAGAAGACAGAATACACCAACTGGACCAAAAAGTGACAGATATGGAAAAATTACTCAAATTAAACCAAAGGGATATTCAAGAGCAAGCAGATAATGCTAAAAAATTTAACCTTCGCATAATTGGAGTGGACGAAGGTGAGGAATTCCAGAGCAAGGGAATGCAACACCTATTTAACAAGATAATCAATGAAAATTTTCCCCACCTCAAAAACGACCATCTTAACTACATCACAAAAGCTTATCGAACACCCAACAAGCAAGACCCCAGGAGAAACACTTCTAGACACATTATAGTAAAAATGATAGATCTGAATAATAAGGAAACAATCCTGCATGCAGCAAAAATGAAGAAGGAGCTATACTACAATGGGAAAAAAATAAGAATTACTGCAGATCTCTCCACACAAACAATGAATGCAAGAAAAGCCTGGGAAAGCACCATACGAGCCCTGAGAGCCAATAACTGCCAACCCAGACTGATCTACCCGGCAAAGCTAGCATTCACATTTGATGGAGAACTGAAAACTTTTAATAGCAAAGAAAAACTAAATGAATTCATAAACATTAAGCCAGCATTACAAAGAATTCTAAGAGGGGGGACACAACCTGAAGAAAGCAGCCAGGAACTGGGGCCTGCCCCAAACAGGCATTACTCAAAGTCTAACTGAGCAAGCACAGGAGGAAAGGGAAAAAAGAAAAACTTAGGAAAACGGAATGGCAGGGACAACAATGCATCTCTCTATACTTTCTCTTAATATAAATGGGCTGAATTCGCCAATTAAAAGAAAACGAACTGAGGACTGGATAAGAAAACAAGACCCATCCATCTGTTGCCTTCAGGAGACCCACCTCTCAGCCAAACATACAAACAAACTCAGAGTGAAGGGGTGGAAAAGGATCTACCAATCAAACGCCCCCAGTAAGAAAGCAGGTGTAGCTATCCTGATATCTGACAAAATAAACTTTTCATTAAAATCAGTACAGAAAGACAAGGACGGACACTACATATTAATAAAGGGAACAATCCAAGAGGAGGATATAACCATCATCAACTTATATGCCCCAAATATTGGTGCACCCAGATATGTCAAACAAATGCTCTCAAACTTACAGAATAAAATAGATCCCAATACGATAATACTAGGAGACTTTAACACACCACTCTCACCAAAGGACAGGTCTACCAACCAGAGGATTGGCAAAGAAGCTACCGAATTAAGAGAGGCCATACTGCAAGCGGAATTAACTGACATCTACCGAGTATTTCACCCTAAAACAACACAGTACACATTCTTCTCAGCAGCTCATGGAACTTTCTCCAAAATAGACCATATCATAGTTCATGCAAGGAACTTAAGCAAATACAAAGGGATCGACATAATCCCCTGTATCCTATCTGACCACAGTGGAATCAAGCTAGCTCTCAATAACAAAGCATACCGCAGAAATTTCTCCAATACATGGAAATTGAACAGCACACTCCTTAACAATGCCTGGATAACAGAAGAGATCAGAGAAGAAATAAAGCATTTCCTACAACTCAATGAAAATGAAAACACCTCACAAAGAAACTTGTGGGACACAGCAAAAGCAGTCCTGAGGGGCAAATTTATTGCCCTCAGTGCCCACATCAAGAGAATGGAGACAGACCAAGTAAATAATCTCACGTTGCAATTAAAACAGCTAGAAAAACAGGAAAAAATGGAACCTAAAGCTACTAGAAGAAGCCAGATAACCAAATTAAAAGCAGAGATTAACCAATTAGAAAATCAGAAAACCATAACCAAAATAAACCAAACAAAAAGCTGGTTCTTTGAAAAAATAAACAAAATTGATGGCCCATTGGCTAGATTAATTAAAAAAAGAAGAGAGGAAACCCATATTAATAGGATTAGGGATGCCACGGGAAACATCACCACACGTACCCAAGATATCCAAACAATTCTAACAGACTACTTTCAAAAGCTATACTCTCTAAAGGAAGAAAATCGGGCAGAAATGGATGCATTTTTAGAGAAATACAAGTTGCCCAAACTGAGCAAAGAAGAAGTTAACCAATTAAATAAGCCAATATCCTATAATGAGATACAGGAAGCTATCAAAAGTCTTCCAACAAAAAAAAGCCCAGGACCAGATGGATTCACAGCAGAATTCTATAAGACCTTTAAACAAGAACTAATACCCATACTCCTCAAGCTCTTCAGAGAAACAGAGAAGGAAGGAGCTATCCCAAACTCATTCTACGAAGCCAATATCACACTCATCCCCAAACCAGGCAAAGACCCAACCAAAAAGGAGAATTACAGGCCAATCTCCTTGATGAACACAGATGCAAAGATCCTTAACAAGATTCTAGCTAACAGAATCCAGAAACACATAAAAAAAATAATTCACTATGACCAGGTAGGCTTCATCCCAGAGACACAGGGATGGTTTAACATACGTAAGTCAATAAATGTAATCCAACATATCAACAGAGCCAAGGTCAAGAATCACATGATTATCGCTACAGATGCAGAAAAGGCCTTTGACAAAATTCAACATTCATTCATGCTAAAAGCTCTGGAGAAAATAGGAATAGAAGGAACATTTCTAAAAACAATAAAAGCCATTTATGACAGACCAATAGCCAATATTATACTTAATGGGGAAAAGCTACAACCAATTCTCCTAAAATCAGGAACAAGGCAAGGATGCCCACTGTCTCCACTCCTCTTCAATATAGTCCTAGAACCCTTAGCCAGGGCAATAAGGCAAGAAAAAGACATTAAAGGGATCCTCATAGGAAAAGAAGAAGTTAAACTATCCCTTCTTGCAGACGACATGATACTATACCTCCACGATCCCAAAAACTCCATCCCCAAACTCTTAGAAATCATAAATCACTTTGGCAAAATAGCAGGATACAAAATAAACCCACAAAAATCAGTTGCCTTCCTATACACTGATAATGTACAGGAAGAGAGGGAAATAAAGGGAGCAACCCCATTCACAATAACCTCCCGAAAAATAAAATATTTAGGAATTAACCTAACCAAAGATGTAAAAGAACTATTTAATGAGAACTATAAAAAGTTAAAGAAAGAAATTGCAGAAGACACTAGGAAATGGAAAGACCTCCCATGCTCCTGGATAGGCCGACTTAATATAGTAAAGATGGTAATACTTCCAAAACTAATATACAAATTCAACGCAATTCCTATTAAAATCCCAATGACGTACATCACTGAAATACAGAAAACAGTCCAAAAATTCATATGGAACAACAAAAGACCTAGAATAGCCAAAACAATTCTAGGGGATAAAGACAATATGGGAGGGCTATCCATGCCGAACTTCAAACTCTACTACAGAGCTATAATAACAAAGACAGCATGGTACTGGCACAAAAACAGACCCGAAGACCAATGGAACAGAATAGAAGATCCAGAAATAAATCCACAGGCCTACAGCCAGCTGATATTCGACAAAGGAGCCAAAGACATACAATGGAAGAAACACAGCCTCTTCAACCGCTGGTGCTGGGAAAACTGGGCAGCCACATGCAGAAAACTAAAAGTGGACCCCAGCCTATCACCATGCACCAACATCAACTCAAAATGGATTAAAGACCTTAACATTAAACCTGAATCTCTGAAACTACTGCAGGACAGAGTAGGAGAGACACTTGAACTAATAGGCACAGGAAGGAACTTCCTGAACAGAGTCCCAGGGTCACAACAAATTGGAGAGAGACTCGACAAATGGGACTACCTTAAAATAAAAAGCTTCTGCACAGATAAAGCTATCGCAACCAAGCTAGAAAGACAACCAACTAATTGGGAAAAAATATTTACCAGCAATATATCAGACAAGGGGTTAACATCCTGTATATACAGGGAACTCAAGAAACTAATCCCTCCCAAACCCAACACACCAATTACTAAATGGGCAAGGGAACTAAAGAGGGACTTCTCAAATGAAGAAATAAAAATGGCAAAGAAACACATGAGGAAATGTTCATCATCCCTGGTGGTGAAGGAAATGCAAATAAAGACAACCCTGAGATACCACCTTACCCCAGTCAGAATGTCCCACATCCACAAATCAGCCAACGACAAATGCTGGAGGGGATGTGGAGAACGAGGAACGCTATTACACTGCTGGTGGGAATGTACACTCATACAACCACTTTGGAAAGCAGTCTGGAGGGTCCTTAGAAAGCTAAAGATTGACCTCCCTTACGACCCAGTCATACCACTTCTAGGCATCTACCCTGAACAACAGGAACCAATATACAAGGACACATGCACCTCCATGTTTATTGCAGCACTGTTCGCAATAGCTAGGATATGGAAACAACCTAGATGCCCCACCACAGATGAATGGATCCAAAAATTGTGGTATCTATACACAATGGAATATTATGCAGCCATTAGAAATGACAAAATAATGGCATTTGCAGGGAAATGGATGGAGCTAGAAGGAATCATGTTGAGCGAGGTAAGCCAAGAACGAAGAGACAAACAGTACATGGTCTCCCTGATAAGTGGATGATGAATCCAAAATGTTAGGTGATATGACAAAACTAACAGGACTTAAGAAACAAAGAACTCCCACTCATCTGGTTGAACCACTACTAAATATCCCCATGCTGCTGATCACATATATGGTATATAACATATGAGCACCGTTATATATTATAGACTGTGATAGACAATTTGCTCCAGGAAAGTTAGAATGAACTTGTGACTTTAAATGAGCATCATTATTCCACAATACTGTGAATTTCCGGAAATTAAGTAATCACTTAATCACGATCAAAAAAAAAAAAAAAAAAAAAAGAACCTTGGGGAAGGGAGGGAGGGAGGGGATGGTAGGGGGAAAACAATGGAGGGGGTAACAATGTTCAAGAGGAAGTGGAAGTGTACTCATTACCTAACTCATGTAACTGTAACCCTCTGTATAGTATCTCTACAATAAAAAAAATTAAAAAAAAAAAAATCCTGCCTGGTTTCTTGTACACCTGTGAAATTTGGCCAGGTTATGCAGTTTGCATTGCTGCACTATTGCGCCTGCCTAGCTCTGCCGCGGTTGCAAACATTCAGGGTTGGCAGCCAGATAGGCTGGTCCCCGAAGGTCACTGCCAGCGGACTGGGTATATTTGCTTCCCGTTCTTCTCACCTGAGTGCTACTGATGCAAGCTTTGACAGCTACACTCTACTAAACCGCAGTAGTAAATTGAACCTCAACTTATGGCACTTTGTTAAAGTGATGAGAACTAGAGCTCAGTTGTTTGGCACGCCAAAACTGTCCATCCAGCACTATGGACGGCACTGCCTACATCTGGCTCTAATTAGTCCACGGTTTTGTTCAGCCGAATGACCTCTGCCGGGAACACTCAGAATGAGGTTCTGAGTTATTGCAACATAGGAGCGTTTCACTGCTTTCAAGGCTTCTCAGGAAGAATTCCGGAATCTTACTGCTGGCAGGCCTCTGACTGTCCCGGGTGAACATCTCCTTGTAAATCCCCCGTGGTTTCTTATACACCCGTGAAATTTGGCCAGGTTATGCAGTTTACGTTGCTGCACAAATGCGCCTGCCTAGCTCCGCCGTGGTTGCAACCATTCAGGCGTGGCAGCCAGATAGGCTGGTCCCCGTAGGACACTGCCATCGTACTGGGTATATCTGCTTCCCGTTCTTCTCACCTGAGTGCTACTGATTCCAGCTTTGACGGCTACACTCTACTAAACAAGAGCAGTAAGTTGTACTTCAACTCATGGCACTTTGTGAAACTGTTGAGAACTAGAGCTCAGTTGTTTGGCACGCCACCACTGTCCATCCAGCACTATGGACGGCACTGCCTACATCTGGCTCTAATTAGTACACTGTTGTGTTCAGCCGAATGACCGCTGCCGGAAAAACTCAAAATGAGGTTCTGAGTTTTTGCAACATAGGAGCGTTTCACTGCTTTCAAGGCTTCTCAGGAAGAATTCCGGAATCTTGCTGCCGGCAGGCCTCCGGATGTTCCGGGTGAACATCTCCTTGTAAATCCCCCGTGGTTTCTTGTACACCCGTGAAATTTGGCCAGGTTATGCAGTTTGCATTGCTGCACAATTGTACCTGCCTAGCTCGACCGTGGTTGCAAACATTCAGGCGTAGCAGCCAGATAGGCTGGTCCCCGTAGGACACTGCCAGCGGACTGGGTATATCTGCTTCCCGTTCTTCTCACCTGAGTGCTACTGATTCCAGCTTTGACGGCTACACTCTACTAAACAAGAGCAGTAAGTTGTACTTCAACTCATGGCACTTTGTGAAACTGTTGAGAACTAGAGCTCAGTTGTTTGGCACGCCACCACTGTCCATCCAGCACTATGGACGGCACTGCCTACATCTGGCTCTAATTAGTACACTGTTGTGTTCAGCCGAATGACCGCTGCCGGAAAAACTCAGAATGAGGTTCTGAGTTATTGCAACATAGGAGCGTTTCACTGCTTTCAAGGCTTCTCAGGAAGAATTCCGGAATCTTGCTGCCGGCAGGCCTCCGGATGTTCCGGGTGAACATCTCCTTGTAAATCCCCCGTGGTTTCTTGTACACCCGTGAAATTTGGCCAGGTTATGCAGTTTCATGGCTGCACAATTGTACCTGCCTAGCTCGACCGCGGTTGCAAACATTCAGGCGTAGCAGCCAGATAGGCTGGTCCCCGTAGGACACTGCCAGCGGACTGGGTATATCTGCTTCCCGTTCTTCTCACCTGAGTGCTACTGATTCCAGCTTTGACGGCTACACTCTACTCAACCGGAGCAGTAAGTTGAACGTCTACTCATGGCAATTTGTGAAAGTGTTGAGAAGTAGAGCTCAGTTGTTTGGCACGCCACCACTGTCCGTCCAGCACTATGGACGGCACTGCCTACATCTGGCTCTAATTAGTCCACGGTTGTGTTCAGCCGAATGACCTCTGCCGGGAACACTCAGAGTGAGGTTCTGAGTTATTGCAACATAGGAGCGTTTCACTGCTTTCAAGGCTTCTCAGGAAGAATTCAGGAATCTGGCTGCCGGCAGGCCTCCGGCTGTTCCGGGTGAACATCTCCTTGTTAATCCCGGGTGGTTTCTTATACACCCGTGAAATTTGGCCAGGTTATGCAGTTTGCATGGCTGCACAATTGCGCCTGCCTAGCTCGGCCGCGGTTGCAAACATTCAGGCGTGGCAGCCAGATAGGCTGGTCCCCGTAGGACATTGCCAGCGGACTGGGTATATCTGCTTCCCGTTCTTCTCACCTGAGTGCTACTGATTCCAGCTTTGACGGCTAAACTCTACTCAACCGGAGAAGTAAGTTGAACCTCTACTTATGGCACTTTGTGAAACTCTTGAGAACTAGAGCTCAGTTGTTTGGCCGGCACCACTGTCCATTTAGCACTATGGACGGCACTGCCTATATCTGGTTCTAATTAGTCCAGGGTTGTGTTCAGTCGAATGACCTCTGCCAGGAACTCTCAGAATGAGGTTCTGAGTTATTGCAACATAGGAGCGTATCACTGCTTTCAAGGCTTCTCAGGAAGAATTCCGGAATCTTGCTACCGGCAGGCCTCCGGCTGTTCCGGGTGAACATCTCCTTGTAAATCCCCCGAGGTTTCTTTTACACCCGTGAAATTTGACCAGGTTATGCAGTTTGCATAGCTGCACAATTCCGCCTGCCAAGCTCTGCCACGGTTGCAAACATTCAGGCGTGGCAGCCAGATATGCTGGTCCCCGTAGGACACCTCCAGCGGACTGGGTATATCTACTTCCCGATCTTCTCCCCTGAGTGCTACTGATTCCAGCTTTGACGGCTACACTCTACTCAACCGGAGCAGTAAGTTGAACCTCAACTTATGGCACTTTGTTAAACTGTTGAGAACTAGATCTTAATTGTTTGGCACGCCACCAGGCTGCCGGCAAGGCCTCCGGCTTTTCCGGGTGAACATCTCCTTGTAAAAACCCCATGGTTGCTTGTACACGCCTGAAATTTGGCCAGGTTATGCAGTTTGTATTACTGCACAATTGTGCCTGCCAAGCTCGGCCCCGGTTCCAAATATTCAGGTGTGGCAGCCAGAGAGGCTGGTCCCCGTAGGACACTGCCAGCGGATTGGGTATATCTGCTTCCCGTTCTTCTCACCTGAGTGCTACTGATTCCACCTTTGACGGCTACACTCTACTCAACCGGCCCAGTAGGTTGAACCTCAACTTATGGCACTTTGTGAAACTTGAGAACTAGAGCTCAGTTGTTTGGCACACCACCACTGTCCATCCAGCACTATTGACGGCACTGCCTACATCTGGCTCTAATTAGTCCAGGGTTGTGTTCAGCCGAATGACCTCTGCCGGGAACACTCAGAATGAGATTCTGAGTTATTGCAACATAGGAGCATTTCACTGCTTTCAAGGCTTCTCAGGAAGACTTCCGGAATCTTGCTGCCGGCAGGCCTCCGGCTGTTCCGGGTGAACATCTCCTTGTAAATCCAAAGGGGTTTCTTGTACACCCGTGAAATTTGGCCAGGTTATACAGTTTGCATTGCTGCACAATTGGGCTTGCCTAGCTCGGCCGCGGTTGCAAATATTCAGGCGTGGCAGCCAGATAGGGTGGTCCCCGTAGGACATTGCCAGCGGACTGGGTATATCTGCTTCCCGTTCTTCTCACCTGAGTACTACTGATTCCAGCTTTGACGGCTACACTCTATTCAACCGGAGCAGTAAGTTGAACCTCAACTTATGGCACTTTGTGAAAGTGATGAGAACTAGAGCTCAGTTGTTTGGCACGCCACCACTGTCCATCCAGTACTATGGATGGCACTGCATACATCTGGCTCTAATAAGTGCAAGGTTGTGTTCAGCCGAATGACCTCTGCCGGGAACACTCAGAATGAGGTTCTGAGTTATTGCAACATAGGAGCGTTTCACTGCTTTCAAGGCTTCTCAGGAAGAATTCCGGAATCTTGCTGCCGGCAGGCCTCCGGCTCTTCCGGGTGAACATCTCCTTGTAAATCCCCCGTGGTTTCTTGTACACCCTTGAAATTTGACCAGGTTATGCAGTTTGCATTGCTGCACAATTGCGCCTGCCTAGCTCGGCCGCGGTTGCAAACATTCAGGCGTGGCAGCCAGACAGTCTGGTCTCCGTAAGACACTGCCAGCGGACTGGGTATATCTGCTTACTGTTCTTCTCACCTGAGTAGTACTGATTCCAGCTTTGACGGCTACACTCTACTCAACGGGAACAGTAAGTTGAACCTCAACTTATGGCAATTTGTGAAAGTGATGAGAACTAGAGCTCAGTTGTTTGGCACCCCACCACTGTCCATCCAGCACTATGGACGGCACTGCCTACATCTATCTCTAATTAGTCGACGGTTGTGTTCAGCCGAATGACCTCTGCTGGGAACACTCAGAATGAGTGTTATGAGTTATTGCAACATAGGAGCGTTTCACTGCTTTCAAGGCTTCTCAGGAAGAATTCCGGAATCTTGCTGCCGCCATTCCTCCGGCTGTTCGGGGTGAACATCTCCTTGTAAATCCCCCGTGGTTTCTTGTACACCCGTGAAATTTGGCCAGGTTATGCAGTTTGCATTGATACACAATTGCGCCTGCCTAGCTCGGCCGCGGTTTCAAACATTCAGGTGTTTCAGCCAGATAGGCTGGTCCCCGTAGGACACTGCCAGCGGACTGGGTATATCTGCTTCCCGTTCTTCTCAACTGAGTGTTACTGATTCCAGGTTTGACCGCTACACTCTACTCAACCGGAGCCGTAAGTTGAACCTCAACTTAGGGCACTTTGTGAAACTGTTGAGAACTAGAGCTCAGTTGTTTGGCACGCCACCACTGTCCATCCAGCACTATGGACGGCACTGCCTACATCTGGCTCTAATTAGTCCATGGTTGTGTTCAGCCGAATGACCTCTGCCGGGAACACTCAGAATGAGGTTCTGAGTTATTGCAACATAGGAGCGTTTCACTGCTTTCAAGGCTTCTCAGGAAGAATTCCGGAATCTTGCTGCCAGCAGGTCTCCGGCAGTTCCGGGTGAACATCTCCTTGTAAATCCCCCATGGTTTCTTGTACACCGGTGATATTTGGCCAGGTTATGCAGTTTGCATTGCTGCACAATTGT
Source organism: Dipodomys merriami (assembly GCF_024711535.1). Lineage (NCBI taxonomy): Eukaryota > Metazoa > Chordata > Mammalia > Rodentia > Heteromyidae > Dipodomys > Dipodomys merriami. The sequence goes on along the minus strand of NW_027203882.1, from coordinate 1,372,652 downwards.
GCCTGCCTAGCTCGGCCGCGGTTGCAAACATTCACGTGTCGCAGCCAGATAGGCTGGTCCCAGTAGGACACTGCCAGCGGACTGGGTATATCTGCTTCCCGTTCTTCTCACCTGAGTGCTACTGATTCCATCTTTGACGGCTACACTCTTCTCAATCGGCGCAGTAAGTTGAACCTCAACTTATGGCACTTTGTGAAAGTGATAAGAACTAGAGCTCAGTTGTTTGGCACGCCACCACTGTCCATCCAGCACTATGGACGGCACTGCCTACATCTGGCTCTAATTAGTCCACGGTTGTGTTCAGCCGAATGAACTCTGCCGGGAACACTCAGAATGAGGTTCTGAGTTATTGCAACATAGGAGCGTTTCACTGCTTTCAAGGCTTCTCAGGAAGAATTCCGGAATCTTGCTGCCGGCAGGCCTCCGGCTCTTCCGGGTGAACATCTCCTTGTAAATCCCCCGTGGTTTCTTGTACATCCGTGAAATTTGGCCAGGTTATGCAGTTTGCATTGCTGCACAATTGTGCCTGCGTAGCTCGGCCGGGGTTGCAAACATTCAGGCGTGGCAGCCAGATAGGCTGGTCCCCGTAGGACACTGCCAGCGGACTGGGTATATCTGCTTCCCGTTCTTCTCACCTGAGTGCTACTGATTCCAGCTTTGACAGCTACAGTCTACTCAACCGGAGCAGTAAGTTTAACCTCTACTTATGGCACTTTGTGAAACTGTTGAGAACTAGAGCTCAGTTGTTTGGCACGCCAACACTGTCCATCCAGCACTATGGACGGCACTGCCTACATCTGGCTCTAATTAGTCCACGGTTGTGTTCAGCCGAATGACCTCTGCCGGGAACACTCAGAATGAGGTTCTGACTTATTGCAACATAGGAGCGTTTCACTGCTTTCAAGGCTTCTCAGGAAGAGTTCTGGAATCTTGTTGCCCGCTGGCGTCCGGCTGTTCCGGGTGAATATCTCCTTGTAAATCCCCCGTGGTTTCTTGTACATCCGTGAAATTTGGCCAGGTTATGCAGTTTGCATTGCTGCACAATTGCGCCTGCCTAGGTCAGCCACGGTTGCAAACATTCAGGCGTGGCAGCCAGATAGGCTGGTCCCCGTAGTTCACTGCCAACGGACTGGGTATATCTGCTTCCCGTTCTTCTCACCTGAGTGCTACTGATTCCACCTTTGACGGCTACACTCTACTCAACCGGAGCAGTAAGTTGAACCTCAACTTATGGAATTTTGTGAAAGTGATGAGAACTAGAGCTCAGTTGTTTGGCAAGCCACCACTGTCCATCCAGCACTATGGACGGCACTGCCTACATCTGGCTCTAATTAGTCCACGGTTGTGTTCAGCCGAATGACCTCTGCCGGGAACACTCAGAATGAGGTTCTGAGTTATTGCAACATAGGAGCGTTTCACTGCTTTCAAGGCTTCTCAGGAAGAATTCCGGAATCTTGCTGCCGGCAGGCCTCCGGCTGTTCCGTGTGAACATGTCCTTGTAAATCCCCCGTGGTTTCTTGTACATCCGTGAAATTTGGCCAGGTTATGCAGTTTGCATTGCTGCACAATTCTGCCTGCTTAGCTCGGCCGTGCTTTCAAACATTCAGGCGTGGCAGCCAGATAGGCTAGTCCCCGTAGGACACTGCCTGCGGACTGGCTATATCTGCTTCACGTTCTTCTCACCTGAGTGCTACTGATTCCATCTTTGACCGCTACACTCTACTCAACCGGAGCCGTAAGTTGAACCTCAACTTAGGGCACTTTGTGAAACTGTTGAGAACTAGAGCTCAGTTGTTTGGCACGCCACCACTCTCCATCCAGCACTATGGACGGCACTGCCTACATCTGGCTCTAATTAGTCCACGGTTGTGTTCAGCTGAATGACCTCTGTCCGGAACACTCAGAATGATGTTCTGAGTTATTGCAACATAGGAGCGTTTCACTGCTTTCAAGGCTTCTCAGGAAGAATTCCGGAATCTTGCTGCCGGCAGGCCTCCGGCTCTTCCGGGTGAACATGTCCTTGTAAATCCCCCGTGGTTTCTTGTACATCCGTGAAATTTGGCCAGGTTATGAAGTTTGCATTGCTGCACAATTCCGCCTGCTTAGCTCGGCCGTGCTTTCAAACATTCAGGCGTGGCAGCCAGATAGGCTAGTCCCCGTAGGACACTGCCTGCGGACTGGCTATATCTGCTTCACGTTCTTCTCACCTGAGTGCTACTGATTCCATCTTTGACCGCTACACTCTACTCAACCGGAGCAGTAAGTTGAACCTCAACTTATGGCACTTTGTGAAACTGTTGAGAACTAGAGCTCAGTTGTTTGGCACGCCACCACTGTCCATCCAGCACTATGGACGGCACGGCATACATCTGGCTCTAATTAGTCTATGGTTTTGTTCAGCCGAATGACCTCTGCCGGGAACACTCAGAATGAGGTTCTGAGTTATTGCAACATAGGAGCGTTTCACTGCTTTCAAGGCTTCTCAGAAAGAGTTCCGGAATCTTGCTGCCCGCCGGCGTCCGGCTGTTCCGGGTCAACATCTCCTTGTAAATCCCCCGTGGTTTCTTGTACATCCGTGAAATTTGGCCAGGTTATGCAGTTTGCATTGCTGCACGATTGCGCCTGCCTAGCTCAGCCACGGTTGCAAACATTCAGGCGAGGCAGCCAGATAGGCTGGTCCCCGTAGTACACTGCCAGCGGACTGGGTATATCTGCTTCCCGTTCTTCTCACCTGAGTGCTACTGATTCCACCTTTGACGGCTACACTCTACTCAACTGGAGCAGTAAGTTGAACCTCTACTTATGGAATTTTGAGAAAGTGATGAGAACTAGAGCTCAGTTGTTTGGCACGCCACCACTGTCCATCCAGCACTATGGACGGCACTGCCTACATCTGGCTCTAATTAGTCCACGGTTGTGTTCAGCCGAATGACCTCTGCCGGGAACACTCAGAATGAGGTTCTGAGTTATTGCAACATAGGAGCGTTTCACTGCTTTCAAGGCTTCTTAGGAAGAATTCCGGAATCTTGCTGCCGGCAGGCCTCCGGCTGTTCCGGGTGAACATCTCCTTGTAAATCCCCCGTGGTTTCTTGTACATCCGTGATATTTGGCCAGGTTATGCAGTTTGCATTGCTGCACAATTGCGCCTGCCTAGCTCGGCCGGGGTTGCAAACATACAGGCGTGGCAGCCAGATAGGCTGGTCCCCGTAGGACACTGCCAGCGGACTGGGTATATCTGCTTCCCGTTCTTCTCACCTGAGTGTTACTGATTCCAGGTTTGGCCGCTACACTCTACTCAACCGGAGCAGTAAGGTGAACCTCAACTTAGGGCACTTTGTGAAACTGTTGAGAACTAGAGCTCAGTTGTTTGGCACGCCACCACTGTCCATCCAGCACTATGGACGGCACTGCCTACATCTGTCTCTAATTAGTCCATGGTTGTGTTCAGCAGAATGACCTCTGCCGGGAACACTCAGAATGAGGTTCTGAGATATTGCAACATAGGAGCGTTTCACTTCTTTCAAGGCTTCTCAGGAAGAATTCCGGAATCTTGCTGCCGGCAGGCCTCTGGCAGTTCCGGGTGAACCTCTCCTTGTCAATCCCCCGTGGTTTCTTGTACACCCGTGAAATTTGGCCAGGTTATGCAGTTTGCATTGCTGCACAATTGCGCCTGCCTAGCTCGGCCGGGGTTGCAAACATACAGGCGTGGCAGCCAGATAGGCTGGTCCCCGTAGGACACTGCCAGCGGACTGGGTATATCTGCTTCCCGTTCTTCTCACCTGAGTACTACTGATTCCAACTTTGATGGCTACACTCTACTCAAGCGGAGCAGTAAGTTGAACCTCAACTTATGGCACTTTGTGAAAGCGATGAGAACTATAGCTCAGTTGTTTGGCACGCCACCACTGTCTATCCAGCACTACGGACGGCACTGCCTACATCTGGCTCTAATTAGTCCACGGTTGTGTTCAGCCGAATGACCTCTGCCCGGAACACTCAGAATGAGGTTCTGAGTTATTGCAACATAGGAGCGTTTCACTGCTTTCAAGGCTTCTCAGGAAGAATTCCGGAATCTTGCTGCCGGCAGGCCTCCAGCTGTTCCGGGTGAACATCTCCTTGTAAATCCCCCGTGGTTTCTTGTACACCCATGAAATCTGGCTAGGTTATGCAGTTTGCATTGCTGCACAATTGCGCCTGCCTAGCTCGGTCGCGGTTTCAAACATTCAGGTGTTTCAGCCAGATAGGCTGGTCCCCGTAGGACACTGCCAGCGGACTGGGTATATCTGCTTCCCGTTCTTCTCACCTGAGTGTTACTGATTCCAGGTTTGACCGCTACACTCTACTCAACCGGAGCAGTAAGGTGAACCTCAACTTAGGGCACTTTGTGAAACTGTTGAGAACTAGAGCTCAGTTGTTTGGCACGCCACCACTGTCCATCCAGCACTATGGACGGCACTGCCTACATCTGGCTCTAATTAGTCCATGGTTGTGTTCAGCCGAATGACCTCTGCCGGGAACACTCAGAATGAGGTTCTGAGTTATTGCAACATAGGAGCGTTTCACTGCTTTCACGGCTTCTCAGGAAGAATTCCGGAATCTTGCTGCCAGCAGGCCTCCGGCTGTTCCGGGTGAACATCTCCTTGTAAATCACCCGCGGTTCCTTGTACACCCGTGAAATTTGGCCAGGTTATGCAGTTTAAATTGCTGCACAATTGCGCCTGCCTAGCTCGGCCGCGGTTGCAAACATTCAGGCGTGGCAGCCAGATAGGCTGGTCCCCGTAGTACACTGCCAGCGGACTGGGTATATCTGCTTCCCGTTCTTCTCACCTGAGTGCTACTGATTCCAACTTTGACGGCTACACTCTACTCAACCGGAGCAGTAAGTTGAACCTCCACTCATGGCACATTGTGAAAGCGATGAGAACTAGAGCTCAGTTGTTTGGCACGCCACCACTGTCCATCCAGCACTATGGACGGCACTGCCTACATCTGGCTCTAATTAGTCCATGGTTGTGTTCAGCCGAATGACCTCTGCCGGGAACACTCAGAATGAGGTTCTGAGTTATTGCAACATAGGAGCGTTTCACTGCTTTCAAGGCTTCTCAGGAAGAATTCCGGAATCTTGCTGCCAGCAGGCCTCCGGCTGTTCCGGGTGAACATCTCCTTGTAAATCACCCGCGGTTCCTTGTACACCCGTGAAATTTTGCCAGGTTATGCAGTTTAAATTGCTGCACAATTGCGCCTGCCTAGCTCGGCCGCGGTTGCAAACATTCAGGCGTGGCAGCCAGATAGGCTGGTCCCCGTAGTACACTGCCAGCGGACTGGGTATATCTGCTTCCCGTTCTTCTCACCTGAGTGCTACTGATTCCAACTTTGACGGCTACACTCTACTCAACCGGAGCAGTAAGTTGAACCTCCACTCATGGCACATTGTGAAAGCGATGAGAACTAGAGCTCAGTTGTTTGGCACGCCACCACTGTCCATCCAGCACTATGGACGGCACTGCCTACATCTGTCTCTAATTAGTCCATGGTTGTGTTCAGCCGAATGACCTCTGCCGGGAACACTCAGAATGAGGTTCTGAGTTATTGCAACATAGGAGCGTTTCACTTCTTTCAAGGCTTCTCAGGAAGAATTCCGGAATCTTGCTGCCGGCAGGCCTCCGGCTGTTCCGGGTGAATATCTCCTTGTAAATCCCCCGTGGTTTCTTGTACATCCGTGAAATTTGGCCAGGTTATGCAGTTTGCATTGATGCACAATTGCGCCTGCCTAGCTCAGCCACGGTTGCAAACATTCAGGCGTGGCAGCCAGATAGGCTGGTCCCCGTAGGACACTGTCAGCGGACTGGGTATATCTGCTTCCCGTTCTTCTCACCTGAGTGCTACTGATTCCAACTTTGACGGCTACACTCTACTCAACCGGAGCAGTAAGTTGAACCTCAACTTATGGCATTTTGTGAAAGTGATGAGAACTAGAGCTCAGTTGTTTGGCACGCCGCCACTGTCCATCCAGCACTATGGACGGCACTGCCTACATCTGGCTCTAATTAGTCCACGGTTGTGTTCAGCCGAATGACCTCTGCCGGGAACACTCAGAATGAGGTTCTGAGTTATTGCAACATAGGAGCGTTTCACTGCTTTCAAGGCTTCTCAACAAGAATTCCGGAATCTTGCTGCCGGCAGGCCTCCGGCTCTTCCGGGTGAACATCTCCTTGTAAATCCCCCGTGGTTTCTTGTACATCCGTGAAATTTGGCCAGGTTATGCAGTTTGCATTGCTGCACAATTGCACCTGCCTAGCTCGGCCACGATTGCAAACATTCAGGCGTGGCACCCAGATAGGCTGGTCACCGTAGGACACTGCCAGCGGACTGGGTATATCTGCTTCCCGTTCTTCTCACCTGAGTGCTACTGATTGCAGCTTTGACGGCTACACTCTACTCAACCAGAGCAGTAAGTTGAACCTCTACTTATGGCACTTTGTGAAAGTGTTGAGAACTAGAGCTCAGTTGTTTGGCACGCCACCACTGTCCATCCAACACTATGGACGGCACTGCCTACATCTGGCTCTAATTAGTCCACGGTTGTTTTCAGCCGAATGACCTTGGCCGGGGACACTCAGAATGATGTTCTGAGTTATTGCAACATAGGAGCGTTTCACTGCTTTCAAGGCTTCTCAACAAGAATTCCGGAATCTTGCTGCCGGCAGGCCTCCGGCTCTTCCGGGTGAACATCTCCTTGTAAATCCCCCGTGGTTTCTTGTACATCCGTGAAATTTGGCCAGGTTATGCAGTTTGCATTGCTGCACAATTGCACCTGCCTAGCTCGGCCACGATTGCAAACATTCAGGCGTGGCACCCAGATAGGCTGGTCACCGTAGGACACTGCCAGCGGACTGGGTATATCTGCTTCCCGTTCTTCTCACCTGAGTGCTACTGATTGCAGCTTTGACGGCTACACTCTACTCAACCAGAGCAGTAAGTTGAACCTCTACTTATGGCACTTTGTGAAAGTGTTGAGAACTAGAGCTCAGTTGTTTGGCACGCCACCACTGTCCATCCAACACTATGGACGGCACTGCCTACATCTGGCTCTAATTAGTCCACGGTTGTTTTCAGCCGAATGACCTTGGCCGGGGACACTCAGAATGATGTTCTGAGTTATTGCAACATAGGAGCGTTTCACTGCTTTCAAGGCTTCTCAGGAAGAATTCCGGAATCTTGCTGCCGGCAAGCCTCCGGCAGTTCCGGGTGAACATCTCCTTGTAAATCCCCCGTGGTTTCTTGTACACCCGTGATATTTGGCCAGGTTATGCAGTTTGCATTGCTGCACAATTGTGCCTGCCTAGCTCTGCCGCGGTTGCAAACATTCACGTGTCGCAGCCAGATAGGCTGGTCCCCATAGGACACTGCCAGCGCACTGGGTATATCTGCTTCCCATTCTTCTCACCTGACTGCTACTGATTCCATCTTTGACGGCTACACTCTACTCAATCGGCGCAGTAAGTTGAACCTCAACTTATGGCACTTTGTGAAAGTGATGAGAACTAGAGCTCAGTTGTTTGGCACGCCACCACTCTACATCCAGCACTATGGACGGCACTGCTTACATCTGGCTCTAATTAGTCCACGGTTGGGTTCATCCGAATGACCTCTGCCGGGAACACTCAGAATGAGGTTCTGAGTTATTGCAACATAGGAGCATTTCACTGCTTTCAAGGCTTCTCAGGAAGAATTCCGGAATCTTGCTGCCGCCAGGCCTCCGGCTCTTCCGGGTGAACATCTCCTTGTAAATCCCCCGTGGTTTCTTGTACATCCGTGAAATTTGGCCAGGTTATGCAGTTTGCATTGCTGCACAATTGCGCCTGCCTACCTCGGCCGCGGTTGCAAACATTTAGTCGTGGCAGCCAGATAGGTTGGTCCCCGTAGGACACTGCCAGCGGACTGGGTATATCTGCTTCCCGTTCTTCTCACCTGAGTGCTACTGATTCCAGCTTTGACGGCTACACTCTACTCAACCGGAGCAGTAAGTTGAACCTCAACTTAGGGCACTTTGTGAAACTGTTGAGAACTAGAGCTCAGTTGTTTGGCACGCCACCACTCTCCATCCAGCCCTATGGACGGCACTGCCTACATCTGGCTCTAATTAGTCCACGGTTGTGTTCAGCCGAATGGCCTCTGCCTGGAACACTCAGAATGAAGTTCTCAGTTATTGCAACATAGGAGCGTTTCACTGCTTTCAAGGCTTCTCAGGAAGAATTCTGGAATCTTGCTGCCGGCAGGCCTCCGGTTATTCCGGGTGAATATCTCCTTGTAAATCCCCCGTGGTTTCTTGTACACCCTTGAAATTTGGCCAGGATATACAGTTTGTACTGCTGCACAATTCCGCCTACTTAGCTCGGCCGCGCTTGCAAACATTCAGGCGTGGCAGCCAGATAGGCTAGTCCCCGTAGGACACTGCCAGCGGACTTGCTATATCTGCTTCACGTTCTTCTCACCTGAGTGCTACTGATTCCAGCTTTGACCGCTACACTCTACTCAACCGGAGCAGTAAGTTGAACCTCAACTTATGGAATTTTGTGAAAGTGATGAGAACTAGAGCTCAGATGTTTGGCACGCCACCACTGTCCATCCAGCACTATGGACGGCACTGCCTACATCTGGCTCTAATTAGTCCACGGTTGTGTTCAGCCGAATGACCTCTGCCGGGAACACTCAGAATGAGGTTCTTAGTTATTGCAACATAGGAGCGTTTCACTGCTTTCAAGGCTTCTCAGGAAGAATTCCGGAATCTTGCTGCCGGCAGGCCTCCAGATGTTCCGGGTGAACATGTCTTTGTAAATCCCCCGTGGTTTCTTGTACATCCGTGAAATTTGGCCAGGTTATGCAGTTTGCATTGCTGCACAATTCCGACTGCTTAGCTCGGCAGCCCTTGCAAACATTCAGGCGTGGCAGCCAGATAGGCTAGTCCCCGTAGGACACTGCCAGCGGACTGGCTATATCTGCTTCACGTTCTTCTCACCTGAGTGCTACTGATTCCAGCTTTGACCGCTACACTCTACTCAACCGGAGCCGTAAGTTGAACCTCAACTTATGGCACTTTGTGAAACTGTTGAGAACTAGAGCTCAGTTGTTTGGCACGCCACCACTGTCCATCCAGCACTATGGACTGCACTGCCTACATCTGGCTCTAATTAGTCGACGGTTGTGTTCAGCTGAATGACCTCTGTCGGGAACACTCAGAATGATGTTCTGAGTTATTGCAACATAGGAGCGTTTCACTGCTTTCAAGGCTTCTCAGGAAGAATTTCGGAATCTTTCTGTCGGCAGGCCTCCAGCAGTTCCGGGTGAACATCTCCTTGTAAATCCCCCGTGGTTTCTTGTACATTCGTGAAATTTGGCCAGGGTATGCAGTTTGCATTGCTGCACAATTGCGCCTGCCTACCTCGGCCACGGTTGCAAACATTCAGGCGTGGCAGCCAGATAGGCTGGTCCCCGTAGGACACTGCCAGCGGACTGGGTATATCTGCTTCCCGTTCTTCTCACCTGAGTGCTACTGATTCCAGCTTTGACCGCTACACTCTTCTCAACCGGAGCCGTAAGTTGAACCTCAACTTAGGGAACTTTGTGAAACTGTTGAGAACTAGAGCTCAGTTGTTTGGCACGCCGCCACTGTCCATCCAGCACTATGGACGGCACTGCCTACATCTGGCTCTAATTAGTTCACGGTTGTGTTTAGCCGAATGACCTCTGCCGGGAACACTCAGAATGAGGTTCTGAGTTATTGCAACATAGGAGCGTTTCACTGCTTTCAAGGCTTCTCAGGAAGAATTCCGGAATCTTGCTGCCGGCAGGCCTCCGGCTGTTCCGGGTGAACATCTCCTTGTAAATCCCCCGTGGTTTCTTGTACACCCGTGAAATTTGGACAGGTTATGCAGTTTGCATTGCTGCACAATTGCGCCAGCTTAGCTCGGCCGCGGTTGCAAACATTCAGGCGTGGCAGCCAGATAGGCTGGGCCCATAGGACTCTGCCAGCGGACTGGGTATATCTGCTTCCGGTTCTTCTCACCTGAGTGCTACTGATTCCAGCTTTGACGGCTACACTCGACTCAACCGGAGCAGTTAGTTGAAACTCAACTTATGGTACTTTGTGAAACTGTTGAGAACTAGAGCTCAGGTGTTTGGCACGCCACCACTGTCCATCCAGTACTATGGAAGACATTGCCTACATCTGGCTCTAATTAGTCCACGGTTGTGTTCAGCCGAATGACCTCTGCCGGGAACACTCAGAATGAGGTTCTGAGTTATTGCAACATAGGAGCGTTTCACTGCTTTCAAGGCTTCTCAGGAAGAATTCCGGAATCTTGCTGCCGGCAGGCCTCCGGCTGTTCCGGGTGAACATCTCCTTGTAAATCCCCCGTGGTTTCTTGTACACCCGTCAAATTTGGCCAGGTTATGCAGTTTGCATTGCTGCACAATTGCGCCTGCCTAGCTCGGCCGCGGTTACAAACATTCAGGCGTGGGAGCCAGATAGGCTGGTCCCCGTACGACACTTCCTGCGGACTGGGTATATCTGCTTCCCGTTCTTCTCACCTGAGTGCTGCTGATTCCAGCTATTACGGCTACACTCTACTCAACCGGAGCATTAAGTTGAACCTCAACTTATGGCACATTGTGAAAGTGTTGAGCACTAGAACTCAGTTGTTTGGCACGCCACCACTGTCCATCCAGCACTATGCACCGCACTGCCTACATCTGGCTCTAATTAGGCCACGGTTGTGTTCAGCCGAATGACCTCTGCCGGGAACACTCAGAATGAGGTTCTGAGTTATTGCAACATAGGAGCGTTTCACTGCTTTCAAGGCTTCTCAGGAAGAATTCCGGAATCTTGCTGCCGGCAGGCCTACGGCTGTTCCGGGTGAACATCTCCTTGTAAATCCCCCGTGGTTTCTTGTACACCCGTCAAATTTGGCCAGGTTATGCAGTTTGCATTGCTGCACAATTGCGCCTGCCTAGCTCGGCCGCGGTTGCAAACATTCAGGCGTGGCAGCCAGATAGGCTGGTCCTCGTAGGACACTACCAGCAGACTGGGTATATCTGCTTCCCGTTCTCCTCACCTGAGTGCTACTGATTCCAGCTTTGACGGCTACACACTACTCAACCGGAGCATTAAGTTGAACCTCAAGTTATGGCACTTTGTGAAACTGTTCAGAACTAGAGGTCAGTTGTTTGGCTCGCCACCACTCTACATCCAGCACTATGGACGGCACTGCCTACATCTGGCTCTAGTTAGTCCACGGTTGTGTTCAGCCGAATGACCTCTGCCTGGAACCCTCAGAATGAGGTTCTGAGTTATTGCAACATAGGAGCGTTGCACTGGTTTCACGGCTTCTGAGGAAGAATTCCGGAATCTTGCTGCCGGCAGGCCTCGGGCTGTTCCGGGTGAACATCTCCTTGTAAATCCCCCGTGGTTTCTTGTACACCCCTGAAATTTGGACAGGTTATGCAGTTTGCATTGCTGCACAATTGCGCCAGCCTAGCTCGGCCGCGGTTGCAAACATTCAGGCGTGGCAGCCAGATAGGCTGGTCCCCGTAGGACACTGCCAGCGGACTGGGTATATCTTCTTCCCGTTCTTCTCACCTGAGTGCTACTGATTCCAGCTTTGACGGCTACACTCTACTCAACCGGAGCAGTAAGTTGAACCTCAACTGATGGCACTTTGTGAAACTGTCGAGAACTAAGCTCAGTTGTTTGACACGCCACCACTGTCCATCCAGCACTATGGACGGCACTGCCTACATCTGGCTCTAATTAGTCCACGATTGTGTTCAGCCGAATGACCTCTACCGGGAATACTCAGAATGAGGTTCTGAGTTATTGCAACATAGGATCGTTTCACTGCTTTCAAGGCTTCTCAGGAAGAATTCCGGAATCTTGCTGCCGGCAGGCCTCTGGCTGTTCCGGGTGAACATCTCCTTGTAAATCCCACGTGGTTTCTTGTACACCCGTGAAATTTGGCCAGGTTATGCAGTTTGAATTGCTGCACAATTGCGCCTGACTACCTCAGCCTCGGTTGCAAACATTCAGGCGTGGCAGCCAGATAGAATGGCCCCCATAGGACACTGCCAGCATACTGGGTATATCTGCTTCCCGTTCTTCTCACCCTAGTGCTACTGATTCCACCTTTGACGGCTACACTCTACTCAACCGGAGCCGTAAGTTGAACCTCAACTTAGGGCACTTTGTGAAACTGTTGAGAACTAGAGCTCAGTTGTTTGGCACGCCACCACTGTCCATCCAGCACTATGGACGGCACTGCCTACATCTGGCTCTAATTAGTCCACGGTTGTGTTCTGCCGAATGACCTCTGCCGGGAACACTCAGAATGAGGTTCTGAGGTATTGCAACATAGGAGCGTTTCACTGCTTTCAAGGCTTCTCAGGAAGAATTCCGGAATCTTGCTGCCGGCAGGCCTCCGGGTCTTCCGGGTGAACATGTCCTTGTAAATCCCCCGTGGTTTCTTGTACATCCGTGAAATTTGGCCAGGTTATGCAGTTTGCATTGCTGCACAATTCCGCCTGCTTACCTCGGCCGCGCTTTCAAACATTCAGCCGTGGCAGCCAGATAGTCTAGTCCCCGTAGGACACTGTGTGCGGACTGGCTATATCTGCTTCACGTTCTTCTCACCTGAGTGCTACTGATTCCAGCTTTGACCGCTACACTCTACTCAACCGGAGCAGTAAGTTGAACCTCAACTTAGGGCACTTTGTGAAACTGTTGAGAACTAGAGCTCAGTTGTTTGGCACGCCACCACTGTCCATCCAGCACTATGGACGGCACTGCCTACATCTGGCTCTAATTAGTCCACGGTTGTTTTCAGCTGAATGACCTCTGTCGGGAACACTCAGAATGATGTTCTGAGTTATTGCAACATAGGAGCGTTTCACTGCTTTCAAGGCTTCTCAGGAAGAATTCCGGAATCTTGCTGCCGGCAGGCCTCCGGCTCTTCCGGGTGAACATCTCCTTGTAAATCCCCCGTGGTTTCTTGTACATCCGTGAAATTTGGCCAGGTTATGCAGTTTGCATTGCTGCACAATTGCGCCTGCCTACCTCGGCCGCGGTTGCAAACATTCAGGCGTGGCAGCCAGATAGGCTGGTCCCCGTAGGACTCTGCCAGCCGACTGGGTATATCTGCTTCCCGTTCTTTTCACCTGAGTGCTACTTATTCCAGCTTTGACGGCTACACTCTACTCAACCGGAGCAGTAAGTTGAACCTCTACTTATGGCACCTTGTGAAACGGTTGAGAACTAGAGCTCAGTTGTTTGGCACGCCACCACTGTCCATCCAGCACTATGGACGGCACTGCCTACTTCTGGCTCTAATTAGTCCACGGTTGTGTTCAGCCGAATGACCTTGGCCGGGGACACTCAGAATGATGTTCTGAGTTATTGCAACATAGGAGCGTTTCACTGCTTTCAAGGCTTCTCAGGAAGAATTCCGGAATCTTGCTGCCAGCAGGCCTCCGGCAGTTCCGGGTGAACATCTCCTTGTAAATCCCCCGTGGTTTCTTGTACACCCGTGACATTTGGCCAGGTTATGCAGTTTGCATTGCTGCACAATTGTGCCTGCCTAGCTCGGCCGCGGTTGCAAACATTCACGTATCACAGCCAGATAGGCTGGTCCCCATAGGACACTGCCAGCGGCCTGGGTATATCTGCTTCCCGTTCTTCTCACCTGAGTGCTACTGATTCCAGCTTTGACAGCTACACTCTACTCAACCGGAGCAGTAAGTTGAACCTCAACTTATGGCACTTTGTGAAACTGTTGAGAACTAGAGCTCAGTTGTTTGGCACGCCACCACTGTCCATCCAGCACTATGGACGGCACTGCCTACATCTGGCTCTAATTAGTCTATGTTTGTGTTCAGCCGAATGACCTCTGCCGGGAACACTCAGAATGAGGTTCTGACTTATTGCAACATAGGAGCGTTTCACTGCTTTCAAGGCTTCTCAGGAAGAGTTCCGGAATCATGCTGCCCGCCGGCGTCCGGCTGTTCCGGGTGAACATCTCCTTGTAAATCTCGTGGTTTCTTGTACATCCGTGAAATTTGGCCAGGTTATGCAGTTTGCATTGCTGCACAATTGCGCCTGCCTAGCTCAGCCACGGTTGCAAACATTCAGGCGAGGCAGCCAGAGAGGCTGGTCCCCGTAGTACACTGCCAGCGGACTGGGTATATCTGCTTCCCGTTCTTCTCACCTGAGTGCTACTGACTCCACCTTTGACGGCTACACTCTACTCAACTGGAGCAGTAAGTTGAACCTCTACTTATGGAATTTTGTGAAAGTGATGAGAACTAGAGCTCAGTTGTTTGGCACGCCACCACTGTCCATCCAGCACTATGGACGGCACTGCCTACATCTGGCTCTAATTAGTCCACGGTTGTGTTCAGCCGTATGACCTCTGCCGGGAACACTCAGAATGAGGTTCTGAGTTATTGCAACATAGGAGCGTTTCACTGCTTTCAAGGCTTCTCAGGAAGAATTCCGGAATCTTGCTGCCAGCAGGCCTCCGGCTGTTCCGGGTGAACGTCTCCTTGTAAATCACCCGCGGTTCGTTGTACACCCGTGAAATTTGGCCAGGTTATGCAGTTTAAATTGCTGCACAATTGCGCCTGCCTAGCTCGGCCGCGGTTGCAAACATTCAGGCGTGGCAGCCAGATAGGCTGGTCCCCGTAGTACACTGCCAGCGGACTGGGTATATCTGCTTCCCGTTCTTCTCACCTGAGTGCTACTGATTCCAGCTTTGACAGCTACACTCTACTCAACCGGAGCAGTAAGTTGAACCTCAACTTATGGCACTTTGTGAAACTGTTGAGAACTAGAGCTCAGTTGTTTGGCACGCCACCACTGTCCATCCAGCACTATGGACGGCACTGCCTACATCTGGCTCTAATTAGTCCATGGTTGTGTTCAGCCGAATGACCTCTGCCGGGAACACTCAGAATGAGGTTCTGAGTTATTGCAACATAGGAGCGTTTCACTTCTTTCAAGGCTTCTCAGGAAGAATTCCGGAATCTTGCTGCCGGCAGGCCTCCGGCAGTTCCGGGTGAACCTCTCCTTGTCAATCCCCCGTGGTTTCTTGTACACCCGTGAAATTTGGCCAGGTTATGCAGTTTGCATTGCTGCACTATTGCGCCTGCCTAGCTCGGCCGCGGTTGCAAACATTCAGGCATGGCAGCCAGATAGGCTGGTCCCCGTAGGACACTGCCAGCGGACTGGCTATATCTGCTTCCCGTTCTTCTCACCTGAGTGCTACTGATTCCAGCTTTGACGGCTACACACTACTCAACCGGAGCAGTAAGTTGAACCTCAACTTATGGCACTTTGTGAAAGTGATGACAACTAGAGCTCAGTTGTTTGGCACGCCACCACTGTTCATCCAGCACTATGGACGGCACTGCCTACATCTGGCTCTAATTAGTCGACGGTTTAGTTCAGCCGAATGACCTCTGCCGGGAACACTCAGAATGAGGTTCTGAGTTATTGCAACATAGGAGCGTTTCACTGCTTTCAAGGCTTCTCAGGAAGAATTCCGGAATCTTGCTGCCGGCAGGCCTACGGCTGTTCGGGGTGAACATCTCCTTGTAAATCCCCCGTGGTTTCTTGTACACCCGTCAAATTTGGCCAGGTTATGCAGTTTGCATTGCTGCACAATTGCGCCTGCCTAGCTCGGCCGCGGTTGCAAACATTCAGGCGTGGCAGCCAGATAGGCTGGTCCTCGTTGGACACTACCAGCGGACTGGGTATATCTGCTTCCCGTTCTCCTCACCTGAGTGCTACTGATTCCAGCTTTGACGGCTACACACTACTCAACCGGAGCATTAAGTTGAACCTCAAGTTATGGCACTTTGTGAAACTGTTCAGAACTAGAGGTCAGTTGTTTGGCTCGCCACCACTCTACATCCAGCACTATGGACGGCACTGCCTACATCTGGCTCTAGTTAGTCCACGGTTGTGTTCAGCCGAATGACCTTGGCCGGGGACACTCAGAATGATATTCTGAGTTACTGCAACATAGGAGCGTTTCACTGCTTTCAAGGCTTCTCAGGAAGAATTCAGGAATCTGGCTGCCGGCAGGCCTCCGGCTGTTCGGGGTGAACATCTCCTTGTAAATCCCCCGTGGTTTCTTGTACATCCGTGATATTTGGCCAGGTTATGCAGTTTGCATTGCTGCACAATTCCGCCTGCTTAGCTCGGCCGCGCTTGCCAACATTCAGGCGTGGCAGCCAGATTGGCTAGTCCCCGTAGGACACTGACAGCGGACTGGCTATATCTGCTTCACGTTCTTCTCACCTGAGTGCTACTGATTCCATCTTTGACCGCAACACTCTACTCAACCGGAGCCGTAAGTTGAACCTCAACTTAGGGCACTTTGTGAAACTGTTGAGAACTAGAGCTCAGTTGGTTGGCACGCCACCACTGTCCATCCAGCACTATGGACCGCACTGCCTACATCTGGCTCTAATTAGTCCACGGTTGTTTTCAGCTGAATGACCTCTGACGGGAACACTCAGAATGAGGTTCTGAGTTATTGCAACATAGGAGCGTTTCACTGCTTTCAAGGCTTCTCAGGAAGAATTCCGGAATCTTGCTGCCAGCAGGCCTCCGGCTCTTCCGGGTGAACATCTCCTTGAAATCCCCCGTGGCTTCTTGTACATCCGTGAAATTTGGCCAGGTTATGCAGTTTGCATTGCTGCACAATTGCGCCTGCCTAGCTCGGCCGCGGTTGCAAACATTCAGGCGTGGCAGCCAGATAGGTTGGTCCCCGTAGGACACTGCCAGCGGACTGGGTATATCTGCTTCCCGTTCTTCTCACCTGAGTGCTACTGATTCCAGCTTTGACCGCTACACTCTACTCAACCGGAGCAGTAAGTTGAACCTCAACTTATGGCACTTTGTGAAAGTGATGAGAACTAGAGCTAAGTTGTTTGGCACGCCACCACTGTCCATCCAGCACTATGGACGGCACTGCTTACATCTGGCTCTAATTAGTCCACGGTTGTGTTCAGCCGAATGACCTCTGCCGGGAACACTCAGAATGAGCTTCTGAGTTATTTCAACATAGGAGCGTTTCACTGCTTTCAAGGCTTCTCAGGAAGAATTCCGGAATCTTGCTGCCGGCAGGCCTCCGGCAGTTCCGGGTGAACATCTCCTTGTAAATCCCCCGTGGTTTCTTGTACACCCGTGAAATTTGGCCAGGTTATGCAGTTTGAATTGCTGCACAATTGGCCCTGCCTAGCTCGGCCGCGGTTGCAAACATTCAGGCGTGGCAGCCAGATAGCCTGGTCCCCGTAGGACACTGCCAGCGCACAGGGTATATCTGCTTCCCGTTCTTCTCACCCTAGTGCTACTGATTCCAGCTTTGACGGCTACACTCTACTCAACCGGAGCCGTAAGTTGAACCTCAACTTAGGGCACTTTGTGAAACTGTTGAGAACTAGAGCTCAGTTGTTTGGCACGCCACCACTGTCCATCCAGCACTATGGACGGCACTGCCTACATCTGGCTCTAATTAGTCCACGGTTGTGTTCTGCCGAATGACCTCTGCCGGGAACACTCAGAATGAGGTTCTGAGGTATTGCAACATAGGAGCGTTTCACTGCTTTCAAGGCTTCTCAGGAAGAATTCCGGAATCTTGCTGCCGGCAGGCCTCCGGGTCTTCCGGGTGAACATGTCCTTGTAAATCCCCCGTGGTTTCTTGTACATCCGTGAAATTTGGCCAGGTTATGCAGTTTGCATTGCTGCACAATTCCGCCTGCTTACCTCGGCCGCGCTTTCAAACATTCAGGCGTGGCAGCCAGATAGTCTAGTCCCCGTAGGACACTGTGTGCGGACTGGCTATATCTGCTTCACGTTCTTCTCACCTGAGTGCTACTGATTCCAGCTTTGACCGCTACACTCTACTCAACCGGAGCAGTAAGTTGAACCTCAACTTAGGGCACTTTGTGAAACTGTTGAGAACTAGAGCTCAGTTGTTTGGCACGCCACCACTGTCCATCCAGCACTATGGACGGCACTGCCTACATCTGGCTCTAATTAGTCCACGGTTGTTTTCAGCTGAATGACCTCTGTCGGGAACACTCAGAATGATGTTCTGAGTTATTGCAACATAGGAGCGTTTCACTGCTTTCAAGGCTTCTCAGGAAGAATTCCGGAATCTTGCTGCCGGCAGGCCTCCGGCTCTTCCGGGTGAACATCTCCTTGTAAATCCCCCGTGGTTTCTTGTACATCCGTGAAATTTGGCCAGGTTATGCAGTTTGCATTGCTGCACAATTGCGCCTGCCTACCTCGGCCGCGGTTGCAAACATTCAGGCGTGGCAGCCAGATAGGCTGGTCCCCGTAGGACTCTGCCAGCCGACTGGGTATATCTGCTTCCCGTTCTTTTCACCTGAGTGCTACTTATTCCAGCTTTGACGGCTACACTCTACTCAACCGGAGCAGTAAGTTGAACCTCTACTTATGGCACCTTGTGAAACGGTTGAGAACTAGAGCTCAGTTGTTTGGCACGCCACCACTCTCCATCCAGCACTATGGACGGCACTGCCTACTTCTGGCTCTAATTAGTCCACGGTTGTGTTCAGCCGAATGACCTTGGCCGGGGACACTCAGAATGATGTTCTGAGTTATTGCAACATAGGAGCGTTTCACTGCTTTCAAGGCTTCTCAGGAAGAATTCCGGAATCTTGCTGCCAGCAGGCCTCCGGCAGTTCCGGGTGAACATCTCCTTGTAAATCCCCCGTGGTTTCTTGTACACCCGTGACATTTGGCCAGGTTATGCAGTTTGCATTGCTGCACAATTGTGCCTGCCTAGCTCGGCCGCGGTTGCAAACATTCACGTATCACAGCCAGATAGGCTGGTCCCCATAGGACACTGCCAGCGGCCTGGGTATATCTGCTTCCCGTTCTTCTCACCTGAGTGCTACTGATTCCAGCTTTGACAGCTACACTCTACTCAACCGGAGCATTAAGTTGAACCTCAACTTATGGCACTTTGTGAAACTGTTGAGAACTAGAGCTCAGTTGTTTGGCACGCCACCACTGTCCATCCAGCACTATGGACGGCACTGCCTACATCTGGCTCTAATTAGTCTATGTTTGTGTTCAGCCGAATGACCTCTGCCGGGAACACTCAGAATGAGGTTCTGACTTATTGCAACATAGGAGCGTTTCACTGCTTTCAAGGCTTCTCAGGAACAGTTCCGGAATCATGCTGCCCGCCGGCGTCCGGCTGTTCCGGGTGAACATCTCCTTGTAAATCCCGTGGTTTCTTGTACATCCGTGAAATTTGGCCAGGTTATGCAGTTTGCATTGCTGCACAATTGCGCCTGCCTAGCTCAGCCACGGTTGCAAACATTCAGGCGAGGCAGCCAGAGAGGCTGGTCCCCGTAGTACACTGCCAGCGGACTGGGTATATCTGCTTCCCGTTCTTCTCACCTGAGTGCTACTGACTCCACCTTTGACGGCTACACTCTACTCAACTGGAGCAGTAAGTTGAACCTCTACTTATGGAATTTTGTGAAAGTGATGAGAACTAGAGCTCAGTTGTTTGGCACGCCACCACTGTCCATCCAGCACTATGGACGGCACTGCCTACATCTGGCTCTAATTAGTCCACGGTTGTGTTCAGCCGAATGACCTCTGCCGGGAACACTCAGAATGAGGTTCTGAGTTATTGCAACATAGGAGCGTTTCACTGCTTTCAAGGCTTCTCAGGAAGAATTCCGGAATCTTGCTGCCAGCAGGCCTCCGGCTGTTCCGGGTGAACGTCTCCTTGTAAATCACCCGCGGTTCGTTGTACACCCGTGAAATTTGGCCAGGTTATGCAGTTTAAATTGCTGCACAATTGCGCCTGCCTAGCTCGGCCGCGGTTGCAAACATTCAGGCGTGGCAGCCAGATAGGCTGGTCCCCGTAGTACACTGCCAGCGGACTGGGTATATCTGCTTCCCGTTCTTCTCACCTGAGTGCTACTGATTCCAGCTTTGACGGCTACACTCTACTAAACCGGAGCAGTAAGTTGAACCTCCACTCATGGCACTTTGTGAAAGCGATGAGAACTAGAGCTCAGTTGTTTGGCACGCCACCACTGTCCATCCAGCACTATGGACGGCACTGCCTACATCTGGCTCTAATTAGTCCATGGTTGTGTTCAGCCGAATGACCTCTGCCGGGAACACTCAGAATGAGGTTCTGAGTTATTGCAACATAGGAGCGTTTCACTTCTTTCAAGGCTTCTCAGGAAGAATTCCGGAATCTTGCTGCCGGCAGGCCTCCGGCAGTTCCGGGTGAACCTCTCCTTGTCAATCCCCCGTGGTTTCTTGTACACCCGTGAAATTTGGCCAGGTTATGCAGTTTGCATTGCTGCACTATTGCGCCTGCCTAGCTCGGCCGCGGTTGCAAACATTCAGGCATGGCAGCCAGATAGGCTGGTCCCCGTAGGACACTGCCAGCGGACTGGCTATATCTGCTTCCCGTTCTTCTCACCTGAGTGCTACTGATTCCAGCTTTGACGGCTACACACTACTCAACCGGAGCAATAAGTTGAACCTCAACTTATGGCACTTTGTGAAAGTGATGACAACTAGAGCTCAGTTGTTTGGCACGCCACCACTGTTCATCCAGCACTATGGACGGCACTGCCTACATCTGGCTCTAATTAGTCGACGGTTTAGTTCAGCCGAATGACCTCTGCCGGGAACACTCAGAATGAGGTTCTGAGTTATTGCAACATAGGAGCGTTTCACTGCTTTCAAGGCTTCTCAGGAAGAATTCCGGAATCTTGCTGCCGGCAGGCCTACGGCTGTTCGGGGTGAACATCTCCTTGTAAATCCCCCGTGGTTTCTTGTACACCCGTCAAATTTGGCCAGGTTATGCAGTTTGCATTGCTGCACAATTGAGCCTGCCTAGCTCGGCCGCGGTTGCAAACATTCAGGCGTGGCAGCCAGATAGGCTGGTCCTCGTTGGACACTACCAGCGGACTGGGTATATCTGCTTCCCGTTCTCCTCACCTGAGTGCTACTGATTCCAGCTTTGACGGCTACACACTACTCAACCGGAGCATTAAGTTGAACCTCAAGTTATGGCACTTTGTGAAACTGTTCAGAACTAGAGGTCAGTTGTTTGGCTCGCCACCACTCTACATCCAGCACTATGGACGGCACTGCCTACATCTGGCTCTAGTTAGTCCACGGTTGTGTTCAGCCGAATGACCTTGGCCGGGGACACTCAGAATGATGTTCTGAGTTACTGCAACATAGGAGCGTTTCACTGCTTTCAAGGCTTCTCAGGAAGAATTCAGGAATCTGGCTACCGGCAGGCCTCCGGCTGTTCGGGGTGAACATCTCCTTGTAAATCCCCCGTGGTTTCTTGTACATCCGTGATATTTGGCCAGGTTATGCAGTTTGCATTGCTGCACAATTCCGCCTGCTTAGCTCGGCCGCGCTTGCCAACATTCAGGCGTGGCAGCCAGATTGGCTAGTCCCCGTAGGACACTGACAGCGGACTGGCTATATCTGCTTCACGTTCTTCTCACCTGAGTGCTACTGATTCCATCTTTGACCGCTACACTCTACTCAACCGGAGCCGTAAGTTGAACCTCAACTTAGGGCACTTTGTGAAACTGTTGAGAACTAGAGCTCAGTTGGTTGGCACGCCACCACTGTCCATCCAGCACTATGGACCGCACTGCCTACATCTGGCTCTAATTAGTCCACGGTTGTTTTCAGCTGAATGACCTCTGACGGGAACACTCAGAATGAGGTTCTGAGTTATTGCAACATAGGAGCGTTTCACTGCTTTCAAGGCTTCTCAGGAAGAATTCCGGAATCTTGCTGCCAGCAGGCCTCCGGCTCTTCCGGGTGAACATCTCCTTGAAATCCCCCGTGGCTTCTTGTACATCCGTGAAATTTGGCCAGGTTATGCAGTTTGCATTGCTGCACAATTGCGCCTGCCTAGCTCGGCCGCGGTTGCAAACATTCAGGCGTGGCAGCCAGATAGGTTGGTCCCCGTAGGACACTGCCAGCGGACTGGGTATATCTGCTTCCCGTTCTTCTCACCTGAGTGCTACTGATTCCAGCTTTGACCGCTACACTCTACTCAACCGGAGCAGTAAGTTGAACCTCAACTTATGGCACTTTGTGAAAGTGATGAGAACTAGAGCTAAGTTGTTTGGCACGCCACCACTGTCCATCCAGCACTATGGACGGCACTGCTTACATCTGGCTCTAATTAGTCCACGGTTGTGTTCAGCCGAATGACCTCTGCCGGGAACACTCAGAATGAGCTTCTGAGTTATTTCAACATAGGAGCGTTTCACTGCTTTCAAGGCTTCTCAGGAAGAATTCCGGAATCTTGCTGCCGGCAGGCCTCCGGCAGTTCCGGGTGAACATCTCCTTGTAAATCCCCCGTGGTTTCTTGTACACCCGTGAAATTTGGCCAGGTTATGCAGTTTGAATTGCTGCACAATTGGCCCTGCCTAGCTCGGCCGCGGTTGCAAACATTCAGGCGTGGCAGCCAGATAGCCTGGTCCCCGTAGGACACTGCCAGCGGACAGGGTATATCTGCTTCCCGTTCTTCTCACCCTAGTGCTACTGATTCCAGCTTTGACGGCTACACTCTACTCAACCGGAGCCGTAAGTTGAACCTCAACTTAGGGCACTTTGTGAAACTGTTGAGAACTAGAGCTCAGTTGTTTGGCACGCCACCACTCTCCATCCAGCCCTATGGACGGCACTGCCTACATCTGGCTCTAATTAGTCCACGGTTGTGTTCAGCCGAATGACCTCTGTCTGGAACACTCAGAATGAGGTTCTGAGTTATTGCAACATAGGAGCGTTTCACTGCTTTCAAGGCTTCTCAGGAAGAATTCAGGAATCTGGCTGCCGGCAGGCCTCCGGCTGTTCCCGGTGAACATCTCCTTGTAAATCCCCCGTGGTTTCTTTTACATCCGTGAAATTTGGCCAGGTTATGCAGTTTGCATTGCTGCACAATTCCGCCTGCTTAGCTCGGCCGCGGTTGCCAACATTCAGGCGTGGCAGCCAGATAGGCTAGTCCCCGTAGGACACTGCCAGCGGACTGGCTATATCTGCTTCACGTTCTTCTCACCTGAGTGCTACTGATTCCATCTTTGACCGCTACACTCTACTCAACCGGAGCCGTAAGTTGAACCTCAACTTAGGGCACTTTGTGAAACTGTTGAGAACTAGAGCTCAGTTGTTTGGCAAGCCACCACTGTCCATCCAGCACTATGGACGGCACTGCCTACATCTGGCTCTAATTAGTCCACGGTTGTTTTCAGCTGAATGACCTCTGACGGGAACACTCAGAATGAGGTTCTGAGTTATTGCAACATAGGAGCGTTTCACTGCTTTCAAGGCTTCTCAGGAAGAATTCCGGAATCTTGCTGCCGGCAGGCCTCCGGCTCTTCCCGGTGAACATCTCCTTGAAATCCCCCGAGGCTTCTTGTACATCCGTGAAATTTGGCCAGGTTATGCAGTTTGCATTGCTGCACAATTGCGCCTGCCTAGCTCGGCCGCGGTTGCAAACATTCAGGCGTGGCAGCCAGATAGGTTGGTCCCCGTAGGACACTGCCAGCGGACTGGGTATATCTGCTTCCCGTTCTTCTAACCTGAGTGCTACTGATTCCATGTTTGACGGCTACACTCTACTCAACCGGAGCAGTAAGTTGAACCTCAACTTATGGCACTTTGTGAAAGTGATGAGAACTAGAGTTCAGTTGTTTGGCACGCCACCACTGTCCATCCAGCACTATGGACGGCACTGCCTACATCTGGCTCTAATTAGTCCACGGTTGTGTTCAGCCGAATGACCTCTGCCGGGAACACTAAAATGAGGTTCTGAGTTATTTCAACATA
Source organism: Dipodomys merriami (assembly GCF_024711535.1). Lineage (NCBI taxonomy): Eukaryota > Metazoa > Chordata > Mammalia > Rodentia > Heteromyidae > Dipodomys > Dipodomys merriami. Next base: position 1,348,723 of record NW_027203882.1, on the reverse strand, counting down.
GGAGCGTTTCACTGCTTTCAAGGCTTCTCAGGAAGAATTCCGGAATCTTGCTGCCGGCAGGCCTCCGGCAGTTCCGGGTGAACATCTCCTTGTAAATCCCCCGTGGTTTCTTGTACACCCGTGAAATTTGGCCAGGTTATGCAGTTTGAATTGCTGCACAATTGGCCCTGCCTAGCTCGGCCGCGGTTGCAAACATTCAGGCGTGGCAGCCAGAGAGCCTGGTCCCCGTAGGACACTGCCAGCGGACTGGGTATATCTGCTTCCCGTTCTTCTCACCTGAGTGCTACTGATTCCAGCTTTGACGGCTACACTCTACTCAACCGGAGCAGTAAGTTGAACCTCAACTTAGGGCACTTTGTGAAACAGTTGAGAACTAGAGCTCAGTTGTTTGGCACGCCACCACTCTCCATCCAGCCCTATGGACGGCACTGCCTACATCTGGCTCTAATTAGTCCACGGTTGTGTTCAGCCGAATGACCTCTGTCTGGAACACTCAGAATGAGGTTCTGAGTTATTGCAACATAGGAGCGTTTCACTGCTTTCAAGGCTTCTCAGGAAGAATTCTGGAATCTTGCTGCCGGCAGGCCTCCGGCTGTTCCGGGTGAACATCTCCTTGTAAATCCCCCGTGGTTTCTTGTACACCCTTGAAATTTGGCCAGGTTATACAGTTTGTATTGCTGCACAATTCCGCCGGCTTAGCTCGGCCGCGCTTGCAAACATTCAGGCGTGGCAGCCAGATAGGCTAGTCCCCGTAGGACACTGCCAGCGGACTGGCTATATCTGCTTCACGTTCTTCTCACCTGAGTGCTACTGATTCCAGCTTTGACCGCTACACTCTACTCAACCGGAGCCGTAAGTTGAACCTCAACTTAGGGCACTTTGTGAAACTGTTGAGAACTAGAGCTCAGTTGTTTGGCACGCCACCACTCTCCATCCAGCACTATGGACGGCACTGCCTACATCTGGCCCTATTTAGTCCACGGTTGTGTTCAGCTGAATGACCTCTGCCGGAAACACTCAGAATGAGGTTCTGAGTTATTGCAACATAGGAGTGTTTCACTGCTTTCAAGGCTTCTCAGGAAGAATTCCGGAATCTTGCTGCCGGCAGGCCTCCGGCTCTTCCGGGTGAACATCTCCTTGTAAATCCCCCGTGGTTTCTTGTACATCCGTGAAATTTGGCCAGGTTATGCAGTTTGCATTGCTGCACAATTGCGCCTGCCTACCTCGGCCACGGTTGCAAACATTCAGGCGTGGCAGCCAGATAGGCTGGTCCCCGTAGGACACTGCCAGCAGACTGGGTATATCTGCTTCCCGTTCTTCTCACCTGAGTGCTACTGATTCCAGCTTTGACGGCTACACTCTTCTCAACCAGAGCAGTAAGTTTAACCTCTACTTATGGCACTTTGTGAAACTGTTGAGAACTAGAGCTCAGTTGTTTGGCAAGCCACCACTGTGCATCCAGCACTATGGACGGCACTGCCTACATCTGGCTCTAATTAGTCCACGGTTGTGTTCAGCCGAATGACCTCGGCCGGGGACACTCAGAATGAAGTTCTGAGTTATTGCAACATAGGAGCGTTTCACTGCTTTCAAGGCTTCTCAGGAAGAATTCCGGAATCTTACTGCCGGCAGGCCTCTGGCAGTTCCGGCCGAACATCTCCTTGTAAATCCCCCGTGGTTTCTTGTTCACCCGTGATATTTGGCCAGGTTATGCAGTTTGAATTGCTGCACAATTGTGCCTGCCTAGCTCGGCCGCGGTTGCAAACATTCAGGTGTGGCAGCCAGATAGGCTGGTCCCCGTAGGACACTGCCAGCGGACTGGGTATATCTGCTTCCCGTTCTTCTCCCCTGAGTGCTACTTATTACATCTTTGACGGCTACACTCTACTCCACCGGAGCAGTAAGTTGAACCTCAACTCATGGCACTTTGTGAAACTGTTGAGAACTAGAGCTCAGTTGTTTGGCACGCCACCACTGTCCATCCAGCACTATGGACGGCACTGCTTACATCTGGCTCTAATTAGTCCACGGTTGTGTTCAGCCAAATGACCTCTGCCTGGAACACTCAGAATGAGGTTCTGAGTTATTGCAACATAGGAGCGTTTCACTGCTTTCAAGGCTTCTCAGGAAGAATTCTGGAATCTTGCTGCCGGCAGGTCTCCAGCTGTTCCGGGTGAACATCTCCTTGTAAATCCCCCGTGATTTCTTGTACATCCGTGAAATTTGGCCAGGTTATGCAGTTTGCATTGCTGCACAATTGCGCCTGCCTACCTCGGCCGCGGTTGCAAACATTCAGGCGTGGCACCCAGATAGGCTAGTCCACGTAGGACACTGCCAGCGGACTAGCTATATCTGCTTCAGGTTCTTCTCACCTGAGTGCGACTGATTCCAGCTTTGACCGCTACACTCTACTCAACCGGAGCCGTAAGTTGAACCTCAACTTAGGGCACTTTGTGAAATTGTTGAGAACTAGAGCTCAGTTGCTTGGCACGCCGCCACTCTCCATCCAGCACTATGGACGGCACTGCCTACATCTGGCTCTAATTAGTCCACGGTTGTGTTCAGCTGAATGACCTCTGTCGGCAACACTCAGAATGATGTTCTGAGTTATTGCAACATAGGAGCGTTTCACTGCTTTCAAGGCTTCTCAGGAAGAATTCCGGAATCTTGCTGCCGGCAGGCCTCCTGCTCTTCCGGGAGAACATCTCCTTGTAAATCCCCCGTGGTTTCTTGTACATCCGTGAAATTTGGCCAGGTTATGCAGTTTGCATTGCTGCACAATTGCGCCTGCCTAGCTCGGCCGCGGTGGCAAACATTGAGGCGTGGCAGCCAGATAGGCTGGTCCCCGAAGGACACTGCCAATGGACTGGGTATATCTGCTTCCCGTTCTTCTCACCTGAGTGCTACTGATTCCAGCTTTGACGGCTACACTCTACTCAATCGGAGCAGTAAGTTGATCCTCAACTTATGGCACTTTGTGAAAGTGATGATAACTAGAGCTCAGTTGTTTGGCATGCCACCACTGTCCATCCAGCACTATGGACGGCACTGCCTACATCTGGCTCTAATTAGTCCACGGTTGTGTTCAGCCGAATGACCTCTGCCGGGAACACTCAGAATGAGGTTCTGAGTTATTGCAACATAGGAGCGTTTCACTGCTTTCAAGGCTTCTCAGGAAGAATTCTGGACTCTTGCTGCCGGCAAGCCTCCGGCTGTTCGGGGTGAACATCTCCTTGTAAATCCACCGTGGTTTCTTGTACACCAGTGAAATTTGGCCAGGTTATACAGTTTGCATTGCTGCACAATGCCGCCTGCTTAGCTCGGCTCCGCTTGCAAACATTCAGGCGTGGCAGCCAGACAGGCTAGTCCCCGTAGGACACTGCCAGCGGACTGGCTATATCTGCTTCACGTTCTTCTCACCTGAGTGCTACTGATTCCAGCTTTGACCGCTACACTCTACTCAACCGGAGCCGTAAGTTGAATCTCAACTTAGGGCACTTTGTGAAACTGTTGAGAACTAGAGCTCAGTTGTTTGGCACGCCACCACTGTCCATCCAGCGCTATGGACGGCACTGCCTACATCTGGCTCTAATTAGTCCACGGTTGTGTTCAGCTGAATGACCTCTGCCGGGAACACTCAGAATGAGGTTCTGAGTTATTGCAACATAGGAGCGTTTCACTGCTTTCAAGGCTTCTCAGGAAGAATTCCGGAATCTTGCTGCCGGCAGGCCTCCGGCTCTTCCGGGTGAACATCTCCTTGTAAATCCCCCGTGGTTTCTTCTACATCCGTGAAATTTGGCCAGGTTATGCAGTTTGCATTGCTGCACAATTGCGCCTGCCTAGCTCGGCCGCGGTTGCAAACATTCAGGCGTGGCAGCCACATAGGCTGGTCCCCGTAGGACACTGCCAGCGGACTGGGTATATCTGCTTCCCGTTCTTCTCACCTGAGTGCTACTGATTCCAGCTTTGACGGCTACACTCGACTCAACCGGAGCAGTAAGTTGAACCTCTACTTATGGGACTTTGTGAAACTGTTGAGAACTAGAGCTCAGTTGTTTGGCACGCCACCACAGTCCATCCAGCACTACGGACGGCACTGCCTACATGTGGCTCTAATTAGTCCACGGTTGTGTTCAGCCGAATGACCTCGGCCGGGGACACTCAGAATGATGTTCTGAGTTATTGCAACATAGGAGCGTTTCACTGCTTTCAAGGCTTCTCAGGAAGAATTCCGGAATCTTTCTGCTGGCAGGCCTCCGGCTGTTCCGGGTGAACATCTCCTTGTAAATCCCCCGTGGTTTCTTGTACACCCGTGATATTTGGCCAGGTTATGCAGTTTACATTGCTGCACAATTGTGCCTGCCTAGCTTCAGCGGTTGCAAACATTCAGGTGTGGCAGCCAGATAGGCTGGTCCCCGTAGGACACTGCCAGCGGACTGGGTATATCTGCTTCCCGTTCCTCTCACCTGAGTGCTACTGATTCCAGCTTTGACGGCTACACTCTACTCAACCGGAGCAGTAAGTTGAACCTCAACTTAGGGCACTTTGTGAAACTGTTGAGAACTAGAGCTCAGTTGGTTGGCACGCCACCACTATCCATCCAGCACTATGGACGGCACTGCCTACATCTGGCTCTAATTAGTCCATGGTTGTGTTCAGCCGAATCAACATTGCCGGGAACACTCAGAATGAGGTTCTGAGTTATTGCAACATAGGAGCGTTTCACTGCTTTCAAGGCTTCTCAGGAAGAATTCCGGAATCTTGCTGCCCGCCGGCGTCCGGCAGTTCCGGGTGAACATCTCCTTTTAAATCCCCCGTGGTTTCTTGTACACCCGTGAAATTTGGCCAGGTTATGCAGTTTGCATTGCTGCACAATTTCGCCTGCCTTGCTCGGCCTGGGTTGCAAACATTCAGGCGTGGCAGCCAGATAGGCTGGTCCCCGTAGGACACTGACAATTGACTGGGTATATCTGCTTCCAGTTCTTCTCACCTGAGTGCTACTGATTCCAGCTTTGACGGCTACACTCTACTCAACCGGAGCCGTAAGTTGAACCTCAACTTAGGGCACTTTGTGAAACTGTTGAGAACTAGAGCTCAGTTGTTTGGCACGCCACCACTGTCCATCCAGCACTATGGACGGCACTGCCTACATCTGGCTCTAATTAGTCCACGGTTGTGTTCAGCTGAATGACCTCTGCCGGGAACACTCAGAATGAGGTTCTGAGTTATTGCAACATAGGAGCGTTTCACTGCTTTCAAGGCTTCTCAGGAAGAATTCCGGAATCTTGCTGCCGACAGGCCTCCGGCTGTTCTGGGTGAACATCTCCTTGTAAATCCCCCGTGGTTTCTTGTACATCCGTGAAATTTGGCCAGGTTATGCAGTTTGCATTGCTGCACAGTTGCGCCTGCTTACCTCGGCCGCGGTTGCAAACATTCAGGCGTGGCAGACAGATAGCCTGGTCCCCGTAGGACACTGTCAGCGGACTGGGTATATCTGCTTCCCGTTCTTCTCACATGAGTGCTACTGATTCCAGCTTTGACGGCTACAGTCTACTCAACCGGAGCAGTAAGTTGAACCTCTACTTATGGCAATTTGTGAAAGTGTTGAGAACTAGAGCTCAGTTGTTTGGCACGCCACCACTCTCCATCCAGCACTATGGACGGCACTGCCTACATCTGGCTCTAATTAGTCCACGGTTGTGTTCAGCCGAATGACCTCTGCCGGGGACACTCAGAATGATGTTCTGAGTTATTGCAACATAAGAGCGTTTCACTGCTTTCAAGGCTTCTCAGGAAGAGTTCCGGAATCTTGCTGCCCGCCGGCATCCGTCTGTTCCGGTTGAACATCTCCTTGTAAATCCCCCGTGGTTTCTTGTACACCCGGGAAATTTGGCCAGGTTATGCAGTTTGCATTGCTGCACAATTTCGCCTGCCTAGCTCGGCCGCGGTTGCAAACATTCAGGCGTGGCAGCCAGATAGGCTGGTCCCCGTAGGACACTGCCAGCGGACTGGGTATATCTGGTTCCCGTTCTTCTCACCTGAGTACTACTGATTCAAGCTTTGACCGCTACACTCTACTCAACCGGAGCAATAAGTTGAACCTCAACTTATGGCACTTTGTGAAAGTGAGGAGAACTAGAGCTCAGTTGTTTGGCACGCCACCACTGTCCATCCAGCACTATGGACGGCACTGCCTACAGCTGGCTCTAATTACTCCACGGTTGTGTTCAGCCGAATGACCTCTGCCGGGAACACTAAGAATGAGGTTCTGAGGTATTGCAACAGAGGAGCGTTTCACTGCTTTCAAGGCCTCTCAAGACGAATTCCAGAATCTTGCTGCCGGCAGGCCTCCGGCTGTTCCGGGTGAACATCTCCTTGTAAATCCCCCGTGCTTTCTTGTACACCCGTGAAATTTGGCCAGGTTATGCAGTTTGCATTCCTGCACAATTGCGCCTGCCAAGCTCGGCCGCGGTTGCAAACATTCAGGCGTGGCAGCCAGATAGGCTGGTCCTCGTAGGACACTGCCAATTGACTGGGTATATCTGCTTCCCGTTCTTCTCACCTGAGTGCTACTGATTCCAGCTTTGACGGCTACACTCTACTCAACCGGAGCAGCAAGTTGAACCTCAACTTAGGGCACTTTGTGAAACTGTTGAGAACTAGAGCTCAGTTGTTTGGCACGCCACCACTGTCCATCCAGCACTATGGACTGCACTGCCTACATCTGGCTCTAATTAGTCTACCGTTGTGTTCAGCCGAATGACCTCTGCCAGGAACACTCAGAATGAGGTTCTGAGTTATTGCAACATAGGAGCGTTTCACTGCTTTCAGGGCTTCTCAGGAAGAATTCCGGAATCTTGCTGCCGGCAGGCCTTCTGCTGTTCGGGTGAACATCTCCTTGTAAATCACCGGCGGTTCCTTGTACACCCGTGAAATTTGGCCAGGTTATGCAGTTTGCATTGCTGCACAATTGCGCCTGCCTAGCTCGGACGCGGGTGCAAACATTCAGGCATGGCAGCCGGATAGGCTAGTCCCCGTAGGACACTGCCAGCGGACTGGGTATATCTGCTTCCCGTTCTTCTCACCTGAGTTCTACTGATTTCAGGTTTCACGGCTACACTCTACTCAACCGAAGGAGTAAGTTGAACCTCAACTTAGGGCACTTTGTGAAACTGTTGAGAACTAGAGCTCAGTTGTTTGGCACGCCAACAGTGTCCATCCAGAACTATGGATGGCACTGCCTACATCTGGCTCTAATTAGTCCACGGTTGTGTTCAGCTGAATGACCTCTGCCGGGAACACTCAGAAAGAGGTTCTGAGTTATTGCAACATAGGAGCGTTTCACTGCTTTAAAGGCTTCTCAAGAAGAATTCCGGAATCTTGCTGCCACCAGGCCTCCGGCTCTTCCGGGTGAACATCTCCTTGTAAATCCCCCGTGGATTCTTGTACACCCGTTAAATTTGGCCAGGTTATGCAGTTTGCATTGCTGCACAATTGCGCCTGCCTAGCTCGTACCCGGTTGCAAACATTCAGGCGTGGTAGCTAGATAGGCTGGTCCCCAGAGGACACTGCCAACGGACTGGGTATATCTGCTTCCCGTTCTTCTCACCTGACTGCTACTGATTCCAGGTTTGACCGCTACACTCTACTCAACCGGAGCAGTAAGTTGAACCTCAACTTATGGCACTTTGTGAAAGTTGAGAACTAGAGCTCAGTTGTTTGGCACGCCACCACTCTCCATCCAGCACTATTTACGGCACTGCCTACATCTGGCTCTAATTAGTCCATGTTTGTGTTCAGCCGAATGACCTCTGCCGGGAAAACTCAGAATGAGGTTCTGAGTTATTGCAACATAGGAGCGTTTCACTGCTTTCAAGGCTTCTCAGGAAGAATTCCGGGATCTTGCTGCCGGCAGGCCTCCGGCAGTTCCGGGTCAACATCTCCTTGTAAATCCCCCGTGGTTTCTTGTACACCCGTGAAATTTGGCCATGTTATGCAGTTTGCATTGTTGCACAATTCCGCCTGCCTAGGTCGGCCGCGGTTGCAAACATTCAGGCATGGAATCCAGATAGGCTAGTCCCCGTAGGACACTGCCAGCGGACTGGGTATATCTGCTTCACGTTCTTCTCACCTGAGTGCTACTGATTCCAGCTTTGACCGCTACACTCTACTCAACCAGAGCAGTAAGTTGAACCTGAATTTAGGGCACTTTGTGAAACTGTTGAGAATTAGAGCTCAGTTGTTTGGCACGCCACCACTGTCCATCCAGCACTATGGACGGCACTGCCTACATCTGGCTCTAATGAGTCGACGGTTGTGTTCAGCCGAATGACCTCTGCCGGGAACACTCAGAATGAGGTTCTGAGTTATTGCAAGATAGGAGCGTTTCACTGCTTTCAAGGCTTCTCAGGAAGAGTTCCGGAATATTGCTGCCCGCCCGCGTCCGGCTGTTCCGGGTGAACATCTCCTTGTAAATCCCCCGTGGTTTCTTGTACACCCGTGAAATTTGGCCAGGTTATGCAGTTTGCATTGCTGCACAATTGCGCCTGCATAGCTCGGACGCGGTTGCAAATATTCAGGCGTGGCAGCCAGATAGGCTGGTCCCAGTAGGACACTGCCAGCGGACTGGGTATATCTGCTTCCAGTTCTTCTCACCTGAGTGCTACTGATTCCAGGTTTGACCCCTACACTGTACTCAACCGGAGCAGTAAGTTGAACTTCAACTTATGGCACTTTGTGGAAGTGATGAGAACTAGAGCTCAGTTGTTTGGCACGCCACCACTGTCCATCCAGCACTATGGACGGCACTGCCTACATCTGGCTCTAATTAGTCGACGGTTGTGTTCAGCCGAATGACCTCTGCCGCGAACACTCAGAATGAGGTTCTGAGTTATTGCAACATAGGAGCGTTTCCCTGCTTTCAAGGCTTCTCAGGAAGAATTCCGGAATCTTGCTGCCGGCAGGCCTCCGGCAGTTCCGGGTGAACATCTCCTTGTAAATCCCCCATGGTTTCTTGTACACCCGTGAAATTTGCCCAGGTTATGCAGTTTGCATTGCTGCACAATTGCGCCTGCCTAGCTCGGCCGCGGTTGCACACATTCAGGCGTGGCAACCAGATAGGCTAGTCCCCGTAGGACATTGCCAGCGGAATGGGTATATCTGCTTCCCGTTCTTCTCACCTGAGTGCTACTGATTCCAGCTTTGACCGATACACTCTACTCAACCGGAGCAGTAAGTTGAACCTCAACTTAGGGCACTTTGTGAAACTGTTGAGAACTAGAGCTCAGTTGTTTGTCACACCACCACTGTCCATCCAGCACTATGGACGGCACTGCCTACATCTGGCTCTAATTAGTCCACGGTTGTGTTCAGCCGAATGACCTCTGCCGGGAACACTCAGAATGAGGTTATGAGTTATTGTAACATAGGAGCATTTCACTGCTTTCAAGGCTTCTCAGGAAGAGTTCCGGAATCTTGCTGCCCGCCGGCGTCCGGCTGTTCCGGGTGAACATCTACTTGTAAATCCCCCTCGGTTTATTGTACACCCGTGAAATTTGGCCAGGTTATGCAGTTTGCATTGCTGCACAATTGCGCCTGCCTAGCTCGGCCGCGGTTGCAAACATTCAGGCGTGGCAGCCAGATAGGCTGGTCCCCGTAGAACACTGCGAGCGGACTAGGTATATCTGCTTCCCGTTCTTCTCACCTGAGTGCTACTGATTCCAGGTTTGACCGCTACACTCTACTCAACCGGAGCAGTAAGTTGAACCTCAACTTATGGCACTTTGTGAAAGTGATGAGAACTAGAGCTCAGTTGTTTGGCACGCCACCACTCTCCATCCAGCACTATGGACGGCACTGCCTACATCTGGCTCTAATTAGTCCATGGTTGTGTTCAGCCGAATGACCTCTGCCGGGAACACTCAGAATGAGGTTCTGAGTTATTGCAACATAGGAGCGTTTCACTGCTTTCAAGGCTTCTCAGGAAGAATTCCGGAATCTTGCTGCCGGCAGGCCTCCGGCTGTTCCGGGTGAACATCTCCTTGCAAATCCCCCGTGGTTTCTTGTACATCCATGAAATTTGGCCAGATTATGCAGTTTGCATTGCTGCACAATTCCGCCTGCCTAGCTCGGACGCGGTTGCAAAAACTCAGGCGTGGCAGCCAGATAGGCTGGTCCCCGTAGGACACTGCCAGCGGACTGGGTATATCTGCTTCCCGTTCTTCTCACCTGAGTGCTACTGATTCCAGCTTTGACGGCTACACTCTACGCAACCTAAGCAGTAAGTTGAACCTCAACTTATGGCAATTTGTGAAAGTGTTGAGAACTAGAGCTCAGTTATTCGGCATGCCACCACTGTCCATCCAGCACTATGGACGGCACTGCCTACATCTGGCTCTAATTAGTCCACGGTTGTGTTCATCCGAATGACCTCGGCCGGGAACACTCAGAATGAGGTTCTGAGTTATTGCAATATAGGAACGTTTCACTGCTTTCAAGGCTTCTCAGGAAGAATTCCAGAATCTTGCTGCCCGCAGGCCTCCGGCAGTTCCGGGTGAACATCTCCTTGTAAATCCCCCGTGCTTTCTTGTACACCCGTGAAATTTGGCCAGGTTATGCAGTTTGCATTGCTGCACGATTGCGCCTGCCTAGCTCGGCCGTGGTTGCAAACATTCAGGCATGGCCGCCAGATAGGCTGGTCCCCGTAGGACACTGCCAACGGACTGGGTATATCTGCTTCCCGTTCTTCTCACCTGAGTGCTACTGATTCCAGCTTTGACGGCTACACTCTACTCAACTGGACCAGTAAGTTGAACCTCAACTGATGGCACTTTGTGAAAGTGTTGAGAACTAGAGCTCAGTTGTTTGGTACGCCACCACTGTCCATCCAGCACTATGGACGGCACTGCCTACATCTGGCTCTAAGTAGTCCATGGTTGTGTTCCGCCGAATGACCTCTGCCGGGAACACTCAGAATGAGGTTCTGAGTTATTGCAACATAGGAGCGTTTCACTGCTTTCAAGGCTTCTAAGGAAGAATTACGGAATCTTGCTGCCGGCAGGCCTCCGGCAGTTCCGGGTGAACATCTCCTTGTAAATCCCCCGTGGTTTCTTGTACACCCGTGAAATTTGGCCAGGTTATGCAGTTTGCATTGTTGCACAATTCCGCCTGCCTAGCTCGGCCGCGGTTGCAAACATTCAGGCATGGAATGCAGATAGGCTAGTCCCCGTAGGACACTGCCAGCGGACTGGGTATATCTGGTTCCGGTTCTTCTCACCTGAGTGCTACTGATTCCAGCTTTGACCGCTACACTCTACTCAACCGGAGCAGTAAGTTGAACCTCAACTTATGGCACTTTGTGAAAGTGATGAGAACTAGAGCTCAGTTGTTTGGCACGCCACCACTCTCCATCCAGCACTATGGACGGCACTGCCTACATCTGGCTCTAATTAGTCCACGGTTGTGTTCATCCGAATGACCTCTGCCGGGAACACTCAGAATGAGGTTCTGAGTTATTTCAACATAGGAGCGTTTCACTGCTTTCAAGGCTTCTCAGGAAGAATTCAGGAATCTTGCTGCCGGCAGGCCTCCGGCAGTTCCGGGTAAACATCTCCTTGTAAATCCCCCGTGGTTTCTTGTACACCCGTGAAATTTGGCCAGGTTATGCAGTTTGAATTGCTGCACAATTGCGCCTGCCTAGCTCGGCCGCGGTTGCAAACATTCAGGCGTGGCAGCCAGATAGGCTGGTCCCCGTAGGACACTGCCAGCGGACTGGGTATATCTGCTTCACATTCTTCTCAACTGAGTGCTACTGATTCCAGCTTTGACGGCTACACTCTACTCAACCGGAGCAGTAAGTTGAACCTCATCTTATGGCACTTTGTGAAACTGTTGAGAACTAGAGCTCAGTTGTTTGTCAGGCCACCACTCTCCATCCAGCCCTAAGGACGGCACTGCCTACATCTGGCTCTAATTAGTCCACGGTTGTGTTCAGCTGAATGACCTCTGCCGGGAACACTCAGAATGAGGTTCTGAGTTATTGCAACATCGGAGCTTTTCACTGCTTTCAAGGCTTCTCAGGAAGAATTCCGGAATCTTGCTGCCGGCAGGCCTCTGGCTCTTCCGGGTGAACATCTCCTTGTAAATCCCCCGTGGTTTCTTGTACATCCGTGAAATTTGGCCAGGTTATGCAATTTTCATTGCTGCACAATTGCGCCTGCCTAGCTCGGACGCGGTTGCAAACATTCAGGCGTGGCAGCCAGATAGGCTGGTCCCCGTAGGACACTGCCAGCGGACTGGGTATATCTGCTTCCCGTTCTTCTCACCTGAGTGCTACTGATTCCAGCTTTGACGGCTACACTCTACTCAACCGGAGCCGTAAGTTGAACCTCAACTTAGGGCACTTTGTGAAACCGTTGAGAACTAGAGCTCAGTTGTTTGGCACGCCACGACTGTCCGTCCAGCACTATGGACGGCACTGCCTACATCTGGCTCTAATTAGTCCATGGTTGTGTTCAGCCGAATGACCTCTGCCGGGAACACTAAGAATGAGGTTCTGAGTTATTGCAACATAGGAGCGTTTCACTGCTTTCAGGGCTTCTCAAGAAGAATTCCGGAATCTTGCTGCCGGCAGGCCTCCTGCTGTTCGGGTGAACATCTCCTTGTAAATCACCGGCGGTTCCTTGTACACCCGTGAAATTTGGCCAGGTTATGCAGTTTGCATTGCTGCACAATTGCGCCCGCCCAGCTCGGCCGTGGTTGCAAACATTCAGGCGTGGCAGCCAGATAGGCTGGTCCCTGGAGGACACCGCCAGCGGACTGGGTATATCTGCTTCCCGTTCTTCTCACCTGAGTGCTACTGATTCCAGGTTTGACCGCTACACTCTACTCAACCGGAGCAGTAAGTTGAACCTCAACTTATGGCACTTTGTGAAAGTGATGAGAACTAGAGCTCAGTTGTTTGGCACGCCACCACTGTCCATCCAGCACTATGGACGGCACTGCTTACATCTGGCTCTAATTAGTCCACGGTTGTGTTCAGCCGAATGACCTCTGCCGGGAACACTCAGAATGAGGTTCTGAGTTATTGCAACATAGGAGCGTTTCACTGCTTTCAAGGCTTCTCAGGATTAATTTCGTAATCTTGCTGCCGGCAGGCCTCAGGCAGTTCCGGGTGAACATCTCCTTGTAAATCCCCTTGGTTTCTTGTACACCCGTGAAATTTGACCAGGTTAAGCAGTTTGCATTGCTGCACAATTGCGCCTGCCTAGCTCGGCCGCGGTTGCAAACATTCAGGAGTGGCAGCCAGATAGGCTGTACCCCGTAGGACACTGCCAGCGGACTCGGTATATCTGCTTCCCGTTCTCCTCACCTGAGTGCTACTGATTCCAGCTTTGACGGCTACACACTACTCAACCGGAGCATTAAGTTGAACCTCAAGTTATGGCATTTTGTGAAACTGTTCAGAACTAGAGGTCAGTTGTTTGGCTCGCCACCACTCTACATCCAGCACTATGGACGGCACTGCCTACATCTGGCTCTAGTTAGTCCACGGTTGTGTTCAGCCGAATGACCTCTGCCTGGAACCCTCAGAATGAGGTTCTGAGTTATTGCAACATAGGAGCGTTGCACTGGTTTCACGGCTTCTGAGGAAGAATTCCGGAATCTTGCTGCCGGCAGGCCTCGGGCTGTTCCGGGTGAACATCTCCTTGTAAATCCCCCGTGGTTTCTTGTACACCCCTGAAATTTGGACAGGTTATGCAGTTTGCATTGCTGCACAATTGCGCCAGCTTAGCTCGGCCGCGGTTGCAAACATTCAGGCGTGGCAGCCAGATAGGCTGGTCCCCGTAGGACACTACCAGCATACTGGGTATATCTGCTTCCCGTTCTTCTCACCTGAGTGCTACTGATTCCACCTTTGACGGCTACACTCTCTACTCAACTGGAGCAGTAAATTGAACCTCAACTTATGGCACTTTGTGAAAGTGTTGAGAACTAGACCTCAGTTGTTTGGCATGCCACCACTGTCCATCCAGCACTATGGACGGCACTGCCTACATCTGGCTCTAATTAGTCTATGTTTGTGTTCAGCCGAATGACCTCTGCCGGGAACACTCAGAATGAGGTTCTGACTTATTGCAACATAGGAGCGTTTCACTGCTTTCAAGGCTTCTCAGGAAGAGTTCCGGAATCATGCTGCCCGCCGGCGTCCGGCTGTTCCGGGTGAACATCTCCTTGTAAATCCCCCGTGGTTTCTTGTACATCCGTGAAATTTGGCCAGGTTATGCAGTTTGCAATGCTGCACAATTGCGCCTGCCTAGCTCAGCCACGGTTGCAAACATTCAGGCGAGGCAGCCAGAGAGGCTGGTCCCCGTAGTACACTGCCAGCGGACTGGGTATATCTGCTTCCCGTTCTTCTCACCTGAGTGCTACTGATTCCACCTTTGAAGGCTACACTCTACTCAACTGGAGCAGTAAGTTGAACCTCTACTTATGGAATTTTGTGAAAGTGATGAGAACTAGAGCTCAGTTGTTTGGCACGCCACCACTGTCCATCCAGCACTATGGACGGCACTGCCTACATCTGGCTCTAATTAGTCCACGGTTGTGTTCAGCCGAATGACCTCTGCCGGGAACACTCAGAATGAGGTTCTGAGTTACTGCAACATAGGAGCGTTTCACTGCTTTCAAGGCTTCTCAGGAAGAATTCCGGAATCTTGCTGCCAGCAGGCCTCCGGCTGTTCCGGGTGAACATCTCCTTGTAAATCACCCGCGGTTCGTTGTACACCCGTGAAATTTGGCCAGGTTATGCAGTTTAAATTGCTGCACAATTGCGCCTGCCTAGCTCGGCCGCGGTTGCAAACATTCAGGCGTGGCAGCCAGATAGGCTGGTCCCCGTAGTACACTGCCAGCGGACTGGGTATATCTGCTTCCCGTTCTTCTCACCTGAGTGCTACTGATTCCAGCTTTGACGGCTACACTCTACTAAACCGGAGCAGTAAGTTGAACCTCCACTCATGGCACTTTGTGAAAGCGATGAGAACTAGAGCTCAGTTGTTTGGCACGCCACCACTGTCCATCCAGCACTATGGACGGCACTGCCTACATCTGGCTCTAATTATTCCATGGTTGTGTTCAGCCGAATGACCTCTGCCGGGAACACTCAGAATGAGGTTCTGAGTTATTGCAACATAGGAGCGTTTCACTTCTTTCAAGGCTTCTCAGGAAGAATTCCGGAATCTTGCTTCCGGCAGGCCTCCGGCAGTTCCGGGTGAACCTCTCCTTGTCAATCCCCCGTGGTTTCTTGTACACCCGTGAAATTTGGCCAGGTTATGCAGTTTGCATTGCTGCACAATTGCGCCTTCGTAGCTCGGCCGCGGTTGCAAACATTCAGGCATGGCAGCCAGATAGGCTGGTCCCCGTAGGACACTGCCAGCGGACTGGCTATATCTGCTTCCCGTTCTTCTCACCTGAGTGCTACTGATTCCAGCTTTGACGGCTACACACTACTCAACCGGAGCAGTAAGTTGAACCTCAACTTATGGCACTTTGTGAAAGTGATGACAACTAGAGCTCAGTTGTTTGGCACGCCACCACTGTTCATCCAGCACTATGGACGGCACTGCCTACATCTGGCTCTAATTAGTCGACGGTTTAGTTCAGCCGAATGACCTCTGCCGGGAACACTCAGAATGAGGTTCTGAGTTATTTCAACATAGGAGCGTTTCACTGCTTTCAAGGCTTCTCAGGAAGAATTCCGGAATCTTGCTGCCGGCAGGCCTCCGGCTGTTCCTGGTGAACATCTCCTTGTAAATCCCCCGTGGTTTCTTGTACACCCTTGAAATTTGGCCTGGTTATGCAGTTTGCATTGCTGCACAATTTTGCCTGCCTAGCTCGGCCGCGGTTGCTAACATTCAGGCGTGGCAGCCAGATAGGCTGATCCCCGTAGGACACTGCCAGCGGACTGGGTATATCTGCTTCCCGTTCTTCTCACCTGAGTGCTACTGATTCCATGTTTGACGGCTACACTCTACTCAACCCGAGCAGTAAGTTGAACCTCAACTTATGGCACTTTGTGAAAGTGATGAGAACTAGAGCTCAGATGTTTGGCACGCCACCACTGTCCATCCAGCACTATGGACGGCACTGCTTACATCTGGCTCTAATTAGTCCACGGTTGTGTTCAGCCGAATGACCTCTCCCGGGAACACTCAGAATGAGGTTCTTAGTTATTGCAACATAGGAGCGTTTCACTGCTTTCAAGGCTTCTCAGGAAGAATTCCGGAATCTTGCTGCCGGCCGGCCTCCGGCTGTTCCGGGTGAACATGTCTTTGTAAATCCCCCGTGGTTTCTTGTACATCCGTGAAATTTGGCCAGGTTATGCAGTTTGCATTGCTGCACAATTCCGCCTGCTTAGCTCGGCCGCGCTTGCAAACATTCAGGCGTGGCAGCCAGATAGGCTAGTCCCCGTAGGACACTGCCAGCGGACTGGCTATATCTGCTTCACGTTCTTCTCACCTGAGTGCTACTGATTCCAGCTTTGACGGCTACACTCTACTCAACCGGAGCAGTAAGTTGAACCTCTACTTATGGCACTTTGTGAAACTGTTGAGAACTAGAGCTCAGTTGTTTGGCACGCCACCACTGTCCATCCAGCACTATGGACGGCACTGACTACATCTGGCTCTAATTAGTCCACGGTTGTGTTCAGCCGAATGACCTTGGCCGGGGACACTCAGAATGATGTTCTGAGTTACTGCAACATAGGAGCGTTTCACTGCTTTCAAGGCTTCTCAGGAAGAATTCAGGAATCTGGCTGCCGGCAGGCCTCCGGCTGTTCGGGGTGAACATCTCCTTGTAAATCCCCCGTGGTTTCTTGTACATCCGTGAAATTTGGCCAGGTTATGCAGTTTGCATTGCTGCACAATTCCGCCTGCTTAGCTAGGCCGCGCTTGCCAACATTCAGGCGTGGCAGCCAGATTGGCTAGTCCCCGTAGGACACTGACAGCGGACTGGCTATATCTGCTTCACGTTCTTCTCACCTGAGTGCTACTGATTCCATCTTTGACCTCTACACTCTACTCAACCGGAGCCGTAAGTTGAACCTCAACTTAGGGCACTTTGTGAAACTGTTGAGAACTAGAGCTCAGTTGGTTGGCACGCCACCACTGTCCATCCAGCACTATGGACGGCACTGCCTACATCTGGCTCTAATTAGTCCACGGTTGTTTTCAGCTGAATGACCTCTGACGGGAACACTCAGAATGAGGTTCTGAGTTATTGCAACATAGGAGCGTTTCACTGCTTTCAAGGCTTCTCAGGAAGAATTCCGAAATCTTGCTGCCAGCAGGCCTCCAGCTCTTCCGGGTGAACATCTCCTTGAAATCCCCCGTGGCTTCTTGTACATCCGTGAAATTTGGCCAGGTTATGCAGTTTGCATTGCTGCACAATTGCGCCTGCCTAGCTCGGCCGCGGTTGCAAACATTCAGGCGTGGCAGCCAGATAGGTTGGTCCCCGTAGGACACTGCCAGCGGACTGGGTATATCTGCTTCCCGTTCTTCTCACCTGAGTGCTACTGATTCCAGCTTTGACCGCTACACTCTACTCAACCGGAGCAGTAAGTTGAACCTCAACTTATGGCACTTTGTGAAAGTGATGAGAACTAGAGCTCAGTTGTTTGGCACGCCACCACTGTCCATCCAGCACTATGGACGGCACTGCTTACATCTGGCTCTAATTAGTCCACGGTTGTGTTCAGCCGAATGACCTCTGCCGGGAACACTCAGAATGAGGTTCTGAGTTATTTCAACATAGGAGCGTTTCACTGCTTTCAAGGCTTCTCAGGAAGAATTCCGGAATCTTGCTGCCGGCAGGCCTCCGGCAGTTCCGGGTGAACATCTCCTTGTAAATCCCCCGTGGTTTCTTGTACACCCGTGAAATTTGGCCAGGTTATGCAGTTTGAATTGCTGCACAATTGGCCATGCCTAGCTCGGTCGCGGTTGCAAACATTCAGGCGTGGCAGCCAGATAGCCTGGTCCCCGTAGGACACTGCCAGCGGACAGGGTATATCTGCTTCCCGTTCTTCTCACCTGAGTGCTACTGATTCCAGCTTTGACGGCTACACTCTACTCAACCGGAGCCGTAAGTTGAACCTCAACTTAGGGCACTTTGTGA
Organism: Dipodomys merriami; assembly: GCF_024711535.1. NCBI lineage: Eukaryota > Metazoa > Chordata > Mammalia > Rodentia > Heteromyidae > Dipodomys > Dipodomys merriami. The sequence continues at coordinate 1,330,552 of NW_027203882.1, read as the reverse complement.
AACTGTTGAGAACTAGAGCTCAGTTGTTTGGCACGCCACCACTCTCCATCCAGCCCTATGGACGGCACTGCCTACATCTGGCTCTAATTAGTCCACGGTTGTGTTCAGCCGAATGACCTCTGTCTGGAACACTCAGAATGAGGTTCTGAGTTATTGCAACATAGGAGCGTTTCACTGCTTTCAAGGCTTCTCAGGAAGAATTCAGGAATCTGGCTTCCGGCAGGCCTCCGGCTGTTCCGGGTGAACATCTCCTTGTAAATCCCCCGTGGTTTCTTGTACATCCGTGAAATTTGGCCAGGTTATGCAGTTTGCATTGCTGCACAATTCCGCCTGCTTAGCTCGGCCGCGCTTGCCAACATTCAGGCGTGGCAGCCAGATAGGCTAGTCCCCGTAGGACACTGCCAGCGGACTGGCTATATCTGCTTCACGTTCTTCTCACCTGAGTGCTACTGATTCCATCTTTGACCGCTACACTCTACTCAACCGGAGCCGTAAGTTGAACCTCAACTTAGGGCACTTTGTGAAACTGTTGAGAACTAGAGCTCAGTTGTTTGGCAAGCCACCACTGTCCATCCAGCACTATGGACGGCACTGCCTACATCTGGCTCTAATTAGTCCACGGTTGTTTTCAGCTGAATGACCTCTGACGGGAACACTCAGAATGAGGTTCTGAGTTATTGCAACATAGGAGCGTTTCACTGCTTTCAAGGCTTCTCAGGAAGAATTCCGGAATCTTGCTGCCGGCAGGCCTCCGGCTCTTCCCGGTGAACATCTCCTTGAAATCCCCCGTGGCTTCTTGTACATCCGTGAAATTTGGCCAGGTTATGCAGTTTGCATTGCTGCACAATTGCGCCTGCCTAGCTCGGCCGCGGTTGCAAACATTCAGGCGTGGCAGCCAGATAGGTTGGTCCCCGTAGGACACTGCCAGCGGACTGGGTATATCTGCTTCCCGTTCTTCTCACCTGAGTGCTACTGATTCCATGTTTGACGGCTACACTCTACTCAACCGGAGCAGTACGTTGAACCTCAACTTATGGCACTTTGTGAAAGTGATGAGAACTAGAGCTCAGTTGTTTGGCACGCCACCACTGTCCATCCAGCACTATGGACGGCACTGCTTACATCTGGCTCTAATTAGTCCACGGTTGTGTTCAGCCGAATGACCTCTGCCGGGAACACTAAAATGAGGTTCTGAGTTATTTCAACATAGGAGCGTTTCACTGCTTTCAAGGCTTCTCAGGAAGAATTCCGGAATCTTGCTGCCGGCAGGCCTCCGGCAGTTCCGGGTGAACATCTCCTTGTAAATCCCCCGTGGTTTCTTGTACACCCGTGAAATTTGGCCAGGTTATGCAGTTTGAATTGCTGCACAATTGGCCCTGCCTAGCTCGGCCGCGGTTGCAAACATTCAGGCGTGGCAGCCAGAGAGCCTGGTCCCCGTAGGACACTGCCAGCGGACTGGGTATATCTGCTTCCCGTTCTTCTCACCTGAGTGCTACTGATTCCAGCTTTGACGGCTACACTCTACTCAACCGGAGCAGTAAGTTGAACCTCAACTTAGGGCACTTTGTGAAACTGTTGAGAACTAGAGCTCAGTTGTTTGGCACGCCACCACTCTCCATCCAGCCCTATGGACGGCACTGCCTACATCTGGCTCTAATTAGTCCACGGTTGTGTTCAGCCGAATGACCTCTGTCTGGAACACTCAGAATGAGGTTCTGAGTTATTGCAACATAGGAGCGTTTCACTGCTTTCAAGGCTTCTCAGGAAGAATTCTGGAATCTTGCTGCCGGCAGGCCTCCGGCTGTTCCGGGTGAACATCTCCTTGTAAATCCCCCGTGGTTTCTTGTACACCCTTGAAATTTGGCCAGGTTATACAGTTTGTATTGCTGCACAATTCCGCCGGCTTAGCTCGGCCGCGCTTGCCAACATTCAGGCGTGGCAGCCAGATAGGCTAGTCCCCGTAGGACACTGCCAGCGGACTGGCTATATCTGCTTCACGTTCTTCTCACCTGAGTGCTACTGATTCCAGCTTTGACCGCTACACTCTACTCAACCGGAGCCGTAAGTTGAACCTCAACTTAGGGCACTTTGTGAAACTGTTGAGAACTAGAGCTCAGTTGTTTGGCACGCCACCACTCTCCATCCAGCACTATGGACGGCACTGCCTACATCTGGCTCTATTTAGTCCACGGTTGTGTTCAGCTGAATGACCTCTGCCGGAAACACTCAGAATGAGGTTCTGAGTTATTGCAACATAGGAGTGTTTCACTGCTTTCAAGGCTTCTCAGGAAGAATTCCGGAATCTTGCTGCCGGCAGGCCTCCGGCTCTTCCGGGTGAACATCTCCTTGTAAATCCCCCGTGGTTTCTTGTACATCCGTGAAATTTGGCCAGGTTATGCAGTTTGCATTGCTGCACAATTGCGCCTGCCTAGCTCGGCCGCGGTTGCAAACATTCAGGCGTGGCAGCCAGATAGGCTGGTCCCCATAGGACACTGCCAGCAGACTGGGTATATCTGCTTCCCGTTCTTCTCACCTGAGTGCTACTGATTCCAGCTTTGACGGCTACACTCTTCTCAACCGGAGCAGTAAGTTTAACCTCTACTTATGGCACTTTGTGAAACTGTTGAGAACTAGAGCTCAGTTGTTTGGCAAGCCACCACTGTGCATCCAGCACTATGGACGGCACTGCCTACATCTGGCTCTAATTAGTCCACGGTTGTGTTCAGCCGAATGACCTCGGCCGGGGACACTCAGAATGATGTTCTGAGTTATGGCAACATAGGAGCGTTTCACTGCTTTCAAGGCTTCTCAGGAAGAATTCCGGAATCTTACTGCCGGCAGGCCTCTGGCAGTTCCGGCCGAACATCTCCTTGTAAATCCCCCGTGGTTTCTTGTTCACCCGTGATATTTGGCCAGGTTATGCAGTTTGAATTGCTGCACAATTGTGCCTGCCTAGCTCGGCCGCGGTTGCAAACATTCAGGTGTGGCAGCCAGATAGGCTGGTCCCCGTAGGACACTGCCAGCGGACTGGGTATATCTGCTTCCCGTTCTTCTCCCCTGAGTGCTACTGATTACATCTTTGACGGCTACACTCTACTCCACCGGAGCAGTAAGTTGAACCTCAACTCATGGCACTTTGTGAAACTGTTGAGAACTAGAGCTCAGTTGTTTGGCACGCCACCACTGTCCATCCAGCACTATGGACGGCACTGCCTACATCTGGCTCTAATTAGTCCACGGTTGTGTTCAGCCGAATGACTTCTGCCTGGAACACTCAGAATGAGGTTCTGAGTTATTGCAACATAGGAGCGTTTCACTGCTTTCAAGGCTTCTCAGGAAGAATTCTGGAATCTTGCTGCCGGCAGGTCTCCAGCTGTTCCAGGTGAACATCTCCTTGTAAATCCCCCGTGATTTCTTGTACATCCGTGAAATTTGGCCAGGTTATGCAGTTTGCATTGCTGCACAATTGCGCCTGCCTTCCTCGGCCGCGGTTGCAAACATTCAGGCGTGGCACCCAGATAGGCTAGTCCACGTAGGACACTGCCAGCGGACTAGCTATATCTGCTTCACGTTCTTCTCACCTGAGTGCGACTGATTCCAGCTTTGACCGCTACACTCTACTCAACCGGAGCCGTAATTTGAACCTCAACTTAGGGCACTTTGTGAAACTGTTGAGAACTAGAGCTCAGTTGTTTGGCACGCCGCCACTGTCCATCCAGCACTATGGACGGCACTGCCTACATCTGGCTCTAATTAGTCCACGGTTGTGTTCAGCTGAATGACCTCTGCCGGGAACACTCAGAAAGAGGTTCTGAGTTATTGCAACATAGGAGCGTTTCACTGCTTTCAAGGCTTCTCAGGAAGAATTCCGGAATCTTGCTGCCGGCAGGCCTCCGGCTGTTCCGGGTGAACATCTCCTTGTAAATCCCCTGTGGTTTCTTGTACATCCGTGAAATTTGGCCAGGCTATGCAGTTTGCATTGCTGCACAATTGCGCCTGCCTAGCTCGGCCGCGGTGGCAAACATTCAGGCGTGGCAGCCAGATAGGCTGGTCCCCGAAGGACACTGCCAATGGACTGGGTATATCTGCTTCCCGTTCTTCTCACCTGAGTGCTACTGATTCCAGCTTTGACGGCTACACTCTACTCAATCGGAGCCGTAAGTTGATCCTCAACTAATGGCACTTTGTGAAAGTGATGAGAACTAGAGCTCAGTTGTTTGGCATGCCACCACTGTCCATCCAGCACTATGGACGGCACTGCCTACATCTGGCTCTAATTAGTCCACGGTTGTGTTCAGCCGAATGACCTCTGCCGGGAACACTCAGAATGAGGTTCTGAGTTATTGCAACATAGGAGCGTTTCACTGCTTTCAAGGCTTCTCAGGAAGAATTCCGGAATCTTGCTGCCCGCCGGCGTCCGGCAGTTCCGGGTGAACATCTCCTTGTAAATCCCCCGTGGTTTCTTGTACACCCGTGAAATTTGGCCAGGTTATGCAGTTTGCATTGCTGCACAATTTCGCCTGCCTTGCTCGGCCTGGGTTGCAAACATTCAGGCGTGGCAGCAAGATAGGCTGGTCCCCGTAGGACACTGCCAATTGACTGGGTATATCTGCTTCCCCTTCTTCTCACCTGAGTGCTACTGATTCCAGCTTTGACGGCTACACTCTACTCAACCGGAGCCGTAAGTTGAACCTCAACTTAGGGCACTTTGTGAAACTGTTGAGAACTAGAGCTCAGTTGTTTGGCACGCCACCACTCTCCATCCAGCACTATGGACGGCACTGCCTACATCTGGCTCTAATTAGTCCACGGTTGTGTTCAGCCGAATGACCTCTGCCGGGGACACTCAGAATGATGTTCTGAGTTATTGCAACATAAGAGCGTTTCACTGCTTTCAAGGCTTCTCAGGAAGAGTTCCGGAATCTTGCTGCCCGCCGGCATCCGTCTGTTCCGGGTGAACATCTCCTTGTAAATCCCCCGTGGTTTCTTGTACACCCGGGAAATTTGGCCAGGTTATGCAGTTTGCATTGCTGCACAATTTCGCCTGCCTAGCTCGGCCGCGGTTGCAAACATTCAGGCGTGGCAGCCAGATAGGCTGGTCCCCGTAGGACACTGCCAGCGGACTGGGTATATCTGGTTCCCGTTCTTCTCACCTGAGTACTACTCATTCAAGCTTTGACCGCTACACTCTACTCAACCGGAGCAATAAGTTGAACCTCAACTTATGGCACTTTGTGAAAGTGAGGAGAACTAGAGCTCAGTTGTTTGGCACGCCACCACTGTCCATCCAGCACTATGGACGGCACTGCATACAGCTGGCTCTAATTACTCCACGGTTGTGTTCAGCCGAATGACCTCTGCCGGGAACACTCAGAATGAGGTTCTGAGTTATTGCAACATAGGAGCGTTTCACTGCTTTCAAGGCCTCTCAAGACGAATTCCAGAATCTTGCTGCTGGCAGGCCTCCGGCTGTTCCGGGTGAACATCTCCTTGTAAATCCCCCGTGCTTTCTTGTACACCCGTGAAATTTGGCCAGGTTATGCAGTTTGCATTCCTGCACAATTGCGCCTGCCAAGCTCGGCCGCGGTTGCAAACATTCAGGCGTGGCAGCCAGATAGGCTGGTCCTCGTAGGACACTGCCAATTGACTGGGTATATCTGCTTCCCGTTCTTCTCACCTGAGTGCTACTGATTCCAGCTTTGACGGCTACACTCTACTCAACCGGAGCAGCAAGTTGAACCTCAACTTAGGGCACTTTGTGAAACTGTTGAGAACTAGAGCTCAGTTGTTTGGCACGCCACCACTGTCCATCCAGCACTATGGACTGCACTGCCTACATCTGGCTCTAATTAGTCTACCGTTGTGTTCAGCCGAATGACCTCTGCCAGGAACACTCAGAATGAGGTTCTGAGTTATTGCAACATAGGAGCGTTTCACTGCTTTCAGGGCTTCTCAGGAAGAATTCCGGAATCTTGCTGCCGGCAGGCCTTCTGCTGTTCGGGTGAACATCTCCTTGTATATCACCGGCGGTTCCTTGTACACCCGTGAAATTTGGCCAGGTTATGCAGTTTGCATTGCTGCACAATTGCGCCTGCCTAGCTCGGCCGCGGGTGCAAACATTCAGGCATGGCAGCCGGATAGGCTAGTCCCCGTAGGACACTGCCAGCGGACTGGGTATATCTGCTTCCCGTTCTTCTCACCTGAGTTCTACTGATTCCAGGTTTCACGGCTACACTCTACTCAACCGAAGGAGTAAGTTGAAGCTCAACTTATGGCACTTTGTGAAACTGTTGAGAACTAGAGCTCAGTTGTTTGGCACGCCAACACTGTCCATCCAGAACTATGGATGGCACTGCCTACATCTGGCTCTAATTAGTCCACGGTTGTGTTCAGCTGAATGACCTCTGCCGGGAACACTCAGAATGAGGTTCTGAGTTATTGCAACATAGGAGCGTTTCACTGCTTTAAAGGCTTCTCAGGAAGAATTCCGGAATCTTGCTGCCACCAGGCCTCCGACAGTTCCGGTGAACATCTCCTTGTAAATCCCCCGTGGATTCTTGTACACCCGTTAAATTTGGCCAGGTTATGCAGTTTGCATTGCTGCACAATTGCGCCTGCCTAGCTCGTACCCGGTTGCAAACATTCAGGCGTGGTAGCTAGATAGGCTGGTCCCCAGAGGACACTGCCAACGGACTGGGTATATCTGCTTCCCGTTCTTCTCACCTGACTGCTACTGATTCCAGGTTTGACCGCTACACTCTACTCAACCGGAGCAGTAAGTTGAACCTCAACTTATGGCACTTTGTGAAAGTGTTGAGAACTAGAGCTCAGTTGTTTGGCACGCCACCACTCTCCATCCAGCACTATTTACGGCACTGCCTACATCTGGCTCTAATTAGTCCATGGTTGTTTTCAGCCGAATGACCTCTGCCGGGAAAACTCAGAATGAGGTTCTGAGTTATTGCAACATAGGAGCGTTTCACTGCTTTCAAGGCTTCTCAGGAAGAATTCCGGGATCTTGCTGCCGGCAGGCCTCCGGCAGTTCCGGGTCAACATCTCCTTGTAAATCCCCCGTGGTTTCTTGTACACCCGTGAAATTTGGCCATGTTATGCAGTTTGCATTGTTGCACAATTCCGCCTGCCTAGGTCGGCCGCGGTTGCAAACATTCAGGCATGGAATCCAGATAGGCTAGTCCCCGTAGGACACTGCCAGCGGACTGGGTATATCTGCTTCCCGTTCTTCTCACCTGAGTGCTACTGATTCCAGCTTTGACCGCTACACTCTACTCAACCAGAGCAGTAAGTTTTAACCTCAATTTAGGGCACTTTGTGAAACTGTTGAGAATTAGAGCTCAGTTGTTTGGCACGCCACCACTGTCCATCCAGCACTATGGACGGCACTGCCTACATCTGGCTCTAATGAGTCGACGGTTGTGTTCAGCCGATTGACCTCTGCCGGGAACACTCAGAATGAGTTTCGGAGTTATTGCAACATAGGAGCGTTTCACTGCTTTCAAGGCTTCTCAGGAAGAGTTCCGGAATATTGCTGCCCGCCCGCGTCCGGCTGTTCCTGGTGAACATCTCCTTGTAAATCCCCCGTGGTTTCTTGTACACCCGTGAAATTTGGCCAGGTTATGCAGTTTGCATTGCTGCACAATAGCGCCTGCATAGCTCGGACGCGGTTGCACACATTCAGGCGTGGCAGCCAGATAGGCTGGTCCCAGTAGGACACTGCCAGCGGACTGGGTATATCTGCTTCCAGTTCTTCTCACCTGAGTGCTACTGATTCCAGGTTTGACCCCTACACTGTACTCAACCGGAGCAGTAAGTTGAACTTCAACTTATGGCACTTTGTGGAAGTGATGAGAACTAGAGCTCAGTTGTTTGGCACGCCACCACTGTCCATCCAGCACTATGGACGGCACTGCCTACATCTGGCTCTAATTAGTCGACGGTTGTGTTCAGCCGAATGACCTCTGCCAGGAACACTCAGAATGAGGTTTTGAGTTATTGCAACATAGGAGCGTTTCCCTGCTTTCAAGGCTTCTCAGGAAGAATTCCGGAATCTTGCTGCCGGCAGGCCTCCGGCAGTTCCGGGTGAACATCTCCTTGTAAATCCCCCATGGTTTCTTGTACACCCGTGAAATTTGCCCAGGTTATGCAGTTTGCATTGCTGCACAATTGCGCCTGCCTAGCTCGGCCGCGGTTGCACACATTCAGGCGTGGCAGCCAGATAGGCTAGTCCCCGTAGGACATTGCCAGCGGAATGGGTATATCTGCTTCCCGTTCTTCTCACCTGAGTGCTACTGATTCCAGCTTTGACCGATACACTCTACTCAACCGGAGCAGTAAGTTGAACCTCAACTTAGGGCACTTTGTGAAACTGTTGAGAACTAGAGCTCAGTTGTTTGGCACACCACCACTGTCCATCCAGCACTATGGACGGCACTGCCTACATCTGGCTCTAATTAGTCCACGGTTGTGTTCAGCCGAATGACCTCTGCCGGGAACACTCAGAATGAGGTTATGAGTTATTGTAACATAGGAGCATTTCACTGCTTTCAAGGCTTCTCAGGAAGAGTTCCGGAATCTTGCTGCCCGCCGGCGTCCGGCTGTTCCGGGTGAACATCTCCTTGTAAATCCCCCTCGGTTTCTTGTACACCCGTGAAATTTGGCCAGGTTATGCAGTTTGCATTGCTGCACAATTGCGCCTGCCTAGCTCGGCCGCGGTTGCAAACATTCAGGCGTGGCAGCCAGATAGGCTGGTCCCCGTAGTACACTGCGAGCGGACTGGGTATATCTGCTTCCCGTTCTTCTCACCTGAGTGCTACTGATTCCAGGTTTGACCGCTACACTCTACTCAACCGGAGCAGTAAGTTGAACCTCAACTTATGGCACTTTGTGAAAGTGATGAGAACTAGAGCTCAGTTGTTTGGCACGCCACCACTGTCCATCCAGCACTATGGACGGCACTGCCTACATCTGGCTCTAATTAGTCCATGGTTGTGTTCAGCCGAATGACCTCTGCCGGGAACACTCAGAATGAGGTTCTGAGTTATTGCAACATAGGAGCGTTTCACTGCTTTCAAGGCTTCTCAGGAAGAATTCCGGAATCTTGCTGCCGGCAGGCCTCTGGCTGTTCCGGGTGAACATCTCCTTGCAAATCCCCCGTGGTTTCTTGTACATCCATGAAATTTGGCCAGATTATGCAGTTTGCATTGCTGCACAATTCCGCCTGCCTAGCTCGGACGCGGTTGCAAACATTCAGGCGTGGCAGCCAGATAGGGTGGTCCCCGTAGGACACTGCCAGCGGACTGGGTATATCTGCTTCCCGTTCTTCTCACCTGAGTGCTACTGATTCCAGCTTTGACGGCTACACTCTACGCAACCTAAGCAGTAAGTTGAACCTCAACTTATGGCAATTTGTGAAAGTGTTGAGAACTAGAGCTCAGTTATTCGGCATGCCACCACTGTCCATCCAGCGCTATGGACGGCACTGCCTACATCTGGCTCTAATTAGTCCACGGTTGTGTTCATCCGAATGACCTCGGCCGGGAACACTCAGAATGAGGTTCTGAGTTATTGCAATATAGGAACGTTTCACTGCTTTCAAGGCTTCTCAGGAAGAATTCCAGAATCTTGCTGCCCGCAGGCCTCCGGCAGTTCCGGGTGAACATCTCCTTGTAAATCCCCCGTGCTTTCTTGTACACCCGTGAAATTTGGCCAGGTTATGCAGTTTGCATTGCTGCACGATTGCGACTGCCTAGCTCGGCCGCGGTTGCAAACATTCAGGCATGGCCGCCAGATAGGCTGGTCCCCGTAGGACACTGCCAGCGGACTGGGTATATCTGCTTCCCGTTCTTCTCACCTGAGTGCTACTGATTCCAGCTTTGACGGCTACACTCTACTCAACCGGACCAGTAAGTTGAACCTCAACTGATGGCACTTTGTGAAAGTGTTGAGAACTAGAGCTCAGTTGTTTGGTACGCCACCACTGTCCATCCAGCACTATGGACGGCACTGCCTACATCTGGCTCTAAGTAGTCCATGGTTGTGTTCCGCCGAATGACCTCTGCCGGGAACACTCAGAATGAGGTTCTGAGTTATTGCAACATAGGAGCGTTTCCCTGCTTTCAAGGCTTCTCAGGAAGAATTACGGAATCTTGCTGCCGGCAGGCCTCCGGCAGTTCCGGGTGAACATCTCCTTGTAAATCCCCCGTGGTTTCTTGTACACCCGTGAAATTTGGCCAGGTTATGCAGTTTGCATTGTTGCACAATTCCGCCTGCCTAGCTCGGCCGCGGTTGCAAACATTCAGGCATGGAATGCAGATAGGCTAGTCCCCGTAGGACACTGCCAGCGGACTGGGTATATCTGGTTCCGGTTCTTCTCACCTGAGTGCTACTGATTCCAGCTTTGACCGCTACACTCTACTCAACCGGAGCAGTAAGTTGAACCTCAACTTATGGCACTTTGTGAAAGTGATGAGAACTAGAGCTCAGTTGTTTGGCACGCCACCACTCTCCATCCAGCACTATGGACGGCACTGCCTACATCTGGCTCTAATTAGTCCACGGTTGTGTTCATCCGAATGACCTCTGCCGGAAACACTCAGAATGAGGTTCTGAGTTATTTCAACATAGGATCGTTTCACTGCTTTCAAGGCTTCTCAGGAAGAATTCCGGAATCTTGCTGCCGGCAGGCCTCCGGCAGTTCCGGGTAAACATCTCCTTGTAAATCCCCCGTGGTTTCTTGTACACCCGTGAAATTTGGCCAGGTTATGCAGTTTGAATTGCTGCACAATTGCGCCTGCCTAGCTCGGCCGCGGTTGCAAACATTCAGGCGTGGCAGCCAGATAGGCTGGTCCCCGTAGGACACTGCCAGCGGACTGGGTATATCTGCTTCCCGTTCTTCTCACCTGAGTGCTACTGATTCCAGCTTTGACGGCTACACTCTACTCAACCGGAGCAGTAAGGTGAACCTCATCTTATGGCACTTTGTGAAACTGTTGAGAACTAGAGCTCAGTTGTTTGTCACGCCACCACTCTCCATCCAGCCCTAAGGACGGCACTGCCTACATCTCGCTCTAATTAGTCCACGGTTGTGTTCAGCTGAATGACCTCTGCCGGGAACACTCAGAATGAGGTTCTGAGTTATTGCAACATCGGAGCTTTTCACTGCTTTCAAGGCTTCTCAGGAAGAATTCCGGAATCTTGCTGCCGGCAGGCCTCTGGCTCTTCCGGGTGAACATCTCCTTGTAAATCCCCCGTGGTTTCTTGTACATCCGTGAAATTTGGCCAGGTTATGCAATTTTCATTGCTGCACAATTGCGCCTGCCTAGCTCGGACGCGGTTGCAAACATTCAGGCGTGGCAGCCAGATAGGCTGGTCCCCGTAGGACACTGCCAGCGGACTGGGTATATCTGCTTCCCGTTCTTCTCACCTGAGTGCTACTGATTCCAGCTTTGACGGCTACACTCTACTCAACCGGAGCCGTAAGTTGAACCTCAACTTAGGGCACTTTGTGAAACTGTTGAGAACTAGAGCTCAGTTGTTTGGCACGCCACCACTGTCCATCCAGCACTATGGACGGCACTGCCTACATCTGGCTCTAAGTAGTCCATGGTTGTATTCCGCCGAATGACCTCTGCCGGGAACACTCAGAATGAGGTTCTGAGTTATTGCAACATAGGAGCGTTTCAAGGCTTCTCAGGAAGAATTACGGAATCTTGCTGCCGGCAGGCCTCCGGCAGTTCCGGGTGAACATCTCCTTGTAAATCCCCCGTGGTTTCTTGTACACCCGTGAAATTTGGCCAGGTTATGCAGTTTGCATTGTTGCACAATTCCGACTGCCTAGCTCGGCCGCGGTTGCAAACATTCAGGCATGGAATCCAGATAGGCTAGTCCCCGTAGGACACTGCCAGCGGACTGGGTATATCTGGTTCCGGTTCTTCTCACCTGAGTGCTACTGATTCCAGCTTTGACCGCTACACTCTACTCAACCGGAGCAGTAAGTTGAACCTCAACTTATGGCACTTTGTGAAAGTGATGAGAACTAGAGCTCAGTTGTTTGGCACGCCACCACTCTCCATCCAGCACTATGGACGGCACTGCCTACATCTGGCTCTAATTAGTCCACGGTTGTGTTCAGCCGAATGACCTCTGCCGGGAACACTCAGAATGAGGTTCTGAGTTATTGCAACATAGGAGCGTTTCACTGCTTTCAAGGCTTCTCAGGAAGAATTCCGGAATCTTGCTGCCGGCAGGCCTCCGGCAGTTCCGGGTAAACATCTCCTTGTAAATCCCCCGTGGTTTCTTGTACACCCGTGAAATTTGGCCAGGTTATGCAGTTTGAATTGCTGCACAATTGCGCATGCCTAGCTCGGCCGGGGTTGCAAACATTCAGGCGTGGCAGCCAGATAGGCTGGTCCCCGTAGGACACTGCCAGCGGACTGGGTATATCTGCTTCCCGTTCTTCTCACCTGAGTGCTACTGATTCCAGCTTTGACGGCTACACTCTACTCAACCGGAGCAGTAAGTTGAACCTCAACTTATGGCACTTTGTGAAACTGTTGAGAACTAGAGCTCAGTTGTTTGGCACGCCACCACTCTCCATCCAGCCCTATGGACGGCACTGCCTACATCTGGCTCTAATTAGTCCACGGTTGTGTTCAGCTGAATGACCTCTGCCGGGAACACTCAGAATGAGGTTCTGAGTTATTGCAACATCGGAGCTTTTCACTGCTTTGAAGGCTTCTCAGGAAGAATTCCGGAATCTTGCTGCCGGCAGGCCTCCGGCTCTTCCGGGTGAACATCTCCTTGTAAATCCCCCGTGGTTTCTTGTACATCCGTGAAATTTGGCCAGGTTATGCAATTTTCATTGCTGCACAATTGCGCCTGCCTAGCTCGGACGCGGTTGCAAACATTCAGGCGTGGCAGCCAGATAGGCTGGTCCCCGTAGGACACTGCCAGCGGACTGGGTATATCTTCTTCCCGTTCTTCTCACCTGAGTGCTACTGATTCCAGCTTTGACGGCTACACTCTACTCAACCTTAGCAGTAAGTTGAACCTCTACTTATGGCACTTTGTGAAACTGTTGAGAACTAGAGCTCAGTTGTTTGGCACGCCACCACTGTCCATCCAGCACTGTGGAGGGCACTGCCTACATCTGGCTCTATTTAGTCCACGGTTGTGTTCAGCCGAATGAACTTGGCCGGGGACACTCAGAATGAAGTTCTGAGTTATTGCAACATAGGAGCGTTTCACTGCTTTCAAGGCTTCTCAGGAAGAATTCCGGAATCTTACTGCCGGCAGGCCTCTGGCAGTTCCGGGTGAACATCTCCTTGTAAATCCCCCGTGGTTTCTTGTTCACCCGTGATATTTGGCCAGGTTATGCAGTGTTCATTGCTGCACAATTGTGCCTGCCTAGCTCGGCCGCGGTTGCAAACATTCAGGCGTGGCAGCCAGATAGGCTGGTCCCCGTAGGACACTGCCAATTGACTGGGTATATCTGCTTCCCGTTCTTCTCACCTGAGTGCTACTGATTCCAGCTTTGACGGCTACACTCTACTCAACCGGAGCCGTAAGTTGAACCTCAACTTAGGGCACTTTGTGAAACTGTTGAGAACTAGAGCTCAGTTGTTTGGCACGCCACCACTCTCCATCCAGCACTATGGACGGCACTGCCTACATCTGGCTCTAATTAGTCCACGGTTGTGTTCAGCCGAATGACCTCTGCAGGGAACACTCAGAATGAGGTTCTGAGTTATTGCAACATAGGAGCGTTTCACTGCTTTCAAGGCTTCTCAGGAAGAATTCTGGAATCTTGCTGCCGGCAGGCCTCCGGCTGTTCCGGGTGAACATCTCCTTGTAAATCCCCCGTGGTTTCTTGTACACCCGTGAAATTTGGCCAGGTTATGCAGTTTGCATTGCTGCACAATTCTGCCTGCTTAGCTCGGCCGCTCTTGCCAACATTCAGGCGTGGCAGCCAGATAGGCTGGTCCTCATAGGACACTGCCAGCGGACTGGGTATATCTGCTTCCCGTTCTTCTCACCTGAGTGCTACTGATTCCAGCTTTGACTGCTACACTCTACTCAACCGGAGCCGTAAGTTGAACCTCAACTTAGGGCACTTTGTGAAACTGTTGAGAACTAGAGCTCAGTTGTTTGGCACGCCACCACTGTCCATCCAGCACTATGGGCGGCACTGCCTACATCTGGCTCTAATTAGTCCATGGTTGTGTTCAGCCGAATGACCTCTGCCGGGAACACTCAGAATGAGGTTCTGAGTTATTGCAACATAGGAGCGTTTCACTGCTTTCAAGGCTTCTCAGGAAGAATTCCGGAATCTTGCTGACGACAGGCCTCCGGCTCTTCTGGGTGAACATCTCCTTGTAAATCCCCCGTGGTTTCTTGTACATCCGTGAAATTTGGCCAGGTTATGCAGTTTGCATTGCTGCACAATTGCGCCTGCCTAGCTCGGCCGCGGTTGCAAACATTCAGGCGTGGCAGCCAGATAGGCTGGTCCCCGTAGGACACTGCCAGCGGACTGGGTATATCTGGTTCCCGTTCTTCTCACCTGAGTACTACTGATTCAAGCTTTGACCGCTACACTGTACTCAACCGGAGCAGTAAGTTGAACTTCAACTTATGGCACTTTGTGGAAGTGATGAGAACTAGAGCTCAGTTGTTTGGCACGCCACCACTGTCCATCCAGCACTATGGACGGCACTGCCTACCTCTGGCTCTAATTAGTCGACGGTTGTGTTCAGCCGAATGACCTCTCCCGCGAACACTCAGAATCAGGTTCTGAGTTATTGCAACATAGGAGCATTTCACTGCTTTCAAGGCTTCTCAGGAAGAATTCCGGAATCTTGCTGCCGGCAGGCCTCCGGCAGTTCCGGGTGATCATCTCCTTGTAAATCCCCCATGGTTTCTTGTACACCCGTGAAATTTGCCCAGGTTATGCAGTTTGCATTGCTGCACAATTGCGCCTGCCTAGCTCGGCCGCGGTTGCAAACATTCAGGCGTGGCAGCCAGATAGGCTAGTCCCCGTAGGACATTGCCAGCGGAATGGGTATATCTGCTTCCCGTTCTTCTCACCTGAGTGCTACTGATTCCAGCTTTGACCGCTACACTCTACTCAACCGGAGCAGTAAGTTGAACCTCAACTTAGGGCACTTTGTGAAACTGTTGAGAACTAGATCTCAGTTGTTTGGCACGCCACCACTGTCCATCCAGCACTATGGACGGCACTGCCTACATTTGGCTCTAATTAGTCCACGGTTGTGTTCAGCCGAATGAACTCTGCCGGGAACACTCAGAATGAGGTTCTGAGTTATTGCAACATAGGAGCGTTTCACTGCTTTCAAGGCTTCTCAGGAAGAGTTCCGGAATCTTGCTGCCCGCCGGCGTCCGGCTGTTCCGGGTGAATATCTCCTTGTAAATCCCCCTCGGTTTCTTGTACACCCGTGAAATTTGGCCAGGTTATGCAGTTTGCATTGCTGCACAATTGCGCCTGCCTAGCTCGCCCACGGTTGCAAACATTCAGGCGTGGAAGCCAGATAGGCTGGTCCCCGTAGGACACTGCCAGCGGACTGGGTATATCTGCTTCCCGTTCTTCTCACCTGAGTACTACTGATTCAAGCTTTGACCGCTACACTCTACTCAACCGGAGCAGTAAGTTGAACCTCAACTTATGGCACTTTGTGAAAGTGATGAGAACTAGAGCTCAGTTGTTTGGCACGCCACCACTGTCCATCCAGCACTATGGACGGCATTGCCTACATCTGATTCTAATTACTCCACGGTTGTGTTCAGCCGAATGACCTCTGCCGGGAACACTCAGAATGAGGTTCTGAGTTATTGCAACATAGGAGCGTTTCACTGCTTTCAAGGCCTCTCAAGACGAATTCCAGAATCTTGCTGCCGGCAGGCCTCCGGCAGTTCCTGGTGAACATCTCCTTGTAAATCCCCCGTGGTTTCTTGTACACCCGTGAAATTTGGCCATGTTATGCAGTTTGCATTGCTGCACAATTGCGCCTGCATAGCTCGGACGCGCTTGCAAACATTCAGGCGTGGCAGCCACATAGGCTGGTCCCCGTAGTACACTGCCAGTGGACTGGGTATATCTGCTTCCCGTTCTTCTCACCTGAGTGCTACTGATTCCAGGTTTGACCGCTACACTGTACTCAACCGGAGCAGTAAGTTGAACTTCAACTTATGGCACTTTGTAAAAGTGATGAGAACTAGAGCTCAGTTGTTTGGCACGCCACCACTGTCCATCCAGCACTATGGACGGCACTGCCTACATCTGGCTCTAATTACTCCACGGTTGTGTTCAGCCGAATGACCTCTGCCGGGAACACTCAGAATGAGGTTCTGAGTTATTGCAACATAGGAGCGTTTCACTGCTCTCAAGGCTTCTCAGGAAGAATTCCGGAATCTTGCTGCCGGCAGGCCTCCGGCTCTTCCGGGTGAACATCTTGTAAATCCCCCGTGGATTCTTGTACACCCGTGAAATTTGGCCAGGTTATACAGTTTGCATTGCTGCACAATTCCGCCTTCTTAGCTCGGCCGCGCTTGCAAACATTCAGGCGAGGCAGCCAGATAGGCTAGTCCCCGTAGGACACTGCCAGCGGACTGGCTATATCTGCTTCACGTTCTTCTCACCTGAGTGCTACTGATTCCAGCTTTGACGGCTACACTCTACTCAACCGGAGCCGTAAGTTGAACCTCAACTTAGGGCACTTTGTGAAACTGTTGAGAACTAGAGCTCAGTTGTTTGGCACGCCACCACTGTCCATCCAGCACTATGGACTGCACTGCCTACATCTGGCTCTAATTAGTCCACGGTTGTGTTCAGCCGAATGACCTCTGCCGGGAACACTCAGAATGAGGTTCTGAGTTATTGCAACATAGGAGCGTTTCACTGCTTTCAAGGCTTCTCAGGAAGAATTCTGGAATCTTGCTGCCGGCAGGCCTCTGGCTGTTCCGGGTGAACATCTCCTTGTAAATCCCCCGTGATTTCTTGTACACCCGTGAAATTTGGACAGTTTATGCAGTTTGCATTGCTGCACAATTCCGCCTGCTTAGCTCGGCCGCGCTTGCAAACATTCAGGCGTGGCACTCAGATAGGCTGGTCCTCGTAGGACACTGCCAGCGGACTGGGTATATCTGCTTCCCGTTCTTCTCACCTGAGTGCTACTGATTCCAGCTTTGACCGCTACACTCTACTCAACCGGAGCCGTAAGTTGAACCTCAACTTAGGGCACTTTGTGAAAGTGTTCAGAACTAGAGCTCAGTTGTTTGGCACGCCACCACTCTCCATCCAGCACTATGGACGGCACTGCCTACATCTGGCTCTAATTAGTCCATGGTTGTGTTCAGCCGAATGACCACTGCCGGAAACACTCAGAATGAGGTTCTGAGTTATTGCAACATAGGAGCGTTTCACTTCTTTCAAGGCTTCTCAGGAAGAATTCCGGAATCTTGCTGCCGACAGGCCTCCGGCTCTTCCGGGTGAATATCTCCTTGTAAATCCCCCGTGGTTTCTTGTACATCCGTGAAATTTGGCCAGGTTATGCAGTTTGCATTGCTGCACAATTGCGCCTGCTTACCTCGGCCGCGGTTGCAAACATTCAGGCGTGGCAGCCAGATAGGCTGGTCCCCGTAGGACACTGCCAGCGGACTGGGTATATCTGCTTCCCGTTCTTCTCACCTGAGTGCTACTGATTCCAGCTTTGACGGCTAAACTCTACTCAATCGGGGCAGTAAGTTGAACCTCTACTTATGGCACTTTGTGAAACTGTTGAGAACTAGAGCTCAGTTGTTTGGCACGCCACCACTGTCCATCCAGCACTATGGACGGCACTGCCTACATCTGGCTCTAATTACTCCACGGTTGTGTTCAGCCGAATGACCTCTGCCGGGAACACTCAGAATGAGGTTCTGAGTTATTGCAACATAGGAGAGTTTCACTGCTTTCAAGGCCTCTCAAGACGAATTCCAGAATCTTGCTGCCGGCAGGCCTCCGGCTGTTCCGGGTGAACATCTCCTGGTAAATCCCCCGTGGTTTCTTGTACATCCGTGAAATTTGGCCAGGTTATGCAGTTTGCATTCCTGCACAATTGCGCCTGCCAAGCTCGGCCGCGGTTGCAAACATTCAGTCGTGGCAGCCGGATAGCCTGGTCCCCGTAGGACACTGCCAATTGACTGGGTATATCTGCTTCCCGTTCTTCTCACCTGAGTGCTACTGATTCCAGCTTTGACGGCTACACTCTACTCAACCGGAGCCGTAAGTTGAACCTCAACTTAGGGCACTTTGTGAAACTGTTGAGAACTAGAGCTCAGTTGTTTGGCACGCCACCACTGTCCATCCAGCACTATGGACTGCACTGCCTACATCTGCCTCTAATTAGTCTACCGTTGTGTTCAGCCGAATGAACTCTACAGGGAACACTCAGAATGAGGTTCTGAGTTATTGCAACATAGGAGCGTTTCACTGCTTTCAAGGCTTCTCAGGAAGAATTCTGGAATCTTGCTGCCGGCAGGCCTCTGGCTGTTCCGGGTGAACATCTCCTTTTAAATCACCGGCGGTTCCTTGTACACCCGTGAAATTTGGCCAGGTTATGCAGTTTGCATTGCTGCACAATTGCGCCCGCCCAGCTCGGCCGTGGTTGCAAACATTCAGGCGTGGCAGCCAGATAGGCTGGTCCCTGGAGGACACCGCCAGCGGACTGGGTATATCTGCTTCCCGTTCTTCTCACCTGAGTGCTACTGATTCCAGGTTTGACCGCTACACTCTACTCAACCGGAGCAGTAAGTTGAACCTCAACTTATGGCACTTTGTGAAAGTGATGAGAACTAGAGCTCAGTTGTTTGGCACGCCACCACTGTCCATCCAGCACTATGGAGGGCACTGCTTATATCTGGCTCTAATTAGTCCACGGTTGTGTTCAGCCGAATGACCTCTGCCGGGAACACTCAGAATGAGGTTCTGAGTTATTGCAACATAGGAGCGTTTCACTGCTTTCAAGGCTTCTCAGGATGAAATTTGGAATCTTGCTGCCGGCAGGCCTCAGGCAGTTCCGGGTGAACATCTCCTTGTAAATCCCCCGTGGTTTCTTGTACACCCGTGAAATTTGACCAGGTTAAGCAGTTTGCATTGCTGCACAATTGCGCCTGCCTAGCTCGGCCGCGGTTGCAAACATTCAGGCGTAGCAGCCAGATAGGCTGGTCCCCGTAGGACACTGCCAGCGGACTGGGTATATCTGGTTCCCGTTCTTCTCACCTGAGTGCTACTGATTCCAGGTTTGACCCCTACACTGTACTCAACCGGAGCAGTAAGTTGAACTTCAACTTATGGCACTTTATGGAAGTGATGAGAACTAGAGCTCAGTTGTTTGGCACGCCACCACTGTCCATCCAGCACTGTGGACGGCACTGCCTACATCTGGCTCTAATTAGTCGACGGTTGTGTTCAGCCGAATGACCTCTGCCGGGAACACTCAGAATGAGGTTCTGAGTTATTGCAACATAGGAGCGTTTCACTGCTTTCAAGGCTTCTCAGGAAGAATTCCGGAATCTTGCTGCCGGCAGGCCTCTGGCAGTTCCGGGTGAACATCTCCTTGTAAATCCCCCATGGTTTCTTGTACACCCGTGAAATTTGCCCAGGTTATGCAGTTTGCATTGCTGCACAATTGCGCCTGCCTAGCTCGGCCGCGGTTGCAAACATTCAGGCGTGGCTGCAAGATAGGCTAGTCCCCGTAGGACACTGCCAGCGGAATGGGTATATCTGCTTCCCGTTCTTCTCACCTGAGTGCTACTGATTCCAGCTTTGACCGCTACACTCTACTCAACCGGAGCAGTAAGTTGAACCTCAACTTAGGGCACTTTGTGAAACTGTTGAGAACTAGAGCTCAGTTGTTTGGCACTCCACCACTGTCCATCCAGCACAATGGACGGCACTGCCTACATCTGGCTCTAATTAGTCCATGGTTGTGTTCAGCCGAATGACCTCTGCCGGGAACACTCAGAATGAGGTTCTGAGTTATTGCAACATAGGAGCGTTTCACTGCTTTCAAGGCTTCTCAGGAAGAATTCCGGAATATTGCTGCCGGCAGGCCTCTGGCAGTTCCGGGTGAACATCTCCTTGCAAATCCCCCGTGGTTTCTTGTACATCCGTGAAATTTGGCCAGATTATGCAGTTTGCATTGCTGCACAATTCCGCCTGCCTAGCTCGGCCGCGGTTGCAAACATTCAGGGGTGGCAGCCAGATAGGCTGGTCCCCGTAGGACACTGCCAGCGGACTGGGTATATCTGCTTCCCCTTCTTCTCACTTGAGTGCAACTGATTCCAGCTTTGACGGTTACACTCTACGCAACCTGAGCAGTAAGTTGAACCTCAACTTATGGCACTTTGTGAAAGTGATGAGAACTAGAGCTCAGTTGTTTGGCATGCCACCACTGGCCATCCAGCACTATGGACGGCACTGCCTACATCGGGCTCTAATTAGTCCACGGTTGTGTTCAGCCGAATGACCTCTGCCGGGAACACTCAGAATGAGGTTCTGAGTTATTGCAATATAGGAACGTTTCACTGCTTTCAAGGCTTCTCAGGAAGAATTCCGGAATCTTGCTGCCGGCAGGCCTCTGGCAGTTCCGGGTGAACATCTCCTTGTAAATCCCCCGTGGTTTCTTGTACATCCGTGAAATTTGGCCAGGTTATGCAGTTTGCATTGCTGCACAATTGTGCCTGCCTAGCTCGATCGCGGTTGCAAAAACTCAGGCGTGGCAGCCAGATAGGCTAGTCCCCGTAGGAAACTACCAGAGGACTGGGTATATCTGCTTCCCGTTCTTCTCACCTGAGTGCTACTGATTCCAGGTTTGACCGCTACACTCTACTCAACCGGAGCAGTAGTTGAACCTCAACTTATGGCACTTTGTGAAAGTGATGAGAACTAGAGCTCAGTTGTTTGGCACCCCACCACTGTCCATCCAGCACTATGGACGGCACTGCCTACATCTGGCTCTAATTAGTCCACGGTTGTGTTCAGCCGAATGACCTCTGCCGGGAACACTCAGAATGAGGTTCTAAGTAATTTCAACATAGGAGCGTTTCACTGCTTTCAAGGCTTCTCAGGAAGAATTCCGGATCTTGCTGCCGGCAGGCCTCCGGCAGTTCCGGGTAAACATCTCCTTGTAAATCCCCCGTGGTTTCTTGTACACGCGTGAAATTTGGCCAGGTTATGCAGTTTGAATTGCTGCACAATTGTGCCTGCCTAGCTCGATCGCGGTTGCAAAAACTCAGGCGTGGCAGCCAGATAGGCTAGTCCCCGTAGGAAACTGCCAGCGGACTGGGTATATCTGCTTCCCGTTCTTCTCAACTGAGTGCTACTGATTCCAGCTTTGACGGCTACACTCTACTCAACCTTAGCAGTAAGTTTAACCTCTACTTATGGCACTTTGTGAAACTGTTGAGAACTAGAGCTCAGTTGTTTGGCACGCCACCACTGTCCATCCAGCACTGTGGACGGCACTGCCTACATCTGGCTCTATTCAGTCCACGGTTGTGTTCAGCCGAATGACCTTGGCCGGGGACACTCAGAATGATGTTCTGAGTTATTGCAACATAGGAGCGTTTCACTGCTTTCAAGGCTTCTCAGGAAGAATTCCGGAATCTTACTGCCGGCAGGCCTCTGGCAGTTCCGGGTGAACATCTCCTTATAAATCCCCCGTGGTTTCTTGTTCACCCGTGATATTTGGCCAGGTTATGCAGTTTTCATTGCTGCACAATTGTGCCTGCCTAGCTCGGCCGCGGTTGCAAACATTCAGGCGTGGCAGCCAGATAGGCTGGTCCCCGTAGGACACTGCCAATTGACTGGGTTTATCTGCGTCCCGTTCTTCTCACCTGAGTGCTACTGATTCCAGCTTTGAGGGCTACACTCTACTCAACCGGAGCCGTAAGTTGAACCTCAACTTAGGGCACTTTGTGAAACTGTTGAGAACTAGAGCTCAGTTGTTTGGCACGCCACCACTGTCCATCCAGCACTATGGACGGCACTGCCTACATCTGGCTCTAATTAGTCCATGGTTGTGTTCAGAAAATGACCTCTGCCGGGAACACTCAGAATGAGGTTCGGAGTTATTGCAACATAGGAGCGTTTCACTGCTTTCAAGGCTTCTCAGGAAGAATTCCGGAATCTTGCTGACGACAGGCCTCCGGCTCTTCCGGGTGAACATCTCCTTGTAAATCCCCCGTGGTTTCTTGTACATCCGTGAAATTTGGCCAGGTTATGCAGTTTGCATTGCTGCACAACTGCGCCTGCCTACCTCGGCCGCGGTTGCAAACATTCAGGCGTGGCAGCCAGATAGGCTGGTCCCCGTAGGACACTGCCAGCGGACTGGGTATATCTGCTTCCTGTTCTTCTCACCTGAGTGCTACTGATTCCAGCTTTGACGGCTACACTCTACTCAATCGGAGCAGTAAGTTGAACCTCTACTTATGGCACTTTGTGAAACTGTTGAGAACTATAGCTCAGTTGTTTGGCACGCCACCACTCTCCATCCAGCACAATGGACGGCACTGCCTACATCTGGCTCTAATTAGTCCACGGTTGTGTTCAGCCGAATGACCTCTGCCGGGGACACCCAGAATGATGTTCTGAGTTATTGCAACATAGGAGCGTTTCACTGCTTTCAAGGCTTCTCAGGAAGAATTCCGGAATCTTGCTGCCGGCAGGCCTCCGGCAGTTCCGCATATACATCTCCATGTAAATCCCCCGTGGTTTCTTGTACATCCGTGAAATTTGGCCAAGTTATGCAGTTTGCATTGCTGCACAATTGCGCCTGCCTCGCTCGGCCGTCGTTGCAAACATTCAGGCGGTGCAGCCAGATAGGCTGGTCCCCGTAGGACACTGCCAATGGACTGGGTATATCTGCTTCCCGTTCTTCTCACCTGAGTGCTACTGATTCCAGGTTTGACCGCTACACTCTACCCAACCAGAGCAGTAAGTTGAACCTCAACTTATGGCACTTTGTGAAAGTGTTGAGAACTAGAGCTCAGTTGTTTGGCACGCCACCACTCTCCATCCAGCACTATGGACGGCACTGCATTCATCTGGCTCTAATTAGTCCATGGTTGTGTTCAGCCGAATGACCTCTGCCGGGAACACTCAGAATGAGGTTCTGAGTTATTGCAACATAGGAGCGTTTCACTGCTTTCAAGGCTTCTCAGGAAGAATTCCGGAATCTTGCTGCCGGCAGGCCTCCGGCAGTTCCTGGTGAACATCTCCTTGTAAATCTTCCGTGGTTTCTTGTACACCCGTGAAATTTGGCCATGTTATGCAGTTTGCATTGCTGCACAATTGCGCCTGCATAGCTCGGACGCGGTTGCAAACATTCAGGCGTGGCAGCCAGATAGGCTGGTCCCCGTAGGACACTGCAAGCTGACTGGGTATATCTGCTTCCCGTTCTTCTCACCTGAGTGCTACTGATTCCAGGTTTGACCCCTACACTGTACTCAACCGGAGCAGTAAGTTGAACTTCAACTTATGGCACTTTGTGAAAGTGATGAGAACTAGAGCTCAGTTGTTTGGCATGCCACCACTGTCCATCCAGCACTATGGACGGCACTGCCTACATCTGGCTCTAATTAGTCCACGGTTGTGTTCAGCCGAATGACCTCTGCAGGGAACACTCAGAATGAGGTTCTGAGTTATTGCAACATAGGAGCGTTTCACTGCTTTCAAGGCTTCTCAGGAAGAATTCTGGAATCTTGCTGCCGGCAGGCCTCAGGCAGTTCCGGGTGAACATCTCCTTGTAAATCCCCCGTGGTTTCTTGTACATCCGTGAAATTTGGCGAGGTTATGCAGTTTGCATTGCTGCACAATTGCGCCTGCCTAGCTCGGACGCGGTTGCAAAAACTCAGGCGTGGCAGCCAGATAGGCTGGTCCCCCTAGGACAGTGCCAGCGGACTGGGTATATCTGCTTCCCGTTCTTCTCACCTGAGTACTACTGATTCCAGCTTTGACCACTACACTCTACTCAACCGGAGCAGTAAGTTGAACTTCAACTTATGGCACTTTGTGAAAGTGATGAGAACTAGAGCTCAGTTGTTTGGCACGCCACCACTGTCCATCAAGCACTATGGACGGCATTGCCTACATCTGGCTCTATTTAGTCCACGGTTGTGTTCAGCCGAATGAACTTGGCCGGGGACACTCAGAATGATGTTCTGAGTTATTGCAACATAGGAGAGTTTCACTGCTTTCAAGGCTTCTCAGGAAGAATTCCGGAATCTTACTGCCGGCAGGCCTCTGGCAGTTCCGGGTGAACATCTCCTTGTAAATCCCCCGTGGTTTCTTGTTCACCCGTGATATTTGGCCAGGTTATGCAGTTTTCATTGCTGCACAATTGTGCCTGCCTAGCTCGGCCGCGGTTGCAAACATTCAGGCGTGGCAGCCAGATAGGCTGGTCCCCGTAGGACACTGCCAATTGACTGGGTATATCTGCTTCCCGTTCTTCTCACCTGAGTGCTACTGATTCCAGCTTTGACGGCTACACTCTACTCAACCGGAGCCGTAAGTTGAACCTCAACTTAGGGCACTTTGTGAAACTGTTGAGAACTAGAGCTCAGTTGTTTGGCACGCCACCACTCTCCATCCAGCACTATGGACTGCACTGCCTACATCTGGCTCTAATTAGTCCACGGTTGTGTTCAGCCGAATGACCTCTGCAGGGAACACTCAGAATGAGGTTCTGAGTTATTGCAACATAGGAGCGTTTCACTGCTTTCAAGGCTTCTCAGGAAGAATTCTGGAATCTTGCTGCCGGCAGGCCTCCGGCTGTTCCGGGTGAACATCTCCTTGTAAATCCCCCGTGGTTTCTTGTACATCCGTGAAATTTGGCCAGGTTATGCAGTTTGCATTGCTGCACAATTGCGCCTGCCTAGCTCGCCCGCGGTTGCAAACATTCAGGCGTGGCAGCCAGATAGGCTGGTCCCCGTAGGACACTGCCAGCAGACTGGGTATATCTGGTTCCCGTTCTTCTCACATGAGTACTACTGATTCAAGCTTTGACCGCTACACTCTACTCAACCGGAGCAGTAAGTTGAACCTCAACTTATGGCACTTTGTGAAAGTGTTGAGAACTAGAGCTCAGTTGTTTGGCACGCCACCACTCTCCATCCAGCACTATTTACGGCACTGCCTACATCTGGCTCTAATTAGTCCATGGTTGTGTTCAGCCGAATGACCTCTGCCGGGAACACTCAGAATGAGGTTCTGAGTTATTGCAACATAGGAGCGTTTCACTGCTTTCAAGGCTTCTCAGGAAGAAATCCGGGATCTTGCTGCCGGCAGGCCTCCGGCAGTTCCGGGTCAACATCTCCTTGTAAATCCCCCGTGGTTTCTTGTAGACCCGTGAAATTTGGCCATGTTATGCAGTTTGCATTGTTGCACAATTCCGCCTGCCTAGCTCGGCCACGGTTGCAAACATTCAGGCATGGAATCCAGATAGGCTAGTCCCCGAAGGACACTGCCAGTGGACTGGGTATATCTGCTTCCCGTTCTCCTCACCTGAGTGCTACTTATTCCAGCTTTGACCGCAACACTCTACTCAACGGGAGCAGTAAGTTGAACCTCAATTTAGGGCACTTTGTGAAACTGTTGAGAATTAGAGCTCAGTTGTTTGGCACGCCACCACTGTCCATCCAGCACTATGGACGGCACTGCCTACATCTGGCTCTAATTAGTCGACGGTTGTGTTCAGCCGAATGAACTCTGCCGGAAATACTCAGAACGAGTTTCGGAGTTATTGCAACATAGGAGCGTTTCACTGCTTTCAAGGCTTCTCAGGAAGAGTTCCGGAATATTGCTGCCCGACGGCGTCCGGCTGTTCCGGGTGAACATCTCCTTGTAAATCCCCCGTGGTTTCTTGTACACCCGTGAAATTTGGCCAGGTTATGCAGTTTGCATTGCTGCACAATTGGGCCTGCATAGCTCGGACGCGGTTGCAAACATTCAGGCGTGGCAGCCAGATAGGCTGGTCCCCGTAGGACACTGCCAGCGGACTGGGTATATCTGCTTCCCGTTCTTCTCACCTGAGTGCTACTGATTCCAGGTTTGACCCCTACACTGTACTCAACCGGAGCAGAAAGTTGAACTTCAACTTATGGCACTTTGTGGAAGTGATGAGAACTAGAGCTCAGTTGTTTGGCATGCCACCACTGTCCATCCAGCACTATGGACGGCACTGCCTACATCTGGCTCTAATTAGTCGACGGTTGTGTTCAGCCGAATGACCTCTCCCGCGAACACTCAGAATCAGGTTCTGAGTTATTGCAACATAGGAGCGTTTCACTGCTTTCAAGGCTTCTCAGGAAGAATTCCGGAATCTTGCTGCCGGCAGGCCTCCGGCAATTCCGGGTGAACATCTCCTTGTAAATCCCCCATGGTTTCTTGTACACCCGTGAAATTTGGCCAGGTTATGCAGTTTGCATTGCTGCACAATTGCGCCTGCCTAGCTCGGCCGCGGTTGCAAACATTCAGGCGTGGCAGCCAGATAGGCTAGTCCCCGTAGGACATTGCCAGCGGAATGGGTATATCTGCTTCCCGTTCTTCTCACCTGAGTGCTACTGATTCCAGCTTTGACCGCTACACTCTACTCAACCGGAGCAGTAAGTTGAACCTAAACTTAGGGCACTTTGTGAAACTGTTGAGAACTAGAGCTCAGTTGTTTGGCACGCCACCACTGTCCATCCAGCACTATGGACGGCACTGCCTACATTTGGCTCTAATTAGTCCACGGTTGTGTTCAGCCGAATGAACTCTGCCGGGAACACTCAGAATGAGGTTCTGAGTTATTGCAACATAGGAGCGTTTCAGTGCTTTCAAGGCTTCTCAGGAAGAGTTCCGGAATCTTGCTGCCCGCCGGCGTCCGGCTGTTCCGGGTGAATATCTCCTTGTAAATCCCCCTCGGTTTCTTGTACACCCGTGAAATTTGGCCAGGTTATGCAGTTTGCGTTGCTGCACAATTGCGCCTGTCTAGCTCGCCCACGGTTGCAAACATTCAGGCGTGGAAGCCAGATAGGCTGGTCCCCGTAGGACACTGCCAGCGGACTGGGTATATCTGCTTCCCGTTCTTCTCACCTGAGTACTACTGATTCAAGCTTTGACCGCTACACTCTACTCAACCGGAGCAGTAAGTTGAACCTCAACTTATGGCACTTTGTGAAAGTGATGAGAACTAGAGCTCAGTTGTTTGGCACGCCACCACTGTCCATCCAGCACTATGGACGGCATTGCCTACATCTGGCTCTAATTACTCCACGGTTGTGTTCAGCCGAATGACCTCTGCCGGGAACACTCAGAATGAGGTTCTGAGTTATTGCAACATAGGAGCGTTTCACTGCTTTCAAGGCCTCTCAAGACGAATTCCAGAATCTTGCTGCCGGCAGGCCTCCGGCAGTTCCTGCTGAACATCTCCTTGTAAATCCCCCGTGGTTTCTTGTACACCCGTGAAATTTGGCCATGTTATGCAGTTTGCATTGCTGCACAATTGCGCCTGCATAGCTCGGACGCGCTTGCAAACATTCAGGCGTGGCAGCCACATAGGCTGGTCCCCGTAGTACACTGCCAGTGGACTGGGTATATCTGCTTCCCGTTCTTCTCACATGAGTGCTACTGATTCCAGGTTTGACCGCTACACTGTACTCAACCGGAGCAGTAAGTTGAACTTCAACTTATGGCACTTTGTACAAGTGATGAGAACTAGAGCTCAGTTGTTTGGCACGCCACCACTGTCCATCCAGCACTATGGACGGCACTGCCTACATCTGGCTCTAATTACTCCACGGTTGTGTTCAGCCGAATGACCTCTGCCGGGAACACTCAGAATGAGGTTCTGAGTTATTGCAACATAGGAGCGTTTCACTGCTCTCAAGGCTTCTCAGGAAGAATTACGGAATCTTGCTGCCGGCAGACCTCCGGATGTTCCGGGTGAACATCTCCTTGTAAATCCCCCGTGGTTTCTTGTACACCCGTGAAATTTGGCCAGGTTATACAGTTTGCATTGCTGCACAATTCCGCCTGCTTAGCTCGGCCACGCTTGCAAACATTCAGGCGTGGCAGCCAGATAGGCTAGTCCCCGTAGGACACTGCCAGCGGACTGGCTATATCTGCTTCACGTTCTTCTCACCTGAGTGCTACTGATTCCAGCTTTGACGGCTGCACTCTACTCAACCGGAGCAGTAAGTTGAACCTCAACTTAGGGCACTTTGTGAGACTGTTGAGAACTAGAGCTCAGTTGTTTGGCACGCCACCACAGTCCATCCAGCACTATGGATGGCACTGCCTACATCTGGCTCTAATTAGTCCACGGTTGTGTTCAGCTGAATGACCTCTGCCGGGAACACTAAGAATGGGGTTCTGAATTATTGCAACATAGGAGCGTTTCACTGCTTTCAAGGCTTCTCAGGAAGAATTCCGGAATCTTGCTGTCGGCTGGCCTCCGTCTGTTCCGGGTGAACATCTCCTTGTAAATCCACCGTGGTTTCTTGTACATCCGTGAAATTTGGCTAGGTTATGCAGTTTGCATTGCTGCACAATTGCGCCTGCCTAGCTCGGACGCGGTTGCAAAAACTCAGGCGTGGCAGCCAGATAGGCTGGTCCCCGTAGGACAGTGCCAGCGGACTGGGTATATCTGCTTCCCGTTCTTCTCACCTGAGTACTACTGATTCGAGCTTTGACCACTACACTCTCCTCAACCGGAGCAGTAAGTTGAACCTCAACTTATGGCACTTTGTGAAAGTGATGAGAACTAGAGCTCAGTTGTTTGGCACGCCACCACTGTCCATCAAGCACTATGGACGGCACTGCCTACATCTGGCTCTAATTAGTCCAGGGTTGTGTTCAGCCGAATGACCTCTGCCGGGAACACTCAGAATGAGGTTTTGAGTTATTGCAACATAGGAGCGTTTCACTGCTTTCAAGGCCTCTCAAGACGAATTCCGGAATCTTGCTGCCGGCAGGCCTCCGGCTCTTCCGGGTGAACATCTCCTTGTAAATCCCCCGTGGTTTCTTGTACATCCGTGAAATTTGGCCAGGTTATGCAGTTTGCATTCCAGCACAATTGCGCCTGCCAAGCTCGGCCGCGGTTGCAAACATTCAGGCGTGGCAGCCAGATAGGCTGGTCCCCGTAGGACACTGCCAATTGACTGGGTATATCTGCTTCCCGTTCTTCTCACCTGAGTGCTACTGATTCCAGCTTTGACGGCTACACTCTACTCAACCAGAGCCGTAAGTTGAACCTCAACTTAGGGCACTTTGTGAAACTGTTGAGAACTAGAGCTCAGTTGTTTGGCACGCCACCACTGTCCATCCAGCACTATGGACTGCACTGCCTACATCTGGCTCTAATTAGTCTACCGTTGTGTTCAGCCGAATGACCTCTGCAGGGAACACTCAGAATGAGGTTCTGAGTTATTGCAACATAGTAGCGTTTCACTGCTTTCAAGGCTTCTCAGGAAGAATTCTGGAATCTTGCTGCCGGCAGGACTCAGGCAGTTCCGGGTGAATATCTCCTTGTAAATCCCCCGTGGTTTCTTGTACACCCGTGAAATTTGACCAGGTTAAGCAGTTTGCATTGCTGCACAATTCCGCCTGCTTAGCTCGGCCGCGCTTGCAAACATTCAGGCGTGGCAGCCAGATAGGCTAGTCCCCGTAGGACACTGCCAGCGGACTGGCTATATCTGCTTCAGGTTCTTCTCACCTGAGTGCTACTGATTCCAGCTTTGACCGCTACACTCTACTAAACTGGAGCCGTAAGTTGAACCTCAACTTAGGGCACTTTGTGAAACTGTTGAGAACTAGAGCTCAGTTGTTTGGCACGCCACCACTGTCCATCCAGCACTGTGGACGGCACTGCCTACATCTGGCTCTATTTAGTCCACGGTTGTGTTCAGCCGAATGAACTTGGCCGGGGACACTCAGAATGATGTTCTGAGTTATTGCAACATAGGAGCGTTTCACTGCTTTCAAGGCTTCTCAGGAAGAATTCCGGAATCTTACTGCCGGCAGGCCTCTGGCAGTTCCGGGTGAACATCTCCTTGTAAATCCCCCGTGGTTTCTTGTTCACCCGTGATATTTGGCCAGGTTATGCAGTTTTCATTGCTGCACAATTGTGCCTGCCTAGCTCGGCCGCGGTTGCAAACATTCAGGCGTGGCAGCCAGATAGGCTGGTCCCAGTAGGACACTGCCAATTGACTGGGTATATCTGCTTCCCGTTCTTCTCACCTGAGTGCTACTGATTCCAGCTTTGACGGCTACACTCTACTCAACCGGAGCCGTAAGTTGAACCTCAACTTAGGGCACTTTGTGAAACTGTTGAGAACTAGAGCTCAGTTGTTTGGCACGCCACCACTCTCCATCCAGCACTATGGACTGCACTGCCTACATCTGGCTCTAATTAGTCCACGGTTGTGTTCAGCCGAATGACCTCTGCAGGGAACACTCAGAATGAGGTTCTGAGTTATTGCAACATAGGAGCGTTTCACTGCTTTCAAGGCTTCTCAGGAAGAATTCTGGAATCTTGCTGCCGGCAGGCCTCCGGCTGTTCCGGGTGAACATCTCCTTGTAAATCCCCCGTGGTTTCTTGTACACCCGTGAAATTTGGCCAGGTTATGCAGTTTGCATTGCTGCACAATTGCGCCTGCCTAGCTCGCCCGCGGTTGCAAACATTCAGGCGTGGCAGCCAGATAGGCTGGTCCCCGTAGGACACTGCCAGCGGACTGGGTATATATGGTTCCCGTTCTTCTCACCTGAGTACTACTGATTCAAGCTTTGACCGCTACACTCTACTCAACCGGAGCAGTAAGTTGAACCTCAACTTATGGCACTTTGTGAAAGTGTTGAGAACTAGAGCTCAGTTGTTTGGCACGCCACCACTGTCCATCCAGCACTATGGACAGCACTGCCTACATCTGGCTCTAATTAGTCCACGGTTGTGTTCAGCCGAATGACCTGTGCCGGGAACACTCAGAATGAGATTCTGAGTTATTGCAACATAGGAGCGTTTCACTGCTTTCAAGGCTTCTCAGGAAGAGTTCCGGAATATTGCTGCCCGCCGGCGTCCGGCTGTTCCGGGTGAACATCTCCTTGTAAATCCCCCGTGGTTTCTTGTACACCCGTGAAATTTGGCCAGGTTATGCAGTTTGCATTGCTGCACAATTGGGCCTGCATAGCTCGGACGCGGTTGCAAACATTCAGGCGTGGCAGCCAGATAGGCTGGTCCCCGTAGGACACTGCCAGCGGACTGGGTATATCTGCTTCCCGTTCTTCTCACCTGAGTGCTACTGATTCCAGGTTTGACCCCTACACTGTACTCAACCGGAGCAGTAAGTTGAACTTCAACTTATGGCACTTTGTGAAAGTGATGAGAACTAGAGCTCAGTTGTTTGGCACGCCACCACTGTCCATCCAGCACTATGGACGGCATTGCCTACATCTGGCTCTAATTACTCCACGGTTGTGTTCAGCCGAATGACCTCTGCCGGGAACACTCAGAATGAGGTTCTGAGTTATTGCAACATAGGAGCGTTTCACTGCTTTCAAGGCCTCTCAAGACGAATTCCAGAATCTTGCTGCCGGCAGGCCTCCGGCAGTTCCTGGTGAACATCTCCTTGTAAATCCCCCGTGGTTTCTTGTACACCCGTGAAATTTGGCCATGTTATGCAGTTTGCATTGCTGCACAATTGCGCCTGCATAGCTCGGACGCGCTTGCAAACATTCAGGCGTGGCAGCCACATAGGCTGGTCCCCGTAGTACACTGCCAGTGGACTGGGTATATCTGCTTCCCGTTCTTCTCACCTGAGTGCTACTGATTCCAGGTTTGACCGCTACACTGTACTCAACCGGAGCAGTAAGTTGAACTTCAACTTATGGCACTTTGTAAAAGTGATGAGAACTAGAGCTCAGTTGTTTGGCACGCCACCACTGTCCATCCAGCACTATGGACGGCACTGCCTACATCTGGCTCTAATTACTCCACGGTTGTGTTCAGCCGAATGACCTCTGCCGGGAACACTCAGAATGAGGTTCTGAGTTATTGCAACATAGGAGCGTTTCACTGCTCTCAAGGCTTCTCAGGAAGAATTCCGGAATCTTGCTGCCGGCAGGCCTCCGGCTCTTCCGGGTGAACATCTTGTAAATCCCCCGTGGTTTCTTGTACACCCGTGAAATTTGGCCAGGTTATACAGTTTGCATTGCTGCACAATTCCGCCTGCTTAGCTCGGCCGCGCTTGCAAACATTCAGGCGAGGCAGCCAGATAGGCTAGTCCCCGTAGGACACTGCCAGCGGACTGGCTATATCTGCTTCACGTTCTTCTCACCTGAGTGCTACTGATTCCAGCTTTGACGGCTACACTCTACTCAACCGGATCCGTAAGTTGAACCTCAACTTAGGGCACTTTGTGAAACTGTTGAGAACTAGAGCTCAGTTGTTTGGCACGCCACCACTGTCCATCCAGCACTATGGACTGCACTGCCTACATCTGGCTCTAATTAGTCCACGGTTGTGTTCAGCCGAATGACCTCTGCCGGGAACACTCAGAATGAGGTTCTGAGTTATTGCAACATAGGAGCGTTTCACTGCTTTCAAGGCTTCTCAGGAAGAATTCTGGAATCTTGCTGCCGGCAGGCCTCTGGCTGTTCCGGGTGAACATCTCCTTGTAAATCCCCCGTGATTTCTTGTACACCCGTGAAATTTGGCCAGTTTATGCAGTTTGCATTGCTGCACAATTCCGCCTGCTTAGCTCGGCCGCGCTTGCAAACATTCAGGCGTGGCACTCAGATAGGCTGGTCCTCGTAGGACACTGCCAGCGGACTGGGTATATCTGCATCCTGTTCTTCTCACCTGAGTGCTACTGATTCCAGCTTTGACCGCTACACTCTACTCAACCGGAGCCGTAAGTTGAACCTCAACTTAGGGCACTTTGTGAAAGTGTTGAGAACTAGAGGTCAGTTGTTTGGCACGCCACCACTCTCCATCCAGCACTATGGACGGCACTGCCTACATCTGGCTCTAATTAGTCCATGGTTGTGTTCAGCCGAATGACCACTGCCGGAAACACTCAGAATGAGGTTCTGAGTTATTGCAACATAGGAGCGTTTCACTTCTTTCAACGCTTCTCAGGAAGAATTCCGGAATCTTGCTGCCGACAGGCCTCCGGCTCTTCCGGGTGAATATCTCCTTGTAAATCCCCCGTGGTTTCTTGTACATCCGTGAAATTTGGCCAGGTTATGCAGTTTGCATTGCTGCACAATTGCGCCTGCTTACCTCGGCCGCGGTTGCAAACATTCAGGCGTGGCAGCCAGATAGGCTGGTCCCCGTAGGACACTGCCAGCGGACTGGGTATATCTGCTTCCCGTTCTTCTCACCTGAGTGCTACTGATTCCAGCTTTGACGGCTAAACTCTACTCAATCGGGGCAGTAAGTTGAACCTCTACTTATGGCACTTTGTGAAACTGTTGAGAACTAGAGCTCAGTTGTTTGGCACGCCACCACTGTCCATCCAGCACTATGGACGGCACTGCCTACATCTGGCTCTAATTACTCCACGGTTGTGTTCAGCCGAATGACCTCTGCCGGGAACACTCAGAATGAGGTTCTGAGTTATTGCAACATAGGAGAGTTTCACTGCTTTCAAGGCCTCTCAAGACGAATTCCAGAATCTTGCTGCCGGCAGGCCTCCGGCTGTTCCGGGTGAACGTCTCCTGGTAAATCCCCCGTGGTTTCTTGTACATCCGTGAAATTTGGCCAGGTTATGCAGTTTGCATTCCTGCACAATTGCGCCTGCCAAGCTCGGCCGCGGTTGCAAACATTCAGTCGTGGCAGCCGGATAGGCTGGTCCCCGTAGGACACTGCCAATTGACTGGGTATATCTGCTTCCCGTTCTTCTCACCTGAGTGCTACTGATTCCAGCTTTGACGGCTACACTCTACTCAACCGGAGCCGTAAGTTGAACCTCAACTTAGGGCACTTTGTGAAACTGTTGAGAACTAGAGCTCAGTTGTTTGGCACGCCACCACTCTCCATCCAGCACTATGGACTACACTGCCTACATCTGGCTCTAATTAGTCTACCGTTGTGTTCAGCCGAATGAACTCTACAGGGAACACTCAGAATGAGGTTCTGAGTTATTGCAACATAGGAGCGTTTCACTGCTTTCAAGGCTTCTCAGGAAGAATTCTGGAATCTTGCTGCCGGCAGGCCTCTGGCTGTTCCGGGTGAACATCTCCTTGTAAATCACCGGCGGTTCCTTGTACACCCGTGAAATTTGGCCAGGTTATGCAGTTTGCATTGCTGCACAATTTCGCCCGCCCAGCTCGGCCGTGGTTGCAAACATTCAGGCGTGGCAGCCAGATAGGCTGGTCCCTGGAGGACACCGCCAGCGGACTGGCTATATCTGCTTCCCGTTCTTCTCACCTGAGTGCTACTGATTCCAGGTTTGACCGCTACACTCTACTCAACCGGAGCAGTAAGTTGAACCTCAACTTATGGCACTTTGTGAAAGTGATGAGAACTAGAGCTCAGTTGTTTGGCACGCCACCAATGTCCATCCAGCACTATGGACGGCACTGCTTACATCTGGCTCTAATTAGTCCACGGTTGTGTTCAGCCGAATGACCTCTGCCGGGAACACTCAGAATGAGGTTCTGAGTTATTGCAACATAGGAGCGTTTCACTGCTTTCAAGGCTTCTCAGGATGAAATTTGGAATCTTGCTGCCGGCAGGCCTCAGGCAGTTCCGGGTGAACATCTCCTTGTAAATCCCCCGTGGTTTCTTGTACACCCGTGAAATTTGACCAGGTTAAGCAGTTTGCATTGCTGCACAATTGCGCCTGCCTAGCTCGGCCGTGGTTGCAAACATTCAGGAGTGGCAGCCAGATAGGCTGGTCCCCGTAGGACACTGCCAGCGGACTCGGTATATCTGCTTCACGTTCTTCTCACCTGAGTACTACTGATTCCAGCTTTGACGGCTACACTCTACTCAACCGGAGCAGTAAGTTGAACCTCAACTTATGGCACTTTGTGAAAGTGATGAGAACTAGAGCTCAGTTGTTTGGCACGCCACCACTGTCCATCCAGCACTATGGACGGCACTGCCTACATCTGGCTCTAATTAGTCCAAGGTTGTGTTCAGCCGAATGACCTGTGCAGGCAATTCTCAGAATGAGATTCTGAGTTATTGCAACATAGGAGCGTTTCACTGCTTTCAAGGCTTCTCAGGAAGAGTTCCGGAATATTGCTGCCCGCTGGTGTCCGGCTCTTCCGGGTGAACATCTCCTTGTAAATCCCCCGTGGTTTCTTGTACACCCGTGAAATTTGGACAGGTTATGCAGTTTGCATTGCTGCACAATTGCGCCTGCCTAGCTCGGCCGCGGTTGCAAACATTCAGGCGTGGCAGCCAGATAGGCTGGTCCCCGTAGGACACTGCCAGCGGACTGGGTATATCTGGTTCCCGTTCTTCTCACCTGAGTGCTACTGATTCCAGGTTTGACCCCTACACTGTACTCAACCGGAGCAGTAAGTTGAACTTCAACTTATGGCACTTTATGGAAGTGATGAGAACTAGAGCTCAGTTGTTTGGCACGCCACCACTGTCCATCCAGCACTGTGGACGGCACTGCCTACATCTGGCTCTAATTAGTTGACGGTTGTGTTCAGCAGAATGACCTCTGCCGGGAACACTCAGAATGAGGTTCTGAGTTATTGCAACATAGGAGCGTTTCACTGCTTTCAAGGCTTCTCAGGAAGAATTCCGGAATCTTGCTGCCGGCAGGCCTCTGGCAGTTCCGGGTGAACATATCCTTGTAAATCCCCCATGGTTTCTCCTACACCCATGAAATTTGCCCAGGTTATGCAGTTTGCATTGCTGCACAATTGCGCCTGCCTAGCTCGGCCGCGGTTGCAAACATTCAGGCGTGGCTGCAAGATAGGCTAGTCCCCGTAGGACACTGCCAGCGGAATGGGTATATCTGCTTCCCGTTCTTCTCACCTGAGTGCTACTGATTCCAGCTTTGACGGCTAAACTCTACTCAATCGGGGCAGTAAGTTGAACCTCTACTTATGGCACTTTGTGAAACTGTTGAGAACTAGAGCTCAGTTGTTTGGCACGCCACCACTGTCCATCCAGCACTATGGACGGCACTGCCTACATCTGGCTCTAATTACTCCACGGTTGTGTTCAGCCGAATGACCTCTGCCGGGAACACTCAGAATGAGGTTCTGAGTTATTGCAACATAGGAGAGTTTCACTGCTTTCAAGGCCTCTCAAGACGAATTCCAGAATCTTGCTGCCGGCAGGCCTCCGGCTGTTCCGGGTGAACGTCTCCTGGTAAATCCCCCGTGGTTTCTTGTACATCCGTGAAATTTGGCCAGGTTATGCAGTTTGCATTCCTGCACAATTGCGCCTGCCAAGCTCGGCCGCGGTTGCAAACATTCAGTCGTGGCAGCCGGATAGGCTGGTCCCCGTAGGACACTGCCAATTGACTGGGTATATCTGCTTCCCGTTCTTCTCACCTGAGTGCTACTGATTCCAGCTTTGACCGCTACACTCTACTCAACCGGAGCCGTAAGTTGAACCTCAACTTAGGGCACTTTGTGAAACTGTTGAGAACTAGAGCTCAGTTGTTTGGCACGCCACCACTCTCCATCCAGCACTATGGACTACACTGCCTACATCTGGCTCTAATTAGTCTACCGTTGTGTTCAGCCGAATGAACTCTACAGGGAACACTCAGAATGAGGTTCTGAGTTATTGCAACATAGGAGCGTTTCACTGCTTTCAAGGCTTCTCAGGAAGAATTCTGGAATCTTGCTGCCGGCAGGCATCTGGCTGTTCCGGGTGAACATCTCCTTGTAAATCACCGGCGGTTCCTTGTACACCCGTGAAATTTGGCCAGGTTATGCAGTTTGCATTGCTGCACAATTGCGCCCGCCCAGCTCGGCCGTGGTTGCAAACATTCAGGCGTGGCAGCCAGATAGGCTGGTCCCTGGAGGACACCGCCAGCGGACTGGTTATATCTGCTTCCCGTTCTTCTCACCTGAGTGCTACTGATTCCAGGTTTGACCGCTACACTCTACTCAACCGGAGCAGTAAGTTGAACCTCAACTTATGGCACTTTGTGAAAGTGATGAGAACTAGAGCTCAGTTGTTTGGCACGCCACCAATGTCCATCCAGCACTATGGACGGCACTGCTTACATCTGGCTCTAATTAGTCCACGGTTGTGTTCAGCCGAATGACCTCTGCCGGGAACACTCAGAATGAGGTTCTGAGTTATTGCAACATAGGAGCGTTTCACTGCTTTCAAGGCTTCTCAGGATGAAATTTGGAATCTTGCTGCCGGCAGGCCTCAGGCAGTTCCGGGTGAACATCTCCTTGTAAATCCCCCGTGGTTTCTTGTACACCCGTGAAATTTGACCAGGTTAAGCAGTTTGCATTGCTGCACAATTGCGCCTGCCTAGCTCGGCCGTGGTTGCAAACATTCAGGAGTGGCAGCCAGATAGGCTGGTCCCCGTAGGACACTGCCAGCGGACTCGGTATATCTGCTTCACGTTCTTCTCACCTGAGTACTACTGATTCCAGCTTTGACGGCTACACTCTACTCAACCGGAGCAGTAAGTTGAACCTCAACTTATGGCACTTTGTGAAAGTGATGAGAACTAGAGCTCAGTTGTTTGGCACGCCACCACTGTCCATCCAGCACTATGGACGGCACTGCCTACATCTGGCTCTAATTAGTCCAAGGTTGTGTTCAGCCGAATGACCTCTGCAGGCAATTCTCAGAATGAGATTCTGAGTTATTGCAACATAGGAGCGTTTCACTGCTTTCAAGGCTTCTCAGGAAGAGTTCCGGAATATTGCTGCCCGCTGGTGTCCGGCTCTTCCGGGTGAACATCTCCTTGTAAATCCCCCGTGGTTTCTTGTACACCCGTGAAATTTGGACAGGTTATGCAGTTTGCATTGCTGCACAATTGCGCCTGCCTAGCTCGGCCGCGGTTGCAAACATTCAGGCGTGGCAGCCAGATAGGCTGGTCCCCGTAGGACACTGCCAGCGGAATGGGTATATCTGGTTCCCGTTCTTCTCACCTGAGTGCTACTGATTCCAGGTTTGACCCCTACACTGTACTCAACCGGAGCAGTAAGTTGAACTTCAACTTATGGCACTTTATGGAAGTGATGAGAACTAGAGCTCAGTTGTTTGGCACGCCACCACTGTCCATCCAGCACTGTGGACGGCACTGCCTACATCTGGCTCTAATTAGTTGACGGTTGTGTTCAGCAGAATGACCTCTGCCGGGAACACTCAGAATGAGGTTCTGAGTTATTGCAACATAGGAGCGTTTCACAGCTTTCAAGGCTTCTCAGGAAGAATTCCGGAATCTTGCTGCCGGCAGGCCTCTGGCAGTTCCGGGTGAACATATCCTTGTAAATCCCCCATGGTTTCTCGTACACCCGTGAAATTTGCCCAGGTTATGCAGTTTGCATTGCTGCACAATTGCGCCTGCATAGCTCGGCCGCGGTTGCAAACATTCAGGCGTGGCTGCAAGATAGGCTAGTCCCCGTAGGACACTGCCAGCGGAATGGGTATATCTGCTTCCCGTTCTTCTCACCTGAGTGCTACTGATTCCAGCTTTGACCGCTACACTCTACTCAACCGGAGCAGTAAGTTGAACCTCAACTTAGGGCACTTTGTGAAACTGTTGAGAACTAGAGCTCAGTTGTTTGGCACTCCACCACTGTCCATCCAGCACTATGGACGGCACTGCCTACATCTGGCTCTAATTAGTCCACGGTTGTGTTCAGCCGAATGACCTCTGCCGGGAACACTCAGAATGAGGTTCTGAGTTATTGCAACATAGGAGCGTTTCATTGCTTTCAAGGCTTCTCAGGAAGAGTTCCGCAATCTTGCTGCCCGCCGGCTTCCGGCTGTTCCGGGTGAACATCTCCTTGTAAATCCCCCTCGGTTTCTTGTACACCCGTGAAATTTGGCCAGGTTATGCAGTTTGCATTGCTGCACAATTGCGCCTGCCTAGCTCGGCCGCGGTTGCAAACATTCAGGCGTGGCAGCCAGATAGGCTGGTCCCCGTAGGACACTGCCAGCGGACTGGGTATATCTGCTTCCCGTTCTTCTCACCTGAGTGCTACTGATTCCAGGTTTGACCGCTACACTCTACTCAACCGGAGCAGTAAGTTGAACCTCAACTTATGGCATTTTGTGAAAGTGATGAGAACTAGAGCTCAGTTGTTTGGCACTCCACCACTGTCCATCCAGCACAATGGACGGCACTGCCTACATCTGGCTCTAATTAGTCCATGGTTGTGTTCAGCCGAATGACCTCTGCCGGGAACACTCAGAATGAGGTTCTGAGTTATTGCAACATAGGAGCGTTTCACTGCTTTCAAGGCTTCTCAGGAAGAATTCCGGAATATTGCTGCCGGCAGGCCTCTGGCAGTTCCGGGTGAACATCTCCTTGCAAATCCCCCGTGGTTTCTTGTACATCCGTGAAATTTGGCCAGATTATGCAGTTTGCATTGCTGCACAATTCCGCCTGCCTAGCTCGGCCGCGGTTGCAAACATTCAGGGGTGGCAGCCAGATAGGCTGGTCCCCGTAGGACACTGCCAGCGGACTGGGTATATCTGCTTCCCCTTCTTCTCACTTGAGTGCAACTGATTCCAGCTTTGACGGTTACACTCTACGCAACCTGAGCAGTAAGTTGAACCTCAACTTATGGCACTTTGTGAAAGTGATGAGAACTAGAGCTCAGTTGTTTGGCACGCCACCACTGGCCATCCAGCACTATGGACGGCACTGCCTACATCGGGCTCTAATTAGTCCACGGTTGTGTTCAGAAGAATGACCTCTGCCGGGAACACTCAGAATGAGGTTCTGAGTTATTGCAATATAGGAACGTTTCACTGCTTTCAAGGCTTCTCAGGAAGAATTCCGGAATCTTGCTGCCGGCAGGCCTCTGGCAGTTCCGGGTGAACATCTCCTTGTAAATCCCCCGTGGTTTCTTGTACATCCGTGAAATTTGGCCAGGTTATGCAGTTTGCATTGCTGCACAATTGCGCCTGCCTAGCTCGATCGCGGTTGCAAAAACTCAGGCGTGGCAGCCAGATAGGCTAGTCCCCGTAGGAAACTGCCAGAGGACTGGGTATATCTGCTTCCCGTTCTTCTCACCTGAGTGCTACTGATTCCAGGTTTGACCGCTACACTCTACTCAACCGGAGCAGTAAGTTGAACCTCAACTTATGGCACTTTGTGAAAGTGATGAGAACTAGAGCTCAGTTGTTTGGCACACCACCACTGTCCATCCAGCACTATGGACGGCACTGCCTACATCTGGCTCTAATTAGTCCACGGTTGTGTTCAGCCGAATGACCTCTGCCGGGAACACTCAGAATGAGGTTCTAAGTAATTTCAACATAGGAGCGTTTCACTGCTTTCAAGGCTTCTCAGGAAGAATTCCGGATCTTGCTGCCGGCAGGCCTCCGGCAGTTCCGGGTAAACATCTCCTTGTAAATCCCCCGTGGTTTCTTGTACACGCGTGAAATTTGGCCAGGTTATGCAGTTTGAATTGCTGCACAATTGTGCCTGCCTAGCTCGATCGCGGTTGCAAAAACTCAGGCGTGGCAGCCAGATAGGCTAGTCCCCGTAGGAAACTGCCATCGGACTGGGTATATCTGCTTCCCGTTCTTCTCAACTGAGTGC
Source organism: Dipodomys merriami (assembly GCF_024711535.1). Classification (NCBI taxonomy): domain Eukaryota; kingdom Metazoa; phylum Chordata; class Mammalia; order Rodentia; family Heteromyidae; genus Dipodomys; species Dipodomys merriami. The sequence continues at coordinate 1,289,779 of NW_027203882.1, read as the reverse complement.
TACTGATTCCAGCTTTGACGGCTACACTCTACTCAACCTTAGCAGTAAGTTTAACCTCTACTTATGGCACTTTGTGAAACTGTTGAGAACTAGAGCTCAGTTGTTTGGCACGCCACCACTGTCCATCCAGCACTGTGGACGGCACTGCCTACATCTGGCTCTATTCAGTCCACGGTTGTGTTCAGCCGAATGACCTCGGCCGGGGACACTCAGAATGATGTTCTGAGTTATTGCAACATAGGAGCGTTTCACTGCTTTCAAGGCTTCTCAGGAAGAATTCCGGAATCTTACTGCCGGCAGGCCTCTGGCAGTTCCGGGTGAACATCTCCTTATAAATCCCCCGTGGTTTCTTGTTCACCCGTGATATTTGGCCAGGTTATGCAGTTTTAATTGCTGCACAATTGTGCCTGCCTAGCTCGGCCGCGGTTGCAAACATTCAGGCGTGGCAGCCAGATAGGCTGGTCCCCGTAGGACACTGCCAATTGACTGGGTATATCTGCGTCCCGTTCTTCTCACCTGAGTGCTACTGATTCCAGCTTTGAGGGCTACACTCTACTCAACCGGAGCCGTAAGTTGAACCTCAACTTAGGGCACTTTGTGAAACTGTTGAGAACTAGAGCTCAGTTGTTTGGCACGCCACCACTGTCCATCCAGCACTATGGACGGCACTGCCTACATCTGGCTCTAATTAGTCCATGGTTGTGTTCAGAAAATGACCACTGCCGGGAACACTCAGAATGAGGTTCGGAGTTATTGCAACATAGGAGCGTTTCACTGCTTTCAAGGCTTCTCAGGAAGAATTCCGGAATCTTGCTGACGACAGGCCTCCGGCTCTTCCGGGTGAACATCTCCTTGTAAATCCCCCGTGGTTTCTTGTACATCCGTGAAATTTGGCCAGGTTATGCAGTTTGCATTGCTGCACAACTGCGCCTGCCTACCTCGGCCGCGGTTGCAAACATTCAGGCGTGGCAGCCAGATAGGCTGGTCCCCGTAGGACACTGCCAGCGGACTGGGTATATCTGCTTCCTGTTCTTCTCACATGAGTGCTACTGATTCCAGCTTTGACGGCTACACTCTACTCAATCGGAGCAGTAAGTTGAACCTCTACTTATGGCACTTTGTGAAACTGTTGAGAACTATAGCTCAGTTGTTTGGCACGCCACCACTCTCCATCCAGCACAATGGACGGCACTGCCTACATCTGGCTCTAATTAGTCCACGGTTGTGTTCAGCCGAATGACCTCTGCCGGGGACACCCAGAATGATGTTCTGAGTTATTGCAACATAGGAGCGTTTTACTGCTTTCAAGGCTTCTCAGGAAGAATTCCGGAATCTTGCTGCCGGCAGGCCTCCGGCAGTTCCACATATACATCTCCATGTAAATCCCCCGTGGTTTCTTGTACATCCGTGAAATTTGGCCAAGTTATGCAGTTTGCATTGCTGCACAATTGCGCCTGCCTCGCTCGGCCGCGGTTGCAAACATTCAGGCGGTGCAGCCAGATAGGCTGGTCCCCGTAGGACACTGCCAATGGACTGGGTATATCTGCTTCCCGTTCTTCTCACCTGAGTGCTACTGATTCCAGGTTTGACCGCTACACTCTACCCAACCAGAGCAGTAAGTTGAACCTCAACTTATGGCACTTTGTGAAAGTGTTGAGAACTAGAGCTCAGTTGTTTGGCACGCCACCACTCTCCATCCAGCACTATGGACGGCACTGCCTTCATCTGGCTCTAATTAGTCCATGGTTGTGTTCAGCCGAATGACCTCTGCCGGGAACACTCAGAATGAGGTTCTGAGTTATTGCAACATAGGAGCGTTTCACTGCTTTCAAGGCTTCTCAGGAAGAATTCCGGAATCTTGCTGCCGGCAGGCCTCCGGCAGTTCCTGGTGAACATCTGCTTGTAAATCTTCCGTGGTTTCTTGTACACCCGTGAAATTTGGCCATGTTATGCAGTTTGCATTGCTGCACAATTGCGCCTGCATAGCTCGGACGCGGTTGCAAACATTCAGGCGTGGCAGCCAGATAGGCTGGTCCCCGTAGGACACTGCCAGCTGACTGGGTATATCTGCTTCACGTTCTTCTCACCTGAGTGCTACTGATTCCAGGTTTGACCCCTACACTGTACTCAACCGGAGCAGTAAGTTGAACTTCAACTTATGGCACTTTGTGAAAGTGATGAGAACTAGAGCTCAGTTGTTTGGCATGCCACCACTGTCCATCCAGCACTATGGACGGCACTGCCTACATCTGGCTCTAATTAGTCCACGGTTGTGTTCAGCCGAATGACCTCTGCCGGGAACACTCAGAATGAGGTTCTGAGTTATTGCAACATAGGAGCGTTTCACTGCTCTCAAGGCTTCTCAGGAAGAATTACGGAATCTTGCTGCCGGCAGACCTCCGGATGTTCCGGGTGAACATCTCCTTGTAAATCCCCCGTGGTTTCTTGTACACCCGTGAAATTTGGCCAGGTTATACAGTTTGCATTGCTGCACAATTCCGCCTGCTTAGCTCGGCCACGCTTGCAAACATTCAGGCGTGGCAGCCAGATAGGCTAGTCCCCGTAGGACACTGCCAGCGGACTGGCTATATCTGCTTCACGTTCTTCTCACCTGAGTGCTACTGATTCCAGCTTTGACGGCTGCACTCTACTCAACCGGAGCAGTAAGTTGAACCTCAACTTAGGGCACTTTGTGAGACTGTTGAGAACTAGAGCTCAGTTGTTTGGCACGCCACCACTGTCCATCCAGCACTATGGATGGCACTGCCTACATCTGGCTCTAATTAGTCCACGGTTGTGTTCAGCTGAATGACCTCTGCCGGGAACACTAAGAATGGGGTTCTGAATTATTGCAACATAGGAGCGTTTCACTGCTTTCAAGGCTTCTCAGGAAGAATTCCGGAATCTTGCTGTCGGCTGGCCTCCGTCTGTTCCGGGTGAACATCTCCTTGTAAATCCCCCGTGGTTTCTTGTACATCCGTGAAATTTGGCGAGGTTATGCAGTTTGCATTGCTGCACAATTGCGCCTGCCTAGCTCGGACGCGGTTGCAAAAACTCAGGCGTGGCAGCCAGATAGGCTGGTCCCCGTAGGACACTGCCAGCGGACTGGGTATATCTGCTTCCCGTTCTTCTCACCTGAGTGCTACTGATTCCAGCTTTGACCACTACACTCTACTCAACCGGAGCAGTAAGTTGAACTTCAACTTATGGCACTTTGTGAAAGTGATGAGAACTAGAGCTCAGTTGTTTGGCACGCCACCACTGTCCATCAAGCACTATGGACGGCACTGCCTACATCTGGCTCTAATTAGTCCAGGGTTGTGTTCAGCCGAATGACCTCTGCCGGGAACACTCAGAATGAGGTTCTGAGTTATTGCAACATAGGAGGGTTTCACTGCTTTCAAGGCCTCTCAAGACGAATTCCAGAATCTTGCAGCCGGCAGGCCTCCGGCTCTTCCGGGTGAACATCTCCTTGTAAATCCCCCGTGGTTTCTTGTACATCCGTGAAATTTGGCCAGGTTATGCAGTTTGCATTCCAGCACAATTGCGCCTGCCAAGCTCGGCCGGGGTTGCAAACATTCAGGCGTGGCAGCCAGATAGGCTGGTCCCCGTAGGACACTGCCAATTGAATGGGTATATCTGCTTCCCGTTCTTCTCACCTGAGTGCTACTGATTCCAGCTTTGACGGCTACACTCTACTCAACCAGAGCCGTAAGTTGAACCTCAACTTAGGGCACTTTGTGAAACTGTTGAGAACTAGAGCTCAGTTGTTTGGCACGCCACCACTGTCCATCCAGCACTATGGACTGCACTGCCTACATCTGGCTCTAATTAGTCTACCGTTGTGTTCAGCCGAATGACCTCTGCAGGGAACACTCAGAATGAGGTTCTGAGTTATTGCAACATAGGAGCGTTTCACTGCTTTCAAGGCTTCTCAGGAAGAATTCTGGAATCTTGCTGCCGGCAGGCCTCAGGCAGTTCCGGGTGAATATCTCCTTGTAAATCCCCCGTGGTTTCTTGTACACCCGTGAAATTTGACCAGGTTAAGCAGTTTGCATTGCTGCACAATTGCGCCTGCCTAGCTCGGCCGCGGTTGCAAACATTCAGGAGTGGCAGCCAGATAGGCTGGTCCCCGTAGGACACTGCCAGCGGACTCGGTACATCTGCTTCACGTTCTTCTCACCTGAGTACTACTGATTCCAGCTTTGACGGCTACACTCTACTCAACCGGAGCAGTACGTTGAACCTCAACTTATGGCACTTTGTGAAAGTGATGAGAACTAGAGCTCAGTTGTTTGGCACGCCACCACTGTCCATCCAGCACTATGGACGGCACTGCCTACATCTGGCTCTAATTAGTCCAAGGTTGTGTTCAGCCGAATGACCTCTGCAGACAATACTCAGAATGAGGTTCTGAGTTATTGCAACATAGGAGCGTTTCACTGCTTTCAACGCTTCTCAGGAAGAACTCCGGAATCTTGCTGCCGGCAGGCCTCCGGCTCTTCCGGGTGAACATCTCCTTGTAAATCCCCCGTGGTTTCTTGTACACCCGTGAAATTTGGCCAGGTTATGCAGTTTGCATTGCTGCACAATTGCGCCTGCCTAGCTCGGACGCGGTTGCAAAAACTCAGGCGTGGCAGCCAGATAGGCTGGTCCCCGTAGGACAGTGCCAGCGGACTGGGTATATCTGCTTCCCGTTCTTCTCACCTGAGTGCTACTGATTCCAGCTTTGACCACTACACTCTACTCAACCGGAGCAGTAAGTTGAACTTCAACTTATGGCACTTTGTGAAAGTGATGAGAACTAGAGCTCAGTTGTTTGGCACGCCACCACTGTCCATCAAGCACTATGGACGGCACTGCCTACATCTGGCTCTAATTACTCCACGGTTGTGTTCAGCCGAATGACCTCTGCCGGGAACACTCAGAATGAGGTTCTGAGTTATTGCAACATAGGAGCGTTTCAGTGCTTTCAAGGACTCTCAAGACGAATTCCAGAATCTTGCAGCCGGCAGGCCTCAGGCTCTTCCGGGTGAACATCTCCTTGTTAATCCCCCGTGGTTTCTTGTACATCCGTGAAATTTGGCCAGGTTATGCAGTTTGCATTCCAGCACAATTGCGCCTGCCAAGCTCGGCCGCGGTTGCAAACATTCAGGCGTGGCAGCCAGATAGGCTGCTCCCCGTAGGACACTGCCAATTGACTGGGTATATCTGCTTCCCGTTCTTCTCACCTGAGTGCTACTGATTCCAGCTTTGACGGCTACACTCTACTCAACCAGAGCCGTAAGTTGAACCTCAACTTAGGGCACTTTGTGAAACTGTTGAGAACTAGAGCTCAGTTGTTTGGCACGCCACCACTGTCCATCCAGCACTATGGACTGCACTGCCTACATCTGGCTCTAATTAGTCTACCGTTGTGTTCAGCCGAATGACCTCTGCAGGGAACACTCAGAATGAGGTTCTGAGTTATTGCAACATAGGAGCGTTTCACTGCTTTCAAGGCTTCTCAGGAAGAATTCTGGAATATTGCTGCCGGCAGGCCTCAGGCAGTTCCGGGTGAATATCTCCTTGTAAATCCCCCGTGGTTTCTTGTACACCCGTGAAATTTGACCAGGTTAAGCAGTTTGCATTGCTGCACAATTGCGCCTGCCTAGCTCGGCCGCGGTTGCAAACATTCAGGAGTGGCAGCCAGATAGGCTGGTCCCCGTAGGACACTGCCAGCGGACTCGGTACATCTGCTTCACGTTCTTCTCACCTGAGTACTACTGATTCCAGCTTTGACGGCTACACTCTACTCAACCGGAGCAGTAAGTTGAACCTCAACTTATGGCACTTTGTGAAAGTGATGAGAACTAGAGCTCAGTTGTTTGGCACGCCACCACTGTCCATCCAGCACTATGGACGGCACGGCCTACATCTGGCTCTAATTAGTCCAAGGTTGTGTTCAGCCGAATGACCTCTGCAGACAATACTCAGAATGAGGTTCTGAGTTATTGCAACATAGGAGCGTTTCACTGCTTTCAAGGCTTCTCAGGAAGAATTCCGGAATCTTGCTGCCGGCAGGCCTCCGGCACTTCCGGGTGAACATCTCCTTGTAAATCCCCCGTGGTTTCTTGTACACCCGTGAAATTTGGCCAGGTTATGCAGTTTGCATTGCTGTACAATTGCGCCTGCCTAGCTCGGCAGCGGTTGCAAACATTCAGGCATGGCAGCCGGATAGGCTAGTCCCCGTAGGACACTGCCAGCGGACTGGGTATATCTGCTTCCCGTTCTTCTCACCTGAGTTATACTGATTCCAGGTTTGACGGCTACACTCTACTCAACCGGAGCAGTAAGTTGAACCTCAACTTAGGGCACTTTGTGAAACTGTTGAGAACTAGAGATCAGTTGTTTGGCACGCCACCACTGTCCATCCAGAACTATGGATGGCACTGCCTACATCTGGCTCTAATTAGTCCACGTTTGTGTTCAGCTGAATGACCTCTGCCGGGAACACTCAGAATGAGGTTCTGAGTTATTGCAACATAGGAGCGTTTCACTGCTTTCAAGGCTTCTCAGGAAGAATTCCGGAATCTTGCTGCCCCCAGGCCTCCGACATTTCCGGTGAACATCTCCTTGTAAATCCCCCGTGGTTTCTTGTACACCCGTGAAATTTGGCCAGGTTATGCAGTTTGCATTGCTGCACAAATGTGCCTGCCTAGCTCGTACGCGGTTGCAAACATTCAAGCGTGGCAGCTAGATAGGCTGGTCCCCGTAGGACACTGCCAACGGACTGGGTATATCTGCTTCCCGTTCTTCTCACCTGATTGCTACTGATTCCAGGTTTGACCGCTACACTCTACTCAACCGGAGCAGTAAATTGAACTTCAACTTATGGCACTTTGTGAAAGTGATGAGAACTAGAGCTCAGTTGTTTGGCACGCCACCACTGTCCATTTAGCACTATGGACGGCACTGCCTACATCTGGATCTAATTAGTCGACGGTTGTGTTCAGCCGAATGACCTCTGCCGGGAACACTCAGAATGAGGTTCTGAGTTATTGAAACATAGGAGCGTTTCACTGCTTTCAAGGCTTCTCAGGAAGAATTCCGGAATCTTGCTGCGGGCAGGCCTCCGGCAGTTGCGGGTGAACATCTCCTTGTAAATCCCCCGTGGTTTCTTGTACACCGGTGAAATTTGCCCAGGTCATGCAGTTTGCATTGCTGCACAATTGCGGCTGCCTAGCTCGGCCGCGGTTGCAAACATTCAGGCGTGGCAGCAAGATAGACTGGTCCCCGTAGGACACTGCCAGCGGAATGTGTATATCTGCTTCCCGTTCTTCTCACCTGAATGCTACTGATTCCAGCTTTGATGGCTACACTCTACGCAACCTGAGCAGTAAGTTGAAACTCAACTTATGGCACTTTGTGAAAGTGTTGAGAACTAGAGCTCAGTTGTTTGGCACGCCACCACTGTCCATCCAGCACTATGGACGGCACTGCCTACATCTGGCTCTAATTAGTAGACGGTTGTGTTCAGCCGAATGACGTCTGCCGGGAACACTCAGAATGAGGTTCTGAGTTATTGCAACATAGGAGCGTTTCAGTGCTTTCAAGGCTTCTCAGGAAGAGTTCCGGAATATTGCTGCCCGCCGGCGTCCGGCTGTTCCCAGTGAACATCTCCTTGTAAATCCCCCTTGGTTTCTTGTAAACCCGTGAAATTTGGCCAGGTTATGCTGTTTGCATTGCTGCACAATTGCGCCTGGCTAGCTCGGCCGCGGTTGCAAACATTCAGGCGTGGCCGCCAGATAGGGTGGTCCCCTTAGGACACTGCCAGCGGACTGGGTATATCTGCTTCCCGTTCTTCGCACCTGAGTGCTAATTATTCCAGCTTTGACGGCTACACTCTACTCAACCGGAGCAGTAAGTTGAACCTCAACTTATGGCACTTTGTGAAAGTGTTGAGAACTAGAGCTCAGTTGTTTGGCACGCCACCACTCTCCATCCAGCACTATGGACGGCACTGCCTACATCTGGCTCTAATTAGTCCATGGTTGTGTTCAGCCGAATGACCTCTGCCGGGAACACTCAGAATGAGGTTCTGAGTTATTGCAACATAGGAGCGTTTCACTGCTTTCAAGGCTTCTCAGGAAGAATTCCGGAATCTTCCTGACGACAGGCCTCCGGCTCTTCCGGGTGAACATCTCCTTGTAAATCCCTTGTGGTTTCTTGTACATCCGTGAAATTTGGCCAGGTTATGCAGTTTGCATTGCTGCACAACTGCGCCTGCCTACCTCGGCCGCGGTTGCAAACATTCAGGCGTGGCAGCCAGATAGGCTGGTCCCCGTAGGACACTGCCAGCGGACTGGGTATATCTGCTTCCCGTTCTTCTCACCTGAGTGCTACTGATTCCAGCTTTGACGGCTACACTCTACTCAACCGGAGCAGTAAGTGGAACCTCTACTTATGGCAGTTTGTGAAACTGTTGAGAACTAGAGCTCAGTTGTTTGGCACGCCACCACTCTCCATCCAGCACTATGGACGGCACTGCCTACATCTGGCTCTAATTAGTCGACGGTTGTGTTCATCCGAATGACCTCTGCCGGGGACACCCAGAATGATGTTCTGAGTTATTGCAACATAGGAGCGTTTCACTACTTTCAAGGCTTCTCAGGAAGAATTCCGGAATCTTGCTGCCGGCAGGCCTCCGGCAGTTCCGTATAAACATCTCCATGTAAATCCCCCGTGGTTTCTTGTACATCCGTGAAATTTGGCCAGGTTATGCAGTTTGCATTGCTGCACAATTGCGCCTGCCTAGCTCGGCCGCGGTTGCAAACATTCAGGCGTGGCAGCCAGATAGGCTGGTCCCCGTAGGACACTGCCAGCGGACTGTGTATATCTGGTTCCCGTTCTTCTCACCTGAGTATTACTGATTCAAGCTTTGACCGCTACACTCTACTCAACCGGAGCAGTAAGTTGAACCTCAACTTATGGCACTTTGTGAAAGTGATGAGAACTAGAGCTCAGTTGTTTGGCACGCCACCACTGTCCATCCAGCACTATGGACGGCACTGCCTACATCTGGCTCTAATTACTCCACGGTTGTGTTCAGCCAAATGTCCTCTGCCGGGAACACTCAGAATGAGGTTCTGAGTTATTGCAACATAGGAGCGTTTCACTGCTTTCAAGGCCTCTCAAGACGAATTCCAGAATCTTGCTGCCGGCAGGCCTCCGGCTGTTCCGGGTGAACATCTCCTTGGAAATCCCCCGTGGTTTCTTGTACATCCGTGAAATTTGTCCAGGTTATGCAGTTTGCATTGCTGCACAATTGCGCCTGGCTAGCTCGGCCGCGGTTGCAAACATTCAGGCGTGGCAGCCAGATAGGCTGGTCCCCGTAGGACACTGCCAGCGGACTGGGTATATCTGCTTCACGTTCTTCGCACCTGAGTGCTAATTATTCCAGCTTTGACGGCTACACTCTACTCAACCGGAGCAGTAAGTTGAACCTCAACTTATGGCACTTTGTGAAAGTGTTGAGAACTAGAGTTCAGTTGTTTGGCACGCCACCACTCTCCATTCAGCACTATGGACGGCACTGCCTACATCTGGCTCTAATTAGTCCATGGTTGTGTTCAGCCGAATGACCTCTGCCGGGAACACTCAGAATGAGGTTCTGAGTTATTGCAACATAGGAGCGTTTCACTGCTTTCAAGGCTTCTCAGGAAGAATTCCGGGATCTTGCTGCCGGCAGGCCTCCGGCAGTTCCGGGTCAACATCTCCTTGTAAATCCCCCGTGGTTTCTTGTACATCCGTGATATTTGGCCAGGTTATGCAGTTCGCATTGCTGCACAATTGCGCCTGCCTAGCTCAGCCACGGTTGCAAACATTCAGGCGTGGCAGCCAGATAGGCTGGTCCCCGTAGGACACTGCCAGCGGACTGGGTATATCTGGTTCCCGTTCTTCTCACCTGAGTACTACTGATTCAAGCTTTGACCGCTACACTCTACTCAACCGGAGCAATAAGTTGAACCTCAACTTATGGCACTTTGTGAAAGTGATGAGAACTAGAGCTCAGTTGTTTGGCACGCCACCACTGTCCATCCAGCACTATGGACGGCACTGCCTACATCTGGCTCTAATTACTCCACGGTTGTGTTCAGCCGAATGAACTCTGCCGGGAACACTCAGAATGAGGTTCTGAGTTATTGCAACATAGGAGCGTTTCACTGCTTTCAAGGCCTCTCAAGACGAATTCCAGAATCTTGCTGCCGGCAGGCCTCCGGCTCTTCCGGGTGAACATCTCCTTGTAAATCCCCCGTGGTTTCTTGTACATCCGTGAAATTTGGCCAGGTTATGCAGTTTGCATTCCAGCACAATTGCGCCTGCAAAGCTCGGCCGCGGTTGCAAACATTCAGGCATGTTAGCCAGATAGGCTGGTCCCCGTAGGACACTGCCAATTGACTGGGTATATCTGCTTCCCGTTCTTCTCACCTGAGTGCTACTGATTCCAGCTTTGACGGCTACACTCTACTCAACCGGAGCCGTAAGTTGAACCTCAACTTAGGGCACTTTGTGAAACTGTTGAGAACTAGAGCTCAGTTGTTTGGCACGCCACCACTGTCCATCCAGCACTATGGACTGCACTGCCTACATCTGGCTCTAATTAGTCTACCGTTGTGTTCAGCCGACTGACCTCTGCAGGGAACACTCAGAATGAGGTTCTCAGTTATTGCAACATAGGAGCGTTTCACTGCTTTCAAGGCTTCTCAGGAAGAATTCTGGAATCTTGCTGCCGGCAGGCCTCTGGCTGTTCCGGGTGAACATCTCCTTGTAAATCCCCCGTGGTTTCTTGTACACCCGTAAAATTTGACCAGGTTAAGCAGTTTGCATTGATGCACAATTGCACCTGCCTAGCTCGGCCGCGGTTGCAAACATTCTGGAGTGGCAGCCAGATAGGCTGGTCCCCGTAGGACACTGCCAGCGGACTCGGTATATCTGCTTCACGTTCTTCTCATCTGAGTACTACTGATTCCAGCTTTGAGGGCTACACTCTACTCAACCGGAGCAGTAAGTTGAACCTCAAGTTACGGCACTTTGTGAAAGTGATGAGAACTAGAGCTCAGTTGTTTGGCACGCCACCACTGTCCATCCAGCACTATGGACGGCACTGCCTACATCTGGCTCTAATTAGTCCATGGTTGTGTTCAGCCGAATGACCTCTGCCGGGAACACTCAGAATGAGGTTCTGAGTTATTGCAACAGAGGAGCGTTTCACTGCTTTCAGGGCTTCTCAGGAAGAATTCCGGAATCTTGCTGCCGGCAGGCCTCCTGCTGTTCGTGTGAACATCTCCTTGTAAATCACCGGCGGTTCCTTGTACACCCGTGAAATATGGCCAGGTTATGCAGTTTGCATTGCTGCACAATTGCGCCTGCCTAGCTCGGCCGCGGTTGCAAACATTCAGGCATGGCAGCCGGATAGGGTAGTCCCCGTAGGACACTGCCAGGGGACTGGGTATATCTGCTTCCCGTTCTTCTCACCTGAGTTCTACTGATTCCAGGTTTGACGGCTACACTCTACTCAACCGGAGTAGTAAGTTGAACCTCAACTTAGGGCAGTTTGTGAAACTGTTGAGAACTAGAGCTCAGTTGTTTGGCACGCCACCACTGTCCATCCAGCACTATGGACGGCACTGCCTACATCTGGCTCTAATTAGTCCACGGTTGTGTTCAGCTGAATGACCTCTGCCGGGAATACTCAGAATGAGGTTCTGAGTTATTGCAACATAGGATCGTTTCACTGCTTTCAAGGCTTCTCAGGAAGAATTCCGGAATCTTGCTGCCGGCAGGCCTATGGCTGTTCCGGGTGAAAATCTCCTTGTAAATCCCACGTGGTTTCTTGTACACCCGTGAAATTTGGCCAGGTTATGCAGTTTGCATTGCTGCACAATTGCGCCTGACGAGCTCGGCCGCGGTTGCAAACATTCAGGCATGGCAGCCAGATAGAATGGTCCCCGTAGGACACTGCCAGCATACTGGGTATATCTGCTTCCGATTCTTCTCACCTGAGTGCTACTGATTCCAGCTTTGACGGCTACACTCTACTCAACCGGAGCATTAAGTTGCACCTCAACTTATGGCACTTTGTGAAACTGTTGAGAACTAGAGCTCAGTTGTTTGGCACCCCACCACTGTCCATCCAGCACTATGGACGGCACTGCCTACATCTGGCTCTAATTAGTCCACGATTGTGTTCAGCCGAATGACCTCTGCCGGGAACAATCAGAATGAGGTTCTGAGTTATTGCAACATAGGAGCTTTTCACTGCTTTCAAGGATTCTCAGGAAGAATTCCGGAATTTTGCTGCCGGCAGGCCTCCGGCTGTTCCTGGTGAACATCTCCTTGTAAATCCCCCGTGGTTTCTTGTACACCCGTGAAATTTGGCCAGGTTATGCAGTTTGCATTGCTGCACAATTGTGCCTGCCTAGCTCGGCCGCGGTTACAAACATTCAGGCGTGGCAGCCAGATAGGCTGGTCCCCGTAAGACACTGCCAGCAGACTGAGTATATCAACTTCCCGTTCTTCTCACCTGAGTGCTACTGATTCCAGATTCGACGGCTACACTCTACTCAATCCGAGCAGTAAGTTGAACCTCAACTTATGGCACTTTGTGAAACTGTTGAGAACTAGAGCTCAGTTGTTTGGCACGCCAACACTGTCCATCCAGTACTATGGACGGAACTGCTTACATCTGGCTCTCATTAGTCCACGATTGTGTTCAGCCGCATGACATCTGCTGGGAATACTCAGAATGCGGTTCTGAGTTATTGCAACATAGGAGCGTTTCACTGCTTTCAAGGCTTCTCAGAAAGAATTCCGGAATCTTGATGCCAGCAGGCCTCCGGCTGTTCCGGGTGAACATCTCCTTGTAAATCCCCCGTGGTTTCTTGTACACCCGTGATATTTGCCCAGGTTATGCAGTTTGTATTGCTGCACAATTGCGCCTGCCAAGCACAGCCGAGGTTGCAAATATTCAGGCGTGGCAGCCAGATAGGCTGGTCCCCGTAGGACACTGCCAGCGGACTGGGTATATCTGCTTCGCGTTCTTCTCACGTGAGTGCTACTGATTCCAGCTTTGACGGCTACACTCTACTCAACGGGAGCATTAAGTTGCACCTCAACTTATGGCACTTTGTGAAACTGTTGAGAACTAGCGCTCAGTTGTTTGGCACGCCACCAATCTCCATCCAGCACTATGGACGGCACTGCCTACATCTGGCTCTAATTAGTCCACGGTTGTGTTCAGCCGAATGACCTCTGCCGGGAACACTCAGAATGAGGTTCTGAGTTATTGCAACACAGGAGCGTTTCACTGCTTTCAAGGCTTCTCAGGAAGAATTTCGGAATCTTGCTGCCGGCAGGCCCCCGGCTGTTCCGGGTGAACATCTCCTTGTAAATCCCCCGTGGTTTCTTGTACACCCGTGAAATTTGGCCAGGTTATGCAGTTTGCATTACTGCACAATTGCGCCTGCCTAGCTCGGCGGCGGTTGCAAACATTCAGGCGTGGCAGCCAGATAGGCTGGTCCCCGTAGGACTCTCCCAGCGGACTGGGTATATCTGCTTCCCGTTCTTCTCACCTGAGTGCTACTGATTCCAGCTTTGACGGCTACAGTCTACTCAACCGAAGCATTAAGTTGAACCTCTACTTATGGCACTTTGTGAAACTGTTGAGAACTAGAGCTCAGTTGTTTGGCACGCCACCACTGTCCATCCAGCACTATGGACGGCACTGCCTACATCTGGCTCTAATTAGTCCACGGTTGTGTTCAGCCGAATGACCTCTGCCGGCAACACTCAGAATGAGGTTCTGAGTTATTGCAACATAGGAGCGTTTCACTGCTTTCAAGGCTTCTCAGGAAGAATTCCGGAATCTTGCTGCCGGGTGGCCTCCCGCCCTTCCGGGTGAACATCTCCTTGTAAATCCCCCGTGGTTTCTTGTACACCCGTGAAATTTGGCCAGGTTATGCAGTTTGCATTGCTGCACAATTGCCCCTGCCTATCTCGGCCGCGGTTGCAAACATTCAGGCGTGGCAGCCAGATAGGCTGGTCCCCGTAGGACTCTGCCAGCGGACTGGGTATATCTGCTTCCCGTTCTTCTCACCTGAGTGCTACTGATTTCAGTTTGACGGCTGCACTCTACTCAAGCAGAGCAGTAAGTTGAACCTCAACTTATGGCACTTTGTGAAACTGTTGAGAACTAGAGCTCAGTTGTTTGGCACGATACCACTGTCCATCCAGCACTATGGACGTCACTGCCTACATCTGGCTCTAATTACTCCACGGTTGTGTTCAGCCGAATGACCTCTGCCGGCAACACTCAGAATGAGGTTCTGAGTTATTGCAACATAGGAGCGTTTCACTGCTTTCAAGGCTTCTCAGGAAGAATTCCGGAATCTTGCTGCCAGCAGGCCTCTGGCTGTTCCGGCTGAACATCTCCTTGTAAATCCCCCGTGGTTTCTTGTACACCCGTGAAATTCGGACAGGTTATGCAGTTTGCATTGCTGCACAATTGCGCCTGCCTAGCTCGGCCGCGGTTGCAAACATTCAGGCGTGGCAGCCAGATAGGCTGGTCCCGGTAGGACTCTGCCAGCCGACTGTGTATATCTGCTTCCCGTTCTTCTCACCTGAGTGCTACTGATTCCAGCTTTGACGGCTAAACTCTACTCAACCGGAGCAGTAAGTTGAACCTCAACTTATGGCACTTTGTGAAACTGTTGAGAACTAGAGCTCAGTTGTTTGGCACGCCACCACTGTCCATCCAGCACTATGGACGGCACTGCCTACATCTGGCTCTAATTGGTCCACGGTTGTGTTCAGCCGAATGACCTCTGCCAGGAACACTCAGAATGAGGTTCTGAGTTATTGCAACATAGGAGCGTTTTACTGCTTTCAAGGCTTCTCAGGAAGAATTCCGGAATCTTGCTGCCGGCAGGCCTCCGGCTCTTTCGGGGGAACATCTCCTTCTAAATCCCGCGTGGTTTCTTGTACACCCGTGAAATTTGGACAGGTTATGCAGTTTCCATTGCTGCACAATTGCCCCTGCCTAGCTCGGCCGCGGTTGCAAACATTCAGGCGTGGCAGCCAGATAGGCTGGTCCCCGTAGGACTCTGCCAGCCGACTGGGTATATCTGCTTCCCGTTCTTCTCACCTGAGTGCTACTGATTTCAGCTTTGACGGCTACACTCTACTCAACCGGAGCAGTAAGTTGAACCTCAACTTATGGCACTTTGTGAAACTGTTGAGAACTAGAGCTCAGTTGTTTGGCACGATACCACTGTCCATCCAGCACTATGGACGGAACTGCCTACATCTGGCTCTAATTAGTCCACGATTGTGTTCAGCCAAATGACCTCTGCTGGGAACACTCAGATTGAGTTCCTGAGTTACTGCAACATAGGAGCGTTTCACTGCTTTCAAGGCTTCTCAGGAAGAATTCCGGAATCTCGCTGCCGGCAGGCCTCCGGCTCTTCCGGGTGAACATCTCCTTATAAATCCCCCGTGGGTTCTTGTACACCCGTGAAATTTGGCCAGGTTATGCAGTTTGCATTGCTGCACAATTACGCCTGCCTAGCTCGGCCGCGGTTACAAACATTCAGGCGTGGCAGCCAGATAGGCTGGTCCCCGTAGGACACTGCCAGCGGACTGGGTATATCTGCTTACCATTCTTTTCACCTGAGTGCTACTGATTCCAGCTTTGACGGCTACACTCTACTCAACCGGAGCATTAAGTTGCACCTCAACTTATGGCACTTTGTGAAACTTTTGAGAACTAGCGCTCAGTTGTTTGGCACGCCACCACTCTCCATCCAGCACTATGGACGGCACTGCCTACATCTGGCTCCAATTAGTCCACGGTTGTGTTCAGCCGAATGACCTCTGCCGGGAACACTCAGAATGAGGTTCTGAGTTATTGCAACACAGGAGCGTTTCACTGCTTTCAAGGCTTCTCAGGAAGAATTCCGGAATCTTGCTGCCGGAAGGCTGCCGGCTGTTCCGGCTGAACATCTCCTTGTAAATCCCCCGTGGTTTCTTGTACACCCGTGAAATTTGGCCAGGTTATGCAGTTTGCATTACTGCACAATTGCGCCTGCCTAGCTCGGCCGCGGTTGCAAACATTCAGGCGTGGCAGCCAGATAGGCTGGTCCCCGTAGGACTCTGCAAGCGGACTGGGTATATCTGCTTCCCGTTCTTCTCACCTGAGTGCTACTGATTCCAGCGTTGACGGCTACAGTCTACTCAACCGGAGCATTAAGTTGAACCTCTACGTATGGCACTTTGTGAAACTGTTGAAAACTAGAGCTCAGTTGTTTGGCACGCCACCACTGTCCATCCAGCACTATGGACGGCACTGCCTACATCTGGCTCTAATTAGTCCACGGTTGTGTTCAGCCGAATGACCTCTGCCGGGAATACTCAGAATGAGGTTCTGAGTTATTGCAACATAGGAGCGTTTCACTGCTTTCAAGGCTTCTCAGGAAGAATTCCGGAAACTTGCTGCCGGCAGGCCTCTGGCTGTTCCGGGTGAAATTCTCCTTGTAAATCCCCCGTGGTTTCTTGTACACCCGTGAAATTTGGACAGGTTATGCAGTTTGCATTGCTGCACAATTGGGCCTGACTCGCTCGGCCGCGGTTGCAAACATTCAGGAGTTATAGCCAGATAGGCTGTACCCGTAGGACACTGCCAACGGACTGGGTATATCTGCTTCCCGTTCTTCTCACCTGAGTTCTACTGATTCCAGCTTTGACGGCTACACTCTACTCAACCCGAGCATTAAGTTGAACCTCAACTTACGGCATTTTGTGAAACTGTTGAGAACTAGCGCTCAGTTGTTTGGCACGCCACCACTGTCCATCAAGCACTATGGACGGCACTGCCTACATCTGGCTCTAATTAGTCCACGTTTTTGTTCAGCCGAATGACCTCTGCTGGGAACACTCAGATTGAGGTTCTGAGTTATTGCAACACAGGAGCGCTTCACTGCTTTCAAGGCTTCTGAGGACGAATTCCGGAATCTTGCTGCCGGCAGGCCTCCGGCTGTTCCGGGTGAACATCTCCTTGTAAATCCCCCGTGGTTTCTTGTACACCCGTGAAATTTGGACAGGTTATGCAGTTTGCATTGCTCCTCAATTGCGCCTGCCTATCTCGGCCGCGGTTACAAACATTCGGGCGTGGCAGCCAGATAGGCTGGTCCCCGTAGGACACTGCCAGCGGACTGGGTATATCTGCTTCCCGTTCTTCTCACCTGAGTGCTACTGATTCCAGCTTTGACGGCTACACTCTACTCAACCGGAGCAGTAAGTTGAACCTCAACTCATGGCACTTGGTGACAGTGTTGAGAACTAGAGCTCAGTTGTTTGGCACGCCACCACTGTCCATCCAGCACTATGGACGGCACTGCCTACATCTGGCTCTAATTAGTCCACGGTTGTGTTCAGCCGAATGACCTCTGCCAGCAACACTCAGAATGAGGTTCTGAGTTATTGCAACATAGGAGCGTTTCACTGCTTTCAAGGCTTCTCAGGAAGAATTCCGGAATCTTGCTGCCAGCAGGCCTCTGGCTGTTCTGGGTGAACATCTCCTTGTAAATCCCCCGTGGTTTCTTGTACACCCGTGAAGTGCAGCCAGGTTATGCAGTTTGCATTGCTGCACAATTGCGCCTGCCTAGCTCGGCCGCGGTTGCAAACATTCAGGCGTGGCAGCCAGATAGGCTGGTCCCCGTAGGACTCTGCCAGCCGACTGGGTATATCTGCTTCCCGTTCTTCTCACCTGAGTGCTACTGATTCCAGCTTTGACGGCTACACTCTACTAAACGGGACCATTAAGTTGCACCTCAACTTATGGCACTTTGTGAAACTGTTGAGAACTAGCGCTCAGTTGTTTGGCACGCCACCACTCTCCATCCAGCACTATGGACGGCACTGCCTACATCTGGCTCTAATTAGTCCACGATTGTGTTCAGCAGAATGACCTCTGTCGGGAACACTCAGAATGAGATTCTGAGTTATTGCAACACAGGAGCGTTTCACTGCTTTCAAGGCTTCTCAGGAAGAATTCCGGAATCTTGCTGCCGGCAGGCCTCCGGCTCTTCCGGGTGAACATCTCCTTGTAAATCCCCCGTGGTTTCTTGTACACCCGTGAAATTTGGACAGGTTAGGCAGTTTGCATTTCTGCACAATTGCCCCTGCTAGCTCGGCCGCGGTTGCAAACATTCAGGCGTGGCAGCAAGATAGGCTGGTCCCCGTAGGACTCTGCCAGCGGACTGGGTATATCTGCTTCCCGTTCTTCTCACCTGAGTGCTACTGATTTCAGCTTTGACGGCTACACTCTACTCATCCGGAGCAGTAAGTTGAACCTCAACTTGGCACTTTGTGAAACTGTTGAGAACTAGAACTCAGTTGTTTGGCACGATACCACTGTCCTTCCAGCACTATGGACGGAACTGCCTACATCTGGCTCTAATTGGTCCACGGTTGTGTTCAGCCGAATGACCTCTGCCAGGAAAACTCAGAATGAGGTTCTGAGTTACTGCAACATAGGAGCGTTTCACTGCTTTCAAGGCTTCTCAGGAAGAATTCCGGAATCTTGCTGCCGGCATGCCTCCGGCTGTTCGGGGTGAACATCTCCTTGTAAATCCCCCGTGGTTTCTTGTACACCCGTGAAATTTGGCCAGGTTATGCAGTTTGCATTGCTGCACAATTGCGCCTGCCTAGCTCGGCCGCGGTTACAAACATTCAGGCGTGGCAGCCAGATAGGCTGGTCCCCGGAGGACTCTGCCAGCCGACTGGGTATATCTGCTTCCCGTTCTTCTCACCTGAGTGCTACTGATTCCAGCTTTGACGGCTACAGTCTACTCAACCGGAGCATTAAGTTGAACCTCAACTTATGGCACTTTGTGAAACTGTTGAGAACTAGAGCTCAGTTGTTTGGTACTCCACAACTGTCCATCCAGCACTATGGACGGCACTGCCTACATCTGGCTCTAATTAGTCCACGGTTGTCTTCAGCCGAATGACCTCTGCTGGCAACACTCAGAATGAGGTTCTGAGTTATTGCAACATAGGAGCGTTTCACTACTTTCAAGGCTTCTCAGGAAGAATTCCGGAGTCTTGATGCCGGCAGGCCTCCGGCTCTTCCGAGTGAACATCTCCTTATAAATCCCCCGTGGTTTCTTGTACACCCGTGAAATTTGGGTATGCAGTTTGCATTGCTGCACGATTGCGCCTGCCTAGCTCGGCCGCGGTTGCAAACATTCAGGCGTGGCAGCCAGATAGGCTGGTCCCCGTAGGACACTGCCAGCGGACTGGGTATATCTGCTTACCATTCTTTTCACCTGAGTGCTACTGATTCCAGCTTTGACGGCTACACTCTACTCAACCGGAGCATTAAGTTGTACCTCAACTTGTGGCACTTTGTGAAACTTTTGAGAACTAGCGCTCAGTTGTTTGGCACGCCACCACTCTCCATCCAGCACTATGGACGGCACTGCCTACATCTGGCTCCAATTAGTCCACGGTTGTGTTCAGCCGAATGACCTCTGCCGGGAACACTCAGAATGAGGTTCTGAGTTATTGCAACACAGGAGCGTTTCACTGCTTTCAAGGCTTCTCAGGAAGAATTCCGAAATCTTGCTGCCGGAAGGCTGCCGGGTGTTCCGGCTGAACATCTCCATGTAAATCCCCCGTGGTTTCTAGTACACCCGTGAAATTTGGCCAGGTTATGCAGTTTGCATTACTGCACAATTGCGCCTGCCTAGCTCGGCCGCCGTTGCAAACATTCAGGCGTGGCAGCCAGATAGGCTAGTCCCCGTAGGACTCTGCAAGCGGACTGGGTATATCTGCTTCCCGTTCTTCTCACCTGAGTGCTACTGATTCCAGCGTTGACGGCTACAGTCTACTCAACCGGAGCATTAAGTTGAACCTCTACGTATGGCACTTTGTGAAACTGTTGAGAACTAGAGCTCAGTTGTTTGGCACGCCACCACTGTCCATCAAGCACTATGGACGGCACTGCCTACATCTGGCTCTAATTAGTCCACGTTTGTGTTCAGCCGAATGACCTCTGCTGGGAACACTCAGATTGAGGTTCTGAGTTATTGCAACACAGGAGCGCTTCACTGCTTTCAAGGCTGCTCAGGAAGAATTCCGGAATCTTGCTGCCGGCAGGCCTCCGGCTGTTCCGGGTGAACATCTCCTTGTAAATCCCCCGTGGTTTCTTGTACACCCGTGAAATTTGGCCAGGTTATGCAGTTTGCATTGCTGCACAATTGCGCCTGCCTAGCTCGGCCGCGGTTGCAAACATTCAGGCGTGGCAGCCATAAAGGCTGGGCCCGTAGGACTCTGCCAGCGGACTGGGTATATGTGCTTCCCGTTCTTCTCACCTGAGTGCTACTGATTTCAGGTTTGATGGCTGCACTCTACTCAAGCAGAGCAGTAAGTTGAACCTGAACTTATGGCACTTTGTGAAACTGTTGAGAACTAGAGCTCAGTTGTTTGGCTCGCCACCACTGTCCATCCAGCACTATGGACAGCACTGCCTACATCTGGCTCTAATTAGTCCACTATTGTGTTCAGCCGAATGACCTCTGCTGGGAATACTCAGAATGCGGTTCTGAGTTCTTGCAACATAGGAGCGTTTCACTGCTTTCAAGGCTTCTCAGGAAGAATTCCGGAATCTTGCTGCCGGCAGGCCTCCGGCTCTTCTGGGTGAACATCTCCTTGTAAATCCCCCGTGGTTTCTTGTACACCCTTGAAATTTGGACAGGTTATGCAGTTTGCATTTCTGCACAATTGCCCCTGCTAGCTCCGCCGCGGTTGCAAACATTCAGGCGTGGCAGCCAGATAGGCTGGTCCCCGTAGGACTCTGCCAGCCGACTGGGTATATCTGCTTCCCGTTCTTCTCACCTGAGTGCTACTTATTTCAGCTTTGACGGCTACACTCTACTCAACCGGAGGAGTAAGTTGAACCTCAACTTATGGCACTTTGTGAAACTGTTGAGAACTAGAACTCAGTTGTTTGGCACGATACCACTGTCCATCCAGCACTATGGAACGAACTGCCTACATCTGTCTCTAATTAGTCGACGATTGTGTTCAGCCGAATGACCTCTGCTGGGAACACTCAGATTGAGGTTCTGAGTTACTGCAACATAGGAGCGTTTCACTGCTTTCAAGGCTTCTCAGGAAGAATTCCGGAATCTTGCTGCCGGCAGGCCTCCGGCTGTTCTGGGTGAACATCTCCTTGTAAATCCCCCGTGGTTTCTTGTACACCCGTGAAATTTGGCCAGGTTATGCAGTTTGCATTACTGCACAATTGTCCCTGCCTAGCTCGGCCGCGGTTACAAACATTCAGGCGTGGCAGCCAGATAGGCTGGTCCCCGTAGGACACTGCCAGCGGACTGGGTATATCTGCTTCCCGTTCTTCTCACCTGAGTGCTACTGATTTCAGCTTTGACGGCTGCACTCTACTCAAGCAGAGCAGTAAGTTGAACCTCAACTTATGGCACTTTGTGAAACTGTTGAGAACTAGAGCTCAGTTGTTTGGCACGCCACCACTGTCCATCCAGCACTATGGACGGCACTGCCTACATCTGGCTCTAATTAGTCCACGGTTGTGTTCAGCCGAATGACCTCTGCCGGCAACACTCAGAATGAGGTTCTGAGTTATTGCAACATAGGAGCATTTCACTGCTTTCAAGGCTTCTCAGGAAGAATTCCGGAATCTTGCTGCCAGCAGGCCTCTGGCTGTTCCGGGTGAACATCTCCTTGTAAATCCCCCGTGGTTTCTTGTACACCCGTGAAGTGAAGCCAGGTTATGCAGTTTGCTTTGCTGCACAATTGCGCCTGCCTAGCTCGGCCGCGGTTGCAAACATTCAGGCGTGGCAGCCAGATAGGCTGGTCCCCGTAGGACTCTCCCAACGGACTGGGTATATCTGCTTCCCGTTCTTCTCACCTGAGTGCTACTGATTCCAGCTTTGACGGCTACAGTCTACTCAACCGGAGCATTAAGTTGAACCTCTACTTATGGCACTTTGTGAAACTGTTGACAACTAGAGCTCAGTTGTTTGGCACGCCACCACTGTCCATCCAGCACTATGGACGGCACTGCCTACAGCTGGCTCTAATTAGTCCACGGTTGTGTTCAGCCGAATGACCTCTACCGGGAATACTCAGAATGAGGTTCTGAGTTATTGCAACATAGGAGCGTTTCACTGCTTTCAAGGCTTCTCAGGAAGAATTCCGGAATCTTGCTGCCGGCAGGCCTCTGGCTGTTCCGGGTGAACATCTCCTTATAAATCCCCCGTGGTTTCTTGTACACCCGTGAAATTTGGCCAGGTTATGCAGTTTGCATTGTTGCACAATTGCGCCTGCCTCAATCGGCCGCGGTTGCAAACATTCAGGCGTGGCAGCCTGATAGGCTGTACCCGTAGGACACTGCCAGCGGACTGGGTATATCTGCTTCCCGTTCTTCTCACCTGAGTGCTACTGATTCCAGCTTTGACGGCTACACTCTAATCAACCGGAGCATTAAATTGAACCTCAACTTATGGCATTTTGTGAAACTGTTGAGAACTAGCGCTCAGTTGTTTGGCACGCCACCACTGTCCATCAAGCACTATGGACGGCACTGCCTACATCTGGCTCTAATTAGTCGACGGTTGTGTTCAGCCGAATGACCTCTGCCGGGAACACTCAGAATGAGGTTCTGAGTTATTGCAACACAGGAGCGTTTCACTGCTTTCAAGGCTTCTCAGGAAGAATTCCGGAATCTTGCTGCCAGCAGGCCTCAGGCTGTTCCGGGTGAACATCTCCTTGTAAATCCCCCGTGGTTTCTTGTACACCCGTGAAATTTGGACAGGTTATGCAGTTTGCATTGCTGCACAATTGCGCCAGCCTATCTCGGCCGCGGTTACAAACATTCAGGCGTGGCAGCCAGATAGGCTGGTCCCCGTAGGACACTGCCAGCGGACTGGGTATATCTGCTTCCCGTTCTTCTCACCTGAGTGCTACTGATTCCAGCTTTGATGGCAACACTCTACTCAACCGGAGGAGTAAGTAGAACCTCAACTTATGGCACTTTGTGAAACTGTTGAGAACTAGAGCTCAGTTGTTTGGCACGGCACCACTGTCCATCTAGCACTATGGACGGCACTGCCTACATCTGGCTCTAATTAGTCCACGGTTGTGTTCAGCCGAATGACCTCTGCCGGCAACACTCAGAATGAGGTTCTGAGTTATTGCAACATAGGAGCGTTTCACTGCTTTCAAGGCTTCTAAGGAAGAATTCCGGAATCTTGATGCCGGCAGGACTCCGGCTCTTCCGAGTGAACATCTCCTTATAAATCCCCCATGGTTTCTTGTACACCCGTGAAGTTTGGACAGGTTATGCAGTTTGCATTGCTGCACAATTGCGCCTGCCTAGCTCGGCCGCGGTTGCAAACATTCAGGCGTGGCAGCCATATAGGCTGGCCCCCGTAGGACTCTGCCAGCGGACTGGGTATATCTGCTTCCCGTTCTTCTCACCTGAGTGCTACTGATTCCAGCTTTGACGGCTACACTCTACTCAACCGGAGCAGTAAGTTGAACCTCAACTTATGGCACTTTGTGAAAATGTTGAAAACTAGAGCTCAGTTGTTTGGCACGCCACCACTGTCCATCCAGCACTATGGACGGCACTGCCTACATCTGGCTCTAATTAGACCACGGTTGTGTTAAGCCGAATGACCTCTGCCGGGAACACTCAGAATGAGGTTCTGAGTTATTGCAACATAGGAGCGTTTCACTGCTTTCAAGGCTTCTCAGGAAGAATTCCGGAATCTTGCTGCCGGCAGGCCTCCGGCCCTTCCGGGTGAACATCTCCTTGTAAATCCCCCGGGGTTTTGTACACCCGTGAAATTTGGCCAGGTTATGCAGTTTGCATTGCTGCACAATTGCCCCTGCCTAGCTCGGCCGTGGTTGCAAACATTCAGGCGTGGCAGCCAGATTGGAAGGTCCCCGTAGGACTCTGCCAGCGGACTGGGTATATCTGCTTCCCGTTCTTCTCACCTGAGTGCTACTGATTTCAGTTTGACGGCTGCAATCTACTCAAGCAGAGCAGTAAGTTGAACCTCAACTTATGGCACTTTGTGAAACTGTTGAGAACTAGAGCTCAGTTGTTTGGCACGCCACCACTGTCCATCCAGCACTATGGACGGCACTGCCTACATCTGGCTCTAATTAGTCCACGGTTGTGTTCAGCCGAATGACCTCTGCCGGCAACACTCAGAATGAGGTTCTGAGTTATTGCAACATAGGAGCGTTTCACTGCTTTCAAGGCTTCTCAGGAAGAATTCCGGAATCTTGCTGCCAGCAGGCCTCTGGCTGTTCCGGGTGAACATCTCCTTGTAAATCCCCCGTGGTTTCTTGTACACCCGTGAACTGCGGCCAGGTTATGCAGTTTGCATTGCTGCACAATTGCGCCTGCCTAGCTCGGCCGCGGTTGCAAACATTCAGGCGTGGCTGCCAGATAGGCTGGTCCCCGTAGGACTATGCCAGCCGACTGGGTATATCTGCTTCTCGTTCTACTCACCTGAGTGCTACTGATTACAGCTTTGACGGCTACACTCTACTCAACCGGAGCAGTAAGTTGAACCTCAACTTATGGCACTTGGTGAAAGTGTTGAGAACTAGAGCTCAGTTGTTTGGCACGCCACCACTGTCCATCCAGCACTATGGACGGCACTGCCTACATCTGGCTCTAATTAGTCCACGGTTGTGTTCAGCCTAATGACCTCTGCCGGCAACACTCAGAATGAGGTTCTGAGTTATTGCAACATAGGAGCGTTTCACTGCTTTCAAGGCTTCTCAGGAAGAATTCCGGAGTCTTTATGCCGGCAGGCCTCCGGCTCTTCCGAGTGAACATCTCCTTATAAATCCCCCGTGGTTTCTTGTACACCCGTGAAATTTGGACAGGTTATGCAGTTTGCATTGCTACACAATTGCCCCTGCCTAGCTCAGCCGCGGTTGCAAACATTCAGGCGTGGCAGCCATATAGGCTGGCCCCCGTAGGACTCTGCCAGCGGACTGGGTATATCTGCTTCCCGTTCTTCTCTCCTGAGTGCTACTGATTTCAGCTTTTACAGCTGCACTCTACTCAAGCAGAGCAGTAAGATGAACCTCAACTTATGGCACTTTGTGAAACTGTTGAGAACTAGAGCTCAGTTGTTTGGCACGCCACCACTGTCCATCCAGCACTATGGACGGCACTGCCTACATCTGGCTCTAATTAGTCCACGGTTGTGTACAGCCGAATGACCTCTGCCGGCAACACTCAGAATGAGGTTCTGAGTTATTGCAACATATGAGCGTTTCACTGCTTTCAAGGCTTCTCAGGAAGAATTCCGGAATCTTGCTGCCGGCAGGATTCCGGCTTTTCCGGGTGAACATCTCCTTGTAAATCCCCCGTGGTTTCTTGTACACCCTTGAAATTTGGACAGGTTATGCAGTTTGCATTTCTGCACAATTGCCCCTGCTAGCTCGGCCGCGGTTGCAAACATTCAGGCGTGGCAGCCAGATAGGCTGGTCCCCGTAGGACTCTGCCAGCCGACTGGGTATATCTGCTTCCGGTTCTTCTCACCTGAGTGCTACTGATTTCAGCTTTGACGGCTACACTCTACTCTACCGGAGCAGTAAGTTGAACCTCAACTTATGGCACTTTGTGAAACTGTTGAGAACTAGACTCAGTTGTTTGGCACGATACCACTGCCCATCCAGCACTATGGACGGCACTGCCTACATCTGGCTCTAATTAGTCCACGATTGTGTTCAGCGGAATGATCTCTGCTGGGAACACTCAGATTGAGGTTCTGAGTTACTGCAACATAGGAGCGTTTCACTGCTTTCAAGGCTTCTCAGGAAGAATACAGGAATCTTGCTTCCGGCAGGCCTCCGGCTGTTCCGGGTGAACATCTCCTTGTAAATCCCCCGTGGTTTCTTGTACACCCGTGAAATTTGGCCAGGTTATGCAGTTTGCATTGCTGCACAATTGCGCCTGCCTAGCTCGGCCGCGGTTGCAAACATTCAGGCGTGGCAGCCAGATAGGCTGGTCCCCGTAGGACTCTGCCAGCGGACTGGGTATATCTGCTTCCCGTTCTTCTCACCTGAGTGCTACTGATTCCAGCTTTGACGGCTACACTCTACTCAACCGGAGCAGTAAGTTGAACCTCAACTTATGGCACTTTGTGAAATTGTTGAGAACTAGAACTCAGTTGTTTGGCACGATACCACTGTCCATCCAGCACTATGGACGGAACTGCCTACATCTGGCTCTAATTAGTCCACGATTGTCTTCAGCCGAATGACCTCTGCTGGGAACACTCAGATTGAGGTTCTGAGTTACTGCAACATAGGAGCGTTTCACTGCTTTCAAGGCTTCTCAGGAAGAATACCGGAATCTTGCTGCCGGCAGGCCTCCGGATGTTCGGGGTGAACATCTCCTTGTAAATCCCCCGTGGTTTCTTGTACACCCGTGAAATTTGGACAGGTTATGCAGTTTGCATTGCTGCACAATTGCGCCTGCCTAGCTCGGCCGCGGTTGCAAACGTTCAGGCGTGGCAGCCATATAGGCTGGCCCCCGTAGGACTCTGCCAGCGGACTGGGTATATCTGCTTCCCGTTCTTCTCACCTGAGTGCTACTGATTCCAGCGTTGACGGCTACACTCTACTAAACCGAAGCAGTAAGTTGAACCTCAACTTATGGCACTTTGTGAAAATATTGAGAACTAGAGCTCAGTTGTTTGGCACGCCACCACTGTCCATCCAGCACTATGGACGGCACTGCCTACATCTGGCTCTAATTAGTCCACGATTGTGTTCAGTCGAATGACCTCTGCCGGCAACACTCAAAATGAGGTTCTGAGTTATTGCAACATAGGAGCGTTTCACTGCTTTCAAGGCTTCTCAGGAAGAATTCCGGAATCTTGCTGCCGGCAGTCCTCCGGCTGTTCCGGGTGAACATCTCCTTGTAAATCCCCCGTGGTTTCTTGTACACCCGTGAAATTTGGCCACGTTATGCAGTTTGCATTGCTGCACAATTGCGCCTGCCTAGCTCAGCCGCGTTTACAAATATTCAGGCGTGGCAGCCAGATAGGCTGGTCCCCGTACGAAACTGCCTGCGGACTGGGTATATCTGCTTCCCGTTCTTCTCACCTGAGTGCTACTGATTCCAGCTTTGATGGCTACACTCTACTCAACCGGAGCATTAAGTTGAACCTCAACTTATGGCACTTTGTGCAAGTGTTGAGAACTAGAACTCAGTTGTTTGGCACGCCAACACTGTCCATCCAGCACTATGGACGGCACTGCCTACATCTGGCTCTAATTAGTCCACGGTTGTGTTCAGCCGAATGACCTCTGCCGGGAACACTCAGATTGAGGTTCTGAGTTATTGCAACATAGGAGCGTTTCACTGCTTTCAAGGCTTCTCAGGAAGAATTCCCGAATCTTGCTGCCGGCAAGCCTCCGGCTCTTCCGGGTGAACATCTCCTTGTAAATCCCCCGTGGTTTCTTGTACACCCGTGAAATTTGGCCAGGTTATGCAGTTTGCATTGCTGCACAATTGGGCCTGCCTAGCTCGGCCGCGGTTGCAAACATTCAGTCGTGGCAGCCTGATAGGCTGGTCCCCGTAGGACTCTGCCAGCGGACTGGGTATATCTGCTTCCCGTTCTTCTCACCTGAGTGCTACTGATTTCAGCTTTGACGGCTGCACTCTACTCAACCGGAGCAGTAAGTTGAACCTCAACTTATGGCACTTTGTGAAAGTGATGAGAACTAGATCTCAGTTGTTTGGCACGCCACAACTGTCCATCCAGCACTATGGACGGCACTGCCTACATCTGGCTCTAATTAGTCCACGGTTGTGTTCAGCCGAATGACCTCTGCCAGGAACACTCAGAATGAGGTTCTGAGTTATTGCAACATAGGAGCGTTTCACTGCTTTCAAGGCTTCTCAGGAAGAATTCCGGAATCTTGCTGCCGGCAGGCCTCCGGCTCTTCCGGGTGAACATCTCCTTGTAAATCCCCCGTGGTTTCTTGTACACCCGTGAAATTTGGCCAGGTTATGCAGTTTGCATTTCTGCACAATTGCGCCTGCCTAGCTCAGCCGCGGTTGCAAACATTCAGGCGTGGCAGCCAGATAGGCTGGTCCCGTAGGACTCTGCCAGCCGACTGGGTATATCTGCTTCCCGTTCTTCTCACCTGAGTGCTTCTGATTTCAGCTTTGACGGCTACACTCTACTCAACCGGAGCAGTAAGTTGAACCTCAACTTATGGCACTTTGTGAAACTGTTGAGAACTAGAACTCAGTTGTTTGGCACGATACCACTGTCCATCCAGCACGATGGACGGAACTGCCTACATCTGGCTCTAATTAGTCCACGATTGTGTTCAGCCGAATGACCTCTGCTGGGAACACTCAGATTGAGGTTCTGAGTTACTGCAACATAGGAGCGTTTCAGTGCTTTCAAGGCTTTTCAGGAAGAATTCCGGAACCTTGCTACCGGCAGGCCTCCGGCTGTTCCGGGTGAACATCTCCTTGTAAATCCCCCGTGGTTTCTTGTACACCCGTGAAGTTTGGCCAGGTTATGCAGTTTGCATTGCTGCACAATTGTCCCTGCCTAGCTCGGCCGCGGTTACAAACATTCAGACGTGGCAGCCAGATAGGCTGGTCCCCGTAGGACTCTGCCAGCGGACTGGGTATATCTGCTTCCCGTTCTTCTCACCTGAGTGCTACTGATTTCAGCTTTGACGGCTGCACTCTACTCAAGCACAGCAGTAAGTTGAACCTCAACTTATGGCACTTTGTGAAACTGTTGAGAACTAGAGCTCAGTTGTTTGGCACGCCACCACTGTCCATCCAGCACTATGGACGGCACTGCCTACATCTGGCTCTAATTAGTCCACGGTTGTGTTCAGCCGAATGACCTCTGCCGGCAACACTCAGAATGAGGTCCTGAGTTATTGCAACATAGGAGCGTTTCACTGCTTTCAAGGCTTCTCAGGAAGAATTCCGCAATCTTGCTGCCAGCAGGCCTCTGACTGTTCCGGGTGAACATCTCCTTGTAAATCCCCCGTGGTTTCTTGTACACCCGTGAAATGTGGCCAGGTTACGCAGTTTGCATTGCTGCACAATTGCGCCTGCCTAGCTCAGCCGCGGTTGCAAACATTCAGGCGTGGCTGCCTGATAGGCTGGTCCTCATAGGACTCTGCCAGCCGACTGGGTATATCTGCTTCCCGTTCTTCTCACCTGAGTGCTACTGATTTCAGCTTTGACCGCTGCACTCTACTCAAGCAGAGCAGTAAGTTGAACCTCAACTTATGGCACTTTGTGAAACTGTTGAGAACTAGAGCTCAGTTGTTTGGCACGCCACCACTGTCCATCCAGCACTATGGACGGCACTGCCTACATCTGGCTCTAATTAGTCCACGGTTGTGTTCAGCCGAATGACCTATGCCGGCAACACTCAGAATGAGGTTCTGAGTTATTGCAACATAGGAGCGTTTCACTGCTTTCAATGCTTCTTAGGAAGAATTCCGGAATCTTTTGGCCGGCAGGCCACCGTCTCTACCGGGTAAACATCTCCTTGTAAATCCCCCGTGGTTTCTTGTACACCCGTGAAATTTGGCCAGGTTATGCAGTTTGCATTGCTGCACAATTGCGCCTGCCTAGCTCGGCCGCGGTTGCAAACATTCAGGCGTGGCAGCCAGATAGGCTGGTCCCCGTAGGACTCTGCCAGCCGACTGGGTATTTCTGCTTCCCGTTCTTCTCACCTGAGTGCTACTGATTCCAGCTTTGACGGCTACACTCTACTCAACCGGAGCAGTAAGTTGAACCTCAACTTATGGCACTTTGTGAAACTGTTGAGAACTAGAGCTCAGTTGTTTGGCACGCCACCACTCTCCATCCAGCACTATGGACGGCACGGCCTACATCTGGCTCTAATTAGTCCACGGTTGTGTTCAGCCGAATGACCTCTGCCAGGAACACTCAGAATGAGGTTCTGAGTTATTGCAACATAGGAGCGTTTCACTGCTTTCAAGGCTTCTCAGGAAGAATTCCCGAAACTTGCTGCCGGCAAGCCTCCGGCTCTTCCGGGTGAACATCTCCTTGTAAATCCCCCGTGGTTTCTTGTACACCCGTGAAATTTGGCCAGGTTATGCAGTTTGCATTGCTGCACAATTGCCCCTGCCTAGCTCGGCCGCGGTTGCAAACATTCAGGCGTGACAGCCGGATAGTCTGGTCCCCGTAGGACTCAGCCATGGGACTGGGTATATCTGGTTCCCGTTCTTCTCACCTGAGTGCTACTGATTTCAGCTTTGAAGGCTATACTCTACTCAACCGGAGCAGTAAGTTGAACCTCAACTTATGGCACTTTGTGAAACTGTTGAGAACTAGAACTCAGTTGTTTGGCACGATACCACTGTCCATCCAGCACTATGGACGGAACTGCCTACATCTGGCTCTAATTAGTCCACGATTGTGTTCAGCCGAATGACCTCTGCTGGGAACACTCAGATTGAGGTTCTGAGTTACTGCAACAAAGGAGCGTTTCACTGCTTTCAAGGCTTCTCAGGAAGAATACCGGAATCTTGCTGCCGGCAGGCCTCCGGCTGTTCCCGGGGAACATCTCCTTGTAAATCCCCCGTGGTTTCTTGTACACCCGTGAAATTTGGCCAGGTTATAAAGTTTGCATTGCTGCACAATTGCGCCTGCCTAGCTCGGCCGCGGTTGCAAACATTCAGGCATGGCAGCCAGATAGGCTGGTCCCCGTAGGACTCTGCCAGCCGTCTGGGTATATCTGCTTCCCGTTCTTCTCACCTGAGTGCTACTGATTTCAGCTTTGACGGCTGCACTCTACTCAAGCAGAGCAGTAAGTTGAACCTCAACTTATGGCACTTTGTGAAACTGTTGAGAACTAGAGCTCAGTTGTTTGGCACGCCACCACTCTCCATCCAGCACTATGGACGGCACTGCCTACATCTGGCTCTAATTAGTCCACGGTTGTGTTCAGCCTAATGACCTCTGCCAGGAACACTCAGAATGAGGTTCTGAGTTATTGCAACATAGGAGCGTTTCACTGCTTTCAAGGCTTCTCAGAAAGAATTCCGGAATCTTGCTGCCGGCAGGCCTCGGGCTCTTCCGGGTGAACATCTCCTTGTAAATCCGCCGTGGTTTCTTGTACACCCGTGAAATTTGGCCAGGTTATGCAGTTTGCATTGCTGCACAATTGCCCCTGCCTAGCTCGGCCGCGGTTGCAAACATTCAGGCGTGACAGCCGGAAAGTCTGGTCCCCGTAGGACTCTGCCAGGGGACTGGGTATATCTGGTTCCCGTTCTTCTCACCTGAGTTCTACTGATTTCAGCTTTGAAGGATACACTCTACTCAACCGGAGCAGTAAGTTGAACCTCAACTTATGGCACTTTGTGAAACTGTTGAGAACTAGAGCTCAGTTGTTTGGCACGATACCAATGTCCATCCAGCACTATGGACGGAACTGCCTACATCTGGCTCTAATTAGTCCACGATTGTGTTCAGCCGAATGACCTCTGCTGGGAACACTCAGATTGAGGTTCTGAGTTACTGCAACATAGGAGCGTTTCACTGCTTTCAAGGCTTCTCAGGAAGAATTCTGGAATCTTGATGCCGGCAGGCCTCCGGCTGTTCCGGGTGAACATCTCCTTGTAAAACCCCGTGGTTTCTTGTACACCCGCGAAATTTGGCCAGGTTATGCAGTTTGCATTGCTGCACAATTGCCCCTGCCTAGCTCGGCCACGGTTAAAAACATTCAGGCGTGGCAGCCAGATAGGCTGGTCCCCGTAGGACTCTGCCAGCGGACTGGGTGTATCTGCTTCCCGTTCTTCTCACCTGAGTGCTACTGATTTCAGCTTTGACGGCTACACTCTACTCAACCGGAGCAGTAAGTTGAACCTCAACTTATGGCACTTTGTGAAAATGTTGAGAACTAGAGCTCAGTTGTTTGGCACGCCACCACTCTCCATCCAGCACTATGGACGGCATTGCCTACTTCTGGCTCTAATTAGTCCACGATTGTGTTCAGCCGAATGACCTCTGCCGGCAACACTCAGAATGAGGTTCTGAGTTATTGCAACATAGGAGCGTTTCACTGCCTTCAAGGCTTCTCAGGAAGAATTCCGGAATCTTGCTGCCGGCAGGCCTCCGGCTGTTCCGGGTGAACATCTCCTTGTAAATCCCCCGTGGTTTCTTGTACACCCGTGAAATTTGGCCAGGTTATGCAGTTTGCATTGCTGCACAATTGCGCCTGCCTAGCTCGGCCGCGGTTACAAACATTAAGCCGTGGCAGCCAGATAGGCTGGTCCCCGTACGACAGTGCCTGCGGACTGGGTATATCTGCTTCCCGTTCTTCTCACCTGAGTGCTACTGATTCCACCTTTCACGGCTACACTCTACTCAACCGGAGCATTAAGTTGAACCTCAACTTATGGCACTTTGTGAAAGTGTTGAGCACTAGAACTCAGTTGTTTGGCACGCCACCTCTCTCCATCCAGCACTATGGACGGCACTGCCTACATCTGTCTCTAATTAGTCCACGGTTGTGTTCAGCCGAATGACCTCTGCCGGGAACACTCAGAATGAGGTTCTGAGTTATTGCAACATAGGAGCGTTTCACTGCTTTCAAGGCTTCTCAGGAAGAATACCGGAATCTTGCTGCCGGCAGGCCTCCGGCTGTTCTGGGTGAACATCTCCTTGTAAATCCCCCGTGATTTCTTGTACACCCGTGAAATTTGGACAGGTTATGCAGTTTGCATTACTGCTCAATTGCGCCTGCCTATCTCGGCCGCGGTTACAAACATTCGGGCGTGGCAGCCAGATAGGCTGGTCCCCGTAGGACACTGCCAGCGGACTGGGTATATCTGCTTCCCGTTCTTCTCACCTGAGTGCTACTGATTCCAGCTTTGACGGCTACACTCTACTCAACCGGAGCATTAAGTTGAACCTCAACTTACGGCATTTTGTGAAACTGTTGAGAACTAGCGCTCAGTTGTTTCGCACGCCACCACTGTCCATCCAGCACTATGGACGGCACTGCCTACATCGGGCTCTAATTAGTCCATGGTTGTGTTCAGCCGAATGACCTCTGCCGGCAACACTCAGAATGAGGTTCTGAGTTATTGCAACATAGGAGCGTTCCACTGCTTTCAAGGCTTCTAAGGAAGAATTCCGGAGTCTTGATGCCGGCAGGCCTCCGGCTCTTCCGAATGAACATCTCCTTATAAATCCCCCGTGGTTTCTTGTACACCCGTGAAATTTCGACAGGTTATGCAGTTTGCATTGCTGCACAATTCCGCCTGCCTAGCTCGGCCGCGGTTGCAAACATTCAGGCGTGGCAGCCATAAAGGCTGGGCCCGTAGGACTCTGCCAGCGGACTGGGTATATCTGCTTCCCGTTCTTCTCACCTGAGTGCTACTGATTTCAGGTTTGACGGCTGCACTCTACTCAAGCAGAGCAGTAAGTTGAACCTGAACTTATGGCACTTTGTGAAACTGTTGAGAACTAGAGCTCAGTTGTTTAGCACGCCACCACTGTCCATCCAGCACTATGGACGGCACTGCCTACATCTGGCTCTAATTAGTCCACGGTTGTGTTCAGCCGAATGACCTCTGCCGGCAACACTCAGAATGAGGTTCTGAGTTATTGCAACATAGAAGCGTTTCACTGCTTTCAAGGCTTCTCAGGAAGAATTCCGGAATCTTGCTGCCGGCAGGCCTCCGGCTTTTCCGGGTGAACATCTCCTTGTAAATCCCCCGTGGTTTCTTGTACACCCTTGAAATTTGGACAGGTTATGCAGTTTGCATTTCTGCACAATTGCCCCTGCTAGCTCGGCCGCGGTTGCAAACATTCAGGCGTGGCAGCCAGATAGGCTGGTCCCCGTAGGACTCTGCCAGCCGACTGGGTATATCTGCTTCCCGTTCTTCTCACCTGAGTGCTACTGATTTCAGCTTTGACGGCTACACTCTACTCAACCGGAGCAGTAAGTTGAACCTCAACTTATGGCACTTTGTGAAACTGTTGAGAACTAGAACTCAGTTGTTTGGCACGATACCACTGTCCATCCAGCACTATGGACGGAACTGCCTACATCTGGCTCTAATTAGTCCACGATTGTCTTCAGCCGAATGACCTCTGCTGGGAACACTCAGATTGAGGTTCTGAGTTACTGCAACATAGGAGCGTTTCACTGCTTTCAAGGCTTCTCAGGAAGAATTCCGGAATCTTGTTGCCGGCAGGCCTCCGGCTGTTCCGGGTGAACATCTCCTTGTAAATCCCCCGTGGTTTCTTGTACACCCGTGAAATTTGGACAGGTTATGCAGTTTGCATTGCTGCACAATTGCGCCTGCCTAGCTCGGCCGCGGTTGCAAACATTCAGGCGTGGCAGCCATATAGGCTGGCCCCCGTAGGACTCTGCCAGCGGACTGGGTATATCTGCTTCCCGTTCTTCTCACCTGAGTGCTACTGATTCCAGCGTTGACGGCTACACTCTACTCAACCGGAGCAGTAAGTTGAACCTCAACTTATGGCACTTTGTGAAAATGTTGAGAACTAGAGCTCACTTGTTTGGCACGCCACCACTGTCCATCCATCACTATGGACGGCACTGCCTACATCTGGCTCTAATTAGTCCACGATTGTGTTCAGTCGAATGACCTCTGCCGGCAACACTCAAAATGAGGTTCTGAGTTATTGCAACATAGGAGCGTTTCACTGCTTTCAAGGCTTCTCAGGAAGAATTCCGGAATCTTGCTGCCGGCAGTCCTCCGGCTGTTCCGGGTGAACATCTCCTTGTAAATCCCCCGTGGTTTCTTGTACACCCGTGAAATTTGGCCAGGTTATGCAGTTTGCATTGCTGCACAATTGCGCCTGCCTAGCTCAGCCGCGTTTACAAATATTCAGGCGTGACAGCCAGATAGGCTGGTGCCCCTACGAAACTGCCTGCGGACTGGGTATATCTGCTTCCCCTTCTTCTCACCTGAGTGCTACTGATTCCAGCTTTGACGGCTACACTCTACTCAACCGGAGCATTAAGTTGAACCTCAACTTATGGCACTTTGTGCAAGTGTTGAGAACTAGAACTCAGTTGTTTGGCACGCCACCACTGTCCATCCAGCACTATGGACGGCACTGCCTACATCTGGCTCTAATTAGTCCACGGTTGTGTTCAGCCGAATGACCTCTGCCGGGAACACTCAGATTGAGGTTCTGAGTTATTGCAACATAGGAGCGTTTCACTGCTTTCAAGGCTTCTCAGGAAGAATTCCCGAATCTTGCTGCCGGCAAGCCTCCGGCTCTTCCGGGTGAACATCTCCTTGTAAATCCCCCGTGGTTTCTTGTACACCCGTGAAATTTGGCCAGGTTATGCAGTTTGCATTGCTGCACAATTGGGCCTGCCTAGCTCGGCCGCGGTTGCAAACATTCAGTCGTGGCAGCCTGATAGGCTGGTCCCCGTAGGACTCTGCCAGCCGACTGGGTATATCTGCTTCCCGTTCTTCTCACCTGAGTGCTACTTATTTCAGCTTTGACGACTGCACTCTACTCAACCGGAGCAGTAAGTTGAACCTCAACTTATGGCACTTTGTGAAAGTGATGAGAACTAGAGCTCAGTTGTTTGGCACGCCACCACTGTCCATCCAGCACTATGGACGGCACTGCCTACATCTGGCTCTAATTAGTCCACGATTGTGTTCAGCCGAATGACCTCTGCTGGGAACACTCAGATTGAGGTTCTGAG
This sequence comes from Dipodomys merriami, assembly GCF_024711535.1. Taxonomy (NCBI): domain Eukaryota; kingdom Metazoa; phylum Chordata; class Mammalia; order Rodentia; family Heteromyidae; genus Dipodomys; species Dipodomys merriami. Next base: position 1,253,945 of record NW_027203882.1, on the reverse strand, counting down.
TTACTGCAACATAGGAGCGTTTCACTGCTTTCAAGGCTTTTCAGGAAGAATTCCGGAATCTTGCTACCCGCAGGCCTCCGGCTGTTCCGGGTGAACATCTCCTTGTAAATCCCCCGTGGTTTCTTGTACACCCGTGAAGTTTGGCCAGGTTATGCAGTTTGCATTGCTGCACAATTGTCCCTGCCTAGCTCGGCCGCGGTTACAAACATTCAGACGTGGCAGCCAGATAGGCTGGTCCCCGTAGGACTCTGCCAGCCCACTGGGTATATCTGCTTCCCGTTCTTCTCACCTGAGTGCTACTGATTTCAGCTTTGACGGCTGCACTCTACTCAAGCACAGCAGTAAGTTGAACCTCAACTTATGGCACTTTGTGAAACTGTTGAGAACTAGAGCTCAGTTGTTTGGCACGCCACCACTGTCCATCCAGCACTATGGACGGCACTGCCTACATCTGGCTCTAATTAGTCCACGGTTGTGTTCAGCCGAATGACCTCTGCCGGCAACACTCAGAATGAGGTTCTGAGTTATTGCAACATAGGAGCGTTTCACTGCTTTCAAGGCTTCTCAGGAAGAATTCCGCAATCTTGCTGCCAGGAGGCCTCTGGCTGTTCCGGGTGAACATCTCCTTGTAAATCCCCCGTGGTTTCTTGTACACCAGTGAAATGTGGCCAGGTTATGCAGTTTGCATTGCTGCACAATTGCGCCTGCCTAGCTCAGCCGCGGTTGCAAACATTCAGGCGTGGCTGCCAGATAGGCTGGTCCTCGTAGGACTCTGCCAGCCGACTGGGTATATCTGCTTCCCGTTCTTCTCATCTGAGTGCTACTGATTTCAGCTTAGACGGCTGCACTCTACTCAAGCAGAGCAGTAAGTTGAACCTCAACTTATGGCACTTTGTGAAACTGTTGAGAACTAGAGCTCAGTTGTTTGGCACGCCACCACTGTCCATCCAGCACTATGGACGGCACTGCCTACATCTGGCTCTAATTAGTCCACGGTTGTGTTCAGCCGAATGACCTCTGCCGGCAACACTCAGAATGAGGTTCTGAGTGATTGCAACATAGGAGCGTTTCACTGCTTTCAATGCTTCTTAGGAAGAATTCCGGAATCTTGCTGCCGGCAGGCCACCGTTTCTACCGGGTGAACATCTCCTTGTAAATCCCCCGTGGTTTCTTGTACACCCGTGAAATTTGGCCAGGTTATGCAGTTTTCATTGCTGCACAATTGCGCCTGCCTAGCTCGGCCGCGGTTGCAAACATTCAGGCGTGGCAGCCAGATAGGCTGGTCCCCGTAGGACACTGCCAGCTGTCTGGGTATATCTGTTTCCCGTTCTTCTCACCTGAGTGCTACTGATTCCAGGTTTGAGGGCTACACTCTACTCAACCGGAGCAGTAAGTTGAACCTCAACTTACAGCACTTTGTGAAACTGTTGAGAACTAGAACTCAGTTGATTGGCACGCCAGCACATCCAGCACTATAGACGGCACTGCCTACTTCTGGCTCTAATTAGTCCACGGTTGTGTTCTGCCGAATGACCTCTGCTGGGAACACTCAGAATGAGGTTCTGAGTTATTGCAACATAGGAGCGTTTCACTGCTTTCAAGGCTTCTCAGGAAGAATTCCGGAATCTTGCTGCCGGCAGGACTCCGGCTATTCCGGGTGAACATCTCCTTGTAAATCCCCCGTGGTTTCTTGTACATCCGTGAAATTTGGCCAGGTTATGCAGTTTGCATTGCTGCACAATTGCGCCTGCCTATCTCGGCCGCGGTTGCAAACATTCAGGCGTGGCAGCCAGATAGGCTGGTCCCCGTAGGACTCTGCCAGCCGACTGGGTATTTCTGCTTCCCGTTCTTCTCACCTGAGTGCTACTGATTCCAGCTTTGACGGCTACACTCTACTCAACCGGAGCAGTAAGTTGAACCTCAACTTATGGCACTTTGTGAAACTGTTGAGAACTAGAGCTCAGTTGTTTGGCACGCCACCACTCTCCATCCAGCACTATGGACGGCTCGGTCTACATCTGGCTCTAATTAGTCCACGGTTGTGTTCAGCCGAATGACCTCTGCCAGGAACACTCAGAATGAGGTTCTGAGTTATTGCAACATAGGAGCGTTTCACTGCTTTCAAGGCTTCTCAGGAAGAATTCCGGAATCTTGCTGCCGGCAGGCCTCCAGCTGTTCCGGGTGAACATCTCCTTGTAAATCCCCCGTGGTTTCTTGTACACCCGTGAAATTTGGCCAGGTTATGCAGTTTGCATTGCTGCACAATTGGGCCTGCCTCGCTCGGCCGCGTTTGCAAACATTCAGGCGTGGCAGCCAGATAGGCTGGTCCCCGTAGGACTCTGCCAGCCCACTGGGTATATCTGCTTCCCGTTCTTCTCACCTGAGTGCTACTGATTCCAGCTTTGACGGCTACACTCTACTCAACCGGAGCAGTAAGTTGAACCTCAACTTATGGAACTTTGTGAAACTGTTGAGAACTAGAGCTCAGTTGTTTGGCACGCCACCACTCTCTATCCAGCACTATGGACGGCACTGCCTACATCTGGCTCTAATTAGTCCACCGTTGTGTTCAGCCGAATGACCTCTGCCAGGAACACTCAGAATGAGGTTCTGAGTTATTGCAACATAGGAGCGTTTCACTGCTTTCAAGGCTTCTCAGGAAGAATTCCGGAATCTTGCTGCCGGCAGGTCTCCGGCTGTTCCGGGTGAACATCTCCTTGTAAATCCCCAGTGGTTTCTTGTACACCCGTGAAATTTGGACAGGTTATGCAGTTTGCATTGCTGCACAATTGCCCCTGCCTAGCTCGGCCGCGGTTGCAAACATTCAGGCGTGACAGCCGGATAGTCTGGTCCACGTAGGACTCTGCCATGGGACTGGGTATATCTGGTTCCCGTTCTTCTCACCTGAGTGCTACTGATTTCAGCTTTGAAGGCTACACTCTACTCAACCGGAGCAGTAAGTTGAACCTCAACTTATGGCACTTTGTGAAACGGTTGAGAACTAGAGATCAGTTGTTTGGCACGATACCAATGTCCATCCAGCACTATGGACGGCACTGCCTACATCTGGCTCTAATTAGTCCACGGTTGTGTACAGCCGAATGACCTCTGCCGGCAACAGTCAGAATGAGGTTCTGAGTTATTGCAACATAGGAGCGTTTCACTGCTTTCAAGGCTTCTCAGGAAGAATTCCGGAGTCTTGATGCCGGCAGGCCTCCGGCTCTTCCGAGTGAACATCTCCTTATAAATCCCCCGTGGTTTCTTGTACACCCGTGAAATTTGGACAGGTTATGCAGTTTGCATTGCTGCACAATTGCCCCTGCCTAGCTCGGCCGCGGTTGCAAACATTCAGGCGTGGCAGCCATATAGGCTGGCCCCCGTAGGACTCTGCCAGCGGACTGGGTATATCTGCTTCCCGTTCTTCTCACCTGAGTGCTACTGATTTCAGCTTTGACGGCTGCACTCTACTCAAGCAGAGCAGTAAGATGAACCTCAACTTATGGCACTTTGTGAAACTGTTGAGAACTAGAGCTCAGTTGTTTGGCACGCCACCACTCTCCATCCAGCACTATGGACGGCACTGCCTACATCTGGCTCTAATTAGTCCACGGTTGTGTACAGCCGAATGACCTCTGCCGGCAACACTCAGAATGAGGTTCTGAGTTATTGCAACATAGGAGCGTTTCACTGCTTTCAAGGCTTCTCAGGAAGAATTCCGGAATCTTGCTGCCGGCAGGCCTCCGGCTCTTCCGGGTGAACATCTCCTTGTAAATCCCCCGTGGTTTCTTGTACACCCGTGAAATTTGGACAGGTTATGCAGTTTGCATTTCTGCACAATTGCCCCTGCTAGCTCGGCCGCGGTTGCAAACATTCAGGCGTGGCAGCCAGATAGGCTGGTCCCCGTAGGACTCTGCCAGCCGACTGGGTATATCTGCTTCCCGTTCTTCTCACCTGAGTGCTACTGATTTCAGCTTTGACGGCTACACTCTACTCAACCGGAGCATTAAGTTGAACCTCAACTTATGGCACTTTGTGCAAGTGTTGAGAACTAGAACTCAGTTGTTTGGCACGCCACCACTGTCCATCCAGCACTATGGACGGCACTGCCTACATCTGGCTCTAATTAGTCCACGGTTGTGTTCAGCCGAATGACCTCTGCCGGGAACACTCAGATTGAGGTTCTGAGTTATTGCAACATAGGAGCGTTTCACTGCTTTCAAGGCTTCTCAGGAAGAATTCCCGAATCTTGCTGCCGGCAAGCCTCCGGCTCTTCCGGGTGAACATCTCCTTGTAAATCCCCCGTGGTTTCTTGTACACCCGTGAAATTTGGCCAGGTTATGCAGTTTGCATTGCTGCACAATTGGGCCTGCCTAGCTCGGCCGCGGTTGCAAAAATTCAGTCGTGGCAGCCTGATAGGCTGGTCCCCGTAGGACTCTGCCAGCCGACTGGGTATATCTGCTTCCCGTTCTTCTCACCTGAGTGCTACTTATTTCAGCTTTGACGGCTGCACTCTACTCAAGCACAGCAGTAAGTTGAACCTCAACTTATGGCACTTTGTGAAAGTGATGAGAACTAGAGCTCAGTTGTTTGGCACGCCACCACTGTCCATCCAGCACTATGGACGGCACTGCCTACATCTGGCTCTAATTAGTCCACGATTGTGTTCAGCCGAATGACCTCTGCTGGGAACACTCAGATTGAGGTTCTGAGTTACTGCAACATAGGAGCGTTTCACTGCTTTCAAGGCTTTTCAGGAAGAATTCCGGAATCTTGCTACCCGCAGGCCTCCGGCTGTTCCGGGTGAACATCTCCTTGTAAATCCCCCGTGGTTTCTTGTACACCCGTGAAGTTTGGCCAGGTTATGCAGTTTGCATTGCTGCACAATTGTCCCTGCCTAGCTCGGCCGCGGTTACAAACATTCAGACGTGGCAGCCAGATAGGCTGGTCCCCGTAGGACTCTGCCAGCCCACTGGGTATATCTGCTTCCCGTTCTTCTCACCTGAGTGCTACTGATTTCAGCTTTGACGGCTGCACTCTACTCAAGCACAGCAGTAAGTTGAACCTCAACTTATGGCACTTTGTGAAACTGTTGAGAACTAGAGCTCAGTTGTTTGGCACGCCACCACTGTCCATCCAGCACTATGGACGGCACTGCCTACATCTGGCTCTAATTAGTCCACGGTTGTGTTCAGCCGAATGACCTCTGCCGGCAACACTCAGAATGAGGTTCTGAGTTATTGCAACATAGGAGCGTTTCACTGCTTTCAAGGCTTCTCAGGAAGAATTCCGCAATCTTGCTGCCAGGAGGCCTCTGGCTGTTCCGGGTGAACATCTCCTTGTAAATCCCCCGTGGTTTCTTGTACACCAGTGAAATGTGGCCAGGTTATGCAGTTTGCATTGCTGCACAATTGCGCCTGCCTAGCTCAGCCGCGGTTGCAAACATTCAGGCGTGGCTGCCAGATAGGCTGGTCCTCGTAGGACTCTGCCAGCCGACTGGGTATATCTGCTTCCCGTTCTTCTCATCTGAGTGCTACTGATTTCAGCTTAGACGGCTGCACTCTACTCAAGCAGAGCAGTAAGTTGAACCTCAACTTATGGCACTTTGTGAAACTGTTGAGAACTAGAGCTCAGTTGTTTGGCACGCCACCACTGTCCATCCAGCACTATGGACGGCACTGCCTACATCTGGCTCTAATTAGTCCACGGTTGTGTTCAGCCGAATGACCTCTGCCGGCAACACTCAGAATGAGGTTCTGAGTGATTGCAACATAGGAGCGTTTCACTGCTTTCAATGCTTCTTAGGAAGAATTCCGGAATCTTGCGGCCGGCAGGCCACCGTTTCTACCGGGTGAACATCTCCTTGTAAATCCCCCGTGGTTTCTTGTACACCCGTGAAATTTGGCCAGGTTATGCAGTTTTCATTGCTGCACAATTGCGCCTGCCTAGCTCGGCCGCGGTTGCAAACATTCAGGCGTGGCAGCCAGATAGGCTGGTCCCCGTAGGACACTGCCAGCTGTCTGGGTATATCTGTTTCCCGTTCTTCTCACCTGAGTGCTACTGATTCCAGGTTTGAGGGCTACACTCTACTCAACCGGAGCAGTAAGTTGAACCTCAACTTACAGCACTTTGTGAAACTGTTGAGAACTAGAACTCAGTTGATTGGCACGCCAGCACATCCAGCACTATAGACGGCACTGCCTACTTCTGGCTCTAATTAGTCCACGGTTGTGTTCTGCCGAATGACCTCTGCTGGGAACACTCAGAATGAGGTTCTGAGTTATTGCAACATAGGAGCGTTTCACTGCTTTCAAGGCTTCTCAGGAAGAATTCCGGAATCTTGCTGCCGGCAGGACTCCGGCTATTCCGGGTGAACATCTCCTTGTAAATCCCCCGTGGTTTCTTGTACATCCGTGAAATTTGGCCAGGTTATGCAGTTTGCATTGCTGCACAATTGCGCCTGCCTATCTCGGCCGCGGTTGCAAACATTCAGGCGTGGCAGCCAGATAGGCTGGTCCCCGTAGGACTCTGCCAGCCGACTGGGTATTTCTGCTTCCCGTTCTTCTCACCTGAGTGCTACTGATTCCAGCTTTGACGGCTACACTCTACTCAACCGGAGCAGTAAGTTGAACCTCAACTTATGGCACTTTGTGAAACTGTTGAGAACTAGAGCTCAGTTGTTTGGCACGCCACCACTCTCCATCCAGCACTATGGACGGCTCGGCCTACATCTGGCTCTAATTAGTCCACGGTTGTGTTCAGCCGAATGACCTCTGCCAGGAACACTCAGAATGAGGTTCTGAGTTATTGCAACATAGGAGCGTTTCACTGCTTTCAAGGCTTCTCAGGAAGAATTCCGGAATCTTGCTGCCGGCAGGCCTCCAGCTGTTCCGGGTGAATATCTCCTTGTAAATCCCCCGTGGTTTCTTGTACACCCGTGAAATTTGGCCAGGTTATGCAGTTTGCATTGCTGCACAATTGGGCCTGCCTCGCTCGGCCGCGTTTGCAAACATTCAGGCGTGGCAGCCAGATAGGCTGGTCCCCGTAGGACTCTGCCAGCCCACTGGGTATATCTGCTTCCCGTTCTTCTCACCTGAGTGCTACTGATTCCAGCTTTGACGGCTACACTCTACTCAACCGGAGCAGTAAGTTGAACCTCAACTTATGGAACTTTGTGAAACTGTTGAGAACTAGAGCTCAGTTGTTTGGCACGCCACCACTCTCTATCCAGCACTATGGACGGCACTGCCTACATCTGGCTCTAATTAGTCCACCGTTGTGTTCAGCCGAATGACCTCTGCCAGGAACACTCAGAATGAGGTTCTGAGTTATTGCAACATAGGAGCGTTTCACTGCTTTCAAGGCTTCTCAGGAAGAATTCCGGAATCTTGCTGCCGGCAGGTCTCCGGCTGTTCCGGGTGAACATCTCCTTGTAAATCCCCAGTGGTTTCTTGTACACCCGTGAAATTTGGACAGGTTATGCAGTTTGCATTGCTGCACAATTGCCCCTGCCTAGCTCGGCCGCGGTTGCAAACATTCAGGCGTGACAGCCGGATAGTCTGGTCCCCGTAGGACTCTGCCATGGGACTGGGTATATCTGGTTCCCGTTCTTCTCACCTGAGTGCTACTGATTTCAGCTTTGAAGGCTACACTCTACTCAACCGGAGCAGTAAGTTGAACCTCAACTTATGGCACTTTGTGAAACGGTTGAGAACTAGAGATCAGTTGTTTGGCACGATACCAATGTCCATCCAGCACTATGGACGGCACTGCCTACATCTGGCTCTAATTAGTCCACGGTTGTGTACAGCCGAATGACCTCTGCCGGCAACACTCAGAATGAGGTTCTGAGTTATTGCAACATAGGAGCGTTTCACTGCTTTCAAGGCTTCTCAGGAAGAATTCCGGAGTCTTGATGCCGGCAGGCCTCCGGCTCTTCCGAGTGAACATCTCCTTATAAATCCCCCGTGGTTTCTTGTACACCCGTGAAATTTGGACAGGTTATGCAGTTTGCATTGCTGCACAATTGCCCCTGCCTAGCTCGGCCGCGGTTGCAAACATTCAGGCGTGGCAGCCATATAGGCTGGCCCCCGTAGGACTCTGCCAGCGGACTGGGTATATCTGCTTCCCGTTCTTCTCACCTGAGTGCTACTGATTTCAGCTTTGACGGCTGCACTCTACTCAAGCAGAGCAGTAAGATGAACCTCAACTTATGGCACTTTGTGAAACTGTTGAGAACTAGAGCTCAGTTGTTTGGCACGCCACCACTCTCCATCCAGCACTATGGACGGCACTGCCTACATCTGGCTCTAATTAGTCCACGGTTGTGTACAGCCGAATGACCTCTGCCGGCAACACTCAGAATGAGGTTCTGAGTTATTGCAACATAGGAGCGTTTCACTGCTTTCAAGGCTTCTCAGGAAGAATTCCGGAATCTTGCTGCCGGCAGGATTCCGGCTTTTCCGGGTGAACATCTCCTTGTAAATCCCCCGTGGTTTCTTGTACACCCTTGAAATTTGGACAGGTTATGCAGTTTGCATTTCTGCACAATTGCCCCTGCTAGCTCGGCCGCGGTTGCAAACATTCAGGCGTGGCAGCCAGATAGGCTGGTCCCCGTAGGACTCTGCCAGCGGACTGGGTATATCTGCTTCCCGTTCTTCTCACCTGAGTGCTACTGATTTCAGCTTTGACGGCTACACTCTACTCAACCGGAGCAGTAAGTTGAACCTCAACTTATGGCACTTTGTGAAACTGTTGAGAACTAGAACTCAGTTGTTTGGCACGATACCACTGTCCATCCAGCACGATGGACGGAACTGCCTACATCTGGCTCTAATTAGTCCACGATTGTGTTCAGCCGAATGACCTCTGCTGGGAACACTCAGATTGAGGTTCTGAGTTACTGCAACATAGGAGCGTTTCACTGCTTTCAAGGCTTCTCAGGAAGAATACAGGAATCTTGCTTCAGGCAGGCCTCCGGCTGTTCCGGGTGAACATCTCCTTGTAAATCCCCCGTGGTTTCTTGTACACCCGTGAAATTTGGCCAGGTTATGCAGTTTGCATTGCTGCACAATTGCGCCTGCCTAGATCGGCCGCGGTTGCAAACATTCAGGCGTGGCAGCCATATAGGCTGGCCCCCGTAGGACCCTGCCAGCGGACTGGGTATATCTGCTTCCTGTTCTTCTCACCTGAGTGCTACTCATTTCAGCTTTGACGGCTGCACTCTACTCAAGCAGAGCAGTAAGTTGAACCTCAACTTATGGCACTTTGTGAAACTGTTGAGAACTAGAGCTCAGTTGTTTGGCACGCCACCACTGTCCATCCAGCACTATGGACGGCACTGCCTACATCTGGCTCTAATTAGTCCACTGTTGTGTTCAGCCGAATGACCTCTGCCGGCAACACTCAGAATGAGGTTCTGAGTTATTGCAACATAGGAGCGTTTCACTGCTTTCAAGGCTTCTCAGGAAGAATTCCAGAATCTTGCTGCCGGCAAGCTTCCGGCTTTTCCGGATGAACATCTCCTTGTAAATCCCCCGTGGTTTCTTGTACACCCGTGAAATTTGGACAGGTTATGCAGTTTGCATTTCTGCACATTTGCCCCTGCTAGCTCGGCCGCGGTTGCAAACATTCAGGCGTGGCAGCCAGATAGGCTGGTCCCCGTAGGGCTCTGCCAGCCGACTGGGTATATCTGCTTCCCGTTCTTCTCACCTGAGTGCTACTGATTTCAGCTTTGACGGCTACACTCTACTCAACCGGAGCAGTAAGTTGAACCTCAACTCATGGCACTTTGTGAAACTGTTGAGAACTAGAACTCAGTTGTTTGGCACGATACCACTGTCCATCCAGCACTATGGACGGAACTGCCTACATCTGGCTCTAATTAGTCCACGATTGTGTTCAGCCGAATGACCTCTGCTGGGAACACTCAGATTGAGGTTCTGAGTTACTGCAACAAAGGAGCGTTTCACTGCTTTCAAGGCTTCTCAGGAAGAATTCCGGAATCTTGCTGCCGGCAGGCCTCCAGCTGTTCCGGGTGAATATCTCCTTGTAAATCCCCCGTGGTTTCTTGTACACCCGTGAAATTTGGCCAGGTTATGCAGTTTGCATTGCTGCACAATTGGGCCTGCCTCGCTCGGCCGCGTTTGCAAACATTCAGGCGTGGCAGCCAGATAGGCTGGTCCCCGTAGGACTCTGCCAGCCCACTGGGTATATCTGCTTCCCGTTCTTCTCACCTGAGTGCTACTGATTCCAGCTTTGACGGCTACACTCTACTCAACCGGAGCAGTAAGTTGAACCTCAACTTATGGAACTTTGTGAAACTGTTGAGAACTAGAGCTCAGTTGTTTGGCACGCAACCACTCTCTATCCAGCACTATGGACGGCACTGCCTACATCTGGCTCTAATTAGTCCACCGTTGTGTTCAGCCGAATGACCTCTGCCAGGAACACTCAGAATGAGGTTCTGAGTTATTGCAACATAGGAGCGTTTCACTGCTTTCAAGGCTTCTCAGGAAGAATTCCGGAATCTTGCTGCCGGCAGGTCTCCGGCTGTTCCGGGTGAACATCTCCTTGTAAATCCCCCGTGGTTTCTTGTACACCCGTGAAATTTGGACAGGTTATGCAGTTTGCATTGTTACACAATTGCCCCTGCCTAGCTCGGCCGCGGTTGCAAACATTCAGGCGTGACAGCCGGATAGGCTGGTGCCCCTACGAAACTGCCTGCGGACTGGGTATATCTGCTTCCCGTTCTTCTCACCTGAGTGCTACTGATTCCAGCTTTGACGGCTACACTCTACTCAACCGGAGCATTAAGTTGAACCTCAACTTATGGCACTTTGTGCAAGTGTTGAGAACTAGAACTCAGTTGTTTGGCACGCCAACACTGTCCATCCAGCACTATGGACGGCACTGCCTACATCTGGCTCTAATTAGTCCACGGTTGTGTTCAGCCGAATGACCTCTGCCGGGAACACTCAGATTGAGGTTCTGAGTTATTGCAACATAGGAGCGTTTCACTGCTTTCAAGGCTTCTCAGGAAGAATTCCCGAATCTTGCTGCCGGCAAGCCTCCGGCTCTTCCGGGTGAACATCTCCTTGTAAATCCCCCGTGGTTTCTTGTACACCCGTGAAATTTGGCCAGGTTATGCAGTTTGCATTGCTGCACAATTGGGCCTGCCTAGCTCGGCCGCGGTTGCAAACATTCAGTCGTGGCAGCCTGATAGGCTGGTCCCCGTAGGACTCTGCCAGCCGACTGGGTATATCTGCTTCCCGTTCTTCTCACCTGAGTGCTACTGATTTCAGCTTTGACGGCTGCACTCTACTCAACCGGAGCAGTAAGTTGAACCTCAACTTATGGCACTTTGTGAAAGTGATGAGAACTAGAGCTCAGTTGTTTGGCACGCCACCACTGTCCATCCAGCACTATGGACGGCACTGCCTACATCTGGCTCTAATTAGTCCACGGTTGTGTTCAGCCGAATGACCTCTGCCAGGAACACTCAGAATGAGGTTCTGAGTTATTGCAACATAGGAGCGTTTCACTGCTTTCAAGGCTTCTCAGGAAGAATTCCGGAATCTTGCTGCCGGCAGGCCTCCGGCTCTTCCGGGTGAACATCTCCTTGTAAATCCCCCGTGGTTTCTTGTACACCCGTGAAATTTGGACAGGTTATGCAGTTTGCATTTCTGCACAATTGCCCCTGCTAGCTCGGCCGCGGTTGCAAACATTCAGGCGTGGCAGCCAGATAGGCTGGTCCCCGTAGGACTCTGCCAGCCGACTGGGTATATCTGCTTCCCGTTCTTCTCACCTGAGTGCTACTGATTTCAGCTTTGACGGCTACACTCTACTCAACCGGAGCAGTAAGTTGAACCTCAACTTATGGCACTTTGTGAAACTGTTGAGAACTAGAACTCAGTTGTTTGGCACGATACCACTGTCCATCCAGCACGATGGACGGCACTGCCTACATCTGGCTCTAATTAGTCCACGATTGTGTTCAGCCGAATGACCTCTGCTGGGAACACTCAGATTGAGGTTCTGAGTTACTGCAACATAGGAGCGTTTCACTGCTTTCAAGGCTTTTCAGGAAGAATTCCGGAATCTTGCTACCCGCAGGCCTCCGGCTGTTCCGGGTGAACATCTCCTTGTAAATCCCCCGTGGTTTCTTGTACACCCGTGAAGTTTGGCCAGGTTATGCAGTTTGCATTGCTGCACAATTGTCCCTGCCTAGCTCGGCCGCGGTTACAAACATTCAGACGTGGCAGCCAGATAGGCTGGTCCCCGTAGGACTCTGCCAGCCCACTGGGTATATCTGCTTCCCGTTCTTCTCACCTGAGTGCTACTGATTTCAGCTTTGACGGCTGCACTCTACTCAAGCACAGCAGTAAGTTGAACCTCAACTTATGGCACTTTGTGAAACTGTTGAGAACTAGAGCTCAGTTGTTTGGCATGCCACCACTGTCCATCCAGCACTATGGACGGCACTGCCTACATCTGGCTCTAATTAGTCCACGGTTGTGTTCAGCCGAATGACCTCTGCCGGCAACACTCAGAATGAGGTTCTGAGTTATTGCAACATAGGAGCGTTTCACTGCTTTCAAGGCTTCTCAGGAAGAATTCCGGAATCTTGTTGCCGGCAGGCCTCCGGCTGTTCCGGGTGAACATCTCCTTGTAAATCCCCCGTGGTTTCTTGTACACCCGTGAAATTTGGACAGGTTATGCAGTTTGCATTGCTGCACAATTGCGCCTGCCTAGCTCGGCCGCGGTTGCAAACATTCAGGCGTGGCAGCCATATAGGCTGGCCCCCGTAGGACTCTGCCAGCGGACTGGGTATATCTGCTTCCCGTTCTTCTCACCTGAGTGCTACTGATTCCAGCGTTGACGGCTACACTCTACTCAACCGGAGCAGTAAGTTGAACCTCAACTTATGGCATTTTGTGAAAATGTTGAGAACTAGAGCTCACTTGTTTGGCACGCCACCACTGTCCATCCATCACTATGGACGGCACTGCCTACATCTGGCTCTAATTAGTCCACGATTGTGTTCAGTCGAATGACCTCTGCCGGCAACACTCAAAATGAGGTTCTGAGTTATTGCAACATAGGAGCGTTTCACTGCTTTCAAGGCTTCTCAGGAAGAATTCCGGAATCTTGCTGCCGGCAGTCCTCCGGCTGTTCCGGGTGAACATCTCCTTGTAAATCCCCCGTGGTTTCTTGTACACCCGTGAAATTTGGCCAGGTTATGCAGTTTGCATTGCTGCACAATTGCGCCTGCCTAGCTCAGCCGCGTTTACAAATATTCAGGCGTGACAGCCAGATAGGCTGGTGCCCCTACGAAACTGCCTGCGGACTGGGTATATCTGCTTCCCCTTCTTCTCACCTGAGTGCTACTGATTCCAGCTTTGACGGCTACACTCTACTCAACCGGAGCATTAAGTTGAACCTCAACTTATGGCACTTTGTGCAAGTGTTGAGAACTAGAACTCAGTTGTTTGGCACGCCACCACTGTCCATCCAGCACTATGGACGGCACTGCCTACATCTGGCTCTAATTAGTCCACGGTTGTGTTCAGCCGAATGACCTCTGCCGGGAACACTCAGATTGAGGTTCTGAGTTATTGCAACATAGGAGCGTTTCACTGCTTTCAAGGCTTCTCAGGAAGAATTCCCGAATCTTGCTGCCGGCAAGCCTCCGGCTCTTCCGGGTGAACATCTCCTTGTAAATCCCCCGTGGTTTCTTGTACACCCGTGAAATTTGGCCAGGTTATGCAGTTTGCATTGCTGCACAATTGGGCCTGCCTAGCTCGGCCGCGGTTGCAAAAATTCAGTCGTGGCAGCCTGATAGGCTGGTCCCCGTAGGACTCTGCCAGCCGACTGGGTATATCTGCTTCCCGTTCTTCTCACCTGAGTGCTACTGATTTCAGCTTTGACGACTGCACTCTACTCAACCGGAGCAGTAAGTTGAACCTCAACTTATGGCACTTTGTGAAAGTGATGAGAACTAGAGCTCAGTTGTTTGGCACGCCACCACTGTCCATCCAGCACTATGGACGGCACTGCCTACATCTGGCTCTAATTAGTCCACGATTGTGTTCAGCCGAATGACCTCTGCTGGGAACACTCAGATTGAGGTTCTGAGTTACTGCAACATAGGAGCGTTTCACTGCTTTCAAGGCTTTTCAGGAAGAATTCCGGAATCTTGCTACCCGCAGGCCTCCGGCTGTTCCGGGTGAACATCTCCTTGTAAATCCCCCGTGGTTTCTTGTACACCCGTGAAGTTTGGCCAGGTTATGCAGTTTGCATTGCTGCACAATTGTCCCTGCCTAGCTCGGCCGCGGTTACAAACATTCAGACGTGGCAGCCAGATAGGCTGGTCCCCGTAGGACTCTGCCAGCCCACTGGGTATATCTGCTTCCCGTTCTTCTCACCTGAGTGCTACTGATTTCAGCTTTGACGGCTGCACTCTACTCAAGCACAGCAGTAAGTTGAACCTCAACTTATGGCACTTTGTGAAACTGTTGAGAACTAGAGCTCAGTTGTTTGGCACGCCACCACTGTCCATCCAGCACTATGGACGGCACTGCCTACATCTGGCTCTAATTAGTCCACGGTTGTGTTCAGCCGAATGACCTCTGCCGGCAACACTCAGAATGAGGTTCTGAGTTATTGCAACATAGGAGCGTTTCACTGCTTTCAAGGCTTCTCAGGAAGAATTCCGCAATCTTGCTGCCAGGAGGCCTCTGGCTGTTCCGGGTGAACATCTCCTTGTAAATCCCCCGTGGTTTCTTGTACACCAGTGAAATGTGGCCAGGTTATGCAGTTTGCATTGCTGCACAATTGCGCCTGCCTAGCTCAGCCGCGGTTGCAAACATTCAGGCGTGGCTGCCAGATAGGCTGGTCCTCGTAGGACTCTGCCAGCCGACTGGGTATATCTGCTTCCCGTTCTTCTCATCTGAGTGCTACTGATTTCAGCTTTGACGGCTACACTCTACTCAACCGGAGCAGTAAGTTGAACCTCAACTTATGGCACTTTGTGAAACTGTTGAGAACTAGAACTCAGTTGTTTGGCACGATACCACTGTCCATCCAGCACGATGGACGGAACTGCCTACATCTGGCTCTAATTAGTCCACGATTGTGTTCAGCCGAATGACCTCTGCTGGGAACACTCAGATTGAGGTTCTGAGTTACTGCAACATAGGAGCGTTTCACTGCTTTCAAGGCTTCTCAGGAAGAATACAGGAATCTTGCTTCAGGCAGGCCTCCGGCTGTTCCGGGTGAACATCTCCTTGTAAATCCCCCGTGGTTTCTTGTACACCCGTGAAATTTGGCCAGGTTATGCAGTTTGCATTGCTGCACAATTGCGCCTGCCTAGATCGGCCGCGGTTGCAAACATTCAGGCGTGGCAGCCATATAGGCTGGCCCCCGTAGGACCCTGCCAGCGGACTGGGTATATCTGCTTCCTGTTCTTCTCACCTGAGTGCTACTCATTTCAGCTTTGACGGCTGCACTCTACTCAAGCAGAGCAGTAAGTTGAACCTCAACTTATGGCACTTTGTGAAACTGTTGAGAACTAGAGCTCAGTTGTTTGGCACGCCACCACTGTCCATCCAGCACTATGGACGGCACTGCCTACATCTGGCTCTAATTAGTCCACGGTTGTGTTCAGCCGAATGACCTCTGCCGGCAACACTCAGAATGAGGTTCTGAGTTATTGCAACATAGGAGCGTTTCACTGCTTTCAAGGCTTCTCAGGAAGAATTCCAGAATCTTGCTGCCGGCAAGCTTCCGGCTTTTCCGGATGAACATCTCCTTGTAAATCCCCCGTGGTTTCTTGTACACCCGTGAAATTTGGACAGGTTATGCAGTTTGCATTTCTGCACATTTGCCCCTGCTAGCTCGGCCGCGGATGCAAACATTCAGGCGTGGCAGCCAGATAGGCTGGTCCCCGTAGGGCTCTGCCAGCCGACTGGGTATATCTGCTTCCCGTTCTTCTCACCTGAGTGCTACTGATTTCAGCTTTGACGGCTACACTCTACTCAACCGGAGCAGTAAGTTGAACCTCAACTCATGGCACTTTGTGAAACTGTTGAGAACTAGAACTCAGTTGTTTGGCACGATACCACTGTCCATCCAGCACTATGGACGGAACTGCCTACATCTGGCTCTAATTAGTCCACGATTGTGTTCAGCCGAATGACCTCTGCTGGGAACACTCAGATTGAGGTTCTGAGTTACTGCAACAAAGGAGCGTTTCACTGCTTTCAAGGCTTCTCAGGAAGAATTCCGGAATCTTGCTGCCGGCAGGCCTCCAGCTGTTCCGGGTGAATATCTCCTTGTAAATCCCCCGTGGTTTCTTGTACACCCGTGAAATTTGGCCAGGTTATGCAGTTTGCATTGCTGCACAATTGGGCCTGCCTCGCTCGGCCGCGTTTGCAAACATTCAGGCGTGGCAGCCAGATAGGCTGGTCCCCGTAGGACTCTGCCAGCCCACTGGGTATATCTGCTTCCCGTTCTTCTCACCTGAGTGCTACTGATTCCAGCTTTGACGGCTACACTCTACTCAACCGGAGCAGTAAGTTGAACCTCAACTTATGGAACTTTGTGAAACTGTTGAGAACTAGAGCTCAGTTGTTTGGCACGCAACCACTCTCTATCCAGCACTATGGACGGCACTGCCTACATCTGGCTCTAATTAGTCCACCGTTGTGTTCAGCCGAATGACCTCTGCCAGGAACACTCAGAATGAGGTTCTGAGTTATTGCAACATAGGAGCGTTTCACTGCTTTCAAGGCTTCTCAGGAAGAATTCCGGAATCTTGCTGCCGGCAGGTCTCCGGCTGTTCCGGGTGAACATCTCCTTGTAAATCCCCCGTGGTTTCTTGTACACCCGTGAAATTTGGACAGGTTATGCAGTTTGCATTGTTACACAATTGCCCCTGCCTAGCTCGGCCGCGGTTGCAAACATTCAGGCGTGACAGCCGGATAGTCTGGTCCCCGTAGGACTCTGCCATGGGACTGGGTATATCTGGTTCCCGTTCTTCTCACCTGAGTGCTACTGATTTCAGCTTTGAAGGCTACACTCTACTCAACCGGAGCAGTAAGTTGAACCTCAACTTATGGCACTTTGTGAAACGGTTGAGAACTAGAGATCAGTTGTTTGGCACGATACCAATGTCCATCCAGCACTATGGACGGAACTGCCTACATCTGGCTTTAATTAGTCAAAGATTGCGTTCAGCCGAATGACCTCTGCTGGGAACACCTAGATTGAGGTTTTGAGTTACTGCAACATAGGAGCGTTTCACTGCTTTCAAGGCTTCTCAGGAAGAATTCCGGAATCTTGATGCCGGCAGGCCTCCGGCTGTTCCGGGTGAACATCTCCTTGTAAATCCCCCGTGGTTTCTTGTACACCCGCGAAATTTGGCCAGGTTATGCAGTTTGCATTGCTGCACAATTGCCCCTGCCTAGCTCGGCCACGGTTACAAACATTCAGGCGTGGCAGCCAGATAGGCTGGTCCCCGTAGGACTCTGCCAGCGGACTGGGTGTATCTGCTTCCCGTTCTTCTGACCTGAGTGCTACTGATTCCAGCTTTGACGGCTACACTCTACTCATCCGGAGCATTAAGTTGAACCTCAACTTCTGGCACTTTGTGAAAGTGTTGAGCACTAGAACTCAGTTGTTTGGCACGCCACCACTCTCCATCCAGCACTATGGACGGCACTGCCTACATCTGTCTCTAATTAGTCCACGGTTGTGTTCAGCCGAATGACCTCTGCCGGGAACACTCAGTATGAGGTTCTGAGTTATTGCAACAGAGGAGCGTTTCACTGCTTTCAAGGCTTCTCAGGAAGAATTCCGGAATCTTGCTGCCGGCAGGCCTCCGGCTGTTCCGGGTGAACATCTCCTTGTAAATCCCACGTGGTTTCTTGTACACCCGTGAAATTTGGACAGGTTATGCAGTTTGCATTGCTGCTCAATTGCGCCTGCCTATCTCGACCGCTGTTACAAACATTCGGGCGTGGCAGCCAGATAGGCTGGTCCCCGTAGGACACTGCCAGCGGACTGGGTATATCTGCTTCCCGTTCTTCGCACCTGAGTGCTACTGATTCCAGCTTTGACGGCTACACTCTACTCAACCGGAGCATTAAGTTGAACCTCAACTTATGGCACTTTGTGCAAGTGTTGAGAACTAGAACTCAGTTGTTTGGCACGCCTACACTGTCCATCCAGCACTATGGACAGCACTGCCTACATCTGGCTCTAATTAGTCCACGGTTGTGTTCAGCCGAATGACCTCTGCCGGGAACACTCAGATTGAGGTTCTGAGTTATTGCAACATAGGAGCGTTTCACTGCTTTCAAGGCTTCTCAGGAAGAATTCCGGAATCTTGCTGCCGGCAAGCCTCCGGCTCTTCCGGGTGAACATCTCCTTGTAAATCCCCCGTGGTTTCTTGTACACCCGTGAAATTTGGCCAGGTTATGCAGTTTGCATTGCTGCACAATTGCCCCTGCCTCGCTCGGCCGCGGTTGCAAACATTCAGGCGTGGCAGCCAGATAGGCTGGTCCCCGTAGGACTCTGCCAGCGGACTGGTTATATCTGCTTACCGTTCTTCTCACCTGAGTGCTACTGATTTCAGCTTTGATGGCTGCACTCTACTCAACCGGAGCAGTAAGTTGAACCTCAACTTATGGCACTTTGTGAAAGTGATGAGAACTAGAGCTCAGTTGTTTGGCACGCCACCACTGGCCATCCAGCACTATGGACGGCACTGCCTACATCTGGCTCTAATTAGTCCACGGTTGTGTTCAGCCGAATGACCTCTGCCAGAAACACTCAGAATGAGGTTCTGAGTTATTGCAACATAGGAGCGTTTCACTGCTTTCAAGGCTTCTCAGGAAGAATTCCGGAATTTTGCTGCCGGCAGGCCTCCGGCTCTTCCGGGTGAACATCTCCTTGTAAATCCCCCGTGGTTTCTTGTACACCCGTGAAATTTGGACAGGTTATGCAGTTTGCATTTCTGCACAATTGCCCCTGCTAGCTCGGCCGCGGTTGCAAACATTCAGGCGTGGCAGCCAGATAGGCTGGTCCCCGTAGGACTCTGCCAGCGGACTGGGTATATCTGCTTCCCGTTCTTCTCACCTGAGTGCTACTGATTTCAGCTTTGACGGCTACACTCTACTCAACCGGAGCAGTATGTTGAACCTCAACTTATGGCACTTTGTGAAACTGTTGAGAACTAGAACTCAGTTGTTTGGCACGATACCACTGTCCATCCAGCACTATGGACGGAACTACCTACATCTGGCTCTAATTAGTCCACGATTGTGTTCAGCCGAATGACCTCTGCTGGGAACACTCAGATTGAGGTTCTGAGTTACTGCAACATAGGAGCGTTTCACTGCTTCCAAGGCTTCTCAGGAAGAATTCCGGAATCTTGCTGCCGGCAGGACTCCGGCTATTCCGGGTGAACATCTCCTTGTAAATCCCCCGTGGTTTCTTGTACACCCGTGAAGTGCGGCCAGGTTATGCAGTTTGCATTGCTGCACAATTGCGCCTGCCTAGCTCGGCCGCGGTTGCAAACATTCAGGCGTGGCAGCCAGATAGGCTGGTCCCCGTAGGACTCTGCCAGCCGACTGGGTATATCTGCTTCCCGTTCTTCTCACCTGAGTGCTACTGATTACAGCTTTGACGGCTACACGCTACTCAACGGGAGCAGTAAGTTGAACCTCAACTTATGGCACTTGGTGAAAGTGTTGAGAACTAGAGCTCAGTTGTTTGGCACGCCACCACTGTCCATCCAGCACTATGGACGGCACTGCCTACATCTGGCTCTAATTAGTCCACGGTTGTGTACAGCCGAATGACCTCTGCCGGCAACACTCAGAATGAGGTTCTGAGTTATTGCAACATAGGAGCGTTTCACTGCTTTCAAGGCTTCTCAGGAAGAATTCCGGAGTCTTGATGCCGGCAGGCCTCCGGCTCTTCCGAGTGAACATCTCCTTATAAATCCCCCGTGGTTTCTTGTACACCCGTGAAATTTGGACAGGTTATGCAGTTTGCATTGCTGCACAATTGCCCCTGCCTAGCTCGGCCGCGGTTGCAAACATTCAGGCGTGGCAGCCATATAGGCTGGCCCCCGTAGGACTCTGCCAGCGGACTGGGTATATCTGCTTCCCGTTCTTCTCACCTGAGTGCTACTGATTTCAGCTTTGACGGCTGCACTCTACTCTAGCAGAGCAGTAAGATGAACCTCAACTTATGGCACTTTGTGAAACTGTTGAGAACTAGAGCTCAGTTGTTTGGCACGCCACCACTCTCCATCCAGCACTATGGACGGCACTGCCTACATCTGGCTCTAATTAGTCCACGGTTGTGTACAGCCGAATGACCTCTGCCGGCAACACTCAGAATGAGGTTCTGAGTTATTGCAACATAGGAGCGTTTCACTGCTTTCAAGGCTTCTCAGGAAGAATTCCGGAATCTTGCTGCCGGCAGGATTCCGGCTTTTCCGGGTGAACATCTCCTTATAAATCCCCCGTGGTTTCTTGTACACCCTTGAAATTTGGACAGGTTATGCAGTTTGCATTTCTGCACAATTGCCCCTGCTAGCTCGGCCGCGGTTGCAAACATTCAGGCGTGGCAGCCAGATAGGCTGGTCCCCGTAGGACTCTGCCAGCCGACTGGGTATATCTGCTTCCCGTTCTTCTCACCTGAGTGCTACTGATTTCAGCTTTGACGGCTACACTCTACTCAACCGGAGCAGTAAGTTGAACCTCAACTTATGGCACTTTGTGAAACTGTTGAGAACTAGAACTCAGTTGTTTGGCACGATACCACTGTCCATCCAGCACTATGGACGGAACTGCCTACATCTGGCTCTAATTAGTCCACGATTGTGTTCAGCCGAATGACCTCTGCTGGGAACACTCAGATTGAGGTTCTGAGTTACTGCAACATAGGAGCGTTTCACTGCTTTCAAGGCTTCTCAGGAAGAATACAGGAATCTTGCTTCCGGCAGGCCTCCGGCTGTTCCGGGTGAACATCTCCTTGTAAATCCCCCGTGGTTTCTTGTACACCCGTGAAATTTGGCCAGGTTATGCAGTTTGCATTGCTGCACAATTGTGCCTGCCTAGATCGGCCGCGGTTGCAAACATTCAGGCGTGGCAGCCATATACGCTGGCCCCCGTAGGACTCTGCCAGCGGACTGGGTATATCTGCTTCCTGTTCTTCTCAACTGAGTGCTACTCATTTCAGCTTTGACGGCTGCACTCTACTCAAGCAGAGCAGTAAGTTGAACCTCAACTTATGGCACTTTGTGAAACTGTTGAGAACTAGAGCTCAGTTGTTTGGCACGCCACCACTGTCCATCCAGCACTATGGACGGCACTGCCTACATCTGGCTCTAATTAGTCCACGGTTGTGTTCAGCCGAATGACCTCTGCCGGCAACACTCAGAATGAGGTTCTGAGTTATTGCAACATAGGAGCGTTTCACTGCTTTCAAGGCTTCTCAGGAAGAATTCCAGAATCTTGCTGCCGGCAAGCTTCCGGCTTTTCCGGATGAACATCTCCTTGTAAATCCCCCGTGGTTTCTTGTACACCCGTGAAATTTGGACAGGTTATGCAGTTTGCATTTCTGCACATTTGCCCCTGCTAGCTCGGCCGCGGTTGCAAACATTCAGGCGTGGCAGCCAGATAGGCTGGTCCCCGTAGGGCTCTGCCAGCCGACTGGGTATATCTGCTTCCCGTTCTTCTCACCTGAGTGCTACTGATTTCAGCTTTGACGGCTACACTCTACTCAACCGGAGCAGTAAGTTGAACCTCAACTCATGGCACTTTGTGAAACTGTTGAGAACTAGAACTCAGTTGTTTGGCACGATACCACTGTCCATCCAGCACTATGGACGGAACTGCCTACATCTGGCTCTAATTAGTCCACGATTGTGTTCAGCCGAATGACCTCTGCTGGGAACACTCAGATTGAGGTTCTGAGTTACTACAACAAAGGAGCGTTTCACTGCTTTCAAGGCTTCTCAGGAAGAATACCGGAATCTTGCTGCCGGCAGGCCTCCGGCTGTTCCGGGTGAACATCTCCTTGAAAATCCCCCGTGGTTTCTTGTACACCCGTGAAATTTGGCCAGGTTATGTAGTTTGCATTTCTGCACAATTGTCCCTGCCTAGCTCGGCCGCGGTTACAAACATTCAGTCGTGGCAGCCAGATAAGCTGGTCCCCGTAGGACTCTGCCAGCGGACTGGGTATATCTGCTTCCCGTTCTTCTCACCTGAGTGCTACTGATTTCAGCTTTGACGGCTGCACTCTACTCAAGCAGAGCAGTAAGTTGAACCTCAACTTATGGCACTTTGTGAAACTGTTGAGAACTAGAACTCAGTTGTTTGGCACGCCACCACTCTCCATCCAGCACTATGGACGGCACTGGCTACTTCTGGCTCTAATTAGTCCACGGTTGTATTCTGCCGAATGACCTCTGCCAGGAACACTCAGAATGAGGTTCTGAGTTATTGCAACATAGGAGCGTTTCACTGCTTTCAAGGCTTTTCAGGAAGAATTCCGGAACCTTGCTGCCGGCAGGCCTCGGGCTCTTCCGGGTGAACATCTCCTTGTAAATCCCCCGTGGTTTCTTGTACACCCGTGAAGTGCGGCCAGGTTATGCAGTTTGCATTGCTGCACAATTGCGCCTGCCTAGCTCGGCCGCGGTTGCAAACATTCAGGCGTGGCAGCCAGATAGGCTGGTCCCCGTAGGACTCTGCCAGCCGTCTGGGTATATCTGCTTCCCGTTCTTCTCACCTGAGTGCTACTGATTCCAGCTTTGACGGCTACACTCTACTCAACCGGAGCAGTAAGTTGAACCTCAACTTATGGCACTTGGTTAAAATGTTGAGAACTAGAGCTCAGTTGTTTGGCACGCCACCAGTCTCCATCCAGCACTATGGACGGCATTGCCTACTTCTGGCTCTAATTAGTCCACGATTGTGTTCAGCCGAATGACCTCTGCCGGCAACACTCAGAATGAGGTTCTGAGTTATTGCAACATAGGAGCGTTTCACTGCCTTCAAGGCTTCTCAGCAAGAATTCCGGAATCTTGCTGCCGGCAGGCCACTGGCTGTTCCGGGTGAACATCTCCTTGTAAATCCCCCGTGGTTTCTTGTACACCCGTGAAATTTGGCCATGTTATGCAGTTTGCATTGCTGCACAATTGCGCCTGCCTAGCTCAGCCGCGTTTACAAATATTCAGGCGTGGCAGCCAGAGAGGCTGGTCCCCGTACGAAACTGCCTGCGGACTGGGTATATCTGCTTCCCGTTCTTCTCACCTGAGTGCTACTGATTCCAGCTTTGACGGCTACACTCTACTCAACCGGAGCATTAAGTTGAACCTCAACTTATGGCACTTTGTGCAAGTGTTGAGAACTAGAACTAAGTTGTTTGGCACGCCACCACTGTCCATCCAGCACTATGGACGGCACTGCCTACATCTGGCTCTAATCAGTCCACGGTTGTGTTCAGCCGAATGACCTCTGCCGGGAACACTCAGATTGAGGTTCTGAGTTATTGCAACATAGGAGCGTTTCACTGCTTTCAAGGCTTCTCAGGAAAAATTCCCGAATCTTGCTGCCGGCAAGCCTCCGGCTGTTCCGGGTGAACATCTCCTTATAAATCCCCCGTGGTTTCTTGTACACCCGTGAAATTTGGCCAGGTTATGCAGTTTGCATTGCTGCACAAGTGACCCTGCCTAGCTCGGCCGCGGTTGCAAACATTCAGTCGTGGCAGCCTGATAGGCTGGTCCCCGTAGGACTCTGCCAGCCGACTGGGTATATCTGCTTCCCGTTCTTCTCACCTGAGTGCTACTGATTTCAGCTTTGACGGCTGCACTCTACTCAATCGGAGCAGTAAGTTGAACCTCAACTTATGGCACTTTGTGAAAGTGATGAGAACTAGAGCTCAGTTGTTTGGCACGCCACCACTGTCCATCCAGCACTATGGACGGCACTGCCTACATCTGGCTCTAATTAGTCCACGGTTGTGTTCAGCCGAATGACCTCTGCCAGGAACACTCAGAATGAGGTTCTGAGTTATTGCAACATAGGAGCGTTTCACTGCTTTCAAGGCTTCTCAGGAAGAATTCCGGAATCTTGCTGCCGGCAGGCCTCCGGCTGTTCCGGGTGAACATCTCCTTGTAAATCCCCCGTGGTTTCTTGTACACCCGTGAAATTGGAAAGGTTATGCAGTTTGCATTTCTGCACAATTGCCCCTGCTAGCTCGGCCGCGGTTGCAAACATTCAGGCGTGGCAGCCAGATAGGCTGGTCCCCGTAGGACTCTGCCAGCCGACTGGGTATATCTGCTTCCCGTTCTTCTCACCTGAGTGCTACTGATTTCAGCTTTGACGGCTACACTCTACTCAACCGGAGCAGTAAGTTGAACCTCAACTTATGGCACTTTGTGAAACTGTTGAGAACTAGAACTCAGTTGTTTGGCACGATACCACTGTCCATCCAGCACGATGGACGGAACTGCCTACATCTGGCTCTAATTAGTCCACGATTGTGTTCAGCCGAATGACCTCTGCTGGGAACACTCAGATTGAGGTTCTGAGTTACTGCAACATAGGAGCGTTTCACTGCTTTCAAGGCTTTTCAGGAAGAATTCCGGAATCTTGCTACCGGCAGGCCTCCGGCTGTTCCGGGTGAACATCTCCTTGTAAATCCCCCGTGGTTTCTTGTACACCCGTGAAGTTTGGCCAGGTTATGCAGTTTGCATTGCTGCACAATTGTCCCTGCCTAGCTCGGCCGCGGTTACAAACATTCAGACGTGGCAGCCAGATAGGCTGGTCCCCGTAGGACTCTGCCAGCGGACTGGGTATATCTGCTTCCCGTTCTTCTCAAATGAGTGCTACTGATTTCAGCTTTGACGGCTGCACTCTACTCAAGCACAGCAGTAAGTTGAACCTCAACTTATGGCACTTTGTGAAACTGTTGAGAACTAGAGCTCAGTTGTTTGGCACGCCACCACGGTCCATCCAGCACTATGGACGGCACTGCCTACATCTGGCTCTAATTAGTCCACGGTTGTGTTCAGCCGAATGACCTCTGCCGGCAACACTCAGAATGAGGTTCTGAGTTATTGCAACATAGGAGCGTTTCACTGCTTTCAAGGCTTCTCAGGAAGAATTCCGCAATCTTGCTGCCAGCAGGCCTCTGGCTGTTCCGGGTGAACATCTCCTTGTAAATCCCCCGTGGTTTCTTGTACACCCGTGAAATGTGGCCAGGTTATACCGTTTGCATTGCTGCACAATTGCGCCTGCCTAGCTCAGCCGCGGTTGCAAACATTCAGGCGTGGCTGCCAGATAGGCTGGTCCTCGTAGGACTCTGCCAGCCGACTGGGTATATCTGCTTCCCGTTCTTCTCACCTGAGTGCTACTGATTTCAGCTTTGACGGCTGCACTCTACTCAAGCAGAGCAGTAAGTTGAACCTCAACTTATGGCACTTTGTGAAACTGTTGAGAACTAGAGCTCAGTTGTTTGGCACACCACCACTCTCCATCCAGCACTATGGAAGGCACTGCCTACATCTGGCTCTAATTAGTCCACGGTTGTGTTCAGCCGAATGACCTATGCCGGCAACACTCAGAATGAGGTTCTGAGATATTGCAACATAGGAGCGTTTCACTGCTTTCAATGCTTCTTAGGAAGAATTCCGGAATCTTGCTGCCGGCAGGCCACCGTCTCTACCGGGTGAACATCTCCTTGTAAATCCCCTGTGGTTTCTTGTACACCCGTGAAATTTGGCCAGGTTATGCAGTTTTCATTGATGCACAATTGTGCCTGCCTAGCTCGGCCGCGGTTGCAAACATTCAGGCGTGGTAGCCAGATAGGCTGGTCCCCGTAGGACACTGCCAGCCGTCTGGGTATATCTGCTTCCCGTTCTTCTCACCTGAGTGCTACTGATTCCAGGTTTGAGGGCTACACTCTACTCAACCGGAGCAGTAAGTTGAACCTCAACTTATGGCACTTTGTGAAACTGTTGAGAACTAGAACTCAGTTGTTTGGCACGCCACCACTGTCCATCCAGCACTATGGACGGCACTGCCTACTTCTGGCTCTAATTAGTCCACGGTTGTGTTCTGCCGAATGACCTCTGCCGGGAACACTCAGAATGAGGTTCTGAGTTATTGCAACATAGGAGCGTTTCACTGCTTTCAAGGCTTCTCAGGAAGAATTCAAGAATCTTGCTGCCCGCAGGCCTCCGGCTGTTCCGGGTGAACATCTCCTTGTAAATCCCCCGTGGTTTCTTGTACACCCGTGAAATTTGGCCAGGTTATGCAGTTTGCATTGCTGCACAATTGGGCCTGCATCGCTCGGCCGCCCTTGCAAACATTCAGGCGTGGCAGCCAGATAGGCTGGTCCCCGTAGGACTCTGCCAGCCGACTGGGTATATCTGCTTCCCGTTCTTCTCACCTGAGTGCTACTTATTTCAGCTTTGACGGCTGCACTCTACTCAAGCAGAGCAGTAAGTTGAACCTCAACTTATGGCACTTTGTGAAACTGTTGAGAACTAGAGCTCACTTGTTTGGCACGCCACCACTGTCCATCCAGCACTATGGACGGCACTGCCTACAGCTGGCTCTAATTAGTCCACGGTTGTGTTCAGCCGAATGACCTCTGCCGGCAACACTCAGAATGAGGTTCTGAGTTATTGCAACATAGGAGCGTTTCACTGCTTTCAAGGCTTCTCAGGAAGAATTCCGGAATCTTGCTGCAGGCAAGCTTCCGGCTTTTCCGGGTGAACGTCTCCTTGTAAATCCCCCGTGGTTTCTTGTACACCCGTGAAATTTGGCCAGGTTATGCAGTTTGCATTGCTGCACAATTGCGCCTGCCTAGCTCGGCCGCGGTTGCAAACATTCAGGCGTGGCAGCCAGATAGGCTGGTCCCCGTAGGACTCTGCCGTGGACTGGGTATATCTGCTTCCCGTTCTTCTCACTTGAGTGCTACTGGTTCCAGCTTTGACGGCTACACTCTACTCAACCGGAGCATTAAGTTGTACCTCAACTTATGGCACTTTGTGAAACTGTTGAGAACTAGAACTCAGTTGTTTGGCACGCCACCACTCTCCATCCAGCACTATGGACGGCACTGCCTACATCTGGCTCTAATTAGTCCACGGTTGTGTTGAGCCGAATGACCTCTGCCGGGAACACTCAGAATGAGGTTCTGAGTTATTGCAACATAGGAGCGTTTCACTGCTTTCAAGGCTTCTCAGGAAGAATTCCGGAATCTTGCTGCCGGCAGGCCTCCGGCTGTTCCGGGTGAACATCTCCTTGTAAATCCCCCGTGGTTTCTTGTACACCCGTGAAATTTGGCCAGGTTATGCAGTTTGCCTTGCTGCACAATTGCGCCTGCATAGCTCTGCCGCGGATGCAAATATTCAGGCGTAGCAGTCAGATAGGCTGGTCCCCGTAGGACACTGCCAGCGGACTGGGTATATCTGCTTCCCGTTCTTCTCACCTGAGTACTACTGATTCCAGCTTTGACGGCTACACTCTACTCAACCGGAGCATTAAGTTGAACCTCAACTTATGGCACTTTGTGAAACTGTTGAGAACTAGAGCTCAGTTGTTTGGCACGCCACCACTGTCCATCCAGCACTATGGATGGCACTGCCTACATCTGCCTGTAATTAGTCCACGGTTGTGTTCAGCCGAATGACCTCTGCTTGAAACACTGAGAATGAGGTTCTGAGTTATTGCAACATAGGAGCGTTTCACTGTTTTCAAGGCTTCTCAGGAAGAATTTCGGAATCTTGCTGCCGGTAGGCCTCCGGCTGTTCCGGGTGAACATCTCCTTGTAAATCCCCCGTGGTTTCTTGTACACCCGTGAAATTTGGACAGGTTATGCAGTTTGCATTGCTGCACAATTGCACCTGCCTAGTTCGGCCGCGGTTGCAAACATTCAGGCGTGGCAGCCATATAGGCTGGTCCCCGTAGGACTCTGCCAGCGGACTGGGTATATCTGCTTCCCGTTCTTCTCACCTGAGTGCTACTGATTCCAGCTTTGACAGCTACACTCTACTCAACCGGAGCAGTAAGTTGAACCTCAACTTATGGCACTTTGTGAAAATGTTGAGAACTAGAGCTCAGTTGTTTGGCACACCACCACTGTCCATCCAGCACTATGGACGGCACTGCCTACTTCTGGCTCTAATTAGTCCACGATTGTGTTCAGCCGAATGACCTCTGCCGGCAACACTCAGAATGAGGTTCTGAGTTATTGCAACATAGGACCGTTTCAATGCTTTCAAGGCTTCTCAGGAATAATTCCGGAATCTTGCTGCCGGCAGGCCTCCGGCTGTTCCGGGTGAACATCTCCTTGTAAATCCCCCGTGGTTTCTTGTACACCCGTGAAATCTGGCCAGGTTATGCAGTTTGCATTGCTGCACAATTGTGCCTGACTAGCTCGGCCGCGGTTGCAAACATTCAGGCTTGGCAGCCAGATGGACTGGTCCCCGTAGGACACTGCCAGCGGACTGGGTATATCTGCTTCCCGTTCTTCTCACCTGAGTGCTACTGATTCCAGCTTTGACGGCTACACTCTACTCAACCGGAGCATTAAGTTGAACCTCAACTTATGGCACTTTGTGAAACTGTTGAGAACTAGAGCTCAGTTGTTTGGCACGCCACCACTGTCCATCCAGCCCTATGGACGGCACTGCCTACATCTGGCTCTAATTAGTCCACGGTTGTGTTCAGCCGAATGACCTCTGCCAGGAACACTCAGAATGAGGTTTTGAGTTATTGCAACATAGGAGCGTTTCACTGCTTTCAAGGCTTCTCAGGAAGAATTTCGGAATCTTGCTGCCGGCAGGCCTCCGGCTGTTCCGGGTGAACATCTCCTTGTTAATCCCCCGTGGTTTCTTGTACACCCGTGAAATTTGGACAGGTTATGCAGTTTGCATTGCTGCACAATTGCGCCTGCCTAGTTCGGCCGCGGTTGCAAACATTCAGGCGTGGCAGCCATATAGGCTGGTCCCCGTAGGACTCTGCCAGCGGACTGGGTATATCTGCTTCCCGTTCTTCTCACCTGAGTGCTACTGATTCCAGCTTTGACAGCTACACTCTACTCAACCGGAGCAGTAAGTTGAACCTCAACTTATGGCACTTTGTGAAAATGTTGAGAACTAGAGCTCAGTTGTTTGGCACGCCACCACTGTCCATCCAGCACTATGGACGGCATTGCCTACTTCTGGCTCTAATTAGTCCACGATTGTGTTCAGCCGAATGACCTCTGCCGGCAACACTCAGAATGAGGTTCTGAGTTATTGCAACATAGGACCGTTTCAATGCTTTCAAGGCTTCTCAGGAAGAATTCCGGAATCTTGCTGCCGGCAGGCCTCCGGCTGTTCTGGGTGAACATCTCCTTGTAAATCCCCCGTGGTTTCTTGTACACCCATGAAATCTGGCCAGGTTATGCAGTTTGCATTGCTGCACAATTGTGCCTGACTAGCTCGGCCGCGGTTGCAAACATTCAGGCGTGGCAGCCAGATGGACTGGTCCCCTTAGGACACTGCCAGCGGACTGGGTATATCTGCTTCACGTTCTTCTCACCTGAGTGTGCTACTGATTCCAGCTTTGACGGCTACACTCGACCCAACCGGAGCAGTAAGTTGAACCTCAACTTATGGCACTTTGTGAAACTGTTGAGAACTAGAGCTCAGATGTTTGGCAAGCCACCACTGTCCATCAAGTACTATGGACGGCACTGCCTACATCTAGCTCTAATTAGTCCACGGTTGTGTTCAGCCGAATGACCTCTGCCGGGAACACTCACAATGAGGTTCTGAGTTATTGCAACATAGGAGCGTTTCACTGCTTTCAAGGCTTCTCAGGAAGAATTCCGGAATCTTGCTGCCGGCTGGCCTCCGGCTGTTCCGGGTGAACATCTCCTTGTAAATCTCCCGTGGTTTCTTGTACACCCGAGAAATTTGGCCAGGTTATGCAGTTTACATTGCTGCACAATTGCTCCTGCCTAGCTCGGCCGCGGTTGCAAACATTCAGGCGTGGCAGCCAGATAGGCTGGCCCCCGTAGGACACTGCCAGCGGTCTGGGTATATCTGCTTCCCGTTCTTCTCACCTGAGTGCTACTGATTCCAGCTTTGACGGCTACACTCTACTCAACCGGAGCATTAAGTTGAACCTCAACTTATGGCACTTTGTGAAACTGTTGAGAATTAGAACTCATTTGTTTGGCACGCCACCACTCTCCATCCAGCGCTATGGACGGCACTGCCTACATCTGGCTCTAATTAGTCCACGGTGGTGTTCAGCCGAATGACCTCTGCCGGCAACACTCAGAATGAGGTT
Organism: Dipodomys merriami; assembly: GCF_024711535.1. Classification (NCBI taxonomy): domain Eukaryota; kingdom Metazoa; phylum Chordata; class Mammalia; order Rodentia; family Heteromyidae; genus Dipodomys; species Dipodomys merriami. Next base: position 1,223,577 of record NW_027203882.1, on the reverse strand, counting down.
CTGAGTTATTGCAACATAGGAGCGTTTCACTGCTTTCAAGGCTTCTCAGGAAGAATTCCGGAATCTTGCTGCCGGCAGGCCTCCGGCTGTTCCGGGTGAATATCTCCTTGTAAATCCCCCATGGTTTCTTGTACACCCGTGAAATTTGGCCAGGTTATTCAGTTTGCATTGCTGCACAATTGCGCCTGCCTAGGTAGGCCGCGGTTGCAAACATTCAGGCGTGGCAGCCAGATAGGCTGGTCCCCGTAAGACGCTGCCATTGGACTGGGTATATCTGGTTCCCGTTCTTCTCACCTGAGTGCTACTGATTCCAGCTTTGACGGCTACACTCTACTCAACCGGAGCATTAAGTTGAACCTCAACTTATGGCACTTTGTGAAACTGTTGAGAACTAGAGCTCAGTTGTTTAGCACGCCACCACTGTCCATCCAGCACTATGGACGGCACTGCCTACATCTGGCTCTAATTAGTCCACGATTGTGTTCAGCCGAATGACCTCTGCCGGGAACAATCAGAATGAGGTTCTGAGGTATTGCAACATAGGAGCGTTTCACTGCTTTCAAGGCTTCTCAGGAAGAATTCCGCAATCTTGCTGCCGGCAGGCCTCCGGCTGTTCCGGGTGAACATCTCCTTGTAAATCCCCCGTGGTTTCTTGTACACCCGTGAAATTTGGCCAGGTTATGCAGTTTGCATTGCTGCACAATTGCGCCTGCCTAGCTCGGCCGCGGTTGCAAACATTCAGACGTAGCAGCCAGATGGACTGGTCCACGTAGGACACTGCCATCGGACTGGGTATATCTGCTTCCCGTTCTTCTCACCTGAGTGCTGCTGATTCCAGCTTTGACGGCTACACTCTACTCAACCGGAGCAGTAAGTTGAACCTCAACTTATGGCACTTTGTGAAAGTGTTGAGAACTAGAGCTCAGATGTTTGGTACGCCACCACTGTCCATCGAGTACTATATACGACATTGCGTACATCTGGCTCTAATTAGTCCACGGTTGTGTTCAGCCGAATGACCTCTGCCGGGAACACTCAGAATGAGGTTCTGAGTTATTGCAACATAGGAGCGTTTCACTGCTTTCAAGGCTTCTCAGGAAGAATTCCGGAATCTTGCTGCCGGCAGGCCTCCGGCTGTTCCGGGTGAACATCTCCTTGTAAATCCCCCGTGGTTTCTTGTACACCCGTGAAATTTGGCCAGGTTATGCAGTTTGCAATGCTGCACAATTGCGCCTGCCTAGCTCGGCCGTGGTTACAAACATTCAGGCGTGGCAGCCAGATAGGCTGGTCCCCGTAGGACACTGACAGCGGTCTGGGTATATCTGCTTCCCGTTCTTCTCACCTGAGTGCTACTGATTCCAGCTTTGACGGCTACACTCTACTCAACCGGAGCATTAAGTTGAACCTCAACTTATGGCACTTTGTGAAACTGTTGAGAACTAGAACTCAGTTGTTTGGCACGCCACCACTGTCCATCCAGCACTATGGACGGCACTGCCTACATCTGGCTCTAATTAGTCCACGGTTGTGTTCAGCCGAATGACCTCTGCCGGCAAAACTCAGAATGAGGTTCTGAGTTATTGCAACATAGGAGCGTTTCACTGCTTTCAAGGCTTCTCAGGAAGAATTCCGGAATCTTGCTGCCGGCAGGCCTCCGGCTGTTCCGGGTGAACATCTCCTTGTAAATCCCCCGTGGTTTCTTGTACACCCGTGAAATTTGGCCAGGTTATTCAGTTTGCATAGCTGCACAATTGCGCCTGACTAGCTCGGCCGCGGTTGCAAACATTCAGGCGTGGCAGCCAGATAGGCTGGTCCCTGAAGGACTCTGCCTGCGGACTGGGTATATCTGCTTCCCGTTCTTCTCACCTGAGTGCTACTGATTCCAGCTTTGACGGCTACACTCTACTCAACCGGAGCAGTAAGTTGAACCTCAACTTATGGCACTTTGTGAAACTGTTGAGAACTAGAGCTCAGTTGTTTGGCACGCCACCACTGTCCATCCAGCACTATGGACGGCACTGCCTACATCTGGCTCTAATTAGTCCACGATTGTGTTCAGCCGAATGACCTCTGCTGGGGACACTCAGAATGATGTTCTGAGTTATTAAAACATAGGAGCGTTTCACTGCTTTCATGGCTTCTCAGGAAGAATTCCGGAATCTTGCTGCCGGCAGGCCTCCCGCTGTTCCGGGTGAACATCTCCTAGTAAATCCCCCGTGGTTTCTTGTACACGCATGAAATTTGGCCAGGTTATGCAGTTTGCATTGCTGCACAATTGCGCCTGCCTAGCTCGGCCGCGGTTACAAACATTCAGGCGTGGCAGCCAGATAGGCTGGCACCGTAGGACACTGCCAGCGGACTGGGTATATCTGCTTCCCGTTCTTCTCACCTGAGTGCTACTGATTCCAGTTTGACGGCTACACTCTACTCAACCGGAGCAGTATGTTGAACCTCAACTTATGGCACTTTGTGAAACTGTTGATAACTTGAGCTAAGTTGTTTGGCACGCCACCACTGTCCATCCAGCACTATGGACGGCACTGCCTACATCTGGCTCTAATTAGTCCACGGTTGTGTTCAGCCGAATGACCTCTGCTGGGAATACTCAGAATGCGGTTCTGAGTTATTGCAACATAGTAGCGTTTCACTGCTTTCAAGGCTTCTCAGGAAGAATTCCCGAATCTTGCTGCCATCAGGCCTCCGGCTCTTCCGGTTGAACATCTCCTTGTAAATCCCCCGTGGTTTTTTGTACACCCGTGACATTTGGCCAGGTTATGCAGTTTGTATTGCTGCACAATTGCGCATGCCAAGCACAGCCGAGGTTGCAAACATTCAGGCGTGGCAGCCAGATAGGCTGGTCCCCGTAGGACACTGCCAGCGGACTGGGTATATCTGCTTCCCGTTCTTCTCACCTGAGTGCTACTGATTCCAGCTTTGACGGCTACACTCTACTCAACCGGAGCAGTATGTTGAACCTCAACTTATGGCACTTGTGAAACTGTTCATTACTTGAGCTCAGTTGTTTGGTACGCCACCACTGTCCATCCAGTACTATATACGACATTGTGTACATCTGGCTCTAATTAGTCCACGGTTGTGTTCAGCCGAATGACCTCTGCCGGGAACACTCAGAATGAGGTTCTGAGTTATTGCAACATAGGAGCGTTTCACTGCTTTCAAGGCTTCTCAGGAAGAATTCCGGAAAATTGCTGCCGGCAGGCCTCCGGCTGTTCCGGGTGAACATCTCCTTGTAAATCCCCCGTGGTTTCTTGTACACCCGTGAAATTTGGCCAGGTTATGCAGTTTGCAATGCTGCACAATTGCGCCTGCCTAGCTCGGCCGCGGTTACAAACATTCAGGCTTGGCAGCCACATGGACTGGTACCCGTAGGACACTGCCAGCGGACTGGGTATATCTGCTTCCCGTTCTTCTCACCTGAGTGCTGCTGATTCCAGCTTTGACGGCTACACTCTACTCAACCGGAGCAGTAAGTTGAACCTCAACTTATGGCACTTTGTGAAAGTGTTGAGAACTAGAGCTCAGATGTTTGGCATGCCACCACTGTCCATCCAGTACTATGGAAGACATTGCCTACATCTGGCTCTAATTAATCCACGGTTGTGTTCAGCCGAATGACCTCTGCCAGGAACACTCAGAATGAGGTTCTGAGTTATTGCAACATAGGAGCGTTTCACTGCTTCCAAGGCTTCTCAGGAAGAATTCCCGAATCTTGCTGCCAGCAGGCCTCCGGCTCTTCCGGTTGAACATCTCCTTGTAAATCCCCCGTGGTTTCTTGTACACCCGTGACATTTGGCCAGGTTATGCAGTTTGTATTGCTGCACAATTGCGCATGCCAAGCACAGCCGAGGTTGCAAACATTCAGGCGTGGCAGCCAGATAGGCTGGTCCCCGTACGAAACTGCCTGCGGACTGGGTATATCTGGTTCCCGTTCTTCTCACCTGAGTGCTACTGATTCCACCTTTGACGGCTACACTCTACTCAACCGGAGCATTAAGTTGAACCTCAACTTATGGCACTTTGTGAAACTGTTGAGAACTAGAGCTCAGTTGTTTGGCACGCCACCACTGTCCATCCAGCACTATAGACGGCACTGCCTACATCTGGCTCTAATTAGTCCACTATTGTGTTCAGCCGAATGACCTCTGCCGGGAATAATCAGAATGAGGTTCTGAGTTATTGCAACATAGGAGCGTTTCACTGCTTTCAAGGCTTCTCAGGAAGAATTCCGGAATCTTGCTGCCGGCAGGCCTCCGGCTGTTCCGGGTGAACATCTCCTTGTAAATCCCCCGTGGTTTCTTGTACACCCGTGAAATTTGGCCAGGTTATGCAGTTTGCATTGCTGCACAATTGCGCCTGCCTAGCTCGGCCGTGGTTACAAACATTCAGGCGTGGCAGCCAGATAGGCTGGTCCCCGTAGGACACTGCCAGCGGTCTGGGTATATCTGCTTCCCGTTCTTCTCACCTGAGTGCTACTGATTCCAGCTTTGACGGCTACACTCTACTCAACCGGAGCATTAAGTTGAACCTCAACTTATGGCACTTTGTGAAACTGTTGAGAATTAGAACTCAGTTGTTTGGCACGCCACCACTGTCCATCCAGCACTATGGACGGCACTGCCTACATCTGGCTCTAATTAGTCCACGGTTGTGTTCAGCCGAATGACCTCTGCCGGGAACACTCAGAATGAGGTTCTGAGTTATTGCAACATAGGAGCGTTTCACTGCTTTCAAGGCTTCTCAGGAAGAATTTCGGAATCTTGCTGCCGGCAGGCCTCCGGCTGTTCCGGGTGAACATCTCCTTGTTAATCCCCCGTGGTTTCTTGTACACCCGTGAAATTTGGACAGGTTATGCAGTTTGCATTGCTGCACAATTGCGCCTGCCTAGTTCGGCCGCGGTTGCAAACATTCAGGCGTGGCAGCCATATAGGCTGGTCCCCGTAGGACTCTGCCAGCGGACTGGGTATATCTGCTTCCCGTTCTTCTCACCTGAGTGCTACTGATTCCAGCTTTGACAGCTACACTCTACTCAACCGGAGCAGTAAGTTGAACCTCAACTTATGGCACTTTGTGAAAATGTTGAGAACTAGAGCTCAGTTGTTTGGCACGCCACCACTGTCCATCCAGCACTATGGACGGCATTGCCTACTTCTGGCTCTAATTAGTCCACGATTGTGTTCAGCCGAATGACCTCTGCCGGCAACACTCAGAATGAGGTTCTGAGTTATTGCAACATAGGACCGTTTCAATGCTTTCAAGGCTTCTCAGGAAGAATTCCGGAATCTTGCTGCCGGCAGGCCTCCGGCTGTTCTGGGTGAACATCTCCTTGTAAATCCCCCGTGGTTTCTTGTACACCCATGAAATCTGGCCAGGTTATGCAGTTTGCATTGCTGCACAATTGTGCCTGACTAGCTCGGCCGCGGTTGCAAACATTCAGGCGTGGCAGCCAGATGGACTGGTCCCCTTAGGACACTGCCAGCGGACTGGGTATATCTGCTTCACGTTCTTCTCACCTGAGTGCTACTGATTCCAGCTTTGACGGCTACACTGGACCCAACCGGAGCAGTAAGTTGAACCTCAACTTATGGCACTTTGTGAAACTGTTGAGAACTAGAGCTCAGATGTTTGGCAAGCCACCACTGTCCATCAAGTACTATGGACGGCACTGCCTACATTTAGCTCTAATTAGTCCACGGTTGTGTTCAGCCGAATGACCTCTGCCGGGAACACTCACAATGAGGTTCTGAGTTATTGCAACATAGGAGCGTTTCACTGCTTTCAAGGCTTCTCAGGAAGAATTCCGGAATCTTGCTGCCGGCTGGCCTCCGGCTGTTCCGGGTGAACATCTCCTTGTAAATCTCCCGTGGTTTCTTGTACACCCGAGAAATTTGGCCAGGTTATGCAGTTTACATTGCTGCACAATTGCTCCTGCCTAGCTCGGCCGCGGTTGCAAACATTCAGGCGTGGCAGCCAGATAGGCTGGCCCCCGTAGGACACTGCCAGCGGTCTGGGTATATCTGCTTCCCGTTCTTCTCACCTGAGTGCTACTGATTCCAGCTTTGACGGCTACACTCTACTCAACCGGAGCATTAAGTTGAACCTCAACTTATAGCACTTTGTGAAACTGTTGAGAATTAGAACTCATTTGTTTGGCACGCCACCACTCTCCATCCAGCGCTATGGACGGCACTGCCTACATCTGGCTCTAATTAGTCCACGGTGGTGTTCAGCCGAATGACCTCTGCCGGCAACACTCAGAATGAGGTTCTGAGTTATTGCAACATAGGAGCGTTTCACTGCTTTCAAGGCTTCTCAGGAAGAATTCCGGAATCTTGCTGCCGGCAGGCCTCCGGCTGTTCCGGGTGAATATCTCCTTGTAAATCCCCCATGGTTTCTTGTACACCCGTGAAATTTGGCCAGGTTATTCAGTTTGCATTGCTGCACAATTGCGCCTGCCTAGGTAGGCCGCGGTTGCAAACATTCAGGCGTGGCAGCCAGATAGGCTGGTCCCCGTAAGACGCTGCCAGCGGACTGGGTATATCTGGTTCCCGTTCTTCTCACCTGAGTGCTACTGATTCCAGCTTTGACGGCTACACTCTACTCAACCGGAGCATTAAGTTGAACCTCAACTTATGGCACTTTGTGAAACTGTTGAGAACTAGAGCTCAGTTGTTTAGCACGCCACCACTGTCCATCCAGCACTATGGACGGCACTGCCTACATCTGGCTCTAATTAGTCCACGATTGTGTTCAGCCGAATGACCTCTGCCGGGAACAATCAGAATGAGGTTCTGAGGTATTGCAACATAGGAGCGTTTCACTGCTTTCAAGGCTTCTCAGGAAGAATTCCGCAATCTTGCTGCCGGCAGGCCTCCGGCTGTTCCGGGTGAACATCTCCTTGTAAATCCCCCGTGGTTTCTTGTACACCCGTGAAATTTGGCCAGGTTATGCAGTTTGCATTGCTGCACAATTGCGCCTGCCTAGCTCGGCCGCGGTTGCAAACATTCAGACGTAGCAGCCAGATGGACTGGTCCACGTAGGACACTGCCATCGGACTGGGTATATCTGCTTCCCGTTCTTCTCACCTGAGTGCTGCTGATTCCAGCTTTGACGGCTACACTCTACTCAACCGGAGCAGTAAGTTGAACCTCAACTTATGGCACTTTGTGAAAGTGTTGAGAACTAGAGCTCAGATGTTTGGTACGCCACCACTGTCCATCGAGTACTATATACGACATTGCGTACATCTGGCTCTAATTAGTCCACGGTTGTGTTCAGCCGAATGACCTCTGCCGGGAACACTCAGAATGAGGTTCTGAGTTATTGCAACATAGGAGCGTTTCACTGCTTTCAAGGCTTCTCAGGAAGAATTCCGGAATCTTGCTGCCGGCAGGCCTCCGGCTGTTCCGGGTGAACATCTCCTTGTAAATCCCCCGTGGTTTCTTGTACACCCGTGAAATTTGGCCAGGTTATGCAGTTTGCAATGCTGCACAATTGCGCCTGCCTAGCTCGGCCGTGGTTACAAACATTCAGGCGTGGCAGCCAGATAGGCTGGTCCCCGTAGGACACTGACAGCGGTCTGGGTATATCTGCTTCCCGTTCTTCTCACCTGAGTGCTACTGATTCCAGCTTTGACGGCTACACTCTACTCAACCGGAGCATTAAGTTGAACCTCAACTTATGGCACTTTGTGAAACTGTTGAGAACTAGAACTCAGTTGTTTGGCACGCCACCACTGTCCATCCAGCACTATGGACGGCACTGCCTACATCTGGCTCTAATTAGTCCACGGTTGTGTTCAGCCGAATGACCTCTGCCGGCAAAACTCAGAATGAGGTTCTGAGTTATTGCAACATAGGAGCGTTTCACTGCTTTCAAGGCTTCTCAGGAAGAATTCCGGAATCTTGCTGCCGGCAGGCCTCCGGCTGTTCCGGGTGAACATCTCCTTGTAAATCCCCCGTGGTTTCTTGTACACCCGTGAAATTTGGCCAGGTTATTCAGTTTGCATAGCTGCACAATTGCGCCTGACTAGCTCGGCCGCGGTTGCAAACATTCAGGCGTGGCAGCCAGATAGGCTGGTCCCTGAAGGACTCTGCCTGCGGACTGGGTATATCTGCTTCCCGTTCTTCTCACCTGAGTGCTACTGATTCCAGCTTTGACGGCTACACTCTACTCAACCGGAGCAGTAAGTTGAACCTCAACTTATGGCACTTTGTGAAACTGTTGAGAACTAGAGCTCAGTTGTTTGGCACGCCACCACTGTCCATCCAGCACTATGGACGGCACTGCCTACATTTAGCTCTAATTAGTCCACGGTTGTGTTCAGCCGAATGACCTCTGCCGGGAACACTCACAATGAGGTTCTGAGTTATTGCAACATAGGAGCGTTTCACTGCTTTCAAGGCTTCTCAGGAAGAATTCCGGAATCTTGCTGCCGGCTGGCCTCCGGCTGTTCCGGGTGAACATCTCCTTGTAAATCTCCCGTGGTTTCTTGTACACCCGAGAAATTTGGCCAGGTTATGCAGTTTACATTGCTGCACAATTGCTCCTGCCTAGCTCGGCCGCGGTTGCAAACATTCAGGCGTGGCAGCCAGATAGGCTGGCCCCCGTAGGACACTGCCAGCGGTCTGGGTATATCTGCTTCCCGTTCTTCTCACCTGAGTGCTACTGATTCCAGCTTTGACGGCTACACTCTACTCAACCGGAGCATTAAGTTGAACCTCAACTTATAGCACTTTGTGAAACTGTTGAGAATTAGAACTCATTTGTTTGGCACGCCACCACTCTCCATCCAGCGCTATGGACGGCACTGCCTACATCTGGCTCTAATTAGTCCACGGTGGTGTTCAGCCGAATGACCTCTGCCGGCAACACTCAGAATGAGGTTCTGAGTTATTGCAACATAGGAGCGTTTCACTGCTTTCAAGGCTTCTCAGGAAGAATTCCGGAATCTTGCTGCCGGCAGGCCTCCGGCTGTTCCGGGTGAATATCTCCTTGTAAATCCCCCATGGTTTCTTGTACACCCGTGAAATTTGGCCAGGTTATTCAGTTTGCATTGCTGCACAATTGCGCCTGCCTAGGTAGGCCGCGGTTGCAAACATTCAGGCGTGGCAGCCAGATAGGCTGGTCCCCGTAAGACGCTGCCAGCGGACTGGGTATATCTGGTTCCCGTTCTTCTCACCTGAGTGCTACTGATTCCAGCTTTGACGGCTACACTCTACTCAACCGGAGCATTAAGTTGAACCTCAACTTATGGCACTTTGTGAAACTGTTGAGAACTAGAGCTCAGTTGTTTAGCACGCCACCACTGTCCATCCAGCACTATGGACGGCACTGCCTACATCTGGCTCTAATTAGTCCACGATTGTGTTCAGCCGAATGACCTCTGCCGGGAACAATCAGAATGAGGTTCTGAGGTATTGCAACATAGGAGCGTTTCACTGCTTTCAAGGCTTCTCAGGAAGAATTCCGCAATCTTGCTGCCGGCAGGCCTCCGGCTGTTCCGGGTGAACATCTCCTTGTAAATCCCCCGTGGTTTCTTGTACACCCGTGAAATTTGGCCAGGTTATGCAGTTTGCATTGCTGCACAATTGCGCCTGCCTAGCTCGGCCGCGGTTGCAAACATTCAGACGTAGCAGCCAGATGGACTGGTCCACGTAGGACACTGCCATTGGACTGGGTATATCTGCTTCCCGTTCTTCTCACCTGAGTGCTGCTGATTCCAGCTTTGACGGCTACACTCTACTCAACCGGAGCAGTAAGTTGAACCTCAACTTATGGCACTTTGTGAAAGTGTTGAGAACTAGAGCTCAGATGTTTGGTACGCCACCACTGTCCATCGAGTACTATATACGACATTGCGTACATCTGGCTCTAATTAGTCCACGGTTGTGTTCAGCCGAATGACCTCTGCCGGGAACACTCAGAATGAGGTTCTGAGTTATTGCAACATAGGAGCGTTTCACTGCTTTCAAGGCTTCTCAGGAAGAATTCCGGAATCTTGCTGCCGGCAGGCCTCCGGCTGTTCCGGGTGAACATCTCCTTGTAAATCCCCCGTGGTTTCTTGTACACCCGTGAAATTTGGCCAGGTTATGCAGTTTGCAATGCTGCACAATTGCGCCTGCCTAGCTCGGCCGTGGTTACAAACATTCAGGCGTGGCAGCCAGATAGGCTGGTCCCCGTAGGACACTGACAGCGGTCTGGGTATATCTGCTTCCCGTTCTTCTCACCTGAGTGCTACTGATTCCAGCTTTGACGGCTACACTCTACTCAACCGGAGCATTAAGTTGAACCTCAACTTATGGCACTTTGTGAAACTGTTGAGAACTAGAACTCAGTTGTTTGGCACGCCACCACTGTCCATCCAGCACTATGGACGGCACTGCCTACATCTGGCTCTAATTAGTCCACGGTTGTGTTCAGCCGAATGACCTCTGCCGGCAAAACTCAGAATGAGGTTCTGAGTTATTGCAACATAGGAGCGTTTCACTGCTTTCAAGGCTTCTCAGGAAGAATTCCGGAATCTTGCTGCCGGCAGGCCTCCGGCTGTTCCGGGTGAACATCTCCTTGTAAATCCCCCGTGGTTTCTTGTACACCCGTGAAATTTGGCCAGGTTATTCAGTTTGCATAGCTGCACAATTGCGCCTGACTAGCTCGGCCGCGGTTGCAAACATTCAGGCGTGGCAGCCAGATAGGCTGGTCCCTGAAGGACTCTGCCTGCGGACTGGGTATATCTGCTTCCCGTTCTTCTCACCTGAGTGCTACTGATTCCAGCTTTGACGGCTACACTCTACTCAACCGGAGCAGTAAGTTGAACCTCAACTTATGGCACTTTGTGAAACTGTTGAGAACTAGAGCTCAGTTGTTTGGCACGCCACCACTGTCCATCCAGCACTATGGACGGCACTGCCTACATCTGGCTCTAATTAGTCCACGATTGTGTTCAGCCGAATGACCTCTGCTGGGGACACTCAGAATGATGTTCTGAGTTATTAAAACATAGGAGCGTTTCACTGCTTTCATGGCTTCTCAGGAAGAATTCCGGAATCTTGCTGCCGGCAGGCCTCCCGCTGTTCCGGGTGAACATCTCCTAGTAAATCCCCCGTGGTTTCTTGTACACGCATGAAATTTGGCCAGGTTATGCAGTTTGCATTGCTGCACAATTGCGCCTGCCTAGCTCGGCCGCGGTTACAAACATTCAGGCGTGGCAGCCAGATAGGCTGGCACCGTAGGACACTGCCAGCGGACTGGGTATATCTGCTTCCCGTTCTTCTCACCTGAGTGCTACTGATTCCAGTTTGACGGCTACACTCTACTCAACCGGAGCAGTATGTTGAACCTCAACTTATGGCACTTTGTGAAACTGTTGATAACTTGAGCTAAGTTGTTTGGCACGCCACCACTGTCCATCCAGCACTATGGACGGCACTGCCTACATCTGGCTCTAATTAGTCCACGGTTGTGTTCAGCCGAATGACCTCTGCTGGGAATACTCAGAATGCGGTTCTGAGTTATTGCAACATAGTAGCGTTTCACTGCTTTCAAGGCTTCTCAGGAAGAATTCCCGAATCTTGCTGCCAGCAGGCCTCCGGCTCTTCCGGTTGAACATCTCCTTGTAAATCCCCCGTGGTTTTTTGTACACCCGTGACATTTGGCCAGGTTATGCAGTTTGTATTGCTGCACAATTGCGCATGCCAAGCACAGCCGAGGTTGCAAACATTCAGGCGTGGCAGCCAGATAGGCTGGTCCCCGTAGGACACTGCCAGCGGACTGGGTATATCTGCTTCCCGTTCTTCTCACCTGAGTGCTACTGATTACAGCTTTGACGGCTACACTCTACTCAACCGGAGCAGTATGTTGAACCTCAACTTATGGCACTTGTGAAACTGTTCATTACTTGAGCTCAGTTGTTTGGTACGCCACCACTGTCCATCCAGTACTATATACGACATTGTGTACATCTGGCTCTAATTAGTCCACGGTTGTGTTCAGCCGAATGACCTCTGCCGGGAACACTCAGAATGAGGTTCTGAGTTATTGCAACATAGGAGCGTTTCACTGCTTTCAAGGCTTCTCAGGAAGAATTCCGGAAAATTGCTGCCGGCAGGCCTCCGGCTGTTCCGGGTGAACATCTCCTTGTAAATCCCCCGTGGTTTCTTGTACACCCGTGAAATTTGGCCAGGTTATGCAGTTTGCAATGCTGCACAATTGCGCCTGCCTAGCTCGGCCGCGGTTACAAACATTCAGGCTTGGCAGCCACATGGACTGGTCCCCGTAGGACACTGCCAGCGGACTGGGTATATCTGCTTCCCGTTCTTCTCACCTGAGTGCTGCTGATTCCAGCTTTGACGGCTACACTCTACTCAACCGGAGCAGTAAGTTGAACCTCAACTTATGGCACTTTGTGAAAGTGTTGAGAACTAGAGCTCAGATGTTTGGCATGCCACCACTGTCCATCCAGTACTATGGAAGACATTGCCTACATCTGGCTCTAATTAATCCACGGTTGTGTTCAGCCGAATGACCTCTGCCAGGAACACTCAGAATGAGGTTCTGAGTTATTGCAACATAGGAGCGTTTCAGTGCTTCCAAGGCTTCTCAGGAAGAATTCCCGAATCTTGCTGCCAGCAGGCCTCCGGCTCTTCCGGTTGAACATCTCCTTGTAAATCCCCCGTGGTTTCTTGTACACCCGTGACATTTGGCCAGGTTATGCAGTTTGTATTGCTGCACAATTGCGCATGCCAAGCACAGCCGAGGTTGCAAACATTCAGGCGTGGCAGCCAGATAGGCTGGTCCCCGTACGAAACTGCCTGCGGACTGGGTATATCTGGTTCCCGTTCTTCTCACCTGAGTGCTACTGATTCCACCTTTGACGGCTACACTCTACTCAACCGGAGCATTAAGTTGAACCTCAACTTATGGCACTTTGTGAAACTGTTGAGAACTAGAGCTCAGTTGTTTAGCACGCCACCACTGTCCATCCAGCACTATAGACGGCACTGCCTACATCTGGCTCTAATTAGTCCACTATTGTGTTCAGCCGAATGACCTCTGCCGGGAACAATCAGAATGAGGTTCTGAGTTATTGCAACATAGGAGCGTTTCACTGCTTTCAAGGCTTCTCAGGAAGAATTCCGGAATCTTGCTGCCGGCAGGCCTCCGGCTGTTCCGGGTGAACATCTCCTTGTAAATCCCCCGTGGTTTCTTGTACACCCGTGAAATTTGGCCAGGTTATGCAGTTTGCATTGCTGCACAATTGCGCCTGCCTAGCTCGGCCGTGGTTACAAACATTCAGGCGTGGCAGCCAGATAGGCTGGTCCCCGTAGGACACTGCCAGCGGTCTGGGTATATCTGCTTCCCGTTCTTCTCACCTGAGTGCTACTGATTCCAGCTTTGACGGCTACACTCTACTCAACCGGAGCATTAAGTTGAACCTCAACTTATGGCACTTTGTGAAACTGTTGAGAATTAGAACTCAGTTGTTTGGCACGCCACCACTGTCCATCCAGCACTATGGACGGCACTGCCTACATCTGGCTCTAATTAGTCCACGGTTGTGTTCAGCCGAATGACCTCTGCCGGGAACACTCAGAATGAGGTTCTGAGTTATTGCAACATAGGAGCGTTTCACTGCTTTCAAGGCTTCTCAGGAAGAATTCCGGAATCTTGCTGCCGGCAGGTCTCCGGCTGTTCCGGGTGAACATCTCCTTGTAAATCCCCCGTGGTTTCTTGTACACCCGTGAAATTTGGACAGGTTATGCAGTTTGCATTGCTGCACAATTGCGACAGCCTAGCTCGGCCGCGGTTGCAAACATTCAGGCGTGGCAGCCAGATAGGCTGGTCCCCGTAGGACGCTGCCAGCGGACTGGGTATATCTGGTTCCCGTTCTTCTCACCTGAGTGCTACTGATTCCAGCTTTGACGGCTACACTCTACTCAACCGTAGCATTAAGTTGAACCTCAACTTATGGCACTTTGTGAAACTGTTGAGAACTAGAGCTCAGTTGTTTAGCATGCCACCACTGTCCATCCAGCACTATGGAAGGCACTGCCTACATCTGGCTCTAATTAGTCCACTATTGTGTTCAGCTGAATGACCTCTGCCGGGAACAATCAGAATGAGGTTCTGAGTTATTGCAACATAGGAGCGTTTCACTGCTTTCAAGGCTTCTCAGGAAGAATTCCGGAATCTTGCTGCCGGCAGGCCTCCGGCTGTTCTGGGTGAACATCTCCTTGTAAATCTACCGTGGTTTCTTGTACACCCGTGAAATTTGGCCAGGTTATGCAGTTTGCATTGCTGCACAATTGCGCCTGCCTAGCTCGGCCGCGCTTGCAAACATTCAGACGTGGCAGCCAGATTGACTGGTCCACGTAGGACACTGCCATCGGACTGGGTATATCTGCTTCCGGTTCTTCTCAACTGAGTGCTACTGATTCCAGCTTTGACGGCTACACTCTACTCAACCGGAGCAGTAAGTTGAACCTCAACTTATGGCACTTTGTGAAAGTGTTGAGAACTAGAGCTCAGATGTTTGGTACGCCACCACTGTCTATCCAGTACTATATACGACATTGTGTACATCTGGCTCTAATTAGTCCACGGTTGTGTTCAGCCGAATGACCTCTGCCGGGAACACTCAGAATGAGGTTCTGAGTTATTGCAACATAGGAGCGTTTCACTGCTTTCAAGGCTTCTCAGGAAGAATTCCGGAATCTTGCTGCCGGCAGGCCTCCGGCTTTTCCGGGTGAACATCTCCTTGTAAATCCCCCGTGGTTTCTTGTACACCCGTGAAATTTGGCCAGGTTATGCAGTTTGCAATGCTGCACAATTGCGCCTGCCTAGCTCGGCCGCGGTTACAAACATTCAGGCGTGGCAGCCACATGGACTGGTCCCCGTAGGACACTGCCAGCGGACTGGGTATATCTGCTTCCCGTTCTTCTCACCTGAGTGCTGCTGATTCCAGCTTTGACGGCTACACTCTACTCAACCGGAGCAGTAAGTTGAACCTCAACTTATGGCACTTTGTGAAAGTGTTGAGAACTAGAGCTCAGATGTTTGGCATGCCACCACTGTCCATCCAGTACTATGGAAGACATTGCCTACATCTGGCTCTAATTAATCCACGGTTGTGTTCAGCCGAATGACCTCTGCCAGGAACACTCAGAATGAGGTTCTGAGTTATTGCAACATAGGAGCGTTTCACTGCTTTCAAGGCTTCTCAGGAAGAATTCAAGAATCTTGCTGCCCGCAGGCCTCCGGCTTTTCCGGGTGAACATCTCCTTGTAAATCCCCCGTGGTTTCTTGTACACCCGTGAAATTTGGCCAGGTTATGCAGTTTGCATTGCTGCACAATTGCGCCTGCCTAGCTCGGCCGTGGTTACAAACATTCAGGCGTGGCAGCCAGATAGGCTGGTCCCCGTACGACACTGCCAGCGGTCTGGGTATATCTGCTTCCCGTTCTTCTCACCTGAGTGCTACTGATTACAGCTTTGACGGCTACACTCTACTCAACCGGAGCATTAAGTTGAACCTCAACTTATGGCACTTTGTGAAACTGTTGAGAATTAGAACTCAGTTGTTTGGCACGCCACCACTGTCCATCCAGCACTATGGACGGCACTGCCTACATCTGGCTCTAATTAGTCCACGGTTGTGTTCAGCCGAATGACCTCTGCCGGCAACACTCAGAATGAGGTTCTGAGTTATTGCAACATAGGAGCGTTTCACTGCTTTCAAGGCTTCTCAGGAAGAATTCCGGAATCTTGCTGCCGGCAGGCCTCCGGCTGTTCCGGGTGAACATCTCCTTGTAAATCCCCCGTGGTTTCTTGTACACCCGTGAAATTTGGCCAGGTTATTCAGTTTGCATTGCTGCACAACTGCGCCTGACTAGGTCGGCCGCGGTTGCAAACATTCAGGCGTGGCATCCAGATAGGCTGGTCCCCGAAGGACTCTGCCAGGGGACTGGGTATATCTGCTTCCCGTTCTTCTCACCGGAGTGCTACTGATTCCAGCTTTGACAGCTACACTCTACTCAACCCGAGCAGTAAGTTGAAGCTCTACTTATGGCATTTTGTGAAACTGTTGAGAACTAGAGCTCAGTTGTTTGACACGCCACCACTGTCCATCCAGCACTATGGACGGCACTGCCTACATCTGGCTCTAATTAGTCCACGGTTGTGTTCAGCCGAATGACCTCTGCCAGGAACACTCAGAATGAGGTTCTGAGTTATTGCAACATAGGAGCGTTTCACTGCTTTCAAGGATTCTCAGGAAGAATTCCGGAATTTTGCTGCCGGCATGCCTCCGGCTGTTCCGGGTGAACATCTCCTTGTAAATCCCCCATGTTTTCTAGTACACCCGTGAAATTTGGCCAGGTTATGCAGTTTGCATTGCTGCACAATTGTGCCTGCCTAGCTCGGCCGCGGTTACAAACATTCAGGCGTGGCAGCCAGATAGGCTGGTCCCCGTAGGACACTGCCAGCAGACTGAGTATACCTGCTTCCCATTCTTCTCACCTGAGTGCTCCTGATTCCAGATTTGACGGCTACACTCTACTCAATCGGAGCAGTAAGTTGAACCTCAACTTATGGCACTTTGTGAAACTGTTGAGAACTAGAGCTCAGTTGTTTGGCACGCCACCACTCTCCATCCAGCACTATGGACGGAACTGCCTACATCTGGCTCTAATTAGTCCACGATTGTGTTCAGCCGAATGACCTCTGCTGGGAATACTCAGAATGCGGTTCTGAGTTATTGCAACATAGTAGCGTTTCACTGCTTTCAAGGCTTCTCAGGAAGAATTCCCGAATCTTGCTGCCAGCAGGCCTCCGGCTCTTCCGGTTGAACATCTCCTTGTAAATCCCCCGTGGTTTCTTGTACACCCGTGACATTAGGCCAGGTTATGCAGTTTGTATTGCTGCACAATTGCGCATGCCAAGCACAGCCGAGGTTGCAAACATTCAGGCGCGGCAGCCAGATAGGCTGGTCCCCGTAGGACACTGCCAGCAGACTGGGTATATCTGCTTCCCGTTCTTCTCACCTGAGTGCTACTGATTCCAGCTTTGACGGCTACACTCTACTCAACCGGAGCAGTATGTTGAACCTCAACTTATGGCACTTTGTGAAACTGTTGATAACTTCAGCTCAGTTGTTTGGCACGCCACCACTGTCCATCCAGCACTATGGACGGCACTGCCTACATCTGGCTCTAATTAGTCCACGGTTGTGTTCAGCCGAATGACCTCTGCCGGGAACACTCAGAATGAGGTTCTGAGTTATTGCAACATAGGAGCGTTTCACTGCTTTCAAGGCTTCTCAGGAAGAATTCCGGAATCTTGCTGCCGGCAGGCCTCCGGATGTTCCGGGTGAACATCTCCTTGTAAATCCTCCGTGGTTTCTTGTACACCCGTGAAATTTGGCCAGGTTATGCAGTTTGCATTGCTGCACAATTGCGCCAGCCTAGCTCGGCCGCGGTTGCAAACATTCAATCTTGACAGCCAGATAGGCTGGTCCCCGTAGGACGCTGCCAGCGGACTGGGTATATCTGCTTCCCGTTCTTCTCACCTGAGTGCTACTGATTCCAGCTTTGACGGCTACACTCTACTCAACCGGAGCAGAAAGTTGAACCTCAACTTATGGCACTTTGTGAAACTGTTGAAAACTAGAGCTCAGTTGTTTGGCACGCCACCACTCTCCATACAGCACTATGGACGGCACTGACTACATCTGGCTCTAATTAGTCCACGATTGTGTTCAGCCGAATGACCTCTGCCGGGAACACTCAGAATGAGGTTCTGAGTTATTGCAACATAGGAGCGTTTCACTGCTTTCAAGGCTTCTCAGGAAGAATTCCGGAATCTTGCTGCCGGCAGGCCTCCGGCTGTTCCGGGTGAACATCTCCTTGTAAATCCCCCGTGGTTTCTTGTACACCCGTGAAATTTGGCCAGGTTATGCAGTTTGCATTGCTGCACAACTGCGCCTGCCTAGCTCGGCCGCGCTTGCAAACATTCAGACGTGGCATCCAGATTGACTGGTCCACGTAGGACACTGCCATCGGACTGGGTATATCTGCTTCCGGTTCTTCTCACCTGAGTGCTACTGATTCCAGCTTTGACGGCTACACTCTACTCAACCGGAGCAGTAAGTTGAACCTCAACTTATGGCACTTTGTGAAAGTGTTGAGAACTAGAGCTCAGATGTTTGGTACGCCACCACTGTCCATCCAGTACTATATACGACATTGCGTACATCTGGCTCTAATTAGTCCACGGTTGTGTTCAGCCGAATGACCTCTGCCGGGAACACTCAGAATGAGGTTCTGAGTTATTGCAACATAGGAGCGTTTCACTGCTTTCAAGACTTCTCAGGAAGAATTCCGGAATCTTGCTGCCGGCAGGCCTCCGGCTGTTCCGGGTGAACATCTCCTTGTAAATCCCCCGTGGTTTCTTGTACACCCGTGAAATTTGGCCAGGTTATGCAGTTTGCAATGCTGCACAATTGCGCCTGCCTAGCTCGGCCGCGGTTACAAACATTCAGGCTTGGCAGCCACATGGACTGGTCCCCGTAGGACACTGCCAGCGGACTGGGTATATCTGCTTCCCGTTCTTCTCACCTGAGTGCTGCTGATTCCAGCTTTGACGGCTACACTCTACTCAACCGGAGCAGTAAGTTGAACCTCAACTTATGGCACTTTGTGAAAGTGTTGAGAACTAGAGCTCAGATGTTTGGCATGCCACCACTGTCCATCCAGTACTATGGAAGACATTGCCTACATCTGGCTCTAATTAATCCACGGTTGTGTTCAGCCGAATGACCTCTGCCAGGAACACTCAGAATGAGGTTCTGAGTTATTGCAACATAGGAGCGTTTCAGTGCTTCCAAGGCTTCTCAGGAAGAATTCCCGAATCTTGCTGCCAGCAGGCCTCCGGCTCTTCCGGTTGAACATCTCCTTGTAAATCCCCCGTGGTTTCTTGTACACCCGTGACATTTGGCCAGGTTATGCAGTTTGTATTGCTGCACAATTGCGCATGCTAAGCACAGCCGAGGTTGCAAACATTCAGGCGTGGCAGCCAGATAGGCTGGTCCCCGTACGAAACTGCCTGCGGACTGGGTATATCTGGTTCCCGTTCTTCTCACCTGAGTGCTACTGATTCCAGCTTTGACGGCTACACTCTACTCAACCGGAGCATTAAGTTGAACCTCAACTTATGGCACTTTGTGAAACTGTTGAGAACTAGAGCTCAGTTGTTTAGCACGCCACCACTGTCCATCCAGCACTATAGACGGCACTGCCTACATCTGGCTCTAATTAGTCCACTATTGTGTTCAGCCGAATGACCTCTGCCGGGAACAATCAGAATGAGGTTCTGAGTTATTGCAACATAGGAGCGTTTCACTGCTTTCAAGGCTTCTCAGGAAGAATTCCGGAATCTTGCTTCCGGCAGGCCTCCGGCTGTTCCGGGTGAACATCTCCTTGTAAATCCCCCGTGGTTTCTTGTACACCCGTGACATTTGGCCAGGTTATGCAGTTTGCATTGCTGCACAATTGCGCCTGCCTATCTCGGCCGTGGTTACAAACATTCAGGCGTGGCAGCCAGATAGGCTGGTCCCCGTAGGACACTGCCAGCGGTCTGGGTATATCTGCTTCCCGTTCTTCTCACCTGAGTGCTACTGATTCCAGCTTTGACGGCTACACTCTACTCAACCGGAGCATTAAGTTGAACCTCAACTTATGGCACTTTGTGAAACTGTTGAGAATTAGAACTCAGTTGTTTGGCACGCCACCACTGTCCATCCAGCACTATGGACGGCACTGCCTACATCTGGCTCTAATTAGTCCACGGTTGTGTTCAGCCGAATGACCTCTGCCGGGAACACTCAGAATGAGGTTCTGAGTTATTGCAACATAGGAGCGTTTCACTGCTTTCAAGGCTTCTCAGGAAGAATTCCGGAATCTTGCTGCCGGCAGGCCTCCGGCTGTTCCGGGTGAACATCTCCTTGTAAATCCCCCGTGGTTTCTTGTACACCCGTGAAATTTGGCCAGGTTATTCAGTTTTCATTGCTGCACAACTGCGCCTGACTAGCTCGGCCGCGGTTGCAAACATTCAGACGTGGCAGCCAGATAGGCTGGTCCCCGAAGGACTCTGCCAGGGGACTGGGTATATCTGCTTCCCGTTCATCTCACCGGAGTGCTACTGATTCCAGCTTTGACGGCTACACTCTACTCAACCGGAGCAGTAATTTGAAGCTCTACTTATGGCATTTTGTGAAACTGTTGAGAACTAGAGCTCAGTTGTTTGACACGCCACCACTGTCCATCCAGCACTATGGACGGCACTGCCTACATCTGGCTCTAATTAGTCCACGGTTGTGTTCAGCCGAATGACCTCTGCCGGGAACACTCAGAATGAGGTTCTGAGTTATTGCAACATAGGAGCGTTTCACTGCTTTCAAGGATTCTCAGGAAGAATTCCGGAATTTTGCTGCCGGCATGCCTCCGGCTGTTCCGGGTGAACATCTCCTTGTAAATCCCCCATGTTTTCTAGTACACCCGTGAAATTTGGCCAGGTTATGCAGTTTGCATTGCTGCACAATTGTGCCTGCCTAGCTCGGCCGCGGTTACAAACATTCAGGCGTGGCAGCCAGATAGGCTGGTCCCCGTAGGACACTGCCAGCAGACTGAGTATATCTGCTTCCCGTTCTTCTCACCTGAGTGCTACTGATTCCAGATTTGACGGCTACACTCTACTCAATCGGAGCAGTAAGTTGAACCTCAACTTATGGCACTTTGTGAAACTGTTGAGAACTAGAGCTCAGTTGTTTGGCACGCCAACACTGTCCATCCAGTACTATGGACGGAACTGCCTACATCTGGCTCTAATTAGTCCACGATTGTGTTCAGCCGCATGACATCTGCTGGGAATACTCAGAATGCGGTTCTGAGTTATTGCAACATAGGACCGTTTCAATGCTTTCAAGGCTTCTCAGAAAGAATTCCGGAATCTTGATGCCAGCAGGCCTCCGGCTGTTCCGGGTGAACATCTCCTTGTAAATCCCCCGTGGTTTCTTATACACCCGTGATATTTGCCCAGGTTATGCAGTTTGTATTGCTGCACAATTGCGCCTGCCAAGCACAGCCGAGGGTGCAAACATTCAGGCGTGGCAGCCAGATAGGCTGGTCCCCGTAGGACACTGCCAGCAGACTGGGTATATCTGCTTCCCGTTCTTCTCACCTGAGTGCTACTGATTCCAGCTTTGACGGCTACACTCTACTCAACCGGAGCAGTAAGTTGAACCTCAACTTATGGCACTTTGTGAAACTGTTGAGAACTAGAGCTCAGTTGTTTGGCACGCCACCACTCTCCATACAGCACTATGGACGGCACTGACTACATCTGGCTCTAATTATTCCACGATTGTGTTTAGCCGAATGACCTCTGCCAGGAACACTCAGAATGAGGTTCTGAGTTATTGCAACATAGGAGCGTTTCACTGCTTTCAAGGCTTCTCAGGAAGAATTCCGGAATCTTGCTGCCGGCAGGCCTCCGGCTGTTCCGGGTGAACATCTCCTTGTAAATCCCCCGTGGTTTCTTGTACACCCGTTAAATTTGGCCAGGTTATGCAGTTTGCAATGCTGCACAATTGCGCCTGCCTAGCTCGGCCTTGGTTACAAACATTCAGGCGTGGCAGCCACATGGACTGGTCCCGGTAGGACACTGCCAGCGGACTGGGTATATCTGCTTCCCGTTCTTCTCACCTGAGTGCTACTGATTCCAGCTTTGACGGCTACACTCTACTCAACTGGAGCATTAAGTTGAACCTCAACTTATGGCACTTTGTGAAACTGTTGAGAATTAGAACTCAGTTGTTTGGCACGCCACCACTCTCCATCCAGCACTATGGACGGCACTGCCTACATCTGTCACTAATTAGTCCACGGTTGTGTTCAGCCGAATGACCTCTGCCGGGAACACTCAGAATGAGGTTCTGAGTTATTGCAACATAGGAGCGTTTCACTGCTTTCAAGGCTTCTCAGGAAGAATTCCCGAATCTTGCTGCCGGCAGGCCTCCGGCTGTTCCGGGTGAACATCTCCTTGTAAATCCCCCGTGGTTTCTTGTTCACCCGTGAAATTTGGCCAGGATATTCAGTTTGCATTGCTGCACAATTGCGCCTGCCTAGCTCGGCCGCGGTTGCAAACATTCAGGCGTGGCAGCCAGATAGGCTGGTCCCCGAAGGACTCTGCCAACGGACTGGGTATATCTGCTTCCCGTTCTTCTCACCTGAGTGCTACTGATTCCAGCTTTGACGGCTACACTCTACTCAACCGTAGCAGTAAGTTGAACCTCAACTTATGACACTTTTTGAAACTGTTGAGAACTAGAGCTCAGTTGTTTGGCACCCCACCACTGTCCATCCAGCACTATGGACGGCACTGCCTACATCTGGCTCTAATTAGTCCACGGTTGTGTTCAGCCGAATGACCTCTGCCGGGAATACTCAGAATGAGGTTCTGAGTTATTGCAACATAGGATCGTTTCACTGCTTTCAAGGCTTCTCAGGAAGAATTCCGGAATCTTGCTGCCGGAAGGCCTCTGGCTGTTCCGGGTGAACATCTCCTTGTAAATCCCACGTGGTTTCTTGTACACCCGTAAAATTTGGCCAGGTTATGCAGTTTGTATTGCTGCACAATTGCGCCTCACTAGCTCGGCCGCGGTTGCAAACATTCAGGCGTGGCAGCCAGATAGAATGGTCCCCGTAGGACACTGCCAGCGGTCTGGGTATATCTGCTTCCCGTCCTTGTCACCTGAGTGCTACTGATTCCAGCTTTGACGGCTACACTCTACTCAACCGGAGCATTAAGTTGAACCTCAACTTATGGCACTTTGTGAAACTGTTGAGAATTAGAACTCAGTTGTTTGGCACGCCACCACTCTCCATCCAGCACTATGGACGGCACTGCCTACATCTGGCTCTAATTAGTCCACGGTTGTGTTCAGCCGAATGACCTCTGCCGGGAACACTGAGAATGAGGTTCTGAGTTATTGCAACATAGGAGCGTTTCACTGCTTTCAAGGCTTCTCAGGAAGAATTCCGGAATCTTGCTGCCGGCAGGCCTCCGGCTCTTCCGGGTGAACATCTCCTTGTAAATCCCCCGTGGTTTCTTGTACACCCGTGAAATTTGGCCAGGTTATGCAGTTTGCCTTGCTGCACAATTGCACCTGCCTAGCTCGGCCGCGGTTGCAAGCATTCAGGCGTGGCAGCCAGATAGGCTGGGCCCCATAGGACTCTGCCAGCGGACTGGGTATATCTGCTTCCCGTTCTTCTCACCTGAGTGCTACTGATTCCAGCTTTGGCGGCTACACTCTACTCAACCGGAGCAGAAAGTTGAACCTCAACTTATGGCACTTTGTGAAAGTGTTGAGAACTAGAGCTCAGATGTTTGGCACGCCACCACTGTCCATGCAGTACTATATACGATATTGCCTACATCTGGCTCTAATTAGTCCACGGTTGTGTTCAGCCGAATGACCTCTGCCGGGAACACTCAGAATGAGGTTCTG